>NW_027316167.1:25389511-26017011 GCF_026437365.1 Eucyclogobius newberryi | reverse complement strand
AGTAGCTCCTGAACCTGCACAGCCTGTTCCCAGCGTACAGCCGCTCTCTCCTCCCTGTCGACCTACCTTACCGGTTGCGGTCCTTGAATTAAACATCAAAGCTCAGGAGTGTAGGACCCAACAGCCATAAATAAGAGTGTGCAGGGCCAGGGAGGGAGATGCCCACTGTGTTGTGATGGGGAGAGAACAGGTCACCCGATCACTCATACACACACTGTCAAAGCACGTTCATTTGTTCACAAAATGGCTGATGTTGTGTGGACTTATTGATTTCTCTGTGCCATCTGTCTTTTCTGAGGCTTTGGCAGGAGCAGCTCTGGCACTACCATCATCAGGTTCATCTACAGCAAGTATGTCCCAGCCTTTGCAAACCTGTTCTCCTTCAATTGTGATGTGCAGATGAAATTGAGTGGAAAATGTCAAATAAAATGTAAAATATTTGCCCTTTTTTCAGTTGACAAATTGGAAATATTCAAATAGAAATAATTAAAGAATCAGAATCAGAATATAGAAACTTGCTTTGGTGATACGTTGCAACATAAAACTATGAACAATGATAAAACAACCTATATAAAAACAATTTAAATCTGCTATAGGTTAAAAAGAAAAGAAAATATAAATGTTTATAATCCGTTTAATGGTTTGAACCAAAATGTTTTTTGTCAATTTGCATAAAACGTGAAATCAGAAGAAACAAATGTTTTTTTTTGCATTTGGTTCAAAACAGAAAAAATAAAGAACAAACCATACATGGATTGTTTGGAAATTCATAAAAAAAACTTTAAAAAAAGATAAAAAGAAAGCACTAATTTTATTTCAGTAAAATAAAAGAGACGCAGATGCCTCTTGGCTATTATAAACATGTGAGGGTTAAATTACATAATAACCAAGGTATAAACAAAAAAGTAAAACAAATAGGATTTTTATTGAGTAATTCAATCGTGTAACATTTTACTTACGTATTGTAAATGTATATACATTACACATCTCCTGCAGCTAAATGAATCCCCACAGATCCCGCCATGGGATCACCAGAAAAGTACACCGGTAGTAGTGATGTTTTTCCAAAATCTGTTCTGGAGGCGTTAATTAACATCTCATTTGTCACAGACACCTGCATACACAAGTCTGTCTCCTCCTCTCACTAAGTCACGCTCAAGTCGCAGTGTACCTCCACAGTATGTGTGTGAGGGGGAAGGCCTGGAGCGCCGGGCCCAGCTGCTGCGCTCTGGATCTGTGTCAGTCTTCCCCCCTCCACACACACACGGGCATCCCTGGCTGTTTGAGCCGGGCTGGGGCACATGTTTCTGGGTAAATTATCACAGCAGTGGTAAACAGGCTTTTTATGAGTATAGAGTGGATGCTATATTTGAAGTCTGGGTTGTGCACTGCTGCTGTTAGGACAGATTGAGGATGTTTGTGCCTGGTGTCTCGGCTCCACCCGTGAGCAATGCAAACACGCAAGGAAGGGTTTACCGCCACCGACTCAGATCGGAGGTATGCAATGGTCGTTTTGTTTTAGATATTCGGAGAAGCACAAATATGTGTTTCTATGTATTTATGTGGAATTATGTTAAATTGCTTTGATGAAACGGCAGAGATTGGATGTGCTAAATGTACTGTAACTTTATACCTTTGATATGATTTCAAAGAGAGTTACAATACCTAATTTTACCTAATCATGTCTGAGCATAAGTGATTCATAAGAAGTGCTACATTTTCTACCGTGTATGGTTCTTCCGTATGCTAGCATAAGTACTTTAAAATAAAAATAATAAATGCAAAACTACTTGTTAATTTTATTTCCACCAGATTCAAAAAGAAGGAGGAGAAACCGTTCAAAACAAACAGCAGCACATTTTATTGGTACAGAACATTCACAGACAAATGCGTCCCTCGTAAAATGATAATTACAACAAGCACTTATAATTTATGTGTTCTCTCTAGGTGGGGCAGAAAAGTAGCCACGAAGAACATTAGGAGCCTAAAAGTCACGTAATTATCTAATGGCAGGGTGAATTAAGGCAATATTTCATCTTTTAAATAAGTATGAAAGGTCTAATTATCCATTTGATGCCTGTGATTTGTAAATGCTATGATGAGAAAATTATTATCATTAGTATCCAGACAACAACACAATGGAATGAAAAGATAATATCATGTTATTTCATTCAATCGCTTTCTTTCATGTCTTGCGTGTGGCTTTTTCAACACATTTCAGCTTTACGTGTGTACAAAGAGCTGTTATTAACACAAACACATACATGGTCAGAGAAATGTTTAACTTGTAGTGATGTATTGATATAGGTTTTAAATCAGATGCCCGCGCTGAGACCATCCTCTTCATTTATTTGTAACGGGGACAGGCACAGAAAGTACACTAATGTGGTCCTCTGCGCCTGTTTTGTGCACAATTTATGAACAGTCCTGTTATTATGGCCTCTTGGCTTTGCCCATTTCCACTGATGACTCTTTTATTCCTCTGATAGAAATTGCCAGCCAGACTAAAGGTGAGAAAAATGACACTGACATGTATTGGTCTTTTTTGAGGGAGAACCACAATTACCCGCTAATGTGCGATGAAACCAGAAAAATGGACCGTCGTTACGTGCCGAGACGAGACACAATGGCCAAATCATTCTTTCTCAGCCGCGCAATCCCCTGCTCCAGGAATAATCACTCCTGTATTCCTAAACACCTGCGCTTCACTTGCCCCGACCTGCCGCCCCAAATGAGCGCAATTAATGACAATTACGCCCCAGGTGTCAGAACGCACCGATCGGAATCTATGTGGAGGACCGAGCGCGTGTACGGCCAGGTAAATATGTAATAATAACAGCTGTAACACAGTGGGGTGGAGGGGCAGACCATAATACTACCGTGCCATTTATTTGTGTTTGCCGGAGCTCGCAGCCACATTAAACAGCCCCAGACAAATCAGGATGAATAAATGTGGGTGCTGCCTCCGGGCTTTACGCGGACTAAAGGCGCTCCGGCTCATCATCAAGTGGAGATTAATGGGGGATTTACGCCAATATTATTTCCATGTCAAATATTGAATGATGTAAAGTGATATCCTCCTTCTCTATTGTAAAAGACGGAATGTGTTTTGCATTGAGAGTTCCTTTTTTGTTCGCGCTTAATCTCATTCCAAAGAGTCCAAACAGGTGCTGATATATCACCCTAAGCAAAATGTGTTTTACTTTTCTTTCAGGAGTACTATCCCTACTGGTTTGGCCACACTACTGGAAGAGGCGTGATGCTGTTTTGTCCTTGGGCAAGATACACAACAACTTCCGCGTGATGAGGTTTTGCAAGTACAATCCACCTTTGTTAGTCATGTTCACCACAAAGAAGTAATAAAAATATGGCTTATACAGTCATGACATTTTTTTTTATAAGCCACAAAAGTCCAGTAGTGATTGACTATTTTGCGACGGTGAAACATTTCTACAGAGGAAGACTTTGTTCTCAGGTGTAGGGTTAAACTTCCACGTCTTCCTTGTGTGGGCTCACTGTCCCCTTCTCCCTCTGAAGCCCCATTAGCATAAAGGCATTAGAATGTGAATAGGAATTAATTTGGACTTTCCCCTCCATAGAAATTAATGGAAGTTTGTTCTGCCCATACCCCTCAGAAGCTGCTCCTCCACAGTCCATAAATATTAATATTAATACACCGGCGCATTTAAAGTTAGCGCTTGGCTGCGGCCGTATACTGAATATTATTAGAGATCGCGATACATTTCTCATGAGGAGCACAGCTGAGTGAATGCATTGCTTTGCCGTTGTGATCTGTAAAATCCAATCTTCATACAGCACAAAAAAGTTATTTTCAGAGCAACGCGAGATTAGCAGGGCCCAATGGCTGCTGTCTGAAGCCATTAGGCAGGTGGGGATTCTTTTTCTTTTCCACGCACCTTGAGAGAGAAGGCCCCGGCGCTCGGATTCGCGTCACACTATTATCATGCTTGAGCAGATCATCTCGGCAGATAGCCATTATCACCACGTCAACGCTTTGCTAGCATCTCTGCTCACACACATAATACAGACCGCACGAGTTTTGACGCTCACCAAATGACGAGATTCACCTGCTTTCACGTCTCTGGTGGCTTTGTGGCTCCCCTGTGTGTGGCTTGTGGTTGTATCACTCATCTTCAATAGCAGACTACCACAACAGCGGACTGCGCCAGCCTGGGCTTGTAGCATTGAAGACTCGCCAGGGAATAATAGCAGAAACAAATCCACTTTAAAATGTATGGCTATTAATGTCGGTAAATACTGCTTTTTTAAATTATCATTATTAAAGCTGGAACCCGACTTACTTCTTGTTAATGAGTAAATGTTGTTTTCTTGACAGAGGTCTGACCACTGTGCAATGTCTGCTTCTAATAGTAAAATAAAAAGTACCAACAATGAGCCTTAGACGTCGGTAAAATCGGTTTTGGAATGAGAACGTGATTTGCTGTTCTAAAGTGTACCATATGCACACTAGCAATGAGCAGCAATGTGTGTTGTTGTTACAAATTGAGTATCTACTTTCACAGTTTGGAAACAGTATATTCTAGCTTTAATTTTCAGAAAGTAAGCTTAAACTTGTGTAAAGTTACCATATTTGTTCTTGTTTATACACCAGATCCCCTTCCCAACACAATCACAATAAGAGATGCACATCTCTACAACTTTTATAGTGGTGCATGCTATTATAACATGTCTGCTATATAGTTATAATCTATTACATTCATAAATAATGCTATATTTGGACATCTTGAATCGCAATAGTGATCCAAAACAACAAGAAAAAACAAGTTTGCCTCCTTCCGGGTTGAAATGGTATTGGTATGTCTTCACAACAAAATGCCACGTGCAGGACAATAAAGATGCATGAATCACTCTGAAAATATGTTAAGTGGTTAAATGAGAAGGGAAATATGGTTTAAAGCTGAGACAACATAAGCCATTAATCATTTAGCTAATAATAGAGTAAGACGTCTTTCTTGGACACACACTCCCCAAATGACAAAGTAAGTGTTGTGTTCCTTGGACACACAACACTTCCTTATGTATATCTCTTTCTGACAGTTTCATCAGTTGCGCATAAGACACATTTTGGGCAAACAACCACAACCCGGGAGCAGTGGTGGCTGTGTCAGTATTCAGCGGGTGAACTCGCCTCCGCCGCTATAGGTGTGCCGATGCTGATAGGTTGTACTGGATAAGGTGAGGGACGAGCGCTGAAGGGAGCCAGTGCTGCATGGGCTGGCTTCAAAGTGCCAGTGTGTGGGTGTGTGGGCGGAACGTCACCTTCTCCAGCGCCGCCCGCCTACCTGCCTCTGCCACTTCAGTCAACCGCACTGCCTTTAATCCTGCACCTTAATCTCGACACGTCTCACATTTAGTCAATACACTCTCACTTTGTTCCAGGGAGTGGAGTGAGAAGCCACAAGTGTATGATGAAAACGCATGACACAATAGAAAAACACACAGCAGAATGATAATGGGCTGATGGCCAGTTCAAGGCTTTCTTTACAAACAGTGAAACCGGATGATCTCTGGGTGTTGTCCCTGACACTGTTGATGAAGTCCGTAGTACTACTTTTTTCCCAGTTGCAGCAATATAAAGGCAGATATTTTCACCACATCTCCAAGCTCTAAAGCAGAGTTGTAAGAATCAGCCAATTTAATCATGATTTCAGTTATTGTTCTATTCAACTACTAAATGTGTTGTATACAAAAATAATATTAATTCACTTTCGTTCTGAATTAGCATGAGTGCTTGTTCTACCTTGCAGAACTTAAACTTAAACAACAAAAGCCACTTGTTTAATCTACATGATCTTTTTTGGTGGCTCACACAACGTTGCAGATAAAATATGTTGCTCGATACTTCCTCTACAGGTTGATTTTGGCATTATACAAGAAAGAACCTGCTTGTAAATAGCTTGAAGAAAATCAACATATTGATAGTTTTCAGTCACATAACTCTTTTTCCACTGGAGGCAAAACAAATATGGCGACGCAGAGCACTTTAAAAGCAGCTTAATTACAAATATTCGGGTGGCCTTTTGAGGACAACAGCAAAGTTGCTGCCAGAGCTGGACTTGGGTGATGCGTGAGCAAAGCTAAAAGCATACACAAAATCCAACAGTTAAGCTACTTGTTCTTTCAGTTGTGAAGGGTCCTTTATGTAACATGAAAATTATTTAAAAATGTTGTGGAACATACATTTCCCAAGTGCATGAGCATTGTGTAAAAGAGTGTAATAAAAGATTGCAGAGCGAATGTAGAAATGATATCAAACACAAACACCAACCTTCTCTGTTGGATTAACACGCCCTTTTTAATCAATGAGGAATGTTTGACATGCAACCATTTCCCATTGACATAATGCCAATACTTTCCACATCACTACAGGAGGAATTGTGTTTACACATAAATACGGGTAAATAAGGTTTTAGGAGTGTTGAATCACATTTTTAATCGCCCCATCAATAATCATCCCTTAATCCCCATACGAGGCCCTTGCAATGCGAACATGACTGTATATCGTGCATCAGGTCATGCCTGTAGCGGGCCGGTCCTGGTTGGCCCACTCCCCTCTGAGAGTGCTCTCATCAGCCTCTCTCCGCACTGCCCTCTATCCCACAATCCCCATAAACTCTCATAATTGCCACATTAAACTTGAGTTTATTATTTTTCTCCAGGTGCAGGTGTGCAGATGATATGAGCCCCAGGTTGCATTTACATACAAATTGAAGGGTTTTATTAATCAGCCAGGCAGCAGGAATCAAACGGCAACACTCCATCAGCCCTTTAAATACATTTGGTGACATTTTTACCCGGCATTAGCATGATAGGGCAAGCGGAGTATAATGTACCAATGATTGCTTTTCCATTGAAAGCACAAACGGTTTCATTTTTCCTGTCATCTCAAATAAGTGTTAAAGAGGGTTTGGAGGCTATTGTGCAAGAGCCGTATGCTGGGGACTTGGGACCACTGATGGCCATATTAAATAACCATTAGCGCCTGAGCTTAGATCATTGTGGCATCCGCCTCCTCTGAATTTATCCTGTGATTTCAAATGAAGCCAAGCTGTGCCAGCTTTCATAAAGGGCTCCAGCCCTTTCCATTTTTCCTCAAACTAAATGCATTACAACAGTAATTTTGTGACTGTTAAGATAACTAGCGTTAACAAGCACTTAATTAAAATGTACAATAAATAGCCGTCTGCAGCCTTATCTCCCCTCCAGAGCGTCGCTGGTAGGAGGCACCAATGCTCAGGCCGGCTGTTCCCAGCTCGTTTGCAGATTAATTGCTTTTCTGTCTGGCGAAGCCTGCCTCTACTGCAGCCAGATCGTAAATAGCCAGATAGGGAGTTTATCAATCAAGGCTCTCTACCTCACCGGGCTCCCACACACAGCTCTTCTCTGCCTGCTCTGTGCATGTGTGTGCGCTGAGGGTGCATGAATAACTAATACAGTCTCTTTAAGGAAACCTTTAAGTTTCAGTGGTCACAAATACACAGGCATCAGTTTGATCACACCTCTGGTAGGTTGTTTAAGCATAACCATTCTGTATACCGGTATGTGTATCCATATATATATGGGTGTGTGTATGTGCTTATTTTCTTTTTACAAGTGATAAATTACATGGCCTTGTCTACCTGTGTTTGTACTATGGCAAACTCTGTGCCTCTATTTGTCATGTAACAAAGTGAACACTGTTGATACAAGACTTATGTTGTTGTAACCTTTCCTGACTCCATATATAAATGTCTCTGTCCACGTCATTACGGCAGCACGCTCGACTCTGTTTATGGCTGTACTGGGTGTGTACAAATGGGCCAGAGTGTATCAGAGAGGTTAATCAAACACACAGAGCACATAAAAGCTGCAGTGCTGCTTTGAGACAGTTCAACAGCAATGTGGAGTGTTTACAGTAATAAAAGTTAAGAGCGGTCAGTCATTGTGGATCACGTTACCCCAAACATGTGGCTGCAGCTCCCTCGTACTGCTTTATAGGCAGAAGCAACCTGCAAAGCCCCTTGTATTTCAGAAGAAGAAAAAAAGTGAAAGTACATTCTGGTGGACAAACCTGTATCCCTCTGCCCCCTCCCTTTCTAAGACTCCCCACCCGCGTCCCCTGCCAGCCCAGCACCCTTAACCCCTCGACGATAAATCTGCTGCAGAAGCTGTGAAGAGGAAGACCCCCATGCTGGAACACCCCATGTGTCCTGCATGACACATCCTGTTTGTGTAGTCAGGGATGGGACCAGTGATCTTTACAACCATAACTCACCACTGGCAACAATCGCTCCTGCTCTATTTTTGAATGAGCACACTTTGTATTGTAAGTTCAGTTAATTAAATCTGGCCATTTTAAAAGCCACATATTTAAAAGTAGGTCCATATGGTCAACCAATTAAGTCTTTTTTCTTAGACAATACATGTGACTAGAATAGGTGGAAATGAGGCAGCACGGTGAAGATGAAGTATTATGGACATTAATAGCTAGTTCTATTGTTCTTATGATTCACAATATATGCTGACACAGACATTAAAATCACAACGGTATAGCTATTTGTAGCGTGCATATATTTATATTTGACATGACATTAAACTTGTCACCACGGAGACAAGAATGCGACGTCACCAGGCTCCGTTACAGGTCAAATCTGTGGAAAGGTGACGTCTTTTTCCAGCCATGAAACACAATGTAATAGAATGAATGCAACTCATACATTTAATGCCATACTGTGGAACATTCCATCAAGACAAGCAGGTGGCAAACCCCAAACCAGAAATGTTACATAATGCACCTTTAACAATGATATGCCATCTAAAACCATTTTGAACAATAAGTGATGAAAACATAGACTTCAGAACTGCTTTCCTATGTATGCAGATATGTGTCTGTGCTGCTCTTCCTCACATGGATTCCCTGTCAGTGCAAAGGTGATGACTGGGGATGATTTGTGCACTCACACTCGAGTATAAATCCTGTCGCTCTCAAACAACAACAGTAATTCACGACAGTTTATACTTGCCATAAATAAAATGCTACTCTTATTGATTTCCAATGCACAAGGGAACATATGCGGGCTGGTGGCTGTATCCGGTGTTCACTTTTGTGGTCAAAGTTGTGACAGCTAAAGTCTATATATTTTGATTATACGGTTCTAATTTATAGGATTCCAAAGAGGATAGGGCAGGGAACTTGTTTGCAGTGGTCAAGACTGTATTAACAGAGCCAAACTGGAACAGGATATGTAGGGTGTATATAGTCATCTTCACAACACTAAAGAAGACATATGCTTTTTTGTGTACAAGTAATACTCTATAACATGCATATATTGTCATTTTACATTTTAGTCATTTTAAACGGTACTATTGATCCAAAAGGACTCTCAAGCCAACCAAGCCATTCTGTGAGTGTTTCTCCCCGTGTCTGGGTGGGTTTTCTCCGGATTCTGCGGTTTCCCCCATCAAGACAAAGTATGCACAATGAGTAAAATCCTCCAGCGATGGTTGTCCTGACCAAGCCCAGCGACCACTGCTCCTGAGGAGAGGCCCCTGAGGCATGGAAGGATCAGGACACATTTCACTAAAGTGTACCATATTCTTGAACTTAACCTTGAGTTCAAATGTCTAAATTGTTTGTGTTGAATATTCCCAAAGCAGAAACATTTTAAAGTACATAATGACTATCATATACACAAACATAAAAAACACATTTTAACATTGTAACATTTTAGTCTAGAATGGCATTTCTCAAGGTGCAAAACTCTTTTAAAGACACACCCCTTTGAATACTTGTTTTAAAATCTACTATTTTTAACACAAAATGCTTGATATCTTTTTTTTTGTACTTTAAAACAAACTTGGGACTCAGCCTTAAGCTAAAGCAAGAGAGGCAATCCAGAGGCTAGAGCAGTATTAAGTGATTAAAGGTGGTCACCATGTGGTAATGTCACCTTATGAGTGATCAAGTTGTTGATTGGGGTGTTTTCTAGCACCCCTGGGAGGGACAGCAAAATTGATGAGGTTTAATTGGTCTGTCTCTTGTCAGCTCTCATTAGTCCTTCATTTAACACTATCTGATGGTGTGAGTCTATTGCACCTACATGGGCCTAAATCTGTGAGACACACACACACACACACACACGATATTTATGTGTGAGCCGCAGGTGATGTATGTGCAAAGGGGAAAGTGTCTCTGGGCGCTGTTATTGAATTTTAGGTGTTATCTGGGCTCACCTTTAGGTGTGATGCAGAGGATCAATACTGAAGAATCCCACAGGAGAAAACTACTATCTCTCCTACCACCTTTAATTCCCCAATGCACTGTTGTGTTGTGCGACAAAATTTCATGGGCCACTTGTTGTGTTTTTTGTTAAATCAACATACCATACTGTGTGTGTGTGTGTGTATATATATATATATATATATATATATATATATATATATACAGTAAACCAACAAGTGGCCCATATATATATGTGTGTGTATATATATATATATATATATATATATATATATATATATATATATATACATACACACACACACACACACACACACACACACATTAAATGCACAGCAGTGTGGATTAGGAAGGACACACGCATAGAAAATAGTTTCAGTCTGAAATCAAGCAGTCAGTCGAGTTGTTAAAATCTATAGTTTTGTTTCATCAAACAAAGTCCATGTGTCACAAAATAGCACCTGCAGCTGATGTAATTAGTGCCTTGGATCATCAACACTGATTTGTGAAGCTGATTCTGCGATGTTATGACAAATTAGCATGTGCAGCTATACCCATCCTTCCCATCATGCCTTGCCCCGTGAGTGACAGCTGTTAAGACTCCTCTGACATGATAGTGAGAAGTGGCGCAGACGTGGCGGCAAGCCGTGGAATTCACCTTTGCTGTTCGCTGATAGCTCTGCTAGGTCTTGGGTGTCAGTCCAGTGATGGCCTAAAAGTCATTAATTTTAGCCTCCTGAGAGGCTGCCGTAACAGAATACCAGCGCCCCCTATGCCCCCTCAGCCAGCCTCCTAAATATACATTTATTTTTGGAGGGAGTACCCCTCATCAGGATATGATTGATGTTGACTAATCGGATGGCATGCAAGTGTAGGGCTTGTGTCGGGGCCCTGTACACTGACTGGGCGGACGGTGTAAATCTCCGCAAGGGTGCTTTGTTGAGGTCTTGTCTTTGGTAAGGATCTCAGAGATATGATACGCAGTGCTGTTGCTGCCTGTGTGGGTCTATCTTAAGACTCCACATGGAGGTCTGGCATTCAGCTCAGTCTCTGTGGGTTTGGGGGCAGGCAGAGAGGGCTGCTTTGGCCTATAGTTACTCTCCATGTGCCCCTGTTCTATTCTTGCCTCTGGATGATGCAGACCCATACGCACATCTAGATAAGCAGTACTTGGGCTTGGCTTTGACATTGGGGTAAACATTTTCTTCACAAGCCTTACATAAACACTGACTACTATTTTAATATTTTACATGCAAGGAATCCATTGACAGTCCAACCACATAAAGGTCACCAGCTAGTGAAGTCTTGGATCCTGGATCTTTGGATGGAGTTGAACCAGGAAGAGCATGTTTAAAAACCTATCCAAGTATGGAAATCATTAAAAGGCCAATGATATTATGGATATAAACTGCTTTTGTATTAAAATGATGCAATGTGTGCCCATTACCCAACATCACACTGTGTCCCACTGTGTCCCACTGTGACTGGGTGCCACCAGCAGGCTGAGTGGATGAGCTCTGTGGGGGCAGATCCTGGCAGCACCTGGGGCATGGCAGATGGTTGAGGGGCACAAAGGGACTTCCTGGTCTGGCAGTATTTGACCTACAGCTTGGGAACAAAAAAGAACATAATAGTAATAGTATATGCTTTATTTGTCTATAATATATGCCTACTTACTCAATATTTAATTATTCTCAATTAATTGGGTTTTCTTTACCAAGACGCATAGCAAGCAATTTTCCCTTTCAAGAATTTTATAATTTGATTTGCGATTTCCAAAATAGAGTGCTATTTGTTCTGCCTAACACTATTGGCATTGTGTATTCTACAGTGGTGTTTAACAAAATGAATTGGTGTAGCTATTGGCAGCTGACTACATACATCGAGCGAAACAGCAATCTCTAGCAGACCGAAAAAGACTTTGCTGTGTACAAATGTCCACCAAGTTATTCTTTTGATTAGTGGCTGAAGTAAATGCATATCTCGAAATGTCCACATGCATTTCTGCTACATAGCATCAGGTTGTACTACCACCAAAGAAGAAAATACACCATCCTCAAAGTATGTCAGGAATGTTTTGTTGATTTTACCAACCTCTTTTAATTGGGGGACTATACAAGCTATCTCAGTAGCACCCAACTGTTACGAGCCTTTTGATGGAGAGAGAATAGTGCATGAAAGCAGAGGACTTGGTTGTGGGAGTGCTTAAGAGAAGAGCTTGTTGTGTCCTGGAGGATCTAATAAGCAGGTTGAAGGCTGATAAGACTAAGCAGTCCCTCAGGCTCAGGGAGGCGTCTCTAACCATCTTCACCAGCTTCCCCCTTTCTCCTTTCAGTCTGTAGTTCTCAAGATGTAGACAACAGGGCAATATTAATATGTGGCGAATTACATTTAAATCAAGTCAATGATTTAAGGTAATTGTTCATTGCCCAAGAATAGGAACGTGCAAAATTGGCTCTACATTCAGTATTTTTTTTTTCGACAAATGCCAATAAACCCTATTCTGATTTTACCCAATCTCTTTTTGTAGTTGTACTGATACAAATGTCAAACCAAGCAAACATAAATAGCAACAGCATCATATTTTGTTATTGATCAACATACAACATAATAATTCTTGATATTTTGGGATGTTGCAAAATGTGTTACAATTAGCGTCAGAAGACAATTTAGCAAGTATTTACAATTATTGACACTATGGTCAAACAACTGTGAAATCTTTAATTCACTCACTGTCTATTAATGACCATTTCTCTAACTATGTGAGCAGTTTGATAGGAAATCTACTTTTCTGATTAGTTTAAATAACTAAATGTCTAAATGATAAATGTCTAAATAACTTCTGATTAGAAGTTATTTAGACATAGACAGATATTTAAATTTGAGACTTTCCTGGTTCAATAAAGATCAATAAACAATAGATAAATAAATACATTTAATTGGATAATGGATTGAATTGAAATACTTTTTGTGGCCTTTATAATCATGATTATCAATTAACCGTATAATCTTGTTATGCTTTTAATACGAGAATTTAACATGCAGTTGCATCTCTGGGATTTACTGTAGACTATAGCTGGAAAATATGGCTTTACAATTAGTCATATTTTTGTCAATAGCGAAATTCAGTTGTTTTAATTTTCGGTTATGTAATTGGGTCTTTTTAATCAAGAAAACTACACGATAATAATATAAATAATAAATAGTCAAATATCACGATATTTGACTATTTCTTGTGTCAAAAAATATTCAAAGTTTGTCACTCAATTAATACTGACATTATTATTATTTTTTTTTCAAATTAAAGATCATGATTCATACTTTTGGCGCCCAGACAAAACCAAAAGTGGCTTTTGGTAAGACTATGGTCTGGTAAGTGAATCCATCAGACACTCTTGTACATTGACCCCTCTCACATTGGTAAAGAAGAGAAAAATAAAGCAGGAGACAGTACGCTTGCATTATTTATGTCTAGTTCTCCGGGCCCCTGCCCACTGCTGCTTCCTGTTCTGTCTTCATAACCAGGAACTGCTATGAAGAAAGCGTGAACACGGCTGAGAGGCGAGAGACGACAGAGTGGGCGTAGTCAGGCTCAGCGGGCAGAATGTGGACTGTGTGGTCATAATATAGTGCTGCATCTGCTATAGGTGATAGTCAGAGTGAATATGAGGTGAAGCAAAGAGCCACGAGGGTCAACTGTCATTTCCTGAGCTAAACTCTCATTTTCTCCTCAAAGCCAGGGGCCAGCGGACACCCACAAGTCTCCATCTGCAAAGCACCTATATTATATGAAAAAGGAAATCCCTCCACCTTTGCAGAAATTCATTATTCTTAAAAAGGATTCAGAGCTGGCTGGCAGCACTGCAGTGAACAGCAGTCGCGATACTAATTCTGCATCACATCGTGCAACTTAATGACACTTACAAAAGCATTAAAGTCTGTGATAAAATGAAAAGACTTGACAAACTCACTACATATCATTACATTTTTGAAGAGGCCTATGAATGAGTCCTTCTTGGATTCTATTAAAATATTAATTCATTTGATATGTGAACATACTAATAACATAAAGATTGTATTTTCCAAATTCACATCTAGGAGGCCAGTGTGTGTGTATTGACTTGTTTACTCTAATTTGAACATAATCTTGATTCATTTTTTATGCAATTTCAACTACAAAGAGTCCCAAAACACTGAAGCAAGTGTGTTTGCAACATTCCAAATAGTTGTAAACAAATATAAGTATTACTGGACCCTTTGAAATTACATATCAATATGCATTTCTGCTCCTCCCCCTAAACCCTCACCCCTTTTCATGTCTGTTTTGTTAATACCATCAGCTTCCAAATTAATTACACTTGAGCCCTTACCCTGTCATCAATGCCCACCCACTCTCATCATGGCCGCGCTTCTGAAGAGCTAAAAGACCAACTGCTTTTCACTCAGAATGAAGCCTGTAAAATGGTGTTTGCGCAAATGGCCTCTGCATCTCCTCTCTGTGCCTGGGATGTGGAGATTTGTATGGCGTGTTAGTCACACCCAGCGCTATCAGCATCTCTGTGATGAGCATAAGCGCGGCCCAAGGCTAGTAGCAGGGACAGTGTCACAGATGGTACATTGTCAGGGTCCCTTAGAGTGCTTTAAAAGATGCCGATTAGCTCCTCGCCTGCATCGAGTCCCTCCCGCCACCTGCAGTCTGAATCTGCCATCTTACCCTCGTGTGGGGCAAAGGCCGAGATCGCACAGGGCTGTAGTTGTTGACCCGTGCCACACTGTCTGTTTAACTGCAATATCGCAATCAATGCTTCAGAGAAACCTTGGTTTAATCCTGTTATCCTTCCCCTTCACCAACCTGGAAAGCAACAAGGGGCGGGATCCTCAAAGTAGGCAGCCAAGAGAGCAGCACAAGGGCCCGCCCTATTGCTGTGAAAGAGGGCTTAGTTTAAGCACAATAGGTGTGTAATTTCAGGTTTTTGTTAAGCCAAAATCCAATCACATACATGACTGCAAGATCATAGAGGAACACAACAGGTGCAAAGACCCTCTGAGGTAGAGGAGTCTGCACCCCACACAAACATATGATGTACATTGTGAAAGTTAACCTACGTGTCAAAGGTGCAGGGAAGCACCTGCCTTTAAATGAAACACACCACATATTTGACCTGTTCAGTAGGTTTAGACCTGGTTTGATTCTAATACTGTTACAAACTTGGACCAGGTTTATTTGTGGCCTTGAAAATGACTTATTTAAACATGACATGGACTTCATTTGGTTCACATTAGGTCTGTGCAAATCTTAGGTTACTGGTAATTATTTTCATTCTTATTGGGAGCCCAATAAGCTGAAGCAAGATCCTGCTATTCTTCCTGGGGACCTACCTAAATTAACAAATGTACAACTTCACAATACACATTCAAATGTACAACTTCACAATACACATTCAAATGTACAACTTCACAATACACATTCAAATGTACAACTTCACAATACACATTCAAATGTACAACTTCACAATACACATTCAAATGTACAACTTCACAATACACATTCATCACAAGTTACACACCGCCACACCACAGGACATTACAATGACAAAAGAATGCAACATCAGCATCAATAACACCCCACACACATGTGTATCCACTTAACACAACACTCTTAATCCCACACTTCACTTGTAGTTGTTCAAACAGTGCTCTTACCATCACATGGACACATTTGGACTAAGTGGGACTTGAGTTTGTATATGCCATGATTTTTTTCTATTGATGTGTGGTTGACGTCTACTTGTGTTGTTATGCTATCTCTGGTCATGTTGTGTCTTTGTTTTATGTGCATTTTATTATTTAAAACAAATAAAATATGATATAAAAACAACAACGTACCAGAATGCCATCCACACTGAAGAGTGACTCGAGCGAATACAATTTGTAATAGTTTGCGTTTTGCAATTTCAGTGCAGCTTCATGTTTTTGAGGATAATTCAATTAAATTAAGAAATGTGTTAAATATTTGAAGGGCCTGACATTCATAATGTATGAGTCTACAGCAGATGAAAAGTAAAAAAAAAAAGAAAGATAAAACTGTTGGTAATCAGAACACAAATTCAGGACAAGCCAAAATTAATTTTTAACTGCTCGAGTCTATTGGTCTTAGTATAAATTGTGTGATGTGGGCTGTTGAATTAATCTTGTGTATCTTGACCTCATTCTACCAAATACACACTCTTTTGATGTTGATTAGGGGCAAAATCACAAGGCTTAATGCTATTTGGGACTTTAATAAACACAATACCTTCATGCTAAGTAATGCTAATCCGTGGCTTCTAGGAATGCCTAATGAACTTACTGTCATCATAATTATTATTAGTGTAAAATCATTATTTCTATAGTTTACCATGTTGATGACTCCATTAGCATTGTGGTTATGCCCAGATGCTATCATACTAGTCTGGCTATCTAAAAGCTAACGGGTAATGAAGGAATGGCAACGGCAGTATTGACTTGAGGGAGCTGGGATCTAACCTGTGGGTCAGTGGATCTGACCTCTCTGCCAACGATACACTCTTTCCATCAGCTGCCATCTAACTGTGGGACTGAATTGTTAAAATGATGTTATATTTTATGATGTTTGCAGAGACATGTGAGTGAGCACAGTGGTTTAGAACTCTTTGATGGGGAATATACACACAGAAGTGTGCAGAGCGTCTTTAACAGCCCTTATTTAAGAGGAAATCTCTTATCATCAGGCCAACACTCATAAGAGCTCTTGATCTGCTGTAGATGAGATGGAGGACACCTTCAGATGAAGGGATTGTGTGCTGTGTAATTGTAAATGATTACAGTCTTTACACTGCTGGGGGCTTGCTTTAGTGGCTCTTTCTCACACAGTCAGCTGCTGGTTAAAATTCTTTTATGATTTCAAAAGCCAAAAAAGTTCAATACTACCAAATGATGGGCAGAACGGGCCTCCTGCCATAGAAATTCTCATCCAGAAAAATGAAATATTAAAGATGTTCATTATACCCTCAATTTGCACGTCTCCTAGCGCTTAGCCATTTCCCTGCTCTCTTATTGCACATCTCTCAGGGCCTTGAGAGAAATCTCTCTTTTATTATTTAAATCCATGTGCCGGAGTTGAGCCAGGAGAATCAGCTCATGTCTGCTGGCCTACTCTCTAATTCTGACTGGCAGGTTGATACTCACTCAAAGGATAGATAGGGTGTTAATGCCTCTGACAAAGGCTGTTATGTTTTTATTGGTAATGGGAAATATGGACTTCACACATGATATAAGTGGTGTAATAATTGAAGGTGGCTATTGGCTATGTCCCAGTCTGCAGGGCTGTCAGTGCAGCGATGTAAATTTCTTTGACATGTTTTTGTCTAGCTAAAACTTTAATGTTGTGGGTGTGACCAATTTGATGCAAATGTTGTTTTCATCCCTGGTGGATGAGATGACCTCTGTCATTTCCCTTGGGAAATCAAGCCTTTAAAACTATTTGATAGCTTTAACTATGCCAACACACTCACACAGTCTAAGGATGAATTGACATCAGACCTTCTGCAGCGGTCACATACGGTGAGCACATCAACCATATGTGTTACATACAGGCAGGAACACATATGCATTACATTTATGATGTATAATAACTTGTTACTTGGATGGTGATTAAAGGTGACAAATATTGACTGAAACCAATATCCTGGAGCTCATAACTAGTCCAATACGTTTGTTCTGGATCTAAGCTAATACCTGATACTATTGATGGGCAACACACAAACAACTGCACTAAAGAGTTTCTCCTGCTAAAGACCTAAGCGTGCATGCCCAGGTACATTTACCCAACTGCTGGACGGGACAGACAGGGCCGACAGGGCCGACAAGACAGACAGGGCAGACAGGACAGACGGGACAGACAGGACCGACAAGACCGACAAGACAGACAGGGCAGACAGGACAGACGGGACAGACAGGACAGAAGGGACAGAAGGGACAGACGGGACAGACCGGACAGACAGGACAGAAGGGACAGACGGGACAGACGGGACATAGGGGACAGACAGGATATAGGGGACAGACAGGACATAGGGGGCAGACAGGGCAGACAGGATATAGGGGACAAAGGAGACATAGGGGACAGACAGGACATAGGGGACAGGCAGGACAGACAGGACATATGGGACAGACAGGACATAGGGGACAGAAAGGACAGACAGGACATAGGGGACGGACAGGACATAGGGGACAGGCAGGACAGACAGGACATATGGGACAGACAGGACATAGGGGACAAACAGGACATAGGGGACAGACAGGACATATGGGACAGACAGGACATCGGGAACATAATGGGACAGACAGGACATAGGGGACAGACAGGACATAGGAGACAGACAGGACATATGGGACAGATAGGACGTAGGGAACATAATGGGACAGACAGGACATAGGGGACAGACAGGACATATGGGACAGACAGGACATAGGGGACAGACAGGACATAGGGGACAGACAGGACATATGGGACAGACAGGACATAGGGGACAGACAGGACATAGGGAACATAATGGGACAGACAGGACATAGGGAACAGACAGGACATAGGGGACAGACAGGACATAGGGAACAGACAGGACATATGGGACAGACAGGACATATGGGACAGACAGGATATATGGGACAGACAGGACATAGGGAACATAATGGGATAGACAGGACATATGGGACAGACAGGACATAGGGAACATAATGGGATAGACAGGACATATGGGACAGACAGGACATAGGGAACATAATGGGACAGACAGGACATAGGGGACAGACAGGACAGCTCTTGCTGCTCCATCCTGCTCTCTGAAATGCAGCCCATATGACTCATGGTTTTGTGCATACAGTGGCGGCTGGATCCACTGTATGTGTGCGTGTTGTGAGGATAATGCTGCATGTGAAGGCAGCTTTAATATAGGTCTGGAATAAGGGTCTCTTTTGTACTTTGTGAGGCAGCCAGCATCTGAGACCAATAAAATAGTTGCCCTTGGGTCACTGCTCGGAGGATGAAGGAAGAAGATATAATCATACACAGAGGACACAACACCTTTTTTGTGCTTTCGCCGCACATTTGGGTGCAGAGAGAGTGAGGCCCTTCATAAGTTTAATACTTTCACAGTATGACCTTTTGTCACTAATAGAGTGGCTCACCAATAAGCCAATATTGTATCTTTAGGGTGTGTAGCAGCCATATTAGTGTGGTAGTTGGATGGAGGACAGACTGCGGAAGACACAATGTGGAGACAAGTAAGACACATGGTTTGTGCATTGGGTCGAATAAGAACAGATTTTTTAGTTTTACTTTTTTCAGCCATTAAATGAAAATGGGTAACAACTTTATACAAATGATAAAAGTATTGAAAGCTAATTTATTTGCTCACCTAAAATAATGTATATTTTCTTCCAGCACTGTGCTACCCTATGTGTGTAGTAGTCCTAGGAGGTCGGAACTAGGCCCTTGGAGAGATGATTTCTCTGCGTGTCTGTATTCCAGTGGTCAAGTCGTAAAAAACATGAGCAATACATCACAGTAAATGCTCTGTAATGACTCAAAACAAATATTAAACATGCTCAAATCAAACCCGAATGGGGATAAAATGAAGTGAATGTATTAACCCGCACATTGTTGTTACATCGGTAAATTATAAATCAACATTTGAAGTGAATTTCTGCTTTTGTTGTCATTAACTCTGTGTAGACGTAAAGCACGATTAGCATAACAATGGATTTATAACTGCAGAAGCTCAGCAGGAGAGCAGGTTCACAGACAGCACGAGGAAAGTAGAGAGCGACTAAAGGGAAAATAACACGAGTACTATCATTTGTTTAACAGTTGGATATCAAACTTTCGCCAAACCCAGCCATGTTGGATTGTCTAATTTAAATAAACTGTAGTTTTTTCACGTGTTGGAATTCCTAGATGTTTTTCCAATGTGAATTTACATTTACACAAGAACTCAGAAAATCTGCCCTGACGAGGACAACTGGAACATGGCATGAGTTACCCCTTAATAGTAGATAAAATACACTAACTTGATGATCTGACACACAAAACGGCCATTGTGTTTGCCCTATAATTTTGTAAGTGCATTTATTATAGTTTACTCGAAAATACTTCAGTAAATGTCCTTGTGTCAGCTATAAACCTAACATTATCTTAAATTTCCAGTACATCCTATAATGCAGTGGGAACATCTGGGAGGATAAGGAACCGAAGTCAAAATGGTTGACGTCTAAAGCCACAAACCACCGTTAAGCTTCAGCATTGCAGTGAACCATGCACCAAATCCATGTTTTGCCCAACACCCAAAAATCCAGAGGCAAGCAAGTCATGAAAGACAAACATGCCGAGAAAACTGAAAGATCTGAATGGATTATCTGGTTTTAATAAATGGCATTGGTTTTCAGTTTGCGGCTCACAGCTACAGCTTCCATTTCATTTTGTCCACGCGCCATGTTGCTTTAGTCGTCTGGATGTGTCATTATATACTATTAGGCCCATGCACAATTACCGCTCTCACATGCAATATCTCCCATCAAATATCATCATAGCCCCCGACTATCTTTTCACCCCAGCCTGTAATTGGCCCGGTGAAAGTCTGCTACCAGCACCTGTTGCCAGTATCCGCATAGTCGTCTGAGACAAGCACTTTATCCCATGTCTCCCCAGCTATGATTGCAGTCGGCTTACTGTGTTATTATACCTCAACCCTAGCGCATTTACAGTCAGATATCCATGTGGGTGTATTCCCCTGATTGATTCACGCTGTTATTTTCTTCAACCAACAACTTCTATGCAAGACAACTTCTCTTTATTTAGGGCAGGTCATAATTATAGCAGACGGCTCGTTTGATTTCTGCCTTCAGAACGTTGTCAGCAAATGTAAACACAAAAACCTTAGTTTGGAAGCTTTCATTCGGCTCATTTGTTCCTTGTCTCATTTTGAAAAGCTGGTTGCTAAGATGCGTCGGCGCTTTTGGAGTGTGCCACCGCTCGTCTCTTCTCCGCACAGGTGTGTCTGGAGGTTAGCCCGTTTTTGATCTGGGTGGGGAGATGCGGGTCGCCCTGGGCGGTCGGGGCTCATTAGGTATGTACTCGTCTGAATGCAAAAGTATTTGTTGAACCACATGACAAGAATGCCTCTCCGCTGCAACAGATGTGCCGTAATTAGGGTGGGCTTAAGTTGTCTTAGAGCCGTGTGGAAAGTCATCACCGGCTGATAAGTTTACAACCGTGCCCCCCCCACCCCCACGCTCCTCCCCCGTGCAAACATAGCCACGTTAAACACACGCAAGTGCAAAGCTAATCAGACGAGCAAACAGATAACAGAGGTAAGAAAGACAACACTTTCAAATCGCTTTTCTAATCTGATAAGCTCTGCCATTGTTTAGGTACAGTTTGCATAAAAAGATTTCCCCTTCATGCAGATTCTTGACCATTATGTGCCAAATGGAGGAGGATTAGCCAAATGAGGCGAGTGACACGTTGACGTCCACGGCAACTCTGGCTGCTCGAAGGAACTAAATTATAATATCTTGCTAGATAAATAGACAAATAAAGTTACCGCCGACGTTGTCAGCCTATTTACATCCTATTTACACATGACAGAATGACAGAAGGAGCATGTGTGTGTGATATCTGTGTTAGAAGTATGGCACACCAGTTGACCCTTGAAGATGAAAGAGATTTAGTCATTTAAGATTTAGCTCATTTTGCACGATAAAAGTTGGTCAGTGGTGTAAGCTTTTGTTCCTTAAGCAGTGATTTAAAAAGACAATAGTCAGCCAGTACAAGGGCTCCATAAATCTATTAACAGCCTTTGTGATCCTGCTGGTCTAGACCAGTTCAAAAGACAATCTGTTAGCTGTGCTTGAATTGCTCTTACACAGCACAACTCAGACAACATCTGACTAATGGTGGTGCTGTTAGTGTTGCTATGGCACCCCGTTGTTGTTGTTGTTGTTGTTGTTGTTGTACTGCAAAAGAGAACAAACTGATTCCTCACTAATGAAGTTGCAATAGTTTTGTGTATTTAGAGATTATTATCACCAAACTCTTAAAGATGGTGGACCTGATATTGTCTAAAAAAACATGAAAAACAAAAACAGTTCATTTTCAAGTTTGCCGTGGTCCAAACAAACTCCTCACTTTCTTATTCATCCCGAGCATCCTAATTCTACACCGCGATGAGTTTCACACTATGTTTCAGAGGCCAGAGTGGTAACACGACACTATACACACTGTGATTAGATGCAGACAGCACACCACAGTCTCATTTTGACCATTAAGAGCTGATTTCACAATATATCTGTAGTGAGGCAAAACAAATTCATCATTCTAAATTAAGCTGGACTTGAAACACACCCCAAAAAAAATGTTGGCTTAAGCCTTGGCCCAAAAGGAATTAAACCCTGGTCCCCATACCCAAGGGCACAGCTCCTTTAACTCAAGCCTTTTCTGACACATAGTTCTAAATTTACCTGGACTTGAAAACATGACCCAGTGGCTTGAACCTTGGCCCAAAAGGAATTAAACCCCGGTCTCCATACTCACCACCACCAATTTTATAAATTATACATGAGTCAACGACAAAATCTCTAAAGCTCTATATACAGTTTCACCGTATTCATTTAAGGAGTGATAAGGAGTCCCTGGAAAGCAATACAAATATAGCTGCTACTACTGTAAGATTCAAGTTCTTAAAATGAACTACTTCTAGTACCACTCTACACGTCTGGACATCAGCTCTCTCATAGCACTAGCCCCATGTGGCCATCTGCACTTGCATTGCATTCTTTTTGCTTTCACATGGGTGTTCATAGCCTTCGGCAATTGGGAAATTGCGTTTTGCTAATGTGGCTACATGTGTTAAGTGGGGATCAATTGTTTGTTTAACAGGGTGCTCCTATTAGACTGGGAGGGTGTAATTAGTGATGCAGCTCTTTCCAGTACAGGCTGTCGTGAGGGAGCGGCTCAAGGTGAACTCTGGCAAATCAATGATAAATCTCAAGCAGGAACTGGCTTCAGATTTGTTTAGGGAAATAGTTTTTGAAATAAATCTAAATACAGGAGTGCGGGGGTGAGTATTCAGTCTTCGGCTTCCTACTGTGTTTCCTTAGTGATTAGCCTCGAGCCAAATCTTACTATCCATAATGAACCTGCACTGTGCATGGAGAACCGTCCTTAATACTCACTTTGCATTTCACATTTGCATGCAACCAACCACACTCAATGAAAGACCTGCATTAGGCTAACAAAACACAGCTGTATTTTCCTCACATAAAAAACACATTATACATATTTTTTTATGTAACAAATGCATTTTAATAGCTGACACTACATGCACAATCTCTTTAACAGTTGCTTAATTAGAAAAGTAACCATAAAGGTCTTATATCGTATTATATATGTTTCCTTATGTTAGTGCCACAAAAGTATATCAAAAATATGGTGATAATCAAGTACACTATGTCCTAAGTGTGCTTTACAAATAAATTTGCCTTGCCCCCTATAACTCTAATCTAAATATCAATTTGTCAGATGCGGTTCTCTTATGATAGTGTCTAGCTAATTGGATTAATTGAACAAATGTGTTGCAACTATAAATCAAGTTGAAGAGCATTTTTGGAGTCTTGTTATATAAGAACAACTCTGTCATGAAGCATTAGCGTGGAAGCCTGAGACTCATAGGATACTTCAGCAGGGTATAGTGTGAGTGTGAACATAAGCTAACTGGCAGCTGTAGTGTGCAGCAGGCATAGTGCAGAGTGACTGACAGTCTTGTGTAGCGTATGCCAGATGATCCTGTCTCCGACCAGCCTGAGCCTGGCAATGGAACTTATTGTTGTCATCCCTGATTTCACACACACGCTAAATGGATGAGACTCGGCCAACTTATGCCTTACAGCCAAAGTCCTTAACCAGCCATCACAGAGAACGTGACAGCAACTTGAAGATGTGCACATGAGATTATACATGAGGTTAAGATACTGGATCACACCAGCTCGCACAAAACTGCTGTTGACCCAAACCCCAAGCTTGAGCAATTGTATGGGTGGAAAAAAGTTTATACCCTTCGGACAAATAGTCAAGTTGAATGTGGTGATCTAAATATTTGTCAGTATGAAGTGGGATTGGGGTGAAAAGTCCTTCAGAGTCACATTCTTTCAGGTGACCCTCCCAATTTCTGATGGGTTGGATTTCTCCTAATTCTGTTGTTTACCGTATTTTCTGGATGATAAATTGCACCTTTTTTCATAGTTTTGGCCGGGGTGCGACTTATACTTATATTTATACTTATACTCCAGAGCGACTTATATGTGATATTATTTGTTATTTTCACACTTGCAACCTTATTTCATACTCCAGTGCGACTTATATATGTTTTTTTTCTTTTCTATTTTGCATTTTTAGCTGGTGCAACTTATAGTCCGGAAAATACGGTACTTGTGGCAGACTAAACCTTCAAAATGAGATAAACTTGAGTGAAATGTATACATGCCCACAGTACAAGTCTGAAAGCTTTCAAATCAAGGCAAGATCTGGCAGTATCTATGCCAATATCAACCTGTGCAGACCTTTTCAAGTCTTTTTTGTTTTTTTTTTGCATTTATTTTCTGCTCTTTTTAATATTGTAATGTGTGAGCTAATGTGTCCTAATACTTTCCCTTGTGGATCAATAACATTTAAAGTCTAAGTCTAGATTGAAACAAGTACATCCAAGCTGAAAGATAATAAACATTTTAGCACATTGACGGTGGTGAACGATCCATAAATTGGCAATGTGAAGCAAAAATCCAAAGATACAGGTTCAGCACGAGAAGCAGCACAGTTTCATCGCAGTACACATCTAAACACAGCCCAACCATTCTCTCGCTGAGCAATAAGTGGCAGAGTGACATTCAAGCGGGCCACACCTTCTCATCTATTGTCGCTGCTTTTGAAGTTCCCTTTTCAGGTCATTAAGCTCCATTTCCCATTCACCCAGAGCTTGTGTGGCGGCCGTTTGAGCGCAACAATGGCCTCTAATGACTTAACGCTTCTGTTTTCATTCTGCACCTCTCAAGTCCCCGCCCCCCACCTCTTCAACCCACTCCTTCATTCACCCCCACACCGTCGCCCCCTTCACCTCTTTTAACGCCGCCTTGCACCCCTCGTTTGGCTGCCTACTTTTTTATGGGGTATTGTAATGAGGTGCAGCTGTGCGGTGGACTCTGTGTGCAATGTTAACCCAGGCACAGGAGAGTGACCCCGCGGTGCAGAGGTCAATGCATTGTGCTAGTGCCAGGCCCGGGGTCTATTAGAGCTATAACAGTCTTTTTAAAGTAACAGCATGCAGTGGCCATAACCCAAGGTCTCCTTTCTCTCACACGTACACAAATGTCTAATGATTTGAATAAACCTATCTCTTTGTTTTGTCATGGACTGCTACTTGATGGGCCAAATACATCACAAATGGGCTATTACGGGCTATTAGAGCAAAAAGTCACATGGAGTAAAGTGGATGAAGCTTTAGTCACGGTCAAACGACTCAAAAGCCGATTCTCACGTCCTTGTCACTTGTTATGTTTAAGGACTAGGTCATTACAGTTCTATTTAGACATTGTTAGTGAAGGAAATAAACATGCAAGCAAAACAAAGGGTAAGCAGATGACTCATTTAATTCATTACAAAACATTAGGGAGCAGCTGTGCACAGTGGTTAAAACATAAAAAAATAATACATAATTCTTTAATGAAAGCATTATGTTTAGGATAAATGTTAGGGTACTATACAGTACATTTCACATGTAATTAGGACCATTTTGACTACACATTAAGGCCACATGAACACTTGCGCAATACTATAGTCACTCCAAAATGCATTCTAAAGCCACATAACAAGAAGGTCCCAGTTTGATTCCCTTTTTATTTGGGTGAGCTTCCAGCCTCTACAAGATCCAAGCTCAAGATCTGAACACGGAGCAAACAACTTGTTACCAGCTACTGTTTTTAGCCTGATTAAAACTCCTTCCCTTCCCATGTGCACCAGAAGGTGGAGTCTTTGAACTCGCTGATGGTGTTTTGTAATTAACTCATGTTTTGTGAAAGATCAAGGATGTTCAGGAACAAAAGACTTGAAAAATATAAATGTTTACAGTCCTTTATCTATCCATACCAGCCTTTACAATTTAACCATTTACCAATTTTGGCATGGATCCAACTGAACTGCCTATTTATTGATTTATTTTTCTTCACGCTATAATAGTTTCAGGGGAATAATGCATTTTGCACAGCACATTACACATCCTTAATTTTACCATGATAATGATCTGCTTTAAAGTTCACAATAATATCCATTAAATCAGCGCTCTCTCGTTCTTCATCTTCCGCCACATGTTCACACCAGTGGAGTATATAATGTCATATTACAGTGTGCTACATATTTACTCTGGTTCATAAGGAAGTCCCATCCCACTTGCTTTTCTCTAGAACAAAGTCAGTGAGGGCAAGTGCAGTCCACGCTCTAACCTGCGCTGAAAAAACAGAACAAAAAGCAAATCGTCCAAATCAAACTGACCCCTGTCACTCTCTTTCCACAGTGGGCGTAATCTTAATTGAATCAGCCTTACAGAAAGATGTTGACTTGGAGAGATTGCACGAACCTGGGAGGCCTTTGCTAATCAGTGTAAAAAAAAAAGTAGATGCTCCCCCTATTCATTAACGTGTCCACTTATGTCCCTCTGCACCATCTCTCACTGCGAAGAGGATAATACTCTTTACCTGACAGCAATTCTCCACCCACACTCCATATGACCAGTACAAACCAAACCGCCGCTGATACACATTCTAATTTACTCTACGTTGTGTGTAAAATGATCAGTTAAAATATCCTCAGTTGTAAAATGTCTATTGCTACAGGTCATTTTGGGTATGTTTGTGTTCATGGCTCATAAACACCATTGATTGGCTGAGTCGCCCCCCCGAGACCCATCCATCACAGCTTTCCCCATTGTCTTGTATTGGCAGATTAATGTAACGCGGCTAACATTTGGAAATCCCTAATAATTGCAATGTGCGTGAGGGCGCGGTAGAGAGATTGATGTAATGGCTATTCCGAACATTTAATTACACCATCTAAATGAATGCTGACTAACAAGTGATGATACAACATTCAATAGCCCTTCGAAGCTATTTTGTTGTATATCACTGAAATGTATAATAATTCTACCAGTAGACTTTGTTAGACAAGAAAGTCCAAGCATGAAATGTGAATGAGAAAAGGGGGGACATGCAGCAAACCACAGACCATTGTATATAATCATTCTTTCAGTATATCCATCCAACTTTTGTTTTATTTGAAGAGGCAAAAGTCCTCAAAGGGGTGCCTATGACAGGAGATTTAAACTCATGAATACAAGAATAAATATGATTTGATCTGTTATGTCTGTCCAGTGACACCGGAATATAGTATATGTCTTGTCTTGAGTGAGATGTTATTAAAAGTGGGATATTCTTGATGAACATATAAAGGAGGAGCAGTGCATCGCAGAACTGCATATGAATGTCAGGCTGTTCCACTCAGGTGTTGTGTGATAAGAACCCTAATCTAGATGAAAGACCACAGTGCAAACCTCCCTCAAACGCTTTGATAAATATGACTTCATATTGCTAATACTAATACTTTTTCCTTTGACCAAGACTTCAAATTGAATGTATTTTGAATCCACTTCTATTTAGTCCATTGCTGTATGTAACACAGGAGCTACATCAGACCAAGCATGATTTCTTATGCTCATGTTAGTATTTAAATGTCTTGCCCTGTGCAGTTAAGCGTCAACAATAGCTACATCATTGAACTTCATAAATGTTTAAACATGCTACGGTCCTAGCACACTTTGCTGGCTTTCAGTACAGAAACTCCTTTGCACTATTTGATGAGTTTACATTCTATTCTTACTTGTAGAATGGTGAGAAACACAACGTATATATATATATATATTTAGTTAAGTTGCAACACAATATAATAATAAAGGCTATAAAGTGCTTAGTTGGCATCTCCGTGTCGTTTACCAATAGCTGAAACCCTAGCCCCCCACAAGCTGGAGCCAACGCGTTAATCCTGTTACCGTTCTCTGTGTTGTATTACAAAACGAGCACATTTGATTCTGTTAATAAGTTGTAATGTTATTGTCATCGATAAAGTGTGTGGAACATCATTCCAGCAGGTTATTCCTAAAGTCATTTAGCCAGGTAATTGACTTTTAAAGCAGTCTGGATAGTGAACTGATCCCCCAGATCGAGTGGGTGGGTTGGAAATATATCATTTTGACATTGGGTGTGCTGATGTGTTCGGTTTGCATCAGCGATCAAGACGCATTGTTGCTAGATCCGGAGACAGAGATCCTCCATATATCCCAAAATAGGGCCACCGCAATCACAACAAAAAGCAGCCCAAGTGTGAGTTTAAAGCCGATAATGCAGAAAGCCTCTCCTGAGCTGAGAGGCAGCATATTGATTTTGTCGTAGATGAGGTCTCTGAAACCTCATTTACTCCTGTTGTCATCATGGAAGAACATCAGTGTCTGACAAGCTGCACTTCCCCCATATATATCTATTCGGGCAGCCATCTTGGAAGCTGTTGAGGGATGCTAATGTGTGCGCGCATTAGCACCGTCCTCTTCCAGTAACACTGCTGACAGAGTGCTAGCATGATAAGATGCACGGGGTCAGATAGTGATGCTGCTGACTAACCATTGTGCTGTCTAAATAAAGTCTTGTGTTTGAGCACCAACCTGCCTTATTAGGTTACAGTGCTAAACAAGGGGTGTCCCAGGTGGAGCCGCCACCATGGTATGTCGCTCACAGGAAACCATGTAACTGCTCTGTCCCGACAGGAAATTTAGTGATGTGATAATCCCAGTGCTCCCATAAACCAAATTCCAGGCAATTTTTTTAAAATTTGAATTCATACTTTTAATAACACAAATCAGTGATTGCTTTGGTGATAACATCTGAATGATTACCAAAGGCACACAGTGTAAAACACTACTGGGGTAATCCCCTCAATCTTCCAACAAAGCATGATTGACATGAAAAAGAATATGCAGCGCCTCATAGTGCATGGCTGCCTAAAATGCAACCAACACAATTCCAGCCAGAGGGCAGAATGCTCTGTATGTACATAAATGACAGATGAGATTTTAATAGGGAAAATTATGCACAAAGATGTGATTCTATGTAATTAAACTAATTAAAGAAGATCATTAATAATATATCAATGGCGCCAGCTGTTTACAGTGTGCATTGGGGCTGGGGGTATACTGAAAGAGCGACAGTGTATTTTTAATATGTGCTTTTAAGAGTTCCCTGTGGTGGTGGGCTTCTCCAGGGACTGGGGCCCCATTGTAGAGCCCCGGTGGTGAAAACAATGTTTCACCAAAAACACAACAAAAATCTTTGTGCATACAGTGACTACAAAGACTATACACATTACCATATACATTTTTAGTTTCCAGCAAACAAGTATGCATACTGACTTTTTATTTGAATTTATAAACAATCCAAAATCAAAATATCTAGATCACTTTTTGCAGGTCACATGATGATACATGTGAAATTGAAATAGACAAGTAATTAAAATAATGTTGTTTTTCCTAAATGAGTTGGTCTTTTCAAAGCCACTGCATGAACAATGACTCTGGTGATAGACAAAACGCTGATAAAGAGGCAATGGACATTGTGAAACAGAGCCCAATTAATAATGCATTTGTGTCTGACTGTCTGGCCCCAAGGACAAGCCTGCTGAAAAATGGAGGTCATATGTCCTTCTTGAATTGTCAGTGATCCCTGTGCACCACCCAGTAAGTCATAGCGTTAAAGCCGCACACACACCAGCTGATATACAACTGTATTTAACTTGTTTGTTTTTACACTTGTCACCTGCTTGCATGTTTCATCTTTATTTCGCCTTTATACACAGACACAAGCTCCTAACACTGGCCGAGCAGTTGGGCTGGGCGTCAGTGTGACGAATGGTGCCGCGGCTGACCTCTCTTAAGAGCAGTCAGTGGTAAGGGCCTGCCTCTGACCCTTGGCCACTTACGCACATTAATCACACGCCTCTCCTCTGTGCTTTTATCTGGCCCGCTGAAAGCTACTGTCCAGCCTGAGCCGGCCTCTCCTCCCTTCATCACCCTCCTCTTCAGCCATTCATAAGGCTCTCATCAGCCTCAGAGCAGGTATCACTCCATCACATTTATCAGGCGGGCTCTTATCGGGCCCTGAATATGGAAATGGGATCCCTGCCACTGATAAGGACAGCTGGATTATCCCTGGCTCGCCTTCATCAGATAGGCACTCAGGAATGGTAAAAGGCCGGAACATGCCTCTATTGTTTTGCACTGGTGCTGATTGAGGGCAAAGAGGGAGATGTTGCAATACAGAAATGTAACTTTGATTGTAGTTTGCATTTACAGAAACATGAATGACAACCTTTCATTAGGTCCAGGTAAAGACGAGACATTTTCATTGGACATCTAACATCACAACATCTCTGCTACAATTCTTTTAAATACACACAAGACTATGACAAAATGTAATTGATTAAGACAAAGATGTATCGGTACATTTTTGTGGATTTGAAAGCATAACACGAACCTATGAAGTTGTAGTATTTCTTCTGAAACATTATGGTGATGCTTGTTTTAGTTTTTGGCTGCAAATTGATAGATTTTTCTCAAAGAAAATACAACCCTTTTATAATTTCAAACTGATACAGGCCGATCCTAATTAGTTCTTTAACCTGAGCGGCGGTATCATCAAAGGCTTCTACTTCAGTGCTAATCTGAGGCCAAGCTTCATTATGAATTCTTCAAAGTCCCACACAGCTGTCAGAAAAGCTTGTCGAGAGGTCCGTTATTAGTGAGACTCACAGACCTGGCACAAAGAGCAGTCTGTTGTTGTGAGCTGCTCTCGCCGCTGGACAAACACACACACTCTCTGACCTGAGATGAGTTCAGCGCCTGCTCAAGTGCTCAGGTGTGTTGACTCAGACAAACCTCGTACAAAGGAGTATTGACACAACTAGGAGGGTTTCTGCAGAATCGCTCACAGACGGGAGAGAGAGGTTCGGAACGGCTTATCTTATCAGAGACTTTATATGCTGCGATTGGTAAAACTATCAAAAGAACCTTAGGCCACAAAAGAGGCCCTGTCTAGTGCAAGCAATAAAGAACACCTCTATTAGGTGGTAAGTGATTTATATGAGGGGGTTCAAATGGCCTTAGCTGAGGTTTTGATAAGACACAGAGGCCAGTCTGTGTGGACTCGGTACACTTTGAGAAGAGAGTCAGGTCTACTGGTCAGCATCAACATATTATAATGGACGGGTGTCCAAACTATGACTCTATATGTTTTTTTGCTCTTCAGCCTGTTTGCTAAATTAGCCCAAATGATAGGCGGTATTTTTGCGTCAAATGTCAGTAATTCTACCATCATAACCTTAATAACATTAAACTGAAAACCTGTTATGGAAAATCAACTGTGACTTCTCATTTAACCAACCAAAGTTGTTTTTATTGTATTTATTGTAATTCAAACATGTTTGAATAATATTTATTCTCTTGCGGTCAAGATACCATTGCTCCGATACACGCCCCTTGACTCTACATACAATTTTATTTTCTCCAGCGGTGACATACTTTGAATTTGGCAGCGTTACATAGCCAGTTTGACACAAAAAACATCAGTTGCTCTCTTTTGTGAACTGCAGTTGTCCATAATAGGGCAGATAGCATGCTGCACTTTCTTGTTTTTCTTCAGGCAGAACCCAGTGCTACCGTTTTCAACCTGTAAGCAAGCAGTGGAAAAAGCATAGGTTTTGATCAATATTGCAATTTAAGATCCAAAATATACCACAGGTCCACGGGAGTCTATATAGCAGACAAAGCACAATAGGTCTTCTTTACCGTTCCAAGCCTTTTTAAAGGTGTTGTGGCAACATCAAAGCTATGTGATGAAATCGTTCACTCCATTACCACTGATCACGTGGCCCTCCAAATGTTTACATATACAATTCCTGGATGAAAAAAGTTTGGAAATCCCTGTCACATCGGGTTCGCATTGCACGTGGTGCAGCTCCGGTGCAGTGACTGCAAACATTCTGCAGCATTAAAAGTACAAAAGGGTTTTAGCCAACCTTTGACTGCTATACGTAATGCTAATTAACTGAGGTTTAATTATTACATAGGTTCAATTCAAATATGCTTTACATTGCATTATTCATTCAGTGTAAATGTTCCTACAGCTAACCAGGGGCAAACTGACATACATGACTGTTAGTCATCACCAATGACCAATTTGATCACAACCAATCCCTCATCCACACATCACAATCATACAGACAAAGTGGGTGCAGATTCTATCACCCATAACCTCAAAAGATGCATTAACCTGTGTAAACGTTGATAGCATTCTTCCAAATGCTGACACTCTGTGTACAAAATATTAGTCCGTGTCCTCCAACTGCACCTCAAAGAGCAGGTCAAAACTTCTGAGTGATTCAGTCTTTCCAAATCCAAGTGCTGAATGGACAACATTTAAGAGTAGTTTGAATCTAAAATCTAAGGTCAGTATAACCTTGGGCTCCCCATGGTCTTGGAGACTGAGAAATAATAATAGCGTGTGACTTCCGTGCGTCCTGACTCCTGAGACAGTCTGGCATGAGTGGGGCGTTCATGCATGCAGACAGCTAAACTGATTTTAATTGCTTCTCCGAATAGCTTTGGTTGTGATATCTAAGCATGTGGCAACGATTCACAAGAACACAGTCAAACCCTGGTGATCACTCCCTGAAGACAAAAATACACACCATCAACATGCACACTCACTTCCGCCCTGACACATCAAGCAAAAGGAAAGGTTAGAGATAAATGTTGTGGAAAACGCTTCACAGAATTTCAGCCGCAGAGGAGTGGGTGTTGGCACTTGAAATATGACGCCTTGACTTTTGAAAGTGAACATTATCTTGTTTCCCTAACCCCAAACTCAAAACACAGTCCTGTTGAATGACAAGCGCTGCTGTTGGCACCTGTCCAAATACTTGCTGTGAGATGTTACTCTTATTTTTAATAATGATAGAATCAAACCCCTTGCTTGCTTCACTAAAATATCAGGAATATCAGTAACCCAAAATCCCTTTTAAGCAGCTGACTGTCACAGGCTTCCCATTTGATTGACAAGCCTGACAGGGCACAGTCTAGTTGCAGCATGTCACACATTTAGAAAGGCCCATATGCTGAGCAGGGCAAGCCATGACATTATGTGCCTGCGCCTATGGAGCAGCTATATGTTGCTCAAATCTCCATTTAATCACCAATCTCATGTTACTCCACACTTAATAAACAGCAGATTAGTGCATTCTTTGCTATACCCTGCACACATTTCCTCTATTCTAGAGAAAGTCCCCTGGGGGCAGGTCTTGTAGATGGTATAACCAGCCATGTTATAGTGTCAAGGCAAGGCATGTCATCTTTCCTCTTGAAGCTCTGGCTTTGAGATATTTGGAGGGCAATCCAGAGCTATTGTTGTGGTAGAACTGTGCCACCTCAGGCTTTCCGACTTGTTATGGGAAAAATGATCTTCATAACCTTTTGTCCGGAGATGTTTGGATGCACATTGTTTTCATGCATGGTGAAATGGAAGAGAGAATGAGAGACGGGGAACAGAGGAGAATGCCCGCTGCATGGTTGAAATTAGTGCGCCGTCTGGACGACAATAGGAAGGGATGTCATATTGAAAGGTTACTTGGGTTACTCCGCTGAGTCTGTCTGTCACCTTCATGCCTTCGGGGAGCTCTAATCACTTTACCCTATAATTACCTCCCCACAAAAGGGTCCGTTAAAGTTCCTGTAAAATAAACCTGATGCTATTGAGAAGAAGAGAGACTCTTTCTTTTAATTAGGGCCATCCATCTTAACCTTGTCTACCTGAGGTGAAGTGAAGGTAGCCTAGGTCAAGCCCCCAGAATGCTCATCCCTATTGTCATGTACCGACACTGTCTGCTACACAATGTGGGTGCTGGCCTTTTTGCCAAAGCCAAGTCTTTTGTGCCTCTGCACTGGCTCCTACTAGGATTTGTCCCTGAATGGTTCTTTTTACAGTGACACAATACTTGTAATGCACAATGGGAACCCAACACTGCACGCCACCACTATTGAATGCCAAACACATGCAGTACCTCAGTATAAAAAATTAAAGGTGTGCTCATATCATTTAACAGCTGTTAAGGTGACGCAACAATTCTGCTCCTGTTTGGTCAACATGAAGCTTGTAGCATCACTTTTTTATTTTGTTTTTGTTGCTGTTTCTTGTCATAGTGAAGAATTGTACTGTTCTCTCCCAGCATGTGCTATCACCTAGTACATGCATTAAGTCAAGTGCCAGACAAACAAAATGCCCTGTTTAGAATCTTTGTCTCTAACATATGTCTGATGATCAAAAGCTATATGCTTGTTTTTCCTCACAACCCCAAGAGGTAGAAAAGGCATGTCCCTGCAGAGTAAAACCAGCAAATTGAGCTCACTGATCAGCTCTCTGGAGACGACGGCTTTGCCCCAACTTATGCGTGTTGTACCTGCAGGTTTGTGCACACTACACATTCATTGTTACGTTTTTTTCCCCCATTCTCTAGCCTTCTTCTTCCCGTTGGCACCTTATGTGGACCCTGATGTGTTGTGTCACCTTGCTGCAGTTGGAGGCAGGGGACTCAGAATCCCAGAGGTTTGCATAGTTTCTGTATATAACACACTCGCTAGTCCACCAAATTCAATCCAAAGTGCACCGAGCGTTCTTTCATCTGTGCTGAGGTGGCGTGGTCGTATATTATTCATGGCTTGTGTGATCTGAGGTGCGTGTCATATGGCACAAGTAATAAGATGGAGTGGTAGTGAGGAGATGGTGAGAGACACAGGGATCCTTGCTCAGTGTCGTCTACAGTCCTCGTCACTGTAGACACACGCTGGTGCACAGTGCTGTTCGCATTCATTCAGCGAGAGACGGCCTGGACAGGGACGACATGGTTTAAAGTATCTGTTCTAATGGGATGTATGTACTGAAACTTAAGGTAACAAGTGACGTGAAAACTAAAAATAGCTGCTCCGCACTCACAGCATTATGTTTACGGTGAAAAAACAAACAGAAAAACACCAGCAATGAGTAGCTCAGTCTAACTATTGTTACATATCAATAACTATTAAACAAAATTATTTATTTATTTGGATTTAAAATTATTAATTTAAACTTTGATAACTTAAAAAAAAAAAAAAATCTAATGAGCCTTGTAGACACCCCACTGTAAGACATCTATTATTATTCAAATGTAAACTCATTATTTTATATATCCGCCTTGTACTGTTAAAGCTCACCATCACTCTGAAGCTAACTTACTCATTAGCTTTAGCAGTATTAGGCACTGTTTTTCTGCTGAATGATATGTTTTATAATGGGACATAAAACAGCACTAAAATCATATTATGCAGTGTCCCACTCCCAGGTAAAGTCTCCGGGAGGCGCAGGGAAAGCTGTGCACAATGAGTCAGCTAATGCATATGCTAATTTGCCTAATTTACATTTTAGCGACTGAGGGGAAATGGAACGTTAAGGTGGTAAGTTAAGTCCTATTTCCTAATTTTTAGGCATTTGAAATGTTTGGAGAAATGTGTTTGGCTTATTGCAGTTTTGGGTATATACTTAGATACCGGTATATACCCACACAGTTGTTGATCATCAGTTGGGCAATAACTGTAGTGAATTTGGACTTGGTCTACTATGAAGAAGTCTTTGCTAGAGTAATTTGAAATAATGATGATTTATATAAAATAAATCAATATTTTATATATTTTGTAAGTGCAGTAGCTTTCCCCGTGCACCGTGGACATTACCCGAACCTAGAATTTCTTACCTTTAAAATGGTGTATAACACATGTATTTTGGACAAAGTACTCTTTTAATACTCATTTTGACTTGGAAAATTACAATTAGAAGACGCATGGATGGGTTAAAATAGATAGATAGGCCTTAACTGGTAAAATTAATTTAAAAATAAATACATGATGGTTATAAGTTTTATTATTGTAGATATCCCCACTATTATAATTTATTTTATTTAAAAGACTTTATTTGTTTAAAGATATCTGTACTTAAGATACGTACGTAAAGAATCGCTTCTTAGAGGTGTTTACTGACCACACAGCCCTATGACTTGCCTCCACTGTGTATTTTAACTATGGATTGGTTTGAAAAATTAGTAACTGTTCCATTACATGCAGGAGCAAGACTTCTGACCCCTCACAATGCCCCTCGGCTTTGCACAAGACGTGGGGGGCTTTTGAGGCTGAAGGGCAGGGCAGATCAGAGACCACCTGACCACTTTTTATCCAATCACAAGCCAAGACCCCGTGTGCTGCGTCTGCAGGCGACATGTGGTTAACCACCTGGCCCCGCTGCCTGACCCGCTGGAGCGAACGCAGGAGGAAGAGGGAGCAAGGACGCCCTGTACAGCCATTTGCTCATCAATGGAGGGCATCACCGCCACTTAACACACTTTATTGATCCGTGCAGCCTGCAGGGCCTCTGTTGTGTGTCCATTTCCTATTGATTATTTCAAGTCTATTCGTATTGAATGCCTTCTCTTCCCTCTAACCACCGCTCTCCTCACTCAACTCCACAAGGGATTTTTTAAGCAGTCATTTGAAATTATAATCTGTGAGTAAATGTCATAATCGCCCCTAAGGCCTGGTGTAGATTGGCTGGAGAGCAGGGGTCTCAGAGGTCGATGACACTGGTCAATACAGATCCATTTGTGTTATAGCTTGTGCAGTGGTCACCTCGGCAAAACTGACTGACCTCATCTACTCTGTTTAGCATCTCAGAATTTTATACTCGTCATAATTCCTCCCTTGTAATCTATATTGCAGTTATTGCAGACTGTGCTAACATCATAGCAGTAATTCAGATGTTATTATTTGGCCGCTGGAGGCTTGTCTCTGAGCTGTGTGAGTGAATGAAGAGTGGCGCACAGGCCAGCGGCTCATCAATGCTTCATAGGTTAGATCATTAGATCTGAAGTGACAGCACTACACAAGGTTGGGGAGTGGGGGTTGCTTAGATAAAGATTGGCATATTGCTATTGATTCACCACTCCTGGGGCTTCCTCTGTTACTATGGTTATAGCTAGGAGGGGTATGAATTTAACATTGCAAAACATAATTTCAGTGTAAGTTGTTAGTTACAATTGTATTTACAGTTTTATAAAGTTATTGTCCTTCACTGGTAACCGATCTTTCTGAGTTTAAAGTGAAGAAGGCTTTTGTGGTAATGGGTTTTGTATGCTTCTGTTGTACAAGTCATTTGAGATAACCATCTTAATCCAGTGATCTTTCACAACGGTCTGTGTCTTTACTAACATGAACATCCTGACTCATATAGTCCGGATTTTCCTTCCGTGGAGAAAGGGGTACAAAAAATTCCCATCCCTCCCCATGTTAGTGAGTGCCAAACTCCTCAGCTGTCCTCCTAAACCAGCTGAAATAAGAGCAGGCCTCCGAGGCTTTGATCTTTTACTGCTGGGGTCAGGGCTGAAATGACGCGTAAATGAGGGAGGAATGAGTTTTCATTTTGTCAACCTGTTCTGTTATTGTAAAGCTAAGGGGCCTTTGGTGTGACATGACAGCAGATTGTTTTAAGTGCCCAAACCAGCGGAACGACAGAACATGTTTGGGTGTCACAGGAAAAAGCTGAACATTGCATAGAGGTAGTTTAGTCTGTCTGACTGAACAGCTGCAGGGGCTTAAAACCAGACCAAAACAATTTAATATTGAAATTATAGGTATGCATCATATATGGTTACATTTTCCATAAAGCTTGAATCATTTTGTGATAGCTTTGTACATTTGTAAAAGTATCAAGCAATGTAAACCTCAGTCAATGGGTACTCAGGTGTACATACCTATTGCAAACATAATTATTAAGTATATGGTTACATTCCAAGATTACATCACTGCTAGATTCTTACTTACCGTATATACTGCTTTTCAAACCATACTTACCTAAGTTCCTTTGTTGCTCATCCTGCATGTTACACATTTGTTCAGTGAGTACACCTGGCGGCTGTAACGCGGGACCCAGATGAAGAGATAGGGAGGAGCAAAGAGACAGTAGCAAATACCGCTAAGAGGGCGCAGCATCTGTAGCTGTTTACCGCTTTAACGTTTCCGGGGGAGTCTAAACCTGCTCTCTGGAACTACATAAAGGCAACAAAACATGATCATTTTGGGGCTGTATTTGTACTAAAGCACTCCACAGAACATCTCCCGACATCACCCACGCCTTGTTCTCAATACAGAGACCCCACCAGTCTCTCCCCTTGAGCTGACACAACCAAAGCAAGAGGGAGAAAAATCGGTCGCTATATCCAAACGATCCCAGCCTCGGCTTGCGTTCAGTAGTTCACACTCCCCCCATCCCCTTCTTTTTCTATTTGAACTTGACAGTTGTTTCTGAAGTGTGGTGCTCTGTATCACAAGAAGAGAATGTGCGCCCCGGATTGCACAAGATGTGAAAGGTGAAACGTGGAGGAAAAACACCCCGCTACACCCAAACGCAGAAGAAAAACTAATACATAAATAAATAAATCAACAATAGGCGCCAAAATGGTGAAACAATGAAAAAGATTGCACTGGGAAGATTTTAAATTGTGCTTGTATCAATAATTTAGTTAGCTGGGATCGAGTGTTTTTGTTCACAATAAGGTATGGCAGAACTGGGAGAAGAGTTAAGAATAGGGGGACTTCTATTTTATTATTGATGTAGCAGCGTGCACATCTGGAGCTCACACTGCCAGCCCCCAAACAGTGTGGAGTGCTGTCAGTTGTCTGCACAGTTGAATTGTTAGTGGCATGATACACTCGCAGACCTGGTTGCAGAGCTCTGTGAAATTCCACCACCATCTCCTGCGAACAAATACCAGACTGTTTATGAGAAAAAAAACTCGGCACCAGTTAAAACAACAACTCGAAAAACAATAAAATGTCACTGAAAATGGTAAACGGAAATGTTGGAGTTGGAAATGTATTAATTTGTCCCACTACGGTATTTTCAGGACTATAAGTCGCTCCGGAGTAGAAGTCACGCCAGCCAAATAAAGGCATAATAGAGACGAAAAATGCATATATAAGTCGCACTGGAGTATAGGTAATTTATTTGATAAAATCCAAGACATTTCTTCTTGAAATGCAATTTAAAATAATAACAGATGAGAGAACATGGTGAATAGATGTACGTATGCTAACGTAGCACCTTTAGCTACATGACGCACAGAGAACGGACCATGGTAAGTGTCTGGTATGTTAACGTAACATATTAACAGTTATTCAGACTTATTCAGATTCAGCACTAAAGCATAAAGAACATGCTAACAAGTTTACCAAAGCATCAGTTTTACCCCAAATCACTAAATCCATTGAATTCGTGTCACTTAAAAAAAAAACTCAGCAAACTCCAGGGGTAGAGGAAGTGCTGATTCTTCTTCTGTGTCACTTAGAGCCTCTTGCGGTTGTCAGTGTGAAACAAACTAACAAAATTATATAATAATGTGTTCATAATATCACATATGAGTTGCTCCAGAGTATAAGTCGCACCCCCTCCAAACTATGAAAAAAGTCCAGAAAATACTGTAAATTTCGAGCTAATATGGTTTATTATTTACATTTACTTGGGGAACATGGGCACATGGTGGACATTCAAATGTATATATAATTGTGTATATATGATCTTGTGTGTGTATTTCTGTGTTTGTAGCCTTCATCCACTGTATCACAGATAAGAACAGCACCATATTTTTACTGTAGGTCCTTCTTGTGGTTGGTAGAACTTATTGGACATTCACCAAACAAAGTAATAATTAGAAAAAAAACATGAAAACCTGCCATAAGCACTTTAATCATGTAAACTATACATCCAAATGGCTTAATAATTTGGATGTATAGAAGAACCGTTGTGGTTTATAGTCTGTTTTTTCCAGATTTCGCTTTATATTCTAACCTCTGCTGGCCTAAGTAGCACACCCTTTGTTTAAAAGTGCTGTTATCCCTCCCTAATCTCATGTCAGTACCGATGCTTACGGTTAGCATCACTTCTCTTTACCTTCATCAGCGACTTGGCTCAGCACAAATGACCCTTGCCAGTGCACCAGGGGCCGGCGTGAACTTAATCACTTGAGCAAATTGAAACCACTCATTCTGCACTATTTTTACAGGGGTATAGCTTATGACCTCGGACTATACTAAACGACCCCTGCTTTTGAAAAGGACTGCGACTGGCCCTAATGTTCCCAGGTCAGTCCATATCGGGTAGATTTTGGTGCCACTTAACGTGCTAGCGGTGTGATTTATGTACGCTGCTGTAATCCTTTTGCGGGTGACATTTAGGGTGCATGGTAAAAGTGCTGTCTTTGGTGTGAATGTTTATCATGGGGCAGATACAGCAGCTTTTGAAGGCTTTCACAAGGCTGTAGTAAAGTCTGTGACCCCGATTAGGCCCTTTAGCTCTGTCTCCCGTCAGCAGTGAGTGGCACAGAGGTCACAAGCCCTAAAACGCAAGAACACAGTGAGGAAAAATAAGTTTGAAAGCACCGTTTTTGATGTAACTGAGAATGTACAGGCACATGTCCAGAGAGTGAAGTAGAACCGCACCCCCCTTCTTTTCTATGGAGGTCATAATAGCAAATCAACTGACGCCAGAAAAGCAAGAAAATTACACAATATAATGGAAAAAAAGTGTGCTGTAAAATGGAGGTCCGAACGATACCAATTAAAAATCTAGAAAAAGACAACCAACCAAACAAACCATCAAAATAATCAACCAACCAAACAACCAACTAGCTCACTTACCACCCAACTAACCCACTATCCAACCATATAACCATCCAAATAACTAACCAAATTACCTACTAACCAACCAACCAACCAACCAACCCATCAGCCAAATGACCAACTAAATAATCGTCCAACCAACTAGCCCACTAACCAGTCAAGTAGCCCACTATCCAAACAACTAACCATCCAAGTAACTAACCATCCAAACAACTAACCAAATAACCATCCAAACAACTAACCAAATAACCATCCAAATAACTAACCAAATAACCTACTAACCAACCTACTAAATAACCTACACACTAACCAAACAACCAACCAACCAACCAACCTATCAGCCAAATGACCAACTAAATAATCATCCAACCAACTAGCCCACTAACCAGTCAAGTAGCCCACTATCCAAACAACTAACCATCCAAGTAACTAACCATCAAAACAACTAACCAAATAACCATCCAAATAACTAACCAAATAACCTACTAACCAACCTACTAAATAACCTACACACTAACCAAACAACCAACCAACCAACCAACCTATCAGCCAAATGACCAACTAAATAATCATCCAACCAACTAGCCCACTAACCAGTCAAGTAGCCCACTATCCAAACAACTAACCATCCAAGTAACTAACCATCAAAACAACTAACCAAATAACCATCCAAATAACTAACCAAATAACCTACTAACCAACCAACTAAATAACCTACACACCAACCAACCAACCAACCAACCCACCAGCCATATAACCAACTCAATAATAATCCAACCAACTAGCCAACTAACCCACTAAACAGCAAAGTAACCCACAAACCAACCAACTAACCCACTATCCAAACAACTAATCCTCCAAATAACTAACCATCCAAATAACTAACCAACCAACTAACCATCCAAATAACGATCCAAATAACCCACTAAGCAACCAACTAACACACCAGCCAACTAACCAACTAAATAATCAACCAACTAACTAGCTCACAAACCAAATAACAAACAAAATAAATAAACACAAAATAAAGTTGGAATCAAACTTTTTCTCTGACGATTTGGCCAAACCTGTAAATGTGTGAGACCTGTTCAAAGAAATGTGGTTTGAAAAGTGCAAAGCAAAGTTCCCCAGACAAGTAAGAGGGCAGCAGTTAGCACATGTTTACCTATTCCCTCTCTTTTGTTCTTTATCCCGCGCTCAGGGCCGGGATGTCAGGGGTATTGAGGGACTTAGACACGGTTTCACCCTGATCTGCTTTCACTCAGAGTTGTCATCTTTCTATGCAATTGCACAAAAGGCGTACACAGACTCAGAGAGCGTTGCACAAGACTCCAAAGCCTTTCCTGTCTAATATTCTTAATCATAAACAGACACGTTATACAGCCACTAGATCTTTAATACCTCCTCAAATAATAAGTGTTTAGCTTGATTTACAGAGTAATAAAAGTCTTCAAAGTGCAGTGTAATCTTTCATTATAGGTCCTGATGATGGGGCTGCCCCTATCTGTTCTTCATTATCTTTAATCACTCGCTGTTATAGCTGTTACGTTTTATTGTAACAGAGATCATAAAATCACCCTTGTCAAGAAAAAAAGAAACAAAAAAACACTTTACTTTTGGATTGACTTGTTAACTCTGTTGTATAATAGTGTATTTGAAACTGGGCGAGATTCAAATAAATAAAGACAATTTTCCTCAAGTACTTTTATGCGAAAAAGAAAAATGGGTTCTGTCTGTCGTAGCAGTGAAGATAAGTAGAAGTAGAAGTAGTCGTAGTAGTAGTGATATGAATAATGTAGGTATTAGTAAAAAAAGTGATGCCTTATAATAACAATTTTGTAAAATGTGTAAAACTTGACAAAGTTGTGGTTACGTTGGTGATTGCAGTAATGGGATCGCTAAAGCTTAAAGAAGCACTATGTAGCTTTGTTACATGCCAGATCTGTGGAAAGGCTGGACCACCGTTAAAAATATATTATTAAATAAATGCAAGTTAGATAAATGTAATGCCATGCTGTGGAACATTTGGGATGATGGGTGGACCAGAGCACATGGAGCAAACTAACCAAGACACACAGTTATGCTCCACACACAAATCTAAACCAGAGACACTAGTGTGCAAGGCAAGTTTATTTGTAGAGCACATTTCATACACAAGGCAATTCAAAGTGCTTCACACAGCAGGAAAAATGCATTCAAATCACAAAGAAATTACAGATACAATAAAATTAACTAATTAAAAACAATTTAAGTCATAAAAGAGAAGAGTGCAAAGAAAATCCGTTCAGTCATATGCACAGCTAAACAAAACTGTTTTTAGCTTAGATTTGAACATTGTCAGAGTAGAAGCCTGTCTCACATCTTCAGGAAGACTGTTCCAGATTTTACCTGCATAAAACTGAAATGCAGATTCCCCATGTTTAGTCCTGACTCTGGGCACCTGCAGCACTAGTCATAGGGACCAAAGTATTCTTTATGGTAACAATTTATAATGACTACACTTTTGTTAGCTTTAAACTGAACGATTATTCAGACTTTGTATCTATTAATTCTAACTCCTGTCACTAGTTAAAGGCACAGTATGTAACCTGCATAAATCAATGGAAAAATAACTATAGATATGTTTTATGCCATAGAGTGCATTTATTTTACTTATTTAAGCAGTTACTAAGCCTGATTAATTCTTAATAAATCATTTGCTCAAAATATCAAAATACTACTTAAAAAGAGCATGTGAATTTTAATATTCTAAATCTTAATTGAATGCTTAACTTGTTTACCTACCAACTGCTTTGTTGACACATTGTAAATTCCATCCTCCACCTCTGCTCATGGTATATTTCTTTATAAGATTTTGTGGCCCGTAGGCTTTATTGACAGGAAAGTACAGTGTGATGAAAGAGAAGGGAGAACATGCAGTGAATTGTCGTAGTCTGGAATCAAACTCACAACACCGGCTGCACCTGGAGCCTGGCATACGTGTGCTATGCCTCGACCACTCCACCACCGGGCAGCACGCTCATGGTATTTCCACGGTTTATATTATGTGTTTGCAAGAAAGTGTCAAAATGCAACTTTTTAACACTTCCCAATAATTGACAGTTCATTCAAAGAAAGACATTCGAATACCACTGAAAGCGTGCAATTGATATTACAACGTTAGCCCACACCAACAGAAACCGGGCTCAGGGTTTGTATTGAGAGCTTGGCCCATGACACTGACCACGGCCCGTCATTCTGACATGGCGTAGGGGGGTATGGGATCTCAGCTGAGGTATTTGACCCCGCACGACCCCTGAACCCTGGGATGATTGAAGTGGCCGGCCTTTCCTGCTCTGCTTGCTCCGGCCTCAAGACAAGGTGACGAGTCCTTTAGGAGTTCTCTGGTTGCAACCTTTGGAGATGGTCAGGGGGGGGGAAGGCGCCTGCTTTTCTATGGGAAGGGCTGTGTTTTCTTGTTGTATGTCTGTAGGCTTCAAAATGACGGCCACTCAAACGGGTTTGAGTGTCACCTTGTAATCCGTAATAGCTGTAGGGCAGGATTTTGCCACTGAGGCCAGGACACGTCACTTATCAAAGGTTCAGGTAAGCTTTGTAATCCTTTAGATGCATATTAGTTCATGAGTTGGCTTTTGAAAGCGCTTTCTTTCAAATCACCTCCCCTTTGTTGCCAAAATATCACTACAACCTAATCACATCCCCCAGAGCGCTGATACATCCAGGTGTTGTGTTACACTTGAGCTAATCTAATAATCTCCTTTAGTTTTCACCTTGTCCATGCCTCAAGGTCAAACAATTTCTCCCTCTTTAGTGCTCTCGAATGTTGCTGCGTGGCTCCACAGGTCACCCGCACTAATCCCCCAATCACTCGGATCCTGGTGGATTTCTCCCACGGCCAGGTGAAACTGAATCCCGGAGCCCAAAGCTGCGGTCCGAGATGTGTACATAGATAAGCGTCCCCAGCACACTCCCAGTCAAGGGTCTTAGGCGAAGAATTCAGACACATCATCACAAATCCATTATGGACTGCCCGGCTACAACCGAGAGCGGGACACAAAACCCAGCTGTAGCACAGAGAAAGGATCACGTGGACCCTGGCATATGTGCTGCCACTTTGACCACTGCGCAGCTCTGTAGGGAATGTAAACCAGCCCAGCCTTTTCCTGATTCAAAAGCAACCGAAGCCACTTTGCATTGTTTGTTTCATATTATTTATTTTATTTCCTCTTTTAAGCAATATAGTAGAATAGGTTAAAAAAAGAGGCTCCGGCTGTTAGAAATGTAAGCAATAATGATATGTTTAAAAGCTCTTGTAATCAATGTGTTTACCACAATTTATTCCGAATAGGGCTTGACGGAATTTAAGAAATGGTTCTGATCACTGAAATATTAAAGACCGCAAGGCAAACTTTAGCTAGCAACATTGCACACCTGAGTCAGAAGAAGGCACACACATCCAAAAAGTCTGATGAGGGGCTCACGCCTGAGATGTCACTTATGCAAATAAAATAACTTGGGAGCTACAATATTTTATTTTTTATCTATAATTTATTTATACAGGGAAAACCCAATGACAAAATACAGATTAAACAAAAAAACTCAGTAAATCCAAATAGAATGGCAATAAAAAATTGAATAAAACAATCAATGAAATTAACAAATACAAAAAACGACAGATGCATTATGAGATCAAATCAAGAAAAACAAGAGCACTGCAGGCAGTCCTTAACCAGTGCTTTAAAATCACTAAAAGGGTTATACAATTATTTAATATAAATAATCTCTGTGTTAAGTTGCTGAAGGCCTTCCTTCCTGACTCAGTATTGTCTGTGCGATTTTAAAATAAAAATGTCCTGATGTGTCAAGCAGTGACAAACATTGGAGACCTGACCCCAAGTTTGAACAGACACAAGCCAAGGCCAATTTGGCTTGGTTAGGGTGAAACCTACTGTAATTGGCAGCTCTATTGTTCGCGGTAAACTGCTGTTTGTGCATCTCCCAGTGACAGTGGTCATGCAAAACACCCACAATTGGAACATTTGTCTGTAGTTTATGCATTATACTACTCCTACGTTCGCCTTTTGAAATGCCCGTCAAATGCTTGGCCAGGTTTTGTGTCTCCTGCACTTTAATGCTGCGATAGCCTTCAATTAGCACAGAGTTTAGCGGTTGCTTCTGAAACCATGAAAGAAAACGAGTCACATTCGAACTGCCCCATTTTGATCTGGAGTTTAGGATGTTGCAAGTAGCACACGGCGACCTTTTGATAAGGTGCACGCAGACCAAATGAGTTATAAAACACGTGCGCTCGAATAACTTAAGACTTTAAAACACCCTTTCAATTACTCAATGTAATGTATGTCATGTCTGCTCGTATACTTCACAACAAGGGCATGTAAATTTGTGTTTCTCAGGACAGGCTTAACAATGTTCTAAGCACAGCCCCTAATTGTTATCGTATTATAATCCAGTCTAGTGTATGCTACCTATTTATACAGCAGCTTTAATTATCCAGAAGTTTGCCTTTGAAGTGTGATCAATCAGCTCGTACCTGATGCCAGCAGAGGCCTCGGATTCCCACTGCCCCCCCTCCTCCTCCTCCACCTCCTCCACCTCCAACCTGTCAGTCTATGTGTTCCGTTGTTCCTCTTAGTTGTATAACACTGAAAATATGTGTTGGAAGATGTAGCAGAGTTCGAGATGCTTTTCATGCCGTTCGTCTAAAGTAGTGGATGTAATGCTCCAGTATGGTCAGCTAAAGGGTCGGTTCGATATGGTTAGCCTTCATGGAGATTCATGTATTTAAAATCACACAGTCACTACGTTTACATGCACAGAGAACGCCGAGTGCAACAAACAGCCACACTCCCTTCTTCTTTGCCCCCAAACCTGTCAGACCACTCTTGTCCCGGTCTACATGAAGCTAAAAGAACGGATTCGGTGCGCGCGACGGCTGAGACTATGTTGAAATACAGAAATATAGCATTAGTTGCACCGAAACTTTGCAGCTGTATAATTGCTTTTAAAGATTAATATCATGCATATAACCAAACATAGATAACTCATTTACGTGGAGCAGTTGATTCTCAGACACACTAGGAACTGCGTTACTCACTAGTTAGCTAGTCGTTCTCCGAAGTGCAATTAAACACATTGACGCAACGCTAGTTTTTTTTACATTTGTTGTAACACATCATTGTAACGGTCAAAACAAAGTCCGCCATAACCACAGTTTGTCATCTCAGCTGACGTAAAATGAATGAGAGAACACGTTGAATCATGTTTGTGGCTGTTTCTTATGGTTACATGCAGCATCATTACGAGATACAAACGTCTCTAGATGTGTTACTGGGATGTTTGCGTCACCTCGATTGCACTTTCAGGGTTCACTTGCATTTTGAAAAATCTGCTTAAGTTCGACTAGGCCACTTATCCAGTTTTCTTGGCTTGCATGTAAATATAGTGAATGAAAAGCCGCCAAAAATCCATTATGCAAGTATGTTTTAAAGTTACTAAATTACCTTATGTTTAATTCAAAAACAAAATGTCCACTACAACAATAACTCCATAGCAACCTACATAATATTTTAAGCGATAGTCCACTAAATGTGCAGTTCTGGAAACCATTTGCTTTATGAATATGCAACATACCTCCCCAGTAGTCGCTGAATAAAGAGCATTTGTCATAGAATGACTGGTTTTGGTTTACATTACAAATGATGTTGTGGCTTTGGAGGGGGGTTTACTTCTGACTCAGCTCAAGTTCTGTTTCCTGAACACATCATGTTTTCATCTTCCAAATGAAGAGCGGAGCCAATGAGAAAATCAATAGCACAGATAAGTCGGCCCTCTGCCCTCGGTGTGTGACGCTGAAGCCATATGCAAGCAGCAGGGAGCAGGAACGAAAGCATCCCATCTGATCCCAATGCCAGTCTTCTAACGGAAAAAAACTGTCCCAGGAAATGTGTAAACCCAAATAAAACCAATTTCTGAGCGTCAACTATGGAAGACAAGCCGGCAGAGGTACATGTGTTTGGTATAATAGTGTTAGCGAACTAGCCTGGTTGTGGCTTGAGGTCAAAGGTCCCCCGCAAAGACTTAAAATGCGAATGAAAGCGAGGTGCGGCGGCAGAATGTGTACATGTACGGTCTGATCTATGATAGTCCATGCGTACGGGCCGCCTCAGCAATATGTTCTCCATTACATAGTCCAGGTGATTTGGGCCTGTCTCTCCTCTGAACACGATCTCCTTTAGGCCATGGCCGGCATCTTGTTAAAGCGGCACGGTCCGGGTGTGGATTGAGTTTAAAAGTAATAAAAGAAGTGGACCTGCTGGCAAGGTGAAAAACCCGCTATCAGATTCCCAAAAGCAACGTTCTTTTTATGTGTAGGCCTCCATTCAACGAAGCGTTTAATTCAACAAATCCACGGTTGTGATCCACCAGAAACGTGGCCGGGGTTAGTTCAATTTGTACCAAACGATCTCCACATGATCAAAGTGCGGCCGGCTCTGCTCCACATACTGCTTAAATTAGACCAACACCAAAGTCTCAGGCTCTGGGACAGTATTTGGAATGTCTTAGCGGCGGAGACATTCTTGTTCACATGTGGTTTCAATAAGGCCAAAGATGCCAGCTTCACAACTTTAATAGTCTGACATGGAACTTCAGTGCTAACTCTCTGACTCCCATGAACGTGTATCTGTCACCTGCAGAGTGGCATAGAGTTGTGATGGTTGGTTTTATTCGGTTCCTCCATTTTATTTTATTTTATTTAAATTTTCGTTTTTTTTCAGCACTTTCACCAAAAGTTATAAGACAACTGGAAAAGTCTAGTAGCATAAGCAAAGTTCAAGAACAGCAGGAGAATAGAAAAAGTTAAGATAAATAAAGACTTAAAGCCCCAGTGCGTGACTTTTTATATATAAAAAAAGAAAGAAAATTAAGAAAAAATGTTTTAAATTATTTTTTTTCTATGTATTTATTTCACAGACCATTTGAAAAGCACATGTCCTTATCTTGAGTGGATTTGCATCTAAACCTGACCCTTAATTGGCCTCGTCCTTCTTTTGCTATAATATAATAATACTAAAATACTGTTTCAACTTTCCATTCACACAGAAACACACTGTAATATGCCACCTCCAGGAAATGACGTGTTTTAACTTAACTAGAATATTAGAAAATACTTTGAATAGAGTTGAGACACGTCATTTTATGTTTTGTATTTTTACTATAATTGTTGTAAATGTTGATGTACATTTTTTGATGTCTTTTTGTTTTCAGAAATTAACGTTTCGGATACAAACACGGCATTAACTACAGTATGTTTCACGTCAATACAATCAATCATCCCAAAGTGTTCTATAGATTTTTTTTGCAATGATACAAAAGTGTAGTTTCATTCCCTCTTCTAGCTCAACATTCTACGCTAATCTTTTGTTTTTTTTGGGTTCAAACTTCTCTACAACAAAGCAAGCTGGCGTTTCTCCTGAAAAAGTAGTACATATGTGCCACGGTAATTGTGTTATCCCACACTGTGTACAGATACTAACTGCTCACTCCGCAGTGGTCTCCTGTACATCTGCGAGGCATGTGCCGCACACAAACACCACGGTGAGAAGACAGGGGCGCGGTTCTCATGTGCCTGCTGCAAGCCCACTGCTCCCTTTGGCATGTTGTAAAAGCTCCTCTAATATCAGTGTCAGAACCAGACAGGCCATGCGAGAGCACAATCTGCCCCTCTCGTCACCAAAGTTGGAGATACCGTGCCTCACTTATGGCTTGTTTGGATGTCACACCGGCGTAATAGATATAAACAGAGAATCACACGCACGCCGGCGCCGCAGACTTTGACAATTCACAGCTGAATTGACTTAGGACTCTCCAGAGGGTTGAGACTTTGCACATTTTTCACTCGGTGTCTGCACTTTTTTGTTACAACTGGCATAAAGAAAATGAGAAAAGTGAGAACAGTAGGGGGTTGGCGGGTTGCTCGTGGGTTGGGGGCATCCCACCAGGAGCACATTCACACTCCTCAGCTCTATTTCTGTTCTACTGCAATTAGTCTGTTCCCAGAAGACAAGGCTATGCAGAGGCAATATGTGAACACGTCCTTTTTGGCATGTCAATCTACAGCGACTACACAGTGAGTGGATAAGAGGTTTTGAAGTTTGTTTATCCTACTTATTGCTTTTTTTATTTTTGAATGAATATATATAGTACTCAAAATACATAAAACACATTCAAATCTAACTTTAATGTAGATAAAATATGTTCATGATCACGTGTTTGCTTACGGAAAAGACAAATATGATTTTATTATGTTTAACAGCTAATATCGTACTTTTGTTGGTGGAATACCTGGGCTTGGGAGTTTTGTTGATACTTCAGTCAAAGTTAAATGCAATACTGTGTTTTGTTGTTCCAATCAAGATATTATTTGGCCGTGCCTAAATCTTCCCACCATTGATTCATCGTCACAGCCAAAGTGCCACTTGATAAATGCTCATAATTTACAGTCACTTCCTTGAAATCTAAGTGAAGCGTTTACAGCCTGCGTGGTGAGTGAGAGCAGTGCTGTGTGCGGCGTGGGGAAAGTTTCTCAACTCTGGGGCCCATTCCTGGCATCTCCTGTGCAGCCAGAGGTTAATCAGAAGCATAAAGGTTACGACGTATGTCTGTGAATAACGACCAGACGATGTGTACGGAAACAATGTGACAGTCGGCAGCCATTAACCTCTGAGCAAAACATGGGCCGTTTATCAGAGAGAGACAAGTGCAGTTCTGTGCAGGCCAGGAGGAGATATTTTCACCAACATTCATGACATTTCAAATGGTTTTGTGTGTATATATATTTATAAATATATATATATATATATATATATATATATATATATATATATATATTTGATAAAATGATAAAAACATATATATAACAAATATCCGTATTTATTACAAGTTGCATCAATCTTGTGAGACGATGTCCAATTTGACAATTCTTCACTATGAGTAGACAACAAATGAGTTGATCATAATCAGCTTCTTAAGAAATTCCTGTTGTTTTAAAAAGAGAAAAAGCGGGGCTTACAAAGTCATTTACAAGCTGACCTCTGGTGTGACCTCCTGCCTGTTTGCTGACATTCTGTGATAGAGCCACTTGAACAGAACTGGTGGGAGGACGGAGTACGCAGGGCTAAGGAAGGATGAGGACTTCTCCTGTTACGTTTAGAAGAGAACACAGCTGTGAGGATCTGTTAAGTACACGCAAACAAGCCCTGTGCTTCAGACAGGCCTGCCAGGCACCGGCCCACAGCCACTTGTACTGCTCTGACACATGATCACAGCCAGACAATACATGTGGGACAGCAGCGTGCTCCACTCAAAAGTGAGACATATTTTCAACTAGAACAAAAACAATCTTCTCTCAATACTACTGGGACACACACTGTTTCTCTGTGAGTTTGTGCTCGTGGGGCTCCACAACAGACTGGGGTTGGTAGTTTACTGCCTAAATAGGTTAGCAATGAGTAGAAATGTAAAGAACATCTGCTACCGTGACGATGTCACACTTTGCCTAATGTGTTTTGAATAGGCACGGCTGTCCCTGGCTGTGTGAAAAGAAATCTTTTTGATCCATATGTTGATAAAGGGGATTATTGTTGGCCCCTTTAAGACGCAATAGCCAACATTAGTCCATCAGAGGCTGTTATGTTAAACTACTGATTAAAATAAGATTCTGTAGATGAGTCTAGTTTAGTGTACATTTTACTACTAATAATTAAACTTTTATAAAAAATAATAATAATAATGGATTTCCTACCCAGACCATATCCTCTTATATTTACTAGTATTTGTTTTACGAAATCCATTTGAATTATGTGGCAATAGTACTGTTTCTGACTATATGAGTATTTCATGTGATTCTGAAGATGCCATACTTTATAGTGTCCACAATAGAAGAAAAAACATTATGAGTGTCCTTAACTTCACTCAGGGATTCTTTAAAACCAAATACACTGTTTTGGCTGAGCACTCATCTTTGAGTAGTAGAATGAAGAAGTGGGGTGATTGGACACTGTGTCCACATTGTATGGACAAGCCACTGTCAGCAGCTTGGGTCCAGGTCACAGGATATACTATTGTTAAGTATCTCCATTTATCACAAGCGCGGGTTAGAGAGCTGCCCTTCTTCCTGTATCCCAGCACTTCACACTCAGCTGAGCTGTTCTGCAGCTCTATCACAAACAAAGGCAACCTTTGCACAGCCAAGACAGGGGCAGCACAAAGAAAATAAACACACAGATGAATAAGCTGGGGCCAAAAGCAGGAGGAAATGTATTTATATCAAGAGCACCCGCTGTTATTCTTCCAGTGCCAGACTGGTACGGACAGTAGCTACGTGCTGTTGTAGCCACTGCTCTAGGTGATGACGGAAATCCAGGTGAAGCATCTTGTCGACTGATGGCGTCACACGGATGGCTGCCTGCTGATATGACACAAAGTACAGTTTAGTTTGGCCAAACAGGCCTGTGCCTGTGATAAGACTGGTGTAAAAATAGTGCTAGATGTTTCAACATATGAACCTCCGTCCCTCATAACCCCGTCAAAGCCCTGCAGCCACTAAACATCAAATGCAACAACAATCACATGACTAACTCAAGGCAGTTTTGAGCAGTGCATACTCGACAAGGAAGTATTGTTTTCTTACTTTTGAATTTGAACTTCTTGAACAATTGTGTTGACAGTGTCACTTATAAGTAGGTACTCAGTAGTGTATACTGTAAACCACTTATTAAAACATAGCTCTTTTGGCTCTGTGTATATGATATGTTCACTGTTGTGCAGCTCCTGACAGATTAATTTCATTTCCTCTCTGTCTCACCGCAGTGTATGTCGGAAAAACTGCCAGCACCCCATACATATTTGTGATAACAATTTCACCTAATTAAAATGGAAAACAGCTCTGGAAAGTTAGCGTGCCACACCCTTTGAAGTGACAATATGAAATAATAAATCCTATTAAATATGAATTAAAGGGCCCTGTCAGTGCTGCTATGATTCCTATTTGATTTTTTCAAGTGAGAACACATGTGATCTCACTCTTGTCCCTTCTCCCCCACCCAGCGGCCCAGTATTTCACCTTTAATTGAATACATTTCTGTTGTTGTTGCCAAGTCCCCCCACTCCACACGCCACCCAAACACCCCCGCCAATCTACTTCCTCAAGCACGTAATGCATGCAGTAAATAATTCAAATGAAATTAATTTTACAGCACCTTGTTTCCACTAAGCATGCCAACATCTGTTGTCGAGTCACAAGTTTACATTGTTGGTCATTACTTTCCACAATGAGCAAAATGTTTTATTAAAGGCCCCGGGGAGTTCCTCTTGGATCAGCCGGAGAAGACGGTGCAACCGACATAACCTTGTGACAATCAAAGAGCAGCTATAGCTCAACGGGGCTCCACTCCTGTCTGGATTTGCAAAATGGGCGAGGGCCTAATGTGATTGAGTTTTTGGACAGCATTGGTCTTTGTGAAAAATGCTGACACCAACAGAACATAAATGTGCTAACCAAAGTAGAAATATGCATTCAAAGAGCATTTATTCCCTTTTCTGGGTTTGAGTCCAGGAATAAAATGGAGTGATTATGTAGCTGGATTTTAACTTCTCTTCTTAATGCAAATGTAAATACTAAAACCACAAAACAAGGTGATAAATCTCAAAATCATTAACGACATTATCTTCAGTCAATACAGAACATGCAGCTAATATTTTGTTTAGTTGAATCATGCTTTCCACACCGATAGCTACTGTTATTAAATCTGTATTTGCCAAAGATAATGATATGTATTGTACTAAAATAGACGTGTGTGTATGTGCAACACCTCTCTCCCTGCATATCCCTTTGTGTGACAAAAGCAGCCTTGATTTCTGCGCTCAGGAAGACGGCTGTTTATTTGCATTGGTTCACATTTAAACAGTTGTGCACTCACAGAGCTTCAAGACAGTCACATTGTATATTTATCAGTCCAGGGACTCATGGAGAGAGAACAAACACACTGCCTGCAATACGCACATCATTAAAATGCAATCAAAAGCAAACACAGGAAGTATAGAAAAAGAAAAGGTACAAAGGCAGCCATGAGCGGGTTAAGTACATTTTTAACCTTAAACCCTCTTATCTCCAATGAATATGTGTCTTACTTTTGTGGAGTACCTGAAGACTATAAACACTTTAAATGACGGTCTCCACAGGCCTTGGCTTAAATAAGCAGACAAATGGGAAAGACAGATAGCGAGTGGGAAGCCTCCCTCCATAGACTTGGCTGTAAAATGTGTGTAGAAAGGGCGTGCCCCTGAGGGTATCTGAAGTGCTTGTAGTCACCCAGGGGCCTCCATGGCTCGACTACAGTAGTCCACTAGCTATTAGCAGGTGATAGCGACTCGTCCTCACGCTGGGCCTCTGCCAGTAACAGATGTGCTTAGTCAAATGACTAATTGAAACCCTAAAAGAAAATCAGCAGCTTGGCTATTTGGTGTGCATAATCACCCGGCAGGGCTGATAAAGGCAGTGGGAGAAAACACACACACCCCTCTCATCAACTGTGCCATTAACAATCATGAGCCAAGATGAAAACAACGCTGGGTTTATTCACCAAATGAAAGCACATAACTAGATGCTGTCCCTAGAGTCCATTTCCAATTTTAATAATACATCAAGGAGCGTAGCAGCGGCAAATGCTACTACACTAAGAGCCAAAGCCTGCCGAACTACTTACAGCTCGAGCACTGGGAGACAACTCCCACAGCTAAGAATTTAGCACATGCATAAGGTACACAACATGATAGCTATTAGCTAAATTAAAAGAGCCATTACCACAGAAGTGTGTGGAATTATTTGCCAGTTAGAGACTACAAACCCAAATTTTCCATTTCAGAGAAAAATGTCTCAGCGTGTTTGTTTTCTCCACACCTAGTCTATTTCCATCTGCATCGTGAAGAGCGTGCAGCCGGAGCTCGGCCCCAAATTATGTGCATGAATAATAAAATAGCCTCTAATTAAAAACGGTTGTTAAATATGCAAAAATCTAATGATAATGAGATTGTGCAATACCTTGGAGTAAAGCACATTATAAATTACTTAAAAGTGCACGTCGGCCTGACCCAAACATTGCGTTTTGAAGGCTACTTGAATATTATGTCTGAAGCATATGGAGTGTGTGTGTATGTGGAGCGGTTAGCTGTGTCCAGGCCTATCTGTGTGTACATATATACATATGTCTCTGAGGCATGGCGTGTGCATATGTGCTGTGAACATATGTGTCTGAGTATTAGTCCAGGCTGCATTATATGGCTTTATGCTAATTCATATTGTGTATGCACCACAGACTCTTCAGGGGAAACATGTTGGGGCCAACACTTTAGCACTCATAGCCTCAAATAGATTAATTCTGTTTGATAATTCACTGAGGTGAGGGGACTCTTGAAAACCTTAAGATGCAACATGCCATTGGCTGGATATCATATTGTATTGTTTTATTGTTGCATGGCGTAAAGTTCAATAGTGCTATGCTTGAGGTGTGGTTGCACAATTTTTTCTAGACACAAAATTTGTGCTGTCATAACACTAGCGAAATAGGTCAATGTATTGCACGGAGACCATATACGCAGAAATGTTTGTGTTGCCATGTACTCTTTTCAAACCCCCAATAAATTTGATTCATGCTTAAATCCATGTTTTGTTCTTTCTTTAGTTATGCAAATTGCTGTCGATATCACTGGTCTTTTCCGTATATCAAGCCAAGACAGAGAGATTTGCATCACACCCGCACACATTGTCAAACATGATTGCTCCAGTCTAGCCCGGCCCGCTCTTAGAACAATGTGCATATTTCACTCACAGCAAATAGGCCTTCAGTGCCTTTATTAAAATTTTAACAGGACTTTAGGCTTCACGGGGTTCATCTGCTATTCAAAGCATCCGAACAAATCAGCTGTCAACCCGCCGTGCATGTGTCTGCCCCTGACCTTCTTGAGTTCACCGTCAACCAGCTTTTTTTTCCTGTTCCATCAAGTCTTTATGGCCAAATAAATTGCTGCATGCGATTATATTCATCATGTATTATCATTTCAATCTCCCGTTTTGTTTATACATTCAAATATGTGGGTGATGATACCGGTTATGAGAATAAATCAGCGGGCGTTGTTTGAGGCGGTACACAGCCAGTGAGGCGTCCTTCCGATTAACGAAGCCGGATAGACCGTTGTTTGATATGCATGCTCTGAGACGCACAAAAAAAAAAGACCACTATGAAGTTTGCTCATGAAAAACAATGATTGGAACAAAGTTAATGGTGAGATCTGGAGGCAGGCGTTCAATGTATGTTAACTGTTTGTGCCTGGGATCGATCATAGACTACTTTAAATTGTCCCTATCATATTTCCTTGAAGAACCTTGGTCGGCCTCATCAAACAAGATAAACACCGCGCTCATGTACAAGTTGACATAACAATGAGATGACGTCAAGCGGGCTCATCCGAAGTCAACTGTTAAGACTGTAGAGGCTCTTTGAACAGACGGGTGTAAGGCAGGCGCGAAACAAAGGGCTCCAGGATGAAGTGTTATCTTTTGTTTGAATGTATATACAGTCATAAGTGCATCCTATTGTGTGCGCCAGTCAGGGGGAGAAAGGCGTGTGTGTGCTTTAATTGTGAGATCGAATGTGTGTTCACGTCGGAAACTCATTTTACTGTGCGCGCACCGAGCATCCTTCATTCTGAGGATGAAGTGAGCAGGAAAGTGGCAGTTCTTTGGCAAATAAAATCGGCTTCATGCACAGCCAGTATTAATTTGCCTTTTCCGAGGGAATGAAATGGTTTTGTTTTGGAAGGAAATTGCCCTTAGCAGTAATGAATTTTTCCCCTCTGTGCAGTGTGGCACTATAATTTAACTGGGCGATAGATCACATAGGCACACAATTTAAGGCTGCATATATTCTAAAAGCTGATGAATATCAAATGTGCATCATTTAAAGCAGACCTGTTTTCACAAGTTTTACTTTGGAGAGAGCAGGCTCGGAGCGCTGTCAACATGAGACACTAAAGTAAAAATAACAACAAGCAATAACTAGGCCAAATTTAATTGTTATTTGATTATTTACCCAAATGTGTGTTAGCAAAAGAGATATCAGAGAGACAGTAGTCAGCACAGCGCTCTGACAATGAACACTGCTGGGTTTAAAAGCATCAATCAGCTATCATCTCATGCCCACAGTGGTTTAGCTCTCTCCTTTTGTGTGACAAATGTTTACACAGACACGTTCCAGTTGTTGTTGTGATCACGTCTCACTTTGGTTTGAAACAATACAACTGACTGTTGTCTATATGCAAGCAAAATGTCTGTTCAAAACATGTCAGGATTGGATTTTGTTGTTAAGATATGACTATTTTAACACCTGGATGTAGTTGGAAACTTTGATGTTTTCAGAGACTCACTTCATCATTTCTAAATCAGCGTGTTTACTTCCACTGTGAACACCTGCTCTGTCCAAACAAAGCCTCCTCCTTTTTCGTTTTGTTCTAATTTAACACATGGGTTTAAAATCCACTTGTACTGCAAATTATTCAAACATTACCAAATGTGGGGGAAATAAATCTTATATCTACCAAAATGGCACCAATCAACTACTTCATTAAATTGCCTTTATTATAGTTGCCCCATAATGTTAATTAAGGTGGATTAATATATAGTTTGAATACATTATACATTTAAAAAATATTAAAGAAATCATGATTTTTTTTTCCTATTTGGGAAGTTTAATTTTATTACTTGAATCAAATATTTGCTTTGTTACTTTTTATTTTAATTTTAAATTCATGCTGTGATATTTTTGACAGTCGAAAATATGACTAGAATATTATTCCGGGACGTATTCTGGGCTTGAATGAACGTGGTATGAACTATGCTGAAACAATGAACATCCATCCATTGCCTGTTCTAAAGGTTTAAGATCGCTGGAATATAACTTAACTAAAGTGCCACGAGGAGACAGACAGCACCTTGGCTTATCAGCGAGTTGATCTTTAAAAGAGCTGTAATGAAACCAATTATAAGGCGGATCTCACTGTCGCCTGCCTCAAGTACCTCTTGATTGTGCTTGTTATGGATGTCTCTTCTTCCCCTGACAGAGTTAGTCCTATTCTCGATGCGGAGCCGCGTCACTCTTCATCTCGACCGCTTGTATCGTCAGGAGAAGGTCAGCAGACTACTTTTCAAAGCTGTTGATCCGTCACCACATTTCTTAATTAGGCCGGACTATATGTAAGAAGGGAGGGTCTGGTAGCTCTTACACACAGCTCCATTCTTGCCATATAAAGCCACATGAATACATCGTTTTTACATTCAGTGTATTGACAAAAACAATTAAATATTTCTTTACAAAAAAAATAATCAATGATATTTTTGCCTTTATATGTCATGGTTCAGGTTCAAGTAATGCTAAAAAGTAAGTGTATATGGCATGCTTTTGGATATTAAGTTTATGTTAATTTGTAGGTATATTTACCGTCATATTCATGTGCAATACTGACTTAACCATGTGCAATACCGTCATATATTCATGAGCAATTACTGTCATACTCACAAGCAATTAAGGCCATATTCATGTGCATATAACTGATGTAAATAAGAGTGTTTACTTACCATTAGTATTAGTATAATTTAGTCTTATGCAAGCTATTTTTACTTTACTTTACTTTTTTATTTTCATTTTTATTTTTATTTTTGTTTTTGTTTTTATTTATTTAATTTTTTCCTCCATTCCCTATTAAGATATGAGAGGAGTTTTGTTAATTAGAGTTTTTTGTTTTGTTTATAAGAGTTCTTTTATAAGTTATTTGTCCTTTTCCTCTGTATCTACCGCGTTGCAACTCCGAAATTTCCCCATGTGTGGACAATAAAGGATTATCTTATCTTATCTTTCTTATAGAGAATATACAATTTATGTAAGTATGACTTGTATCTATCCAAGTGTACTGATGTCAAATTGAGAATGACAATTTAAAAAAGGAAAAAGAAATAGATGTCAAGAGAGAAATTAAGTGATTAAAGCTACTGTCGGTTGGTTCATGCTTAAAATTCTCAAGTTGTTCTTCTGAAAACTAGTCGATTCAGGTTCTAATTAGCATTCACGAGGGTGTCATGGCCGCCTGAGTAATTGCGCGTAGCCGTAATAAAGTTCTTGGACTGTTTTTGTTCTCAACATGATTCCTACAAGGTTGAACAGCAAATTATAAACAATTGGGGAAATTAAACCCACGTCTGATTTCAGTAATTTCTGTTTACAACTTCATCGCAAACGGCAATTTTGACAGTTCCCCTTTCCAAGCTATTGTGTTTTGAAAAGGCGTCGGAAAAGAAAATGGGTGTCTGTCTCCAGTAATTTCTTCAAAATACATCTTGTGGGTTTGAAATGACAATGTGTTGAATTTGGACGGTACACATTTAATTGAGACTGTCTCTGAGGCTGCAACAGTGGCGCGGTGTCAAGGTTAAGATTTTAAACATGTAATTATACTGACTGTCATTGCCCAGGACCTGGAGGAGTTATTTTCAAAAGAAAGGGCTGTCATATGCTTAGAGTAACTGAGACATTCTAGCATGCTTTTTCTTTCTGTGTATGTCCATAATCAGAGTTCAACAAAAACAATATATAGTTTGCCCATATGTAAATATGTGAAAATGTAAAAATAATATTAAGGCCTTTCATTTGCATTGTGTTTTAGAAGCTTTAAAATACAATATTGTCTGGATAAATGGTGCCCAAAGTGGGACCCACAGGCCAAACTCTGCCATCCACTGGGATCAAAACTGGGCCACAAAGGGGGGCTGAATTTTGAATGAAGAATGTATTTAGATTCATCAATGCACAGAACACAGTGTAATTCATATCTTAATCATAAATCTTAGTGCAAACATTTTACATGCAAAACATTAATAGGTTTGGCCCATGACACACTAACACATATTCATATGGCTCACTACGAAAAAGAGGTTTGGACACCCTAGTTGCCCTTGTAGACTCTAGAGCAGGGGGGGCCAAACTTTTTTCACCAAGGGCCGCATTTTGAAACTTAAACGGGGCAGAGGGCCACAAACAACTTGACAATGTTCGAAATTTTGCATTTGACGTGATTGCGACGAGCCTCCACACCTTGAATTATACCTAGAACATTAATATTAGGTTGGTATAACATCAATATGCCTGAATTTTACCGATTTCCCAGTAAAAAGTACTACTTTTTGCTGTTTGGGCCGACATAGCAGGAAGCTGGAGCGCAAACAAAAATTGGTCTGAGGGCCGCATTTGGCCCCCGGGCCCTAGTTTGGACATGCCTGCTCTAGAGAGACCGATTTATTTGTTGGCTGAGAGTGGGCCTTAAACCTCAGTCATACGGTGGTATTTATTTATATTATATGAACATTTTAGTGCGAAGAGTCCACTGTACAAAATGTGATTCCACTAGTTCCATTAGTTTTTTTAGTTCCAATCTATCCAACCACCACTAATCACTCACACGCTTCATTCAAGTCATAGAAAGATGTATAAAGTGTCTTGCCCAATGACACAAGAGTGAGGACGGAGCTGCCGTTCAAGTCTTATTCGTCCTTAAACAGGTAATTGTTCCTTATTTGTCCCAAACTTCAAAGAATAGGGCAACGTTTCGATAGAGGAAAACACGACACTAGGCAAAGTATCTTGCCTCCCAAGAAGGAGATCATGGGTTCAATTCCCGGAGTAGACCCACATCACATGATCTCTCTGGGTGGAGTCTGCATGTTCTCCCCGTGTTACCGTGGGTTATCTCCAGGTTCTCCGGCTCCTCCCACCGTCCAAAGACATACATGTGTTAGGCAAAATTGGTGACTCTAAATTGGCCCTAGTGAATGAATGTGAGCGTGAACTGTCTGTAATGTCTATGTCTCTGTGTTGGCCCTGCGACAAGTTGGCCACTGTCCAGGGTGTACCCCACCTAAGGCCCAAAGTCACTGGGATAGGCTCCAGTCACCCGCGACCCCGAAAGGGAAAATGGATGGATGGAACCTTAGATATTAAACCGATGCTTTTATACATTGAAGATTATTGCATAGAGCTGTTGATTTCTTCTCCTCGCAGTAAGCAGTCAGCACGCAGCCACATATAACTTAGGAGTAAGTGGAAGTCGGAGTGACAGCGTAAAAGGCTGCTCTACAAAGTGTCTCCAGCTCCAGACATGTGCGTCTTGTGCTTAATTTATGGACCTGCTGTTTTAGGGCATTTTAGATTAGCCACTATAACTGCAGATATCTTATTCTCATGTCTCACTATGTAGGCCTCATTAAAGCTGTGAGCCGCGCTGCCTCCGTCGCCCCCTCTCATTGTCCTGAGCGCAATAACCCCCAATCAGCCATTTTGGAACCCTTTCAGAATAGCTAGTACATTAACAGAGCTTTGCATAGAGTTAATATGCAAGGTCTGTTTGGCTACGGCATGGCTGATAGCGCGATTCATCCAACGCGGGTCGCAGAAAACACTATAAAAATCTATTCGGGTAATAACTCGGGCGTCGTCAGGAGGGTGAACTGATGGCGTGGTTAAATGCTTGAGCGCGTTCTTGTATTATTTTCAGTGTGTGTGGAATCTATGGTGGCAATTATGCTTTCATTTCCACTCAAGTGCACCCCGTGTGGTACCAGGCGTCAACCAAGTCATTAAGTCGGAGTTTTGTCTGAGGAGTGGCGAAGGCCCGGGTTTGTTTGTGACTGCTTTATTGTTATTATTTCCTGAGGTTTATGGTGTGTAAGCAAATAAGACAGTTGGGTAAGAACACAGGCTATTACTTCAGTAAGTTTTGTTGGTGCGCAGTATGTGTAGTGTGCACATTTTGCCCATAAGCAGTTTGAAGGTTTAGTCAACCTTGAAACTAATACATTTGCATAATATAACAAGATTGGAGTAAGTAAAGTATTTCATTAGCAATGTGTTAATACAATTACAGTCATTTAAGCGAGACGCAGTGTTGTTGACAAGGACGCTGCATACATCATTTCAATGTTCGGAATTTTGAACTGTAATTACTATCTGGATATCAGAAGCACGTCTGTTATTTGATCTGTTTTAGGCTACGATACACTGCAGAAACATAGGTAAAACTTTATTATAACTACAACTTACATAGTCTTTGTGAAGCATGAACAATGAATTAACTCATAATGAACAAATAGTTTATTAAGGCTTTAGGCTTGGTAATGACTTAATTAAGGGTTGTGGTGGGGATTACCTTTCTAAACCTGAATACCGTATTTTTTTCATAGTTTTGGCCGGGGTACGACTTATACTTCAGAGCAAATTATATGTGAGATTTTTCATTATTTTCACCTTGGCAATCGTAAGAGGGCGCTCTGGGCTCTAAGCGACGCAGAAGAAGAATCTGCACTTCCTCTACCTCCAGAGTTTGTGGAGTTGTTTAGAAGTGACACAGAGGAAGAAGAATTCAATGGGTTTAGTGATTTGGGGTAAAACTGATGCTTTGGTAAACTTGTTAGCATGTTCTTTATGCTATAGTTATCTGAATAACTGTTAATATGTTACGTTTACATACCAGACACTTACCACAGTTCTGTCTGTGCCTCATGTAGCTAAAGGTGCTACGTTAGCATACGTACAGCTATTCACCATGTTTTCTAATCTGTTATTATTTTAAATTGCATTTCAAGATTAAATGTCTGTTTTTTGTCTTGGATTTTATCTCACTCCCGACACATTTAAAACTGCAGACTGACATGAGCACCTTTATTAGGTGTTTGAAACTGTGGCTGAAATCAGGACAGAACTGTGCACATGGTGATGTATAAAATGAAATGTATTGTATATAGTCTGTAAATTTTGTATTGTTTTAATTCTAAAAGCCTCCTATGGACAGGTGTTGATAATTAGCTTATTTTGCTATAACACTTAAAACAATGTAAATGCTATGTCCATATTAAATAAATAAAATAAATGTCAAAAAATCATATATATCATATACATACATCATATATATACACATAGACATAGACATATACATATACATATATATATATATATATATATATATATATATATATATATATATATATATATATATATATATATATATACATATACACACACATTATAATACATTTCCCCAAAAATGCGACTTATACTCTGGTGCAACTTATAGTTCGGAAAATATGGTAATTTCAAATAAATCATTTTTTTTTCATTTGAGTTTAAATTAAAAAATAAATAAATAAATAATCGTACCTTGCATTTAAGGTACAAAAAAATGTTCCTTTATTACTACTATAAGTGAACCCTTTTATTTACTGCATTAATAGTAATAATGAGAAGAATAATAGCTGATAAAGTACAAAGACCTTAAATAAACTGCATGTACTTCAGTGAGTACAGGGGTCCTTTCAAATGATCAAACGTGGCGCTCTGGGCAGAGCATGCAGAGTGTGTATATTGTGTAGCTGGTGCTCCTAGGAGGACGTGACCTGTGTGGCTAACGGCGGTGTTTATGGAGGACGATTTGGGAGGAGGCCAGCCTTCTTAGTAGCAGGGCAGATGTGAGGTCGCCCTGACCAGATTGCTTGCTACTTCCTTAAAAAAACAACTCACCAATGGCCTGGCGTGAGACTTACATTCGGGGGGAGCAGGGGGTATGGAAATGTCCTGTGTTCCTGACATATTGTGAATGGCCACTCAAAATGGGAGAAAGCCAACCATTTCAATATCCTCAAAAGACCCTGTACCCCCCCGATAACTTTTTTTTCCCTCAACAACATCCTTGTACATGAAAGATGGTCAAAAATAACAAGGGCGGCTCGAGCCCTCCTGCGACGATTAACAATCCAAACTGAAAGAGAAATAAGCGAGGAAGTGGATGGAAGTGGAAGTGGGAGGAAGGACAAATATGGAACAAAATCATGGAATTTTATATATTAACACCCCAATAGTCACTATAGATATAGATATATAGATAGATAGATAGATAGATATATAGATATATAGATAGATAGATAAATGGTTTGATTAGCACAACATATTGATTTTAAAGATTTCATGTCAGATACTGTACCTGAAGCAATAATGTTTGCGGGTTTGGAAATAAAGCACAAATGAGTACCCCGTCGTGTATACAAATTTAAGTTTGTATTGTTTGAGGAAATCACTGAAGAAGCAGGAAGAGAACTGTAATTCCAGATAACATCTTGGCATGTCTGAATGTGTTTTCCTGCAGTACGAATCAGGTGGACAGGTCGGCCACACCTACAGGGAGCAAGTGCATTTAAAAGTGGGGTCAAGGGCAAATAAATCGCAGGGCTGATTTTTTTTAAGAAGACAAACACGTGCTCATGCCAGAAGGGAACCATTAAAAATAATTTACACAAGCTTTATGTTGGCTGAGCTCTTTTTGATGCAGTGTTTCCCCTGGCAATTATGGCCATGGCGTGGCTCCAGCCATATGGCCAGTCGGGCAGTGGGCCGTGAGGCGCAGGAATACCTGGGTGGTTAATTAAGAGCTGTTGCCAGGGCCATAGGAGGGCACTCTCAGATCTTCCACACCCCCAGCTCCTGCTCCTGTTTCCTTCCACCACAGACCCATCGCTGTGACCTGGAGTTGTCTCATCTCGCACACAAGCAGCAGCCACTGGGGACAGGGAGAGGCCACCAGTAATTATTTCACGTAACACCCCCATAGTTGAGCTGGGATATGTGGGGAAGGAGAAAATGTGCGAGCAGAGGCAAGGGGAAGTGTTGTGCACTTGTGGCTATGTGCGCACAAGTACTGTATGTGTGTAATGCTCCAGGGCATAAAGGTCGGCCTCTTCACTTTACTCCTCAAGTGAGAGCAATGACTCCTCAGAATGGAGGACAACGTAGCTGCATATTTCATTCATACCTCATTGTGTATTCAGACATTTACAATACTCTGTCAGCAGATCTATTTAAATAAACTATTCAGGCTTCAGAAAGCACTGACTAACACATGCCAAAAAAGGGGACACATTTTGATCACAAACATTCAAACGCTTCAGGAATTTATACATCTTTGGAATTAGAAGTATCATTTACACCTTTCTCTGTTCTATTGTATTTTTATTTATTTATTTCTATTTTATTTGACAATGTTACACTTTTGAATTATTTCTGGTAAAATGATTATTGTTTGTTACAATAAGCAAAATAACTATATTTTCACCAATATTTTCACCAATAAAAACTATATTTTCACCAATATTTCACCTTTTGAATATTATAAGCGTATTACCTGATCTTGATCTTTATTTTGCATTTAAGAAATCAATTACATGATTTCTCGTTCGTACATCATTTTAATTTGTCTGTTTTCTGATACTCCTATTGTCATGTGATGTCATAACATATAGCTTTGACCTTGTCTGAAGTCTTAACAAGGCCTCTGGCTCAACATACAGAATTGATATTCATAAAAGCACTATCACACTATCAATCCACTATTCACAGATCTAATACAGTATAATGAAGCAATAATGAGGAATTTTCTCTTGTTAAAATGTCATTTATGTAATGAATAAAAGATGATGGGTTCAGCTGTCTCCTCTTTGTTCTCAATCAGTCATTTTCCCCCCTCTTTGGCCTGTACACTAACAACGGCGTCACTGGCAGACATTGACCCCATAATCAGGCAAAATTGCTTCATGTTTCCAGTGTATAAACAATCATTAGGATGTTGTTTTGCTCATTCGCTTCGCCCCTGCTTTTCATTTGACAACAATGGCTGAAACACAAAACCACTGACAGCTTCTAATCTAAAGCTAAACTATGCGTGATAGTTTGCTGTATCCTGATTGTGGCAGCGTAGCAGGGCCAATACATCCCCGGCCCGTCTTGTCTCTTATGCTATATTATATGTGTATAAATGTGAGCCCCCTGCTGTCTCATCTCCATATTCCTTATGGGGGATGTAAATGGATACATGATTATCTTTACAGGAGCTTGAGCAAGAAATTGGATCCTACCTTTTTCAGCGTGACTAAAGCAGAGGGGGAAATGTTATGGAACACATAATAAATGATTTATCCGTGTATATTCGGCATCATTTTTCCTAGATAACCTCTCCTGTGTACGCTTTTCAACTGCAATACAGAATGGTCCCAAAGGTGCACTGTTTCCTCCTGCATCGTTCTGAACAATAATCAGCGTTATCAGTCGGGCCTGTCGAACTCCTGGTTTCAGCTGTTTACACTGACCCTGCTATCGTATGCTAATACAATCCCTAGGAGTGTATGAAGAGTGATATACTTGAAGCTGAATAATTGGTCATTTTGGTGGTGAGCTCCCATGCTACACATTATAGTGGTAATGAAGTCCTGCTGAATATGGTGATGAGAGCGTGTGTGTTATAGGGGATACGGCTGCGTGCATCTGTCATCTACGTGCATGCGCGCCTCAGTGAGGTGTCTCCTGAGTCAGGGATTATTGCTGATAGATTATTTCTTCAGCCCCCTCATTATCACTGGATCAAACAGACATGTGACCCGCACTTCATAATACCATTCATCCACCGCTTAAAACGAGCTCTAGAGACCCATGCAGAAAGCCAGCGGAACTGGATATATGAGCTTGTGCTGGGACTGTGCATGGTGCTGGCACATAGTGTTTAGCATATGTACGGAGTCAAGACGGTCTTATTTCAAGGCAGTATTAAACTGTTTTCACTTTGCACGTACTGTTTTATACATCAAAGTCATTTATTAGAGATTATCGTCAATCAGATTTTGGTTTTGAAAGTCTAAACCATTCAATTAATTGGAGGTGAGGGCTGAGGAGAAATGAGAAATACTCCATACTTCCATATTGACAATACTTTGTGTCAGTTCATAAGACAAATGCAGCTAGGTGATGTCTTGTGAGTACAGTATTTGTAGATGTACAAAGGATTGTCAATAACGATGATTGCAATCAATTCTTATTGTTTTTATATGAATCTGGCCAGGGCCTTGTCAGGTTCCATCTCATCTGATCCCGGGAGCCCAGGGTTGGGCCTGGTTAGTACTTAGATGTGAGACTGCTGGTAATACCAGGGGCCACAGCGGAGCAGCAGTGACCCTAGAGCAAACTGTCTTTAAGCAAGACCTTTCACCCACTTTGCCAGTATGAATGCGTTTTTTGGTTCCATCAGTCTGTCCCAGGGCAGGTATGACCACAATCATATAACAGATTATGGATGGAATAAATAATGCACAAAATTGTAAAGCGACTATGAGCGTATGGAAAAGTGCTGAGACTATTGCTTTATTATTATTGGTGTTATTCAGACTATTCAATCGAGCCTGTTGTCATGTGATACTGCCATTACCTGTCCTCATTACTGGTTGAAGGACAGGCTCTTTGAAGCTCATTAGTGACTGTTCTTGTGTCAGCATTAGAGAGTCATTCTATAGAGAATAAGGCGGCTTCAGCTTTGAGACACTGAGCAAACCTGTGTATTCTATGACAGCGGTGACACCCTCCTTTTGTCAGCGGCCCCTAACGAGGTCATCACTGTGTGCCAGACAGGGGTCACCCTTACATTTGACCCTGTCCTTCCCGCACTGTAATGTCAAAAGTCCCCCCTGTCACCTGCCCGCTGTAGCCCATGCACTGCGCTCACATCATTGGGTGCTTGCACGCAGAGCTGTCACACGAATGGCCAGCATGTGTGGAAATCAAGGTGGGCTCATGTCTTTTAATGAGATAGACGTAGCGGCCCCGCTAATGTTCCCGCCTTCATTAGGCAGGCCCCAGCTGCAGCCTGTCAGCCCCCTTGTTAAGCCCAGTCCTGGTGGGACAGTCAGGCAGGGCAACGCTGCTGTCGCTATGTCTGTCTGTCTATCAGCCGCGTGGCCTTACCCCACCCTGCTCCTCTGTGCTGGACCCTAGTGTCCCGGGCGTGATGCTAGCCCTGTCTGCCTGATGGCATTGGGCTTTATGTCATAGATGTAGTCCCTGTGTTCCCTGGATCTGAGGAGGTGCTTGGCTAATGATCCTACTCCAGTGCTTTGGGCGCTCGGCAGCATTTTGTTTCCTGATTAGAATGCTGCGGCGGCCTTTGTCAGCAGCAGTGTCAGGCGCTGTAAGGACAAAGCTTTGTTACCAGGAGCATAATTAAGTCTGTTTGCTGTAAATGTGCCACCTGTATTGACCAGGCAGTCAGGGATTCAGAGGACTTCATCAACCTTCTCTAATGTTTGCACAAAATGTAGCAGTGTTTAAGTATTACCGTAAGTATTTCACAATATACGGGATTAGAACATAATTCATACCTAATCACATAGGCGTGTTTATGGTTTAGAGTACTTCAGTACTACAGTACTTACAGTACTTGAAGCAAGACAAATTACTCAGCAAACCAGTTACAAATTCTCAGTTTTATACTTATTCATTCTTTTTTTAACCCACTACATATTTAATCCGACATCACCTGTATATTTATAGCATGCAGTGTGTCATTTTTACTTCTGTCTGTGTTAAAGTACTACCGTTAACTGTCTCATCAAATACACAGTGACACGTGAGTCAAAGCTAACCAGACCATTAAAAGCAACAGCAGTCCTTGGGATGTGGACTGGTCAAAAATTAATTGGCCCCATGGCTGTTTGAAAGCACCCAGAAAACAACTCCACAGAGTGTGCAAGGATTTCCCACATAAAATATGTCAATTTTCACCACTCAAGCCAGTCCAGCTATAATGACCCCATGGTGGTTTGACAGCACAAATGACACAACACTGTGTGCTAATGACACTGGATGTAGTCGCTGGGTAAACATGGCAATTAAACAACAGACTCTGCCTGAGTTGGGGCACATCCTGATCTTTCACACATCCCATTGTGTCTTTGTCTTAGTGCACTCTCTAGCTTCCTCTTCTTTTTCTCTGTTTCTGTCCATCTCTCTCTGCAAGACATTTGCATGCTGGAGGCATAATTGGCTGGTCTCATGGTGGCGATGGCAGTATTCCTAAAACGAGGACATCTCAATGCACCTCACACGTCCTCACTGTCACTATGCTCAGTGCAGAAAGCCTTCCTGACACAAACACAGCAACACCGAACGCCCCTACAATGGCAGCCATGTCTGCTCCCACTCAAACTACACACAGTGACAAGAAGGAGCTGAACTAAGCACATTTCTCTTTCCCCCTTGCAGTTTCCAAAGTTCAGTATTACCGTCAGCAAGCAGTAGCTATGCAGGAGAAGTTTTTTGCTCTGTGAGAAGGCGGTGTGAGAGTTTGCAAGGTGACAGCTTAGCAGTAGTGGTTTGCTAGAAGAGATCCTGTTGAGTTTGGGTATGTAGACGTTTTGAACATGCACAACTTATATATAAGTGGCACATTTTGTATGCATCATGGGCCAAAACCCGACAATCACATCAGAAGCAGAATACCACACCTGGTCAAACTATTTATTTTCAATTTTCAATCTCAACCTTTATAGTGTCCATATTCGCTGCAGCAGATTGCCGTATACTGGCCAACATTCACTCATCCCACTGAGAGTGTCCACCTGCCAAAGCCTTACTCCATTCACCCATGAAACAATTAGCAATGCTGAGCAGTTTTGCAATTAAAGTCTCAAAACTGTCACACGACCCAATTTCAAAAGCGCAACAGTGTCAAGGTAAACTGATGTGCTTACCAAAAGTAAATTATTGTTTTATGTATGCAAGAGATGCATATAAAACTCACTTCCTGTGTAAAAAAAAAATGCATTGGCATCCTTTGCGTATACAACACACTCACAATGAGAAATTATGTGGTAGATCAATCAACTCTGTTTTCCTTGTGAGTGGTGATAAGGTTTTGGGTAACGGAACAAATATACGTCAGGTGGAGAAATAGAATTCTCTTCAGGCTTGACATTCTCCATCAAACAGGAGCATAATGTTGTGAACAAACCGTCTGTCTCAAACTCTAAATGGGTTCAGTTAAAATGGATGCTAGAACCCAGTCAAGGCTTAAATCATCTCTGTCGCACTCAAAAGAGAGGCGTTGAAGCCAGAAAGTAAAAGAGTTGGGCTGATGGGATCTGGCGCAAACATATTCCCACCTTTCCAATCTTATTTTCGTCTCCTGCCTTCTGCCTGCTTCCATTGCCGGGGCTTAGTGTACTTTTTGTGTCCCAGTGCATACAAAGTCTATCAGAATGCATTTGTTTCATGGAGCCCCTTTTCACTTTCAAAGGGTTAAACAGACCATTCAACAGCCTGTCAACATTCCCTGGCCAGCCTCATGGAAAAGTCTGCTCCAGTTTTGTTCAGGACCAACACTTGTCTACTCGGCCTGTTGTTGCTCGCGTCGTGTAATATCCATGACAATCGTGTTGGGCCTTTCAGGGGGCTCTGTAGCGCCCATTCTGTGGGGCCACTTTCAGGCCATAAAGAGCTTTATTTGTGTGCATTTGAAAGAGTCATGTGAAGTGCCCTTGGACTGGAATCCTCTTCACCAGGTCACCACTGTCTCAAAGGGCTTCACTCTCTCTGGCGGCCATCAGTACTGCCTTCACATTCCTATTAAGCAGCATTAGTGCATTTGTGTGCACAAATTCTGAAAGCCTTTAATAGGTGCAATAAGGAGAGGAGTGGCAAATAATCTTATGGAAAGTGTGGAGAGTGGACGAAAATGTAACATGTTTTTGTTAATGTCAATGCAGATGTATTAAGGGTTCCAACAGCCCAAACCCAGAAGGTGTAATTTAGAGACAAAACCACATCTACAAGCTCCAGAGACACAAGCGTGGGAAGCCAAGGAGCTCTAACGGTATATCTGTTTTTATGGACCATATGGAAATTGATGTGAGCGCACAGCGGACATGTTAGTCAGTGGTGACCCTAACGGCCATGTGTGTGCATGCTGAATGGTAAACAGTGTAGAGTGGGGTGTCACCCTGACCTCTGGCATATGGGTATTCATTCTGAAGGAGGCCTTTCACAAACACAGCCATGCTGCCAGCCGGGCCCTTGGGACTTTGATTTGTTAATGAATTGCTCTATTGACTTGAATCTTTGCTTGTTTCATTAGAGGACACTAACATCACTCCTTGCTTTCTTTTTATTTTTCTGTCTTTTCATTCCAGCCTGATCTCCTGCGTGGAGGCGATGTGGGCAGAGAAGAAGGGGGGGCCATAGATGGCTATTGTACGTGTAATTTAAATCTTTAGGCTTGTCATCTGTTTTCCCCCTCCTTCTGTGGCTTTCTTTCTTTGGCCTAGCTAATTTGTATTGTGGCAGTTTAAGACAACTCTCCAGTGCTCAATGATGCAAGAGAACAAACCTAATGCTGTGCTCCTCTGCCCCTCTCCACTGCCCCCAGCCCTGGCTCACCCTCTTGGGCAGGCCATGGTCCAGGTCTGCCTCCTCTAAATCTATTTCCCAGTCCCTCCCCAGCCCTCATTACCATGAGGAGACAATAATGGTTTTGTCAGAACGATACCTGCTTTACAAGCAGCAGATTATTGTGTCCTGCCAGTGTTAACACAACAAGTACAAGCTCTCTGTCTGTGGCCATTCCACCGGCTGTCAGCACTCATCCATAATAGCGATAACACATGGCACTCAAAGACATGTGACCCTGCAGCTAAGTGTACAAAGACATATAGACAATATAGCTTAACACAACATATGGCGTTATCACTGCAGTCCTCAGTTCTTTCACAAACCACTGGCGAGCCAACATTTTCCAGCCCTATGTCCAGAAAATGTGTTGCCCCTGGCTGCTAGGCCACACAGTGCCATGGTTGTGCACCAATTACACCATACTTTACCAGGAGTGCCATCTGCAAGCCAAATGACCAGTCTGGCTGGCTGTTTGAATCCCTGTGTCTAAATTTATAGGTTTCTGTTTATTTGAGTTTTTATATTGTTTTTTATTTAACAACTAAATTTAATATATAGTTATTCAAAATCATTATTTAAGAGTAAGTATTTGCATTCAAGCAAACATGTCCATACAACCCTTTTAAATCTGTGGACATTGTCCCAGATTTATGTAAAACAGTGTGTTGTGGCGCCAATACAAGAGAGGTGAATTTATTTTACAAGGTTGGTCCGCGAGAACTTCCTGTTACTGTATATGCAACCAGGGAGTGGGTCAGCTGGAGGAGCTTCCTGTTCACTGTGGAGAGCTGGGACCCTGCTGTGAGGGTACAACATGGCTGCCAGCCCCATTGTCCAGAGGGAGGATGTGCAGTGGTGTTGTCTCCTCCACGGGCCTGAGACAAAATGTTAATGACGCACACACTCTTTCAAAGGCTTAGCTCAAAATGTGGCTACAGCTCCTTCAGGAAATGTGCTATAAATCATTTGTTAATGACAGCATTATCTTTACAGTTCAAGATCAGAGGTTTGAGGAATTGGAAGGAAGTGGCAAGCTCCCTGAAGCAAAATATGTCTACTGTAGGAAATGTACGGGTAAAACATAATAATAGCAAACTATAGAGGGTGATTTGCCAAGATGGCCTGACACAAAGGAGTAGTTAAAAGAAAATAAGCACAAATTAATATCATATTATGGCACATAAAGATTATGCAGTATCAATGCCTGTGGATTAGACAGAGCCAGAAGTCACAGCACATTATGGAATTTGTTTGCTTTTTATTAAACAACCAACAATGACAAGCAAATTCATTATTTTTCTCCAGTCTATATGTGTATCTATGGTACATCTAACTCCAAAACACACTGTTTAGGTGAGCGAACCAAACACAACAGCCTGGAGCAATATTCACTTGACAAGTACGGTGAATATCTATCGAAGCCACGGCACAATTAGGAGTGTAGACTTGAAGAAGCCTCTTACTTGTTCAGGGCTGTCATAGAAACAGTTGGGTTTGACTTTGTACGTCACTGCGCTCAGAGAAATCCCAATATTTATCCAGTTTGTCTGACCATGACACCTGCTGCGGGGGACATTAGTCATTTGTAAGTATTAACACGGCCACAGCCTCCTCTCCCTCATCTTTACTGTCTTCCTGTCTCCTCTCCTCCCCATCCTCTCTTGCACCCTTGTTCCCTCCCTCTGTGAGTACACTGTCAGTCACGTCCCAGTCTTTTAAATGTCATCCACTTACTGCGGAGAGCCGTCACCCCACTTGACAGTTTTATTGGCCCACGTCACAATGATGGCAATGATGGCGATGGGATGAAGTAGAAGGAAGGGAAGAAAGTGAGCTAGAGGGGAGACAAGGCGGTGTCAAATCAAATTAGACTAATCAGAGTGATGTGATTAATAGGAGTTCCATAGTGGGGTAATCATGCACAGCCATCATCACTGCAGTGGACTTCAAATTAGCATGCCCCGCAGTGAGACTTTGATCTGGCAAGCATCAAACAAAGACGGGCGTCACTTTGTCAGAAACTTACAGCACACCTTCGCCTTGACGTTTCCTCAGCGCTCCGAAAACAAAGACGGCAGATAAAATGATACAAAAAAGTACAGATAACAGAGTCGTGTTGTCTCTTCTGTTGGATGATCTCCGAGTCAGTTTGTAACAACTTAAGACAAAGACATCAAAGTCATATGGGACTAGTGACTTTTCATGGATATGCCCGTCAAGCAGAGGATAAGGGATGAGGCTTATTGAAACACATAAAACAATATTAAAGGTGTACTATTGGTAACTTTTCTGGCTGAGTGTCTGACGCCATGGAGATGTTATTGTGTGTGCCTGGAATTAAATGTATCTTAAACGTCTGTGCCCTTTGACTGAACGTTACTGTACACGGGTTTACTGTGAGTTGTGCATAGCAAGAGCAGCAGATTGAATGGAAGACCCGACACTGCTGTTGAATTCAGATGGAACTTCAGCTAGCTAAAGTAAACGTTAGCCAGCTAAAGTAAAAATAATAATCATTTCCAAAACAAACTTTCCAAGATGAAAAGCACATGAATGCAAAAAGTCAGAATCGCAGCTTCTCATCTCGTAAACCCGAGCACCCGAGGGCCACATGAAGGCATCATAAAGATCTACATGAGCATCAGGCTGTGCTACCATACCAAGTTACAGGGCAGGGGCCTCATTTAAAAGGACTGTAGAATTTTGTTGAGCAAGTGTGTACTCCTAGTGGCCACTAGAGGCGTACGCCACTTCTGATTTATAAAACCCTCCATGAACACTTAAATCAATAACAACATACAAACTTGGCTTTATAAATCCTACCTGCAGCTGGAATATGTGAATTCATGTCACGCCTGTGTCAAACCTCCAAAATGCCATAAAAGGGCCCTACAAAGTGACTTGTGAATGAGCTTTACCTAACATGAACCCATAATGAGTGAGTTGGACTGAGACCTGCGGGAGCACGCAGTCACATCAAATGCTTTATGACAAATGCAAATAAAAGTGACTCCCTTTCAATTTAACTTTTAAAATCACGGACTAAATTCTGTTTTTAGTTGCCTACGCTTATAAATTAGGCAGTAGTCAACATTTTTGCTGATATAGTTGTTTGTTATGGTGCTTCGGACTCTTTTCGCAGTAGGCTTCATAAAAGCATGTAAACACATACGGGTCTATCAGACAATCTGATTCTGCCAATAAAAAGAATGAATAAAAACCTTATCAAGATTAGGCTGTTGGCAAACTTTAGACATGTTAAAAATCTTTTATTTGTCTCCAAAATCCTTGAAACAGTTAGTTAAACCGCTTTGTCACCACCTACAGGACAATAATTTATTTGAAGTTTTCCAGTCAGGGTTCAGAGCCCACCACAGCACTGAAACTCACTCGTTAAAGTCACAAATCATTTATTATTAGCTGCTGACAATGGACGGGTCTCAATCCTGGTTCTGTTGGACCTCAGTGCAGTGTTTGACACCATCGACAACAGCATTCCACTGCAGAGGTTAGAATGTGATGTAGGTGTCAGAGGGACAGCCCTCAGCTGGTATTTATCGGATAGTACCAGTTTGTCAATGTAAACCAGAGCTCCTATCCTTGTTCTACAGTGACCTACGGTGGGCCTCAGGGTTCAGTACTCAGTCCAGTTCTGTTTATTCTTTATACGCTGTCGTTAGGTAACATTATCAGAAGGCATGGCATTAATTTCCACTGCTATGCAGATGACACTCAGCTGTATTTATCAATGAAACCTGATCAGAGCGATCAAGTAGACAGACTTAGTGCTTGTGTGAAAGATATAAAAAACTTGGATGACACTTAATTATCTGCTTTTTAACCCTGAAAAAACAAGGTGATTGTACTAAGCCCTAAACGTCTATGGGACTCATTCTGAGCAGATAGTCACACTTAATAATGTCAGTGTGGCCTCCAGCACAACAGTAAGAAACCACTGTCTTATTTGACCAAAAGCTCTCGTTTACAGTGCATATAACTCAAGCTTGTAAAACAGCCGAGTTCCATTTAGCTAAAATCTGCAAAATCTTGCCTAAAAGCGATGCTGAACAACCTATCCATGCATTTGTTACATCTAGATTAAACTATTGTAACTCCCGCAGTGTCCAAAAAGCTCCATAAAAAGCTTTCAACTGGTTCAAAACGCAGCAGCAAGATTACTAACAGGAACTTAAAGAAGAGCACACATTACGCCAGTGCTTGAGTCACTGGCTCCTGTTTCTGCTCCTGACCTACAAAGCCATAAATGACATGGCACAATCCTACCTCAACGATGCTATAGTATTATATCATCCAAACAGAACACTTTGTTCTCAAAGCTGGACTTCTGGTGGTCCCAAAAGTCTTAAAAAGCACAGTAGGAGATAGTGTTTAGCAACCAAGCTGCTGTGTTATGGAATCAGCTCCAGGCCAACACAGTCTCTTCAATTAAGACCAGGCTTAAAACTTTCCTATTTATAATAACTTATGGTCAGGACAGTTAGGTAGATCCGGATGCTCCTCAACGCTCTCTTGCTGGATGAACCACCCTCTCTGTGAGAGTAGAATCCTCCTTCACTTTGCCCCTAGGTTTTGTAGTTTTTTTTTGCCGCAGCCATCAGTATGTGCATGTTTTCAAAGTATTTGAAGCAAAAATATTTTTAAATATGTCTCACTTCCGCTTAGGATCTAATGATCTATTATTATCGTTTTCGGACAAGTTCTAAACAGATTTAGGAAGTAACAATGACAGCAAAGACCGTGGAAACTATGCTATACTAAAGTGTTACTTAATAAACAATAGACAGCAAAGTCTAACTTGATCCCACTACACACAATTGATTTTCCTAGAGCCACACATGTTTCTAAATATTAGATAGAGTCATTTCAATAGAACATGTAGCATCAGTGCAGTGAAAATTGTGCTTGGTTAGGCCTACTTCTACCCCAAAACTGACATTTTCATTAAAAGGTCACAAATCTTTTTATGTACACGCTTCATCTTTTAACGTGAATAGAAAGACCTTCATGGTAGAATGAGGAGCAGGGAGGTAGAAGAGTGGGAGAGGACGCAGAGATGGGATTTGGACATGGACAGGGATGAGACGTGACTGTCAGAGATACAAGATCAAGAAGCCAAAAAGACCAAAGCCATCAGTTCTCTCACCAAGGTCAGAGCTGTGTGGTACAGACCCACGCTTCTTATCTTCTGCAGATACACAGCTTTGAATGGAGAGTGATAGCCTGCGCAACAATGAATGTTCTTTCCAAAACTCAGAGTTTGCAGACAACTTGAATAAAGGTCAACATATAATAGAAATGATCAATCCAATTGTGTTTAGTTTTGATTAAGTGCTTTACTTAAATGCAATGGCAAGCAAATTATTTAATCATAAGCCAATAAAATGTGGCTTTGAATTTAAATTAACTGCATTAGTATGTGAGAATATCCATTACGGAGATAATTCCTTTGAAATGAATACCAAAATAAAAGAAGGCTCTTACTATTTTACAGTATCAGCCGCATGAAGTTAAAAGATGCCCCCACTTAGCTCTTCAAATGAGGACGTGGAAAATGTTCCTCTGAAAACGGATTAAAATAATTTGGCAAGAATAATTATTTAAATAGCAATAAGAACCCCGAGTGTATCTATTGAGCATAAAATAATTCTAATCTTTATTAAAAAGCTTATTACTGCCTTGCGTTTCCTTGAGGGAATCATGTCAACTTCTTTTTTCTCAGGCCCCTTGGTGGATGGGTAATTTTCTGAGGAGGCTGGAGGAGTAGGCGCTGCGCGGCCGCGTGTTCAGCAGGGAAAGTACATGAAAGTCTCCTGTTTTACACAGTGGATCTCATTCTCCATGCTGTCCATACCTGTGTCTGTCTATCCTGAGACTGGCTCTAAATCTCCTTAGTCTAATAGTCTTAGAAGAGTAAAAGGGGCGTCATAACTGCTGCTCAGTGTGATTCTCCAGTATAAATCCAGGTCTAATCTTTTATGCTTTACCCGTCAAAAACTCTTCACTCACCTCACCCCTGCATTCCTCTACACGTTGTCAATATGTCAGGGAATTGCTGAAATAGGTTAACTTCAACACCTGTCAGCTGATTTTCAAACCAAAATGAAGTTGTGCAATGGAATGGCCTGTGAAGATTGAGCAGTGGAATGTAGTGATCACTGGACCCTCAGTCTGGGCTCTGTGACGTCAGGCTGGTGGCACGGCAGAGCGGGTCGCTTGGCTCTGACAGCTGCGATGGTCACAGTAAAACACCCCACCGGCCCGGGCCAAGGCCTCTCTCCTGCTGTCAACACACCGATCGGCTTTCATGGATCATCTCTTATCTGCCGTATCTGTCATTGCAGAGGAGGAGTCCTTTTGTGGGCTTTAAACCGTGCTGCCATGGTTCACAGGCTCCAGTGCCCCTCTTACGGGCACACGCTCCCTGCTTTCCTGTCTTTTTAAGCACTGTCCTCCTCGTCTCTTTCTGGAATACTACATCAGAGGCGTGCCATTTGGTCCCAGTAAAACTACCGGAGGGGCAGAATATTAGAGGTGTGGGTCTGTTATGGATGGATTCTATAGGAAAGGGAAGAGGCTTTTGTTTGTTTGGACAGATGCACAGGGCCATTTGTGAACTTCTGTCAGTGATCAAAGCAGCTGATGATGTAGAACAGATTCATGGACCATGTCTTATCAGCCCCTGCTCTGACTGCCATCCATCATCCTGAGCCCTCGTACGTCTCATTCCACTGACGGCACTCCAAACAAGGTGCATTAATCACTGCTGCTCCCTTCTTTGGCCAAGTGGCAGCAAGCCCTCCAGACACCTACCGAGAAACCGAGAGGGTGGAACCATCACAGCACTTCCCAAAGGCAAACTTACTCAGTTTATGTGTCCCTTTGCCGCCCAAACTCTGCTCGTCTTTCTAAGTTTTCTGTTCATTTGTATATATTTCAAATTCTTCCACTAGGACTGAAGTGATGTAGTGAAAATTCCAGATGCATTCAATATAAAGGCATTTTTTCTGGATTTTCAAGCATGCAGCTTTAAAATAATTGTACTCTGGTTTGCCTTCAAAGGATTTTCAGGTATCAAGTTAAGAAATCATCTTCACCATCATAAATCTACAGGCCTAAGAATAAAATGTAGCAAATGTTGGATTATACAAGAACATAATCTTCAATTTGTTTAACCTTCAATTTTGCTCAATTGTGAACCAACATATCACACATCTTCCATTATTAAGACACTTGTCATTGTGCTTATTCTAGTTATTTTTGGTCTGAGGATTAGGACATTTATTTATGGGCAAGAGATACTGAATGCACGTCTTGAATTTCATTTCACGCCGGTAATGTTGCAAATCCCAACTCCAGTATTAACAATATATTTAGTGTATATTATTTTATTTTAATTTAGTTTATCATTTGCAAATAAAGTCGACTCACTATATGTATTGCATGTTTGTTTGTCATAGTATGTGTTAGCTACTGTGGCCTCGGCAAATGAGCATTATATTGCTGGTTGTGCTGGCTTCTAAAGGGTGGTTATAGTTGTCTTAAAAAAAGGTCAGGAGGTCAAGAGCGAACGCATCATGTCATAGAGCGCCAAGTCAAATGATGGAGCATGTGTGGTTAAGGAGTCTACCAGATGCAGAGAAAGGACTGGGTGAAAACTTTACTGCTCAAAGTCAAAGTTATTGCTGAAGTAAAATCTGATGTTGACAGGCAAACAGCGAGTTCATCCCAAGGTGAGGAGACATAAGCACTTGAAAAAGCCATATCTTTGATGACCCTACACAAAAGAGATTTCGACAAGGCTGCACGGTAATGAAGGTTGAACATACCCAACAAACTCAATATTTCTGTCATATTCTCCTATATATGTCAGGGGAGTTGCATAACCTTGCTGGTGTCCTTGGCCCCTGAACTGTTAATAAGCCTATTTGTTAAAATGACAGTGGCAGGCAGCATAAGCTCGGTCCCTCAATGCCTCCGAGTGGAAGTCAGTTATCCCTGTGCTCAGCTCATCTGGCAGAGGTGAGAGGATATCAGTCTGACTGCTGTGACAGCTCTACTTTAGCATATTCATGACTGGTAGAGCCTCATTTCACAGGTGTATTAAAATACCTCTAACCCCTTTCTCATAGGGAGCCTCTTTTCGCCCGGCGATGCTGAGACGCCATGCATGAAAATCGATGGGGAAAATATGTAGAAATATAAGCATGCATCAAAGGCCGGGTCAAGAACCTAATTTCACAGTGACACCAGAGGTAATTTGGCTCTTGAAATGTTTGTCAATTCACCATTCATTTGAACCGGCATGGCATGTGAGGCCACTGATGTGAATGCAAGGTGGCCAACCTGAAAGCCTGTATTTATGGGGCACTTTTGTGAATACATTATGCCTGTCACAATGAAATAAGTGACATACTTACATGGTGCGAGGAGTGAGTCCAAAGGGGCGAGCACCGGGCAGGGGGGAGATAAGAGGAGAGGTAATTAGTACATTCATCTTTTTTATGATATCATTTTTCAGACATATATGATCACAATGTAAATTAGAAATAAGGAGGGACCTGAGGAAAATGGATTTCATTTGGACTGGGTCAATCGCCCAACAATAGCGGTGCTGGGAGGCCAAGTATAATTTACGGTGGTGTCTGGCTCTCTCTCTCCTGCCATGCACCTGGCAGAGACTGATACTCTGCTTCCTGCAGCTGCCGGCCCCGGTGCCCACAGATAATGTGCTCATCTCTAAATGACACCCATTTGCCACACCTGGAAAAAGCACTGGACTAAACCGGCTTTCTGTAATTTGCACAATCCTCATCTCTCTTGTGCATCTGAACTAAACACTTACTGGGATGGCATTCTATGGATTATTGATTTTTGATTGGGTTGTCGTACAGATGAAGCCCCTCCCCCCTTTCAGCAGACACATTACCTCTGTAACGATTAGAAACAAAAAGTTAATTATGTAATTATAAGGCCAATAACAGCCGGCATTGGTTTACCCTGCTTTAGTCGGTTTAAACATTATCTCTTGTGTGCACATCATAACAGGTGGAATGTGAGGAGAGAAGATTAACGCCTTGGAAAGCAGATGCAGAATTTAATTCTCCAGTCCACGGCTGCCTGGGAAACCATTAAGTAATCACAACATTCTCCCTCGATTAAATTCACGGCTGCCACTTTGCACACAAAGGAATGAGGAAAAAAGAGGTGCCGCAAAGCTCTGGCATTTTTATTGACTGTAACGTCGACCCGGCCTGCAGGCACAGATGAATAAAAGTGTTAAATAGGGTGCCTCAATCTGTCAGAAAATGAAAAGTTTGAGTGGGCAAAATAAAATCTAAGTACAATAAAGGCAAGGGCTGTGTTGCGATGTGTTAAGCCTGATAAAGCTCACACAGCGTTAGGGGCATAAATGGAGGAGCAGACAGATGCATCGGATATTTCCCCATTATTTTCAGCCATTTCATTTTACCTCAAATGATTTTTGTCCCCAGCAGCTAAAGATAAGATGGTTGGGAGGGAAAGTAGCCACCTTAGTTTAAACAGATTAAGAGGACCTACAGAAGCACGCAGAGTCTGGCCTCACACACACAACTTGCAGAAGCAGCAAGCTTATTGACGATTTGGAGTGCATACAGTAAGTGTGACAAATTAGTTATGGAAGCGTGTGTGAGAAATTAATACGGTCTTGAAATTATATTTATTTAATGTTACGCAGTGAAGCTGCTTGAAACAGCCCTAGAGGAATAGAGGTCAAAGGGGCGATCTTCATCTATAAACGAGCACTTAAGGGCAAAGAGAGCATCCTGCTCTGATTAATTGGCTAATTCATTAGTTTGGTTAAGTCGTTTAGTAAGATGGTTGAGAAGAAGGCCTATAACCTAAGGGCTCTCCAGAGCACAAGCTACAGATGAGCAAGACTGACTGTGGCTAATCCAAATGAACCGTGCACAAATCCACATAGGAAGAAAAAGGATAGATTTTGGTAGAATATAGAGTAACAAACAGGAGATGGATTTGCTTCTGTACACTGAAGCACAATGATTTAAATGTCATATTGTTATAGCACGAGGGTGTGGATCCTCAGGTAATATTGACAGGCATTAAACTCCTGATCCAACTTATTGGCTGTGTTGATTTTGAGCTTGTAGGTTAAAAGGGAGTTCACCAGGCTTTATTTAGTGCATCCAGCTTTTGAGTTCACAAAAGACAAGCTTTGTCTAGAGAGTCCGCTGCCTCCTGAACACTGTGTACATGTGCTCTGTGTAAATAGGACACTTTTCATAGCTATATTTACATATGTGTTTTTAAAAGTACTTCCTTGAATGTGCAGACCCACTCTTAGAAATCTGATACACATTAACATTCTGGTGCACAGCAACAACCAAAGCGGACAGTCACGAAGGAACTGGCAGCCTGTTGCTACACTCCCTATCACTCCTGTCCATCACTGTGCTCCCGGGGGCCCCTTGCTCATACCCTAGGGGCCTGCATGGGGCCTGGGCTTCACCCTTTTTCGCTCTGTGTGGTGCAAATGCCAGGATCAGGTTTGGGGAAGGCAACAGTGAACAGCTGGTGCATTCTAGATAGCAGCTGAATTTAGTGTGGACAAAGACAGCAGTCCTTCTATTTGTACTGCGAACTTATTCAAACTGACTTAAGTTACAATAGCTTCTACAATAATGAAATAATAATAATATAAAAAAATATAGCCGCAAGCGGCAATGATCGGCCCTCGCCACGCCGCCGCCACGCCGCAAGAGGAGGGGGCGCTAACGCGCCCCAATTGTCCTTTTATTACATCTACTGCTGAATCTGTGACGCTGTCACATCTTCTCCCCTTTGTTTTACCATCAAAAAGCAATTTTATTTTGAATTCTTGGCAAAATGTGCGGCTTTGCCGCACAGACACCGTGACTCTTAGAATAAAAATGTGGATAACTTTTGATGGTCCACCCCTGAAGATGAGTCTCACCAAATTTCAGGTTAATATGTCTAACGCCCTAAGAGGAGTTCGTGAAAGTCTAAAGTGTAAACATGTTCTGGCGATTTCCCCATTGGAATAACATGGAAGGTTTCGGTCATCGTTACGGCAAAGCCATAACAATTATGACATGGGTCTCATTGACTTTTTTGATGGGGATGCCAAAATTGAGTTGTGTGTCAAATTTCATATAATTTCGCAAAACTAAATATTTAACCTCCATATAAAATCTGTAGGGGGCGCTGTGGCTCCAAATTAATTTATTTCACTTCAAGTAGGTTTAGGGCAAAGAGTTTAACAACTGATTCTAATTTGACGCAATTCGGACTTTATCTGCGCAAACGGCAGAAATGTTAAATTTGGGAGATTTCTGAAATTCTAGCTACAGTTTGCGGCTTCGCCGCACAGAGACCGTGACAGGTATCAATGTAATTTGGATAACTTTTGATGTCCCACTCCTCAGTAGCATTTTCACCAAATTTCAGCTTTTTAGGGCCAACGCCCTGGGAGGAGTTCATAAAAGTACGACGTTTGGAAAAATCCGAAGTCATGTTTAGCCATTTTTGAAGCAATATGGCCGACATTTGGTTGGGCGGACGGCATTGCCGTAATAATATTTTTTACTTCTCTTGTCACCATCTACCTCTGTGCCAAATTTCATGATTCTACGATCAGATTTTTTTTGGGTCATTTCCCATCTCTCAATGCATTTTTGGTACATTTGGGGGCGCTGACGCGCCATTTTTTTTAATTTTAGAAAAATTTTAGGAAAAATAGCCAGAATGTAGAGAGACACGATTTTTAGAGGTGTGCTAATTTTTGTGACTTTTCGTCAATGTTCACTGGGTGAAAAATGGGGGGTTGGTCCCGAGAAGAAGAAGAAGAAAGAAAGAAAGAATTAAAGGCGCAAGCGGCATCCAACGGCCCTCGCGGGCCGCCGGCCTTCCGACTCTGCACTTTCGACTTGATAAAGATGGCGCCCTTATTGTGTGTTGAATTAAAAAAGAACTTGACAGACGGCGACATATTTGACATGGCCAATCCAGTGCAAATGAACACAAGTGTCGCCGCCGCACAGAGACCGTAGCACTTAGAATATAAATATGGATAACTTTTGATGCCCCGCTTGTGTAGATGATATTTCCCAAAGTAAAGCTTGATCGAGCTATTGCCCACGGAGGAATTTGTTAAAGTGTGAAGCGTAAATGAGAACATTTCAAAGATTTGGCGTTTCCCCATTTGTGACAGTATATTTGCAGCTCCACCACACAGAGACCGTACCACTTGAAATCAAAATATGACTAACTTTTGATGCCCCGTTTGTGTAGATAATTTCCCCCAAATATGAACTTGATCGGGCAATCGCCCTAGGAGGAGTTCGTTAAAGTGTGAAGCGTAAAAATGTGGTGATTTGAGCGATTCTACAATTTTCCCATAAGGATAACATGGGATGTTTCTGTCATCGCTACGGTTACGGCGTACAAAATAGGACTTTGGCTCTCATACTTTTATGATCAGGATGGCAAATTAGAATTTTGTTCAAAATATCATGTCATTTGGAAAAACTCTATTGTTTATAGGCCACTCTGAAGGCCAAATAGTCAGAATTCTGGGAAACGTTTGCGGCTCCGTCGCACAGAGACCGTAAAAGCTATCCTTAAAATTTAGATAACTTTAGATGCCCCACTTGTCTAGAGGACGTACACCGATTTTGAGGTCGGTGGGCAAAACGCACTAGGAGGAGTTCGTTAAAGTGTGAAACAGAAAAATGTGGATATTCGAGAGATTTAGCGGTTTTCCCATAGGGATAACATGGGAGGTTTATGTCATCGCTACGACTACGCCGTAAAAATTAAGGCATTTGTCTGATTGGCTTTTTTGATCGGGACGCCAAAATAGAATTTTGGGTAAAGTTTTGAAAATTTTGGTAAAACAAATTTTTGACCTTCAATGTTAATTTAAAGGTCACTCTGTAGGGGGCGCTATCGCGCCCATTTCAATTTTGTCATCATAAACTGGTCCAAACTAGAAAGTTGAACAACTGATTCAAATTTGGTCCTAATCGGACTTGTTTTGATCAAATGGGAACAATTTTTAGATCTGCAATATCCCAAAATAAGTTGTCCAACTTTGCGGCTGCAAATACGGTCTGCCGCACACAGACCGTAAAATGTATCTCAAAAAATTGGATAACTTTAGATGCCCCACTTGTCCAGAGGACGTCCGCCGATTTTGAAGTCGGTGGGCAAAACGCCCTAGGAGGAGTTCGTCAAAGTTTGACGTGAACAAAATGGCTAACACAGCGTGTTTTCATTTTCAAAGGAAGATGGCGGCCATAGGGTAAGTCTGGGGGCGTGGCCACAATAATATTTGTTTTTTGTCCTCACAAGAGGAATGCGTGTTCCGAATTTCGTAGCTTTACGACAAAGTTGACCTCGGGGCGTCTCCCATAGGCGCAATGTATTTTGACTTTTGTCGGTGGCGCTGTCGCGCCATTTTTTTAGGAAAAAAAAAATGGCCCAGAAAAAACAAAATTTTTCTGGGCCATTTTTTTAGGAAAAAAAAAATGGAGTGAATGGGCTACGCCCATTCACTCATTCTTGACTATTTCTGTCATAGCAGGAGTAAGTATGCATGATCCATGCCTTCGGCATGGGCTAGTTCACTGTACTTGCCAGGGGCGACGGGGTACCAAACATGCGGGCTGCGCCCGCATGTTTGGTCAGACAGTTGCAACGCTGCCTTCGGCAGCGTTGCGGGAGCAATAGGCCCTCCGCCCTGCTGGGGCTCGGGCCTAATAATATTCCGATGCGAAAACAATGTTTCCCATTTTTCAAATATCATGAACTATACATTTTCGGAAAGCGCTCGCGCTTTCCTACCTCATGGTGTGGGTCCCTGGTCACTGACGGGTACTTTCGTTAATTTTGAGTGGGCTCCGCCCACTTTGTGTTTTTGGCCCACTATACAGTAATAATGTTCAATTTTTGCATTACATGCTTATATGCACGGAACATGCAAGAGATGGGGAACGTATTTGTGAGCTACTTAGGGCAAATGAGTGCTCGTTTAGTGCGTACTTTTGCACGGGCTTCGCCCGTTTACAACGGTAAAGTTCCATTTTCCTACTACTAATTAGTCTGCACGGGGCGTGCGTGAGTGAAGGAGTGCGTTAGTGAGTGTTGGGAAGTGGGCGAGCGCTTCGCGCTCGATTTCGTGCGCACTACGTGCGCACTTTCGCAGCCGTGCTTCGCACGGCCTTACGAGATTAATAGGCCTCTCGCCAGCTTGTGGCGCTCGGGCCTAATTATAATAATAAACAGAACACATAAAATGTCCTTTATATTCCTTTCCTAAATATGTTTTTTAAATATTTTAAATTAAGAGGGATGCAATCTCACTGAATGACATTAGACCTAATTACAGAGACATCCATGCATCGAATGTACTTTTGTGAAAATAGTGTTAATTATTACTAATAAGATTACAAGTTTGCATTCTCATATATCAGCATACGCTAAACAGCCCCTTCAAAAAGTGAATTCATCCCGCCGTCCCCCACTGAAAAGGTCAAAGAAACTCTTCCAGAACAGCAGAGAGGATGGGAAAACTAATGACTACAATGGAGTGTTTGCATTTTTCTCCAACTCTTCTAAAACACATAGAGCACGGCCTGTGACAGATTCTATTATGTGGTGGCCCAGGCCGATGAGGAGGCAGCTCGGGGTGGACAGATGAAAGCGTGTGTGGGGGCAGAGGGGAGAGTGGGTGTGGATGGGGTAGAGGAGGGGTGAGTTGGGCTTGGTGGAGGGGTGAGGTGGGGGCAACAAGTGCTCAGGGTGTTAGAGAGCCGCAGTGATGGTAGGTGATGAGCTCTGTCCCGCCCTCTCTGCCATAACCATGTCACACGGAGCTATGGCCCTATCAGCACAAAGACAAATTATTGCACTGGGAATATATCGTGGACAGGAAGAATCTGTCACTGAGAGGAGCCCGGCCCCTCCAGACATCACACAGCCATTATGGTCTTCTTTAAGGACAGAGGAGGCACATATACATATATATATATATATATATATATGTGTGTATATATATATACATATATATATATATATATATATATATATATATATATATATATTATATATATATATATTAATATATATATATATAATATATATATATAATATATATATATATATATATATATATTATATATATATATATATATATATATATATATATATATATATATATATACACACAGACTTGCATGGCCTTTATCTCACCGTCGCTGATGTCCACAAGACGTGTGTACTATATGTCTAATATTTTAAAAGGACATGTATTACAACAATTTATTCTTACTCACTGTGTATAAAAGTATCCAAACATCTAACTAAATAATAGGACAATAGGGTTTTAGGTTGTTCATGGAAAGAAGCCATATCTTTTGTGTTCAAAGATACCAGTCCAACTGAACCATTATGACGTCGCTTTTTAAATTTGTCTTGGCCGGCACAAAGGATCAGTGGACCTTTAACAAATGTGAAGGGGATTATTATTTTCCTCCAACTCCAAAGCCCACAACCATTCTGCTGTCTTTCACACAAGGGCATGAACTTGGATGGGTCGTGCTTTCCCCCCTGCTGGATGCCACATTTTAAACACACAGTCACAATTGACTGGATTAACCCACCCCCACCCCTTGTGTGGAGAAATCCTATGGACTCCACAACCCCTACCATGCTAGGCACCAGCGGAGGTGCATGCTAACTGGATCATGTTCTGTGAGAAAAAAAAGACAAGTGTCCCTAACTTTTCTCATGTCACTTTCCGTCACAGCCTCTAGTGTGGATGGATACAGGCCTGGCTGAAAAGGAACTCCTTTGAACTAGATTCATGGACCATTTGCATAAGCAGATTTGGCTGAGGAGAATGGAGGGGTATTCCGACTGGTCATTAATATGCCAGCTAATTCAGCACATTGTAAGCCCATTGAGGCTTCACTAAAGGGTAGTTATCACATCGCCTTTGTTTAGGCCCGTACCACTCTGAATGGTTGTTACAAATTACATACTTAATTGATTTAAAATCTGTCATAAACCACAAGAAATTAAGATAGCTGGATTGGGGAAAGCAGTGGTTTACGTGACAAATATTGGATAGTTACTTTGAATAAATCAGTGTAGTCCCTCATTTGTCCTCGAGTGTTCCATTTTAGAACAAGATTTAAGTGTAGTTTCTTCTCAATCTTCTAAAACAGAAACTGCGGCAAAATATATACATTTCAATTTTATTGTACTGTTAATATTATTACTAAAGCATTTACCACAATAAATTGCAACCAATGTAAAAAAAATATATGTTTTATAGTTACAAGCACAAAGCAAAAATATGTAGGAAATATATACATAAACACATACAAATAAGTTCTCTATTTGTACACTTCATACTTCTAGTCCCCATGAAAACATATAATGCAATTGAAAATGTATATTACTGGTAGTTTGTTTTATGTTGTTGTTTTATGTTTAAATGTTACTAAAATGTATACTAATGGGAGATTATCTAAACATAAATGGCCGACATGATGAAGATAGTTTTAAGAGTTGTCGAAGAGCGTGAGGAAGTGGTCCCAAGTCCCTTGACATTTTTTTTGTAAATCCCCTCTTCATTTGCCATTGTCAGGCAGGTCTTCGGACAGAGTGTGTTCTGTGGGCCTCTGTATTCTTCTCCATCTCTTCAATATCACACCCCTGATAGGGCCACATCAAAGCAGGCGTAGCTGTGCTTTGTTGGGCCTTGGTCCCTTGACTCTCAACATGTGGTTTTGTGGCTCTGGACATCGGCACCTTTTAACCCATTCTGTCAAGATTAGGCATTGCCTTCAACTGAGCATTAGTGAAACTATAGTAACCAATAAGAAGCTTGTTGCTGAATAGAAACTATGTATCTTGTCACAGTAGAGCTGTCGGAACATCACGGTCTCAAACAAGTCTCTCTGCAGGACTTTGGCCGCTCCAAAGTGGGCCCCTTCTTTTCACACTGACACAACCCCTGACACACACACTTTTTCAACCGTGTGGAGAAATGGTATTGTTTTACATATAGCACATTATTTTTTGCTTCGATGTATGTTGGAAGATAGGACCAGAAAAAAAATAATGAAAAATAATTTAAAAGAGAGACAGAATGAAGAATAATCTAGAGAGAAGACATTTGGAAGTCTGGGAAATAACGTGGCACACGGCTGATATCATGGTTGGCACCACACAAATGAGGAGAAAGGAAGGGCAGGCGGAGGGCCAGGAGGTGCTGTGGGCCCCAGCTTCATTAAGAGGTGCAAACACAACTCCAAAGTATGCCAGCCTAGGGCTCCATCAGTGGGATCCTGGCCTTAGCCAGCTTAGCATGGGCTAAAGACTCAAGACATCACACAATCATGGAGACTCAGAGAGCAACTGTCACATGTCCATGGCTCTCCAACTTCCTGTTGTGGCCGCTTTCCACACATCTTCGGGTGATATCATCTGTGCCAGGGGCAGCTTAGGAGGTTAAGGTAGTCAAAATATTTGTATATCTGACAAACCAAGTATTGCACACATTTGTTTCAGCCATTTATGAACTAAAACTGAGATGAAAGCTCTTCTTCTTCTTGGCCACAGGCTCTCTCCTGTAGACAAACAGTAGCTGCAGGCAAACAGTAAGTTACTTAGAAAAGCCAGGCTAATGCTATCAGACATTGTAGTTTAGGCTAAATATTTTAATATTTCCTTTTTTTCCATGGTATATAATATTCATGAGATGTTACCCAATGTTACCAGTGTCTCACTCATCCGGCTCATCCGGAGCCTAGAGACAAGAGCATGAGGGAGGATGGATTTTTGGCTCGCTGGTGGACAGTGGGCAAGTAAGCCTCCAGACACAAGCTTGGCTGGACTGGCTGGAGAAGACTGCAGCCTTCTGTGAGGTGGCTTGCCCCACCACATGGAGTGCTCCAACAGTGACCCTGCGCAAACTGGCAACTGCCAACCGTCTGCTTTCGTCTGCTTGGCATATTTGGCCATTTAGTGGGTGCTTGTGAAGATCAAATAGGTTAAGATTGCCCCTCTTAGAGTGCAGAATAAAAGGACATCAAAAAGGTGTAAATTTCAATTCCCTACTTTTGATTAAGTCAAGCATGAAAGGAAATGTAATACTCTCAAGTGGCAAGGGTTTACCCCATTGATGCTGTTACTTCTGCTTCAGGAGGCCCAATCAGCCGACAGGGAGCTGAGTAAACTGGGCCTGAGTTTTTGGAGAGGCCAGATGGAGGGCTTTTGCTGTGCCTGAAAAGACAGCTTAAGAGCTCGCCTCCTCTATCCCACTCAATACCGACTGTGTGAAATCCTGGCCCTGGCTAACCCCCCCCAACCCACCCCCCTTATCCAAAGCTGGTGGCTACCACCATATGGACTTGTTTAAAAAACTCCCACAGGCTGGTACAAAGCACAACAACACAGTTTTCATATCAAGTACTCACTGAAAAAGCCCCCCTCCCTCTGACTCCTTCTCTTCCGATTCCAAAGCCTGTCACGGGTTCTGCTCTGATTAATAGTTGGTCTTGGCCGTCTGTTTTGGCAGATCATTTGGTAAGATGATTAATACAAACTAGCCCAGTACAACCAGATTTTATACAGCGCATAACAAAATGTTCCACTGCGTTGCTGGTTGCCCTTTAATCTGAAAAATTCAGCCTAAACTCCAGTGTGTTATTTGTAGACTTATTCATTGCAAAGCAACATTGAACCTCCTACCTATGGATTGTTAGAACAACCTCTCACAAAGCAAGAGTGAAATAGAGCAGTGCCCTTCGTGGCATGTGGTGGACAGTGGAATGGAATGGCCTTTGTGCAGACTTAATAGAATCTTTAACCGTTTCAACAATCTACTCCCCTTGAGTTGCATTAAGTAGATATTGTTAGGGGACAATGACCTAAATAGCTCAACATCAACCTCATTAGGCATGCAGGCAGGGCTGGGACCATTTCATGGTGGAAGCTATTGTCAAAGCTCACCCCAGGTAAGCATTAAATTGCAAATGATACCCTGAAAGGCAAGAGGAGGGCAGAAAGGGAGAGGTCTGAATATTGTAAACACAGAAAAATGGTTCTCAGGACAACAGAGAGCGAGCTGCTCTGACCGTAAAAAATCCAATAAATCACAGTCTTTGGGGAGTAAATTCCACTCGTCTCCTAAGTGTCTTATTTGTAAGCAATGCTGAGCAAAGGCCTGTGCGGAGACAAAGAAAAAATCAAGGCGCTAACAGAGAAACCTAATGACAGACTGATAGCAATTACTTGTGCCCGTCAATGGCTTCTCTCTCTCTCCCAGCATTCCAGGAGAAAATTAGACGAGTGGGAAAAGTAAGGCAGAAGAAAATGGATAAGCTTTGAAAACAGTTTAGATTGGGTCTGAAGAAGTAGTCTCTAAGTTGGGGCTCCGTCACAAACTTTCCAGCAAGGTCTATTTCTGAACAAATCAATAGGCACAACCTCCACGCCAAATAATCTGCTAAATGACCCCCTAAATCAGGACGTTAATAAAGAGGTCTCTGAATAATAGTTTATGTGGCAAAGTGCTCCTACGAGTGACATTAGCCGGCGCTGTGTGTCTCTGCAGATCTGCTCCTGCCACTTTAACTCTTAAAATATTGGGCCGTTGTGTATTTACTGTCGCTTTTGGCATAAGTGAAATGGCCCTCGAGGTTTGTGTTGCGCCTCTAGAGGTAAATTAAAGCAAGGATCGAGTGGAATAGAAAAATCAATTTCCTGTTTTACTCTCTCACGAAACACAACTTCCTACACCAAACGAAAAATTATCACGGGCTATGTATTGTGGCATTATCGTTGTTAACATTTAAAAATTGACACCCAACCTGCAAACTCCTGCCGATTAATACCCTCTGGCTAGAAGATGAAAATATCAAAACGCAACTGGAACAGCACAAAATGTTACAGGATGATCTAACTAGGCAGGTGGCAATAACAACCATGCTGAGTGACATTTGTAATTGGTGTGTCTAGATGGCGTAACCTTCTAAACACAGTATACACTTTTTAATTTGTTTTGGTTGATGCTATTTTCTGTCACGATGCTCTGTGGAGGTATAGTAGAGGGGATTTCAGAAGGAATCAGCCTTCTGGGGGTGTTACTGAAAGTCACTCTTGTGCCCTACGGAGAGGTCAAGCCTTTACACCTGGCCATAACCACATGGGGCCGGAGTAGCATTAGCAACGACTGTCTGATACGAAAGTGCATAAATTAGATCAGAGAGAAGATAATATGCAAATTTGCAATTAACCGCTGCCATTGAATTTTAAGTTTTAGTCAAATGCGTCAGACTATAGGCCAAAATTGAACAGCAACAACATATATTTTATTCTTATTTTCATTTTTTGGTTGCAAATTGTTACTGCCATGATATGCATGTCTCACTGCTGAAATAGTGGCTTGTGTGTATTGCCACCATCACACCAGAGGATGGCAGAGTGGCTGATGAGACCTCGCTTCGTGATGCTTGGCTTCAAACTGCGGTCGCTTTCAGATGCAAAGGAGCGGCTTAACAGATTGCTTTAAGAGTCAATTAAGCACCTCCAGACTCACATTTTTTTTTAAATTTGACAACAATATATAAATGTACAACGCTTCTTTGAGCAATACATGAGATTTTGTTGCATTTGTGTTTGTTTGTTGTTTTCTAGATGCTTTATGTTATATACATTCTTCTCATTTAGATATTGTGCTTAGACCGTGAGACATGTTTTATGCCATATATATACCATAGTCTCACGACGGTTGGCTTAGAGATATACCCGTACTGGTCTGAGTTACAAACAGGTTAGTACAAGTCATTTCAAATACTGTAAACATTCTACTGCCCGCTTGTACAGTAGCTCAATCTATCTGCTGTGTCCAGAGCTTTGGCCCCTGCCGCACTCTTTGCAGCCAGCGTAGGCATTGTTTGATCCCATTGGCAGCGCTGCAATGCCGTACGCTAATGAAGAGGTAATGAGCCAGCCGATCCTCCGCGATCAGCAAAGGGGGCCACGGTGCAAAAGTTTACGTTCCCAGGACATGGAGCGAGAGCATGCCCAACAAGCCGCGGGATGAAAGGCGGGCCCGGGTCCACCGTGAGGATCTCGGAAGCCACAGAGGGGATTACAGACACCTACTTCCAGCTTAGCCTACACTTTTTGAAGTTTGGGCATTGGCGAAGGAGAAATCTCTTTAGCGGAGTCCTGTTTGATTCTAGTGGGAGTCCATTCCTAATCCCCCTTTCCCGTTCTCACCTTCTACTTGATCCACTGCAGCCTCTCATCCCTGTGGTCCAGGAATCATTATCCACCTTGGTCAAGTAGGGGGGCGGGGAGGGAGGGCAGGGGTATCCTTCATTAATTTCCCTAAGAAGATTACAGTGGGTGCGTTTGTTGTTGTTGTTTGAGCCATCTGATTTGCCTAAGCCCTTTTGTTTTTTCATCTGGTTTACACTTTAATGCCCCCCGAATGAGTTTCAATGACTGAGGGATCAGCCGGACCCACAGGCGATGCGGCGCAGAACTTGAGAGCGTGGCAGGCGGAAGTGGTCGGATCAAGGAAAAGGAGCCGAGTGCACTTCACCTCGTTGCAAGGATGTTCAAGGGGAGGAGACAAGTGTTGGTTTAACCTTGACTCATCTCAGTGGTGAATGAAGATACAAACTGGCGGCAAGACAGGTTCTCTCTTCAGAGCAGTGGTGCTTCATGTGGGGTACAGGCCTTTCGGGAGTCAGTTGTATCAGGACGGGAGGACAAGGACAAATTAGCAACTTGCCCTGGTTTGGTCCTACGGTTTACCTGGTGTAGGCCCAGAATTTGCTGGTCAAAGTCGGACTTAGGGCTTATTCATTTAATACATTCTGTCCTGGTGTAGAACTAGGTGTGAAACGTTTTAAACTATTGCATTCAACAAATTATGCATTATTATGTTGAAAGAGCTAGTGATCCAAATTATTTCATTGTGTCCACTGGGTTGGTTAATGAACTTTTAGAACAATGTGGTGAGTCTGGGAATGTTGGTTCTATTCCAGCCCAAAGATGAACTACATAGTAATGACCGCCCGGTTGCTCATTTCGCTCTCTTCTTCATGTGATGACTCATTAGTAAGATGAACACACTCTGACTCAGGTCCAACTGCACTTGGCAGTCAAGTAAGTTCTCCCACCTGACACACCTCTCACACATCATTATCAGCAATTAGCCACTCTGAGCTAGGCATTATATAATAATCCAGCTTTTTAGACGCTAAGTATGCGGAAGGGTACCACGGGCCTCAACCTGCTCATAGTGATTCATTTAATCTTTTCTCAAATATTTCAGAATATATATACAATCAGAATATTGTGTAATTTGCTTGCATCTGTTTTTTTTTTTTTTTGTACTTACACCTGTCAACATGAAGCAAAATTATAAATAAGTAAACACAAGGAGGCTGCACTGAGTGAAGTAAAACAAAATATGGACATTTTCTTTGTTACATTGTATATACCGGTACTAGCTTTCAATTTTCAAATCTGTACTTGCACTTTTTTAGTGTGAAAATTATTATCAATATTATTATTAGTATTATATCAATATGAAAAAAACACAAAACAGTCCAAAACAAAAAAGACATTGCGCGATGTAAAATTGAAATTTGTCAATTTTCAATAAAAACAGAGGGATTAGATTAGATTAGATATTTTCTAAATATCTAAATACATATGTTTATTTGTGGAGTGGGTTGTGTAGGAGGCAGGATTTGAGGTCAAGTTCAAGGCACTCAAAACGCAATTGTTAAATGTATTTATACTCAGAAACCAAAAAATCATTATATATATATATATATATATATATATATATATATATATATATATATATATATATATATATATATATATATATATATATATATATATATATATCATTAAAGCCTTTTCAGTTTGTCAAAACAGAGCAAATAGAACACAGGTCAACGCTTCATAAGATCAAGGTTAAAAGGCAAACCCACAATCACTGACAGATCGGAACTGGTTCCTGCAGCAAACAATTCCACATAATTAATCTGACAAAGCCAAATGTAATTGATTGATAAGAGGAAGAGAGGAGCGTGCTATCCTTTCTGTGAGCTGTCTCAGAGCACACATGAACACTACAGCTGTCATCAACAGACCAGACTTTATCAGGTGCTGGGATCGAAGCGTAGTCCTTTTGGAGAGTGGCCAACATCGCCCGTGTGGGACAGAGCTGAAAAGGCAGAGCTAATGGGATGTCTTGTACACCCATCTCCATCGGTAGATCTAAGGATTTTAAGGTCACAACCGGCTCAACATTTGTCCTCTTTTCAAGACGGCTGAATATGCTGGGAAAAGGAAACACCAACTCATCAGCTGCAATGAAGTTTAGATTTTATCAGTATATTATGTTTGTTAAATCTGTACTTGACGACCATAGCATTCTTTTTTTCTTTTTTTTTGTGACATAACGCTGTTCAAACCTCTTTTTGTTTGGCTGATGTGCACCTGGACTCTACAATGTTGTGGCCAGTTTTCTCTGGACAGGCAATCACAGCACGCCTGTCTGTGTATATCATTTCATTTCACAACCCAAACAACAAACTGAATTACAGGGGGCAGGATAACCCAGGCTGTTGCCCTTAGTTTAGACTACAGCTCTAAAGACAAAACAACATGGGACGACTTATGTTGACATACAAGTAAAGTGTGTCTATGAGTGCCTCCTGTTATGCCAGTTTATCCTTGGATTTAAATGTGATGTTGTAAAATGGAGTAATATTTATTTTTTTCTCAGTTTTTTTTAAACAACATAAAAGGAACAGAGAACAAAAACAAACACAGAGAGAGAGAGAGCAACAGTTATAGTCCTAAACATGTAGCATTGCTAAGTCATTTCATCTGGTCCAAAGTCGATGAAAGTAGTTAATTTTCAAGGTTAGTCCGAATTTAATTTCTCAATATTTTGAAAGTCAATAATAATGACAGTCAAGTCCTTGATTTTTTTTTCCGTAATGACCTTCTTTTCTGTAGCCTGAAGTATGCTCCAAAGGTATCCATTTGTTGTGTCCACGGCAGGGGTTTGGAGGCCCAGATAAATAGTTCTGAAGTCAAGAGGGATGACAATATCAAAAACAATCTGCAGTGCTTTCTGATCTCAGACCAATATTTCTGAACAACAGGACGCTCCCTAAACACATAATAATGGTGGAGGACTGAATGGCGAATTACTTTGTGACGTTGCATTATAACTTGCATTGCATAATATCCAGCATTGGGGCCCATAGGCATGATTAATAACATACATTCACATGGCTCACTTTATATTGTTGAGAAGCAGGGGTGCTAAGCGCTATGCCAGCACACACTACAATGTGAATAATTGTTAAAGGTATAGAAGTTTGTGAACAGACAAGCGGTGTGCGGTCCTGAGCGAGCTTTGAAGAGGAAATCTTATCCTATGCACATCCTCGGCTGAGAGCTGTTGGCTTTCCTTAATAACCAGTTCCACATCTGGACAAGTGCTGCTGAATGCCCCGCTGTGCTCATGTACTACTCACTACAATGCAAGGATTATCGGCAAGGATTATGTACTTTTATTTTAGTGCTAGGCTTTAAATCAAACCTGCAACTATGTACTGCAACCAGCTGCAGTTGGACCCTCAGGAAGATTTGATGCGACAGTAATGATGGTGAAAATGTTGTTTTTACTCTTCATATTTGTATATAATTTGGTATGTTTAGTTGGAGGCAGCACTGATCAGTGGAAACATCCTTCTATTGTCAGCCTACCCTGGGAGATAAATGGGGGTGTTGGTTATTTAAGGGACAGAGGCAGAGGGTGTCCCATAACCACCTGCACTTCAGTGGGCTGCTAGTGCTGCAGGCAGTGACACGGGTCTGCTGATGGCTTCACCCATAGATCCCACAAATTCAGTAAACTTCATGGAAATTTAATAAGTGATGCTCCTTTGAGTTGAGCCGCAGAGCCGCGACGTGGTGCTGGGAGGCACATGTGTGATGGTTTAGCCACAGACACAGGCCTTCTGAGGCAGACAGAGGAAAGTCCCTCTTAGTGCTGAGGTGCTTAGAGATGCAGAAGGAACTGTGACCCCAGGGAGCATGCTGCTTCAGCCAATAAAGACTCTGTATATCCTGAGGGGTAATAATATGCTGCTCTGGCCCGGGCCAGAGCGGGTTTTGTTTCCCCTTGCTTCTTCTCTCTCTTTTGCCCCCCTTCAAAGGCCCAGCTCAGCTGCTCCTGCCAGGCTACAGAGCTCTTTGAGTTAAAAGGACAGCGATTCTCATTTGAAATCACTGCTTTTGCTGCCTTGTCTGTCTTTTTTCATGGGCTGCCTTCTGCTGGCTGCACCACACAGCGTAGTGCTCTGCCATGACAACTAAATAGGCCCCCTAATACCACTTCATAAAGCCAAGGAGTATCCTCCAGGCTAGAAGCTGTAAATTAAAGACATAAATGTAGCATTCATGGAAAGCACATAGAGTGAGCCTTGCACTAAAATGACAGGAGTGGCTTAACAGGCCTGACTAAATGATACCTTAAGCAGCCATAATTTATGGGCACATCCTTTGGTGAGAAATAAATGGACCTCCAGTTTGGGGGACTGTGAACACGCAGGCATATGTACATGCTATTAAAAAGAGAGAGATGGGCAATAAATTGCATTTCAAAATGAATACATATAAATATATAAAAAGAAGCAGTCTCAACAATCATTTTGGACTTTGATCTGACAGTTGTGTCCTTAATCACAAGAGTGTAACAGTCTATGCCAATTCCCTTACAGTTTAGTGGCCCATGAGAGGTTTACCTTGTCATTCTACATTTCAAGTGCTCACTCAGTAATGATGGACAAGCAGAGATGGCAGGAAAATGGGGTTTTTATTCACACTGACATTTTTATTTATTTAGTCTAAGTTCCATGATGACAGACAGCCATTCCAATAGGACGACAGCAGTTGAAAAAGAGCCCTGAGTAGATAACAGCACACCTCACTCTATGTCCACATCCTTTGCCTTTCTGTTTTCTGTATGCTCATGTTGATGTGACAGGAGAGCTTAGCACTTCTACTGTATGCAACTGTCAATTACTCACCAGGCAGTCTGTAACACAACAAGTCCTCATTTCATTTTTACATCATTGTTTTCCCCTCATTAGACTGTCACTGGGCTCCTGTGTGTGGGTGTTGTGGTGGCAGGGGTGAGATGGGAGGGCAGACAAGCGCACAGTGGAAGAATGCCGGGCTTCTCTGAGGGGATGTTTGGCTTTGTAATTTCACCCTTGAATTTCGTGATTACAAACGGGACAACTTTTTTTTTAATTTTCTCTTTTGTCCGGATTCAGCCGGCTGACAGTCTGCCCTAGCAGTCGGGCCTTTTAATCAATCACCTAGATAATCAAATGTCACTGGCTATCTGCTCCATGTAATTACTTTCGCAATTAAAAATCAATCTCCAGTCACCCAGTCTAATTAGTGGGATGGCAGATCTTCATCTAGATTGATTTTATAATACATATTGACTTGAAATGCCACAACATTGTAATATTTCCTCATTTTCATTCGCTGGAGCATCAAAACAAAATGCCAGGGATCATGTGGGGAGACACAGTGCGAGTGCGTCGATTTCACCCAAGCAAGATCTGCAAATGAAGGAAAAACTTGCACTGCACTGTTAAATAAATAAATAGATAGATAGATAGATGAATAAATAGATCAATCCATCAATCATAAATGCATAGTCGTGTACATCCAAAACAAGATGACACCAAAAGGCAATGTGCTGCAGCAGGAATAAACAAATATTCCACCAGAGGCAGCTCCATGCGCGCTCCCTTGTCGCGTTTAGGAGATTTGCTCCCAGAGAAAGCGACAGATGTGTCCATGTGAAAGGCGTCAGAGTGGCCCAGCAGCCCACCGTCGGGGACAGGCGGGTGACAGGTTTGAGTGCGCACACTGCCCTGCCATGTCTGTTTGTCTCTCATCTCCACCTCTTTGCCTTCGGGGAAACTTAGCATACTGACAGGCCCAATAATGAAGCTTTCCGATGTAGGCTTATTTACACAGAGGAGCACGCACCCATAACCATTCTGAGGAAGAGACACCCTGAAACATGCAAAAACACACATGCCGCCACAGCCCGAGGCAACGCAGCACTCATGAACAAACCCAATACTGCAGCCTACTGGGAGACACTCTTTCTACACAACCTTGAGAATGTCACCATGCAAATACAAACAAAACCAACACTGCATTGAGTATACTATTCATTTGATATACACTTTGTTAACTTTGACTGACCTTGCTACTTCTACAAGGGATTATTATTATTCTTTGTTGTTGTTTTATTATTTTAATGTGTGAAAGATGTCATGTTTATCTGAATAGTATCTAGTATTGTATGTCATTCTGTTGTGCTGCTGCCTTTTGAACAGATTGTAAATTAAAATTAGTTCTCCATCGAATTACCTGGATCAAAAAATAAAAAATAAATACATTTTCAATTTGCTTTTTGTTTTATTCTTTATTTTTTTTTATTCTTAAAGTTTTTTTTCCGTGAATTAAAAAATCATGATGCATCTAGTCACATCAGTGTCATCAGCTGAATGTTTTGTAGAATGTTTCTTTCTACTCATTACCATATCATATGCAGCTGATTGTCCAGTTTAATAAACCCTATGGGCCAAAAAATGTAATGTCATCATACAACCTAATTGAATAAAAACAATTGTCATGGCTGCCTATGTGAGCAGATACAGAGTTTATTTCACAATGTCAGTATAGGCAACGTCCTCCACATAGGAGTAGTTTCAGTAGTTTCATAGTTCATTTACAGGGCCTATACTGAGTCAGTGATTAAAGATAAATCGATCGAAGCTCCTTATTGCCTCAGGGCATGAGGGAGGAATGAGTGGAAGGACCAAGAAGAAGAGGTTATTTAATCTAAGAGAACACAGATCTCGCACCGGAGCAGCTTTCTATGAGACTAAATACTAAACAAGAGCTTGTATGGAGGCCCATGTGGTTCAGAGGCTGTGATTGGCCCGTGTATGCCCGGGCCATCTCCCAGTGAGACCAGTAGTAAGAGCGGCAGTTATCATGTGTTGCCTCAAGCCACTAACAAGCAAAGAGAGAACGAGGAGAGAAAGGCTCTACCACAGCTGAGAAGTAATTAATCACAATAGACTGGGAACTGTCAAATCCCCGGGACTTTTTGAGCAGATAATGCTGCCCACCTCAATTTAACCTGATGGAGATGAGATTTTGCTTTCACCTCTGGCAAGAAAAAGAAAATAAAGTGGGAAATAGCTAGATTGTATAGTGGGACAGGTGGAGAGAGGCAATAAATATAGTTCAAGACAGCAGCCAGTTGTGTACTTAATGATTGCTTTGCCACAAGTGTCCTAGTCAATAAGATTCCTCCCTGAAAACACTTGCAGCAATGTAAACAGTGCACTCACCCTCACAATGCCAACTACATATACTGTTGGTTTAGAATGTGACTATGGAAGCAATAGCCTCTAACACTTTATGGAAGTTAACTGAATTCATACAGCATTTATTTACTGTTCACACATGATCAATTTAAATAGTTCCATTTGTTAAACTGATGGTGAAAAAGGTGAAACACATTTTGATCTGGAATTGATGTTTGGAGTTTGTGCTTTGGATACAAAAGTTCCCATGCTCAATGTGCTCCTGAGTCCCTGAGTTCACGACCTCTGACAGTGTTTCATGACACAATAAGCAGCTCTGGGTTAGAGCTAACAGGCTGCCAGACCTATGCACAGTGGAATGTTTTCTTATACGCATTTAAAACACCATTTCTCACTGCTTTATTGGCAGATTGGATGTATACAACAAAAAAGCATGATGGCAATCTGGAACACAAAGGTGATAAAAGACGATATGCAGCTACAAATAGACAGAGTCACAACAGAAGAAAGGACGATGAAAGAGGTTCAGCTGTCTCAGACTGGTCTGGCTCCTTATCACACTCAAGTCTGGGTCAGACAGAGGTATAAATGGACCGTACTCCAAGGGCAAAGTTCAAGGTCCTCCTTAACACGTCACTCCTATTCACCTTTCATGTCTGGCCCTTACAAGTGGGCACAGCTTATGCACACGGTACATGGAAGTGTTTTATTGTATGCCATTCAAATATATGGTCAAATTTGAGTAGTTTCAAACATATGATTTTCACCAGGTATAAATAGAGTAAACACGTTCTGTTCAAATTATATTGAATGTTTTACAATCTGCCGTTATTCCAGTCGGTTACAAGAAAAAGGCTTTCTGTTAACATTGAAGATATAGTCTTCTCACCATTTGTCCTGACTTTACGTTCCTTTGGTGGGAGAACATTTGCCGATGAAACAGGATTTCTTTTTATTGCTGTGACATATAGTCAATACTCAATATAGTTCTTGACATCCTGAGGCACAATAGAAGCCACTTGTGTATAAAGAGTGTCAGCGAGTTATTCTGACCCCCCCACTGTAATCATGACCTTTCCAATAACAACACTCCCCCACAGAGTCGCAGTCCCCCCAAGGCTGCTCCAACTCAGGGGTAAACTGCATTACCTCCAGCATTCACAGCTCAGCAGCTTCAAAACCAGCCACTGTTGACAAACAATAAAGCACACATGCAGCTGTAGATGGCCCAATGAAATATCGACCAGAAAAACACTCAATGTGGTTTGTATGTTTAAAAGTTTTGTTCATTTGACCACACTTCACCCACAGAATGATAAGATGCTATCTGCGGTCAGGGTGGTTCTGTGATATTTGGGTTTAAAGTTTGACCACTTGTACAGCAAAATTAAAACAGGGGATACATTTAATTAATACATGTGAATAAAGGGCATTGTTATTCATTTTTCCACAGGTGCATGTTTTGGGAAGCTGTCATTTGCAGATAGAACCTGAAATTAGGGGTTAGGGTTAGTTGATTTGGAAATTTAAGATTCTGTCTACAAAACAATTTATTTGAATTTTAGAAATGAATACATAAATAATAATACATTATATATGTATTCAAAAAAAGTATATTAGCAAGCAAACGCATAGATTTGTTATATAACGGTTAATGTTAATGTCCAACTCCACATTGTCAGCTGTTAATATTCCCACAATCATACCTAAAAGGTCACTGCATTTTTTTTTTCGTTGCAAAAAATGTATTAATACTTTAAATGTCCTTCATTTTATATGTGTTATTCATAATGTCTCAAAAATAAATTAACTAAGATAGATCTTTATCCAAAATTTAGTCTGCAATGCCACTTTTATACAAAACAATACATTGAAATTCTGAAATGTATACTGTTTTTGCTCATAAAATCCACACATTTGAATCAGATTTTATAAAATCTGTATACAATTCACAGAAGTTATCCAGAAACAAGAATATTTTGACAAAAATTAAAATAAAACCTTATCAATTTAAGGGTCCAAGTTGCCCAAAATTGATTAAAGCAATTACATTCTGCCCATGTAGTAAATTTTGTATCATCATTAATTCAAAGCTTTTTTAATCATTTATTCTATGGCTACTATTATATTAAAGTACACTTTAATACAATTTAGTAAAGTTAATATATCACTACCTTATTCCATGCCTTTATTTCTTTATTTATATATCTATCAATACATCCATGAAAGAGCCTGCCCTCAGTGTACTTTAGGCAGCCTTGTTACATGTAACCAAAGCATGCATATATGAAAGGGAAAAATAATATGGCATGCGTTTCATTCTTTTGTTAGATTGTGTCTCCAGGTCATTGACTAAATAATTAGGCGATTGAGGTGACAGATTAAAGGGAGATTGGAAGTGACTGTCAAAGCAGGATAATGTTTCCCTAATCAGCATGGTCGGACAAATGCAGATTGTGAAATTTTCCAGCTACTTCCTTAGAAAAATGCATTTCACTTCTGATTAGAGATGATTAGTGTGTTGGAGAGGGAGAAGGGGGGTCAGGGCCTTGTGCTCTCTGGTTCCTGAGGCCACAGAAGGAAAAAGAAAGACTGCAAAGGGGTTGTTGTGCCAGGACCCATACATATAACATACAGCCTCGAAGGATGACTGGAAATGACTGCGCTGGAAAGAGTTAGCCAGGAAAAAAGAAAGAAAAAAAAAAAGAAAAAGGAATGGTGGATGATTTAGGATGGATAAGCTTAAAAGAAGAGGAAATTACACAGGAGGAAGTGCATGATTGCTCCAAGTTTACTCTCATAAGACAACAAAGAGTGACGTGAAACCTAGCACAATATTTCGACTGGTACATCATTTGTACAGCAGTCATGACAAATTTGTCAGATTTACTTGGGCTGCGGTCTTCCCAGGTAACTCTTCCCATGCTATTCGAAGATAATTGTCTGTGAGCATCCGCATTAGGCGGAGGTTAAATCTAGAACAGATGTAAGGTATAAAATACAACATGATCAAAGTGCAGCCACTCAAGATCCATGCTCCACCAAATGATGATGAATGGCCCTCTGCTGAATTGTTAGTTGTGCACAAATGTAGATACTTTCAAAGCTTTCTCTAGAGGCTGGGGATCATGTAGGGGAGAGGGAAGACCAGGGAGCAAAAACACTGTCCAAACTCATCGAGGTGATCCTCGACAGAAGGTCCAGACGATTAAGTTGCTACAGCAGGAATCACCATTTAGACAATGTGTAATTGATTTCCCCAAAGGCTCAGAGAGAGCACTAGTCGTGATCCCTCCGAGAGCCCTGCCTGTGAAAGTTTGCTTTTCTCCCAGGCTTCTAGCGCCATGACATCATCGCTTCACAGGCATTTGGAGTTTTATCTCTGAAAGATATATTATCCACGTGCTTGGCTCCGTACGGCAGATCAAAGGTACTGCTCTGTTCAGGCACCATATTAAAGTGAAACATGATTTTGCTTCAAAAATAATGTGCTTATTTCAAGACAGTCTGTTGCCTGGCTTGAGCATGAGAACATAGTTAAATATTTGTCTGTTTCAAAAACAAAGTTCAGATTTTATAGCACTGTATTCAATAACACACTACAGCCGGTGTACGTGTCCCGTGCCAGGGTGAATGTTCTCAAAAGGCCACTTGGACATAACAAAATATATACATCAATCTCTAGGTATTTCTCTCTGCCCTTATTCTATTATTTTAAATAACAATCTGGATAAGCTCTTCACAGCTGATGAAAACAGTTACTATATCAGTTTTTTTGAGTGGTCAAGACATGAAAATAATGTACCATGCTTTACTCAGTAAAAGTGCAAACAGTGTGTACATGTGACCTTTAGGACGATACCAGATCAAAGTTAGTAGACGGTTACAGTGATGTGTCTGACGTGAGAGCTGCTGGTGTGAAGCGTCACGCTCCCAGAGAAAGCAGACAGACACACACATGTTTGCGCACTCCTAAATGAAGTGTGACCTAAGTGTACCTCTGAAGCAGGCTCTGGGCTGGGGGCCATTATGGAGCAGGACAGCGGGGGGTGGGCACTGTGATAATTTGATGTGAACCGACTTGATAAATCACTGTGTAGTTACCTTGACTTTAGTATCTGTTTATGTCTCTACAAATTGAAACCCCACTGGCATGGAGCTGCAGTACAGCCACACTCTGGCCCCTAACAATTAGTTCAAGGTGGGGAGAGTTTAGACAGCCTGCCCCTATTGGCCATCTCCCTGGCTGTTTTGTCTCTCCCTGCTGAGAGAAAAAGCCATGGACATGTGTAAGCAATAAAGCCAAAGGTCTGCCTTTCAATGCCGCCTGAGTCAAAGGAATGCAGAACCAAACTATAAAATAATAATGGGCACATGGTACAAGGGGTAAGGTAGGGTAGAGGGTGGGGCATCAGGCACATCTGGGAGGGAGGTGGCTTTGGTGCAGGCGCCAGAATTCGGGGTGAGATTGCTGTTGAGGTTATGTGGTGTCTGAATTTCAGTTTTTCAATGCAGTAAAGGTAATATTGCTAAAGAGTACGAACATATCTTTGAGTTAAAGAGTTGTCGAGTAATTGTTTATTGGTATATTATAATTGGTTTATTATGTTTCTTGTGTGACATCACTACTTAGGAAGCTTCCAGACACAGTAGTAGAAATGTTACAATTACAATGCCATAATGCGTTTGTGGAAAAAAGACAAGAAGTGAGCAACTAGATCCCCAGTCCATGTTTTATTTATTGTTCCAAATAAACCATGTGGCTTTGTGACAATATAACTAATATCAATAACACACACCCAATGTATTTTACATACATTTAGCAATATACTGTAACTGCATATATATATATATATATATATATATATATATATATATATATATATATATATATATATACAGTATTTTTTCTGAACTGAACTAGAAGTTTCCATAAACTTTGGTGTGCAGTATTTATGTTAAAAATGTATTGGTCCACATTTGTTAATTTGACTGTTCATGGAATATATTTTGCAAGTGTAGAGAGAAAAACTAGCTGTACTCGGGACTTTAGTCAAGTTAAAGCTCAGTAATTGCATTCTTCTGCACCAAATCTGCTGTTTTTGGCAGGTCCAAAACTCAAGTTATGCTCCATTATTGACCTGCCAATACTCAAAGCCATACCTGAGACTAACATTAAACGTGTTGTATTTGCATTGTCTTTTTCATCTTTAATTATAAAAACAACACATAAATACACATTGATTTAACTGGGAAAAACTCACCCAGTTACTGAGCCATGTATTTCAAACAGAGGTGTGTGACTGGCAAACAGACAATCAAGTGTAAAAAGAAGAGAATTATAAAAATGCAGATAACATCACTCCCAACCGCCTCCTCTGTGGCATAATCAAAGGTGCGAGCGAAATATTAAACAGTGAAAAAGTCGTAGGTAACATTGGGGATCTTGTATGGAATTGTCAGAGAATCAGGGCATGCTTTATCTAACGCTAATAACAACATCCCCTAAGCCAGTTTAAAAGGTTTTCATAATCACCCGAAATAAACTACAATCAGCACAATGAGACAGACAGTTGGAGTCCTGAGGCATTTATCCACTTGAAACATTTCTCCCTTAGAAGCCACCAATTTAACACATGCTTGTCAACACGGTGACACCATTCTTTCAAATGAAAAGCTAATGCGCTGATCTGAGCATGCAGCGCCACTTTCTGTTCATCATATCTGAAGCCTGATCAAAAGGGTTTGTTGAATTCACTTCAGTGTATACCTCGGCAAATAAGTGGGAATAATCACAAGTACCCACATGACAAGCGTACAAACAGAGAGCAGCTCCACCAGAGGAGGTATGACAAGCTAAAACAAACGTGCAAAATACAGGAATCAGCAGACATCAATGAGGGCAAGACGAGGAGAGAAACGCGAGACGACTTGGACAAAGTTGTACGGATCTTCTGAGGAAACGGACACATCCCATAATGCAACGAGAGAGGAAATGCCAGCTGTGAGAATAGCACGCACCTCCAGACCCCATCGCTGGACCGCATGAAATGAATACTGACACCATGTTGCTTGGTCAACAAATGCCAGTTGATTGATGAAGACAAACGGTCAGGGTGATGGTCAGTTGTTGGCTTTCCCCGGGAGATGCCACTTACAGATAGAAGCCCCCACTGCAACAGGAGTACGGACAGTCAGAGCCGTGTCACTCAGCACACTACGACATCAAGATTTTGAAAAGACGACTCATGCAGAATTCAATAATGAAAAATCCCTTTATGTATTTGGTGACAACATTTTAGATTTGTTTCCAATAGTCCACATCCACGTCAATGTATGCCTATTGTTACACGTCAATCTTTTTTGTTGTTGTTGCTATATATCGGAGTCATTTAAATTGAAAAGCGCACTTCGCAACTCCGAAAACATGTCTATTACAATACAGCAGACTTTGAAACTTGTTCTCCTTTTCCTCGTGATGTTGTGCACTTCAACGCGAGACAACTGTTTCTATTCATCTAAAATTCTATGCAGCTGGTGTGAAAAGTTTTCTTTGATTTAGTAAATATCTCAGCACATCGACTGTTGTGAGCATCAAAGCTACTTGAGCAGATATCAAAGAGTCCTCCAGGATTGTGAATCCTTGGCAGCAACGCAGTACTTTCCATCCAAAGTTAGAGTTTAAAAGTACACAGAGGAGAGGGCTGACATTGTAACCTTGTAGCTGTATTATTTAAAGCTATTATCTCGTACAATTTAGTAATGCAAGAATGTCCCTTACATAACTAAAACAAGTTTGGCACCATAGACATAAAACAGAGTAAGGGCATGGTCTGACTACATGGCCTGTGGCGCTGACGTCTGTAGTCATGAAGTCATTTGAACACCTGGTCTTGTCCCACCTCAAGTCCTTTACCTCATCCCTGCCTTTCGCCTTTGACGACGCCATCAACCTGGCACTCCACTTCATCTTGCAGCATTTGGACTCCCCGAGAACCTATGCCATGATCTTGTTTGTGGACCAGCTCTCCTCCCTGCTCTGCTCCAGGACAAGTTATCCTAGCTCAATGTGCCTGACTCCCCTTGCAGGTGGATCACTGACTTCCTGACTGATCGGAGGCAGCGCGTGTAGCTGGGGAAGAATGCCTCGGATTACCAGCACAGGATCTCCACAGGGCTGTGTACTTTCTCCTCTGCTCTTCAATTCAATTCAACACCCAAAATCACTACAGCAGTTGCCTCGGAAGGCGACAGAGAACAACAGATTAAACAATATTCATAGGGCTTGGCAATGTCCCAGCATCCCGTGTCCTTAGACCCTCCTTCTCGGTCAGGAAAAACTACAAAACCTCTTTAGGAAACCTGGAGGAGTTCCACAGTGAAGGAGAGATGCAACTCCTTCAGAAGGACAGGCGGGTACGAGATAGACAGTTGGGGCTGGACCCACTCAGGATGAGAACCTGTTCTTTGAGGCAGAACCGTGTAGCCACTGAAGAACCGTTCATATGGAGTAGAGACCGTTTCTCCTGTACACAAACTGCTGCACCTCCAGCCACGACTCCGTAAAACTGATCAAGTTTGCTGACGACACCGTGCTCATCTCGGACGGGGATGAGTCTGTCAACAGGAGGGAGGTGGACTGGCTGGTGTCCTGGTGCAGCGGTAACAACCTGGAGTTCAATGCCCAGAAGACAGTGGAGATGATCGTGGACTTCAGGAAAGTCACAGCACCCCAGCCCCCCCTCACCATGAATGACTCCCCCACCACCGTGGACTCCTTACTCTTCCTCAGCACCACCATCACTCAAGACCTCAACTGGGAGCCCACCATTAACTCCCTCATCAAGAAGGCCCAGCAGAGGATGTACTTTCTGCGGCAGCTGAGGAAATCTAAGCTGCCAGCGCAGATGATGGTGCAGTTCTACACGGCCATCACTGAGTCCATCCTCACCTCCTCCATCCCCGTGTGGTACGCTGGAGCCACAGCCAGGGACAAACAGAGACTACAGCGCATTGTGCATTCTGCTGATCGGCTGCAGACTTCCATCTCTGCAGGACCTGTACGTTTCCAGGGCTCTGGGACGAGCAGGTCGGATCACATCGACCCTTCTCACCCTGGACGCGGACTATTTGAGCCACTCCCCTCAGGCAGGAGGCTACGGTCCATCCGGACCAGAACCTCCCAACCTAGAACAGTTTCTTTAAAACACTCTGTTAATTTAACTTTAAATTTTAATTTTGTGTACTTGCTTGGCCTATTTTTATTGTTATCTTATTGTAAACTTAAATAGTTTTTCTTCAATGCATGCCCTTTTTGATCTTGTTTTTATGATTGTTCAACTTTGTATGTTGTACCAAGTCACCAAAGCCAGTTCCTATGTTTGTGAATTTTGTTCATTGACAATGGCAATAAACGTTTTCTGATTCTGTTTCTGACGTGCAAATATAAATTCTGATCCTGCTTTAATTGTGTGAGATGAAAAGCGTTGAGACGTGTATTGTAAACTATGCCAACATATGCTTTGCGATTAGTAGTTATTTCAAACCAAAAAACAGTGGAAGAAATACATAGATCAAGATCAAGTACCCACAATATATATTATATATTATTTTATTGTTATTATTATATTATGTTATATAACAACAACAAAAAAGTTAAATATATCTGAACACATTTTAGACTAATGACTATTTCAAAGACTCCAACAGTACAAACTTGGATTTGAAACAATTATAATGTAGGATGGAAGGGAGCTCACCAATCCATTTATGTTTATGTCCACAAGCTGGTGTGGAGGACATCACTCGCCAAGTCCCACAGGTATAGAATGTTCTCAGTTGTAGATTCATGGATAATAACAAAGACCTCACATTGGAAACATGAATTTGGCTCTTTGGAACTGGGTTGAAAGCCCACTGTACAGTATTAGAGGCAGTTCTTTACTCCTGGAGCCATTCTCTCACTTGGCACTTTCATAAAAGCACTTTCTCCACCAATGAGAAACTTGCACGTGCAGAGACACATCTGCGCAGACGAGACAGGAAGTGTGACTGTCATGGATGGAGAGGGAGCCACAAAGAATTATAATGTTCTATTAACAGGAGCATAAAAATAGCAGTAGACGGAGGTTTAAAAAGGAAAAAGCTGCATAACAAGTCATAATCTGACAGAAGCCAGAATGATAAATTCTTCTCACAATCAATTTGGAATGGCTTCTGTCAATTGCTATCAGGAAGAGGCACAGTGTTCAGATGGATACTTCAAGCTGATTGGGCTAAGAGTCACAACATATGAGCCGGCAGAGTAATTAAACTTCTGTCAAATCCAGCTGAGAGAAAAGCCCAGACTTATTTGTCATCCATAAATGCACAAAGGCCTTCCTGCTTCTGCTTCATTCGCCGCATGTTTTTTCCAAAAACAAAATAGTTTGTGTGACGCCTTTGTCTTCCACCCAAAGCACAATGCTTCCTTGTGATTGGACAGCTCATCCAGTAGTTGAAGCCCAAATGCAGGCACTGGATTCTCGTGAGGTTTGTGAGGTATAATACAAGTTCGAACTTGGTCAACTTGGTACGGCACATTTTAGTGTCCCAATTAGGGAAATATGTCCATGCATTTCTACCATATACAATGTATATAGATTGCATCCAGAGAGTATTAAGTATATTATTCATTTTCCACATTTTGTTATATTACAGCCTTATTTAATTATTAAACACAAATTTCAATAAACAATATCCGATTCACAAACTTTCCTCAATACTTTGTTGAAACACTAATTACAGCCTCACTATTTTTGAGTTTAATGCTACAAGCTTGTTACACCTATTCATGGGCATTTTCTCTCATTCTTCTAAGCAGAACCTCCCAACCTAAATACGTTTGATTGGTGAGCGTTCATGAGCGTCGGTTCACACCGATTTTCAGATCTCCAGAGAGGTTCAATTGGGTCTGGGCTCTGGCTGGGCCACTCAAAGACATTCACAGAGTTGTCTTGTAGCCACTCCTTTGTTACCCTGGTTGTGTGCTCAGGGTCGTTGTCTAGTTGGAAGATGAATCTTCCCTGGTTGTTCTTCGGGAAGGTTCTCCGCTCTCCACAAAGACACATTGGAGATCTGTCTAAGTGACCATTGGGTTCTTGACCTCCCTGACTAAAGCCCATCCCCCCGATTGCTCAGTTTGGCCGGACGGCCAGCTCTAGGAAGAGTCTCGGTGGTTCCAAACTTTGTCCAATTATGGATGATGGAGACATGGTGACATTACAACATCCAAGTCCATTATTCCACCATGAACAGAGCTGGTTCAGTGTACTAAACCTAACCAAAGTGCATACAAGAGAGGTCTGGTAGGAACATAACTGTTTGGGGTCATTCTCCAGGAGAGAAGATAAAAAGGCTTATTAATAGCCTTCAGATTTAAGTGGATGTTTATGTTGGAAGTAGCTGCTTATGTGTGAACCTCCAACAACTGTAAACAGTACCATTCATGTCCAATTTCCTTTACATCACTGATATTATTTCAACTCACAAAATAGTTGAGAAGTTTAAAAACACAATTTGAGCATTATCTTTAAAGTGGCTCCATGGTTTGCTTTCCCCTGGGCGATAATCAAGAGGCATTGTGCACTTCCTTTAGTACTAAGAAGTGTTAAACTGGCTTCTATAAACAACCAAGCAAGGGTCAGCAAACAGAAGTCTGATTACAATGGCAACTGCAAAGCAATTTCTATTTATATCGCAGTGTAAAAACTTGCTCAAAAGTAAAATGGAGAAAAAATGTATTCAATTAATTCAAATTCAAATAAAGAGTGAACATTAGTGACAAAATTAGTCTTTCACCTACTAAATAAAAAAACAGCACTCGGGGGGTATAGGCTCCATGACAAGACGTACAGTGAGAGTGTATAACACCCACTGCTTTTTATTAGATGTGTAAAATTAACAACAGTCTGAAGCTTTAATAAGAGGCTCATTCCATCACAAATTTCCAGTTTGAGGTCAGAAGTAAGGTTCAATAAAACTTTATAGGTCTGCTCTAATAAGTGTTGTCACTTTACAGGAGACCAGCCACCTTTTACAATAAATTGTTAAATAAAACTTTGCAGCCATTTCAACACACTTAACATACAGTGGTGATGTATGCACAGCATGGAATGTTACATATAATACAGTAAACTAGCTGCCTTTGATCAATCTTGATTTGAGTATGATTTTTTTGCAGGTTTCAGACCAACTTGCTCTGTTTGTACGGACTTAAGGGTGGCAAAAATAATGAATTATTTAAGATAAGATAAGATAATCCTTTAATATCCACACAAGGGGAAAATTCGTTGTTACAACGCAGTAGAACAGGAGAAAAGGACAGATTATAGGAAATTTAAAAAAAAAAAAAAACACTTAATAGAACTCTTGGGGACTCTTGGGAAATAAAATAAAATAGATAAATAAAAAATATAAAGATAAAAATAAGATAATAATAATAAAATAATGATAATAGAATAAAATAAAGTAAAAATAGCTAGCACAAGACTAGGTAATAGGTAATACTATTAGCAGGTAAGTAAACAGAATGAAAACAAAATAGAACACTCTTATTTACAGGTATTGCACATGGACAGGTATTGCACATGGATAAATGAATTATTATAAAATAATATAAAATGGCATTGAGTATGTTGCAAGTTCTTAGCTGAAAATATGAAATGGTTTTAGGGTGCATGAATTGGACTTGTTGCACACATGGGCCGTGAGTGTGGAGGTGTTAATGGAGTGGTTGACATAAGGATCATGTTAAGGATTCCACCCTTGAGTGGGCTCTAAGTGTGTCAGGACACTGCAGCTTTGTTCTGCCAAGACATCAAAGCCACAGACCGAGCTTTTTCAACAATGACTTGCATCTAAATATAGAGGAAGTGATGGCCAAAGACTCGGACAAGTATGAGATCACTGTTAGAATACAAGTCATGCCAAGCTCCATCTGCTGATGAAATAAGTGCAAATACCTGTTCTCTCCAAGTAAAGGGTCAGTGAGTAACCCCTGAATATAGGCACCAACAAACCTAAAAGGACTGCGTAACCTTCAGATGTGACATTCCCTCCAAGCTTTACCAGCTTAAGCCTGCTTGTCTGGTCCACACAGGGTCAAGTGTTGCAACATGTGGGTTGACAAGCCAGATTATTAAGTGCTGATGATGTATTTGGCTTGGGAATTAAAAATAAAGTAAAAAAGACCCTCCAGCCTCAGGCAGCATGCTGGCAAAACCATGTACAATAGGGTTAAATAAAAAATAAACATATATACATATGACAAGCTGAGATTCTACATCAGAGGACTGCTTGATGGCAGAATTAAGGCCGGACGTGGATTTGTCAGGAATGACGTCCCGAATGACGTAAACAACCAAATGTGCGCTGCGAGGGTAGTAGCTGATGCATAAAAGAAGATAAATGAGAGAGATGCAAATTACCTGAAACCGAGTAAACTTCTGAAACCCTATCAGAACACAAAAAAAAGTGCAAATACTTGTCAGTTGTAACTCCAGTTCTTTGATTTTTTTGGGGGGCAAAATCTAATCTTTAGCCCTGATGTCCAAGATTGAAAACAAACTATGCACCTAATTTGTAACAACAGTATTTACATGCCATAGTATGTCAAACCAGTAAAAATAGAACTAAACAAAAAACAAATAATACATCACATAATGAAATCACCAGTGGCTATTATACGCACACAAACAAGTCCAGATCTTCAAATAAAACTGGGAGATTCACCTCAAAAACAACTTACAGTAGTCATTGTCGCCTGTACCTCCAGAGTTGCCGAATGGTATCAGTGGTGTTTTGTTGACAGCAGGTGACGGTAAATGAGGCCCTGGTTTAATCAGTGGCCTGCCGGGTTGGTGTCAGAGTTCTCCCATGTCTCCAGGTGAAAGATGAGGAGAGAGAGAGGTGTTGTCTTCACATTAATTAAACCAGCTCCCCATTATGCAAAGACCCAGCTATGATACCAGCAGCCCACCCCTAAAACCACCATGGTACCCCCAGCATAAACACCAGTCATTAGCCAGGGGAGGGGGGCAACCAGCAAGGGGTGTAATTAATCAAGCTAAGATCATGTTTGAACAACTTAAAAGCATGAAAGGACATTTAACTGCAGGGGAGAGCGCACAGGTGTTCCAGCTCAAACAGAAAAAAGTCAGTTTTAGAAGTATTTTGGAAACCACCTCCTCTTAAAAAAAAGTAGACAACCCAGACATTCTCTGACCCAGACAGTTCAAAAAGGTAATGTATGTATTGGCCTATACGCTTATTTGAGCAGCAGCAGTGTGGAATAGGGAGACGAATGGGGTAAGATATTCAGCAAATTGTCGGTAGTCAATCACACAACGCAAAGGCAGTGCCAAGATGGGTGCAGCGACCTAACCCATTTGCCATCCTGTAGTACACATCTAGAGCGCTATTATTGCTTCAACGGCTTCAACATGCGAGGTTCAATACTGTTTTACTCTTTTATGATGAGTGTTTTAGGGTTGGTTAAAAGAAAACAAGAATTACACTATGCGCTAAGAAGCTAAGCATTTTCAGAAGCCGAACTTGTAAATTAGCATTTTGCGGCAAAGTATTAATAATGAGTGATGTTTGGCAAAAGAATCTAAAAGACCCCTTATACAACTTGAATGCCAGGTGGGAAAACCATGGCACCCACAAGTTTCCCTATGTATAAGAGAAGAAAAGGAATTCGTCAGGGAAAACCCTTTTCACTTGCAGACAATATGGAACCTCTTGGCCCCTAATGCAAATGTGGTTGTGCGCGCAAAGAGAGAGAAACAACATGAAGGGAGAAATGGGCACAAAAGAGGAAGTGGTAAGGCTAAGACCTAAAGGAGCAGCCCCGAGAGCCTTTTCAGTTTAGGGCTGCACTGAGTGTCAATCAACAGGCCGCGTCAACAACGTTAGACCAGAGTGAGCAGTGAGCTAATGTTTTCTGTGTCGCCCAACCCCAACCAGCAGAACATCAACCATTCTTCACCTTCAGCGTGCCCTATAACCCCATGAATCTGACTAGTGACAGCTTGCCTTCCTGTAATTTGACCATTTGCACGCATGTCAGAAAGGAACACTTTGGTGAGTTGTGACCACAAAGTTATGATGAGAAGAAGATAACTGGCATTAGTGGGATGGTGAGGCATGACTTTTCCAAAAAGTGAACTTGTAACTCAATGACCCTAAGAACTAGTTAATGTGTTTTCTATGGGTGAGAAAAAGGAGAACAAATATTTTCATGTTTTCATAATGATTTTAGCCTTGCTGTTAACTTCACATGCTATATTAGAAATTACTGTCCAGAACACAGTGAGAGGGAAAGCCAAACATAATATAAACTAAGTAGTAAGGGAAACTATTTCAATCCTGCAGTATTCCCACTCATACTCTGCACATTTTAACATGGGATAAAGCATGACGCCTGTATAAATCTTTATCAAGGAAGCAGCCAACCACTGTGCTCTTTGCTGTTGAGAATCATATAATAGTGTGAGCAACCAGAAACACATTTTCTGCATTGTTGGCAGCAAATGTCCCATAAGGGTTTTGGTTGGGTACATTTGTAAATGTAATTTATTAGTTGGGTTTAAAATAGACCGAAAAAAATATATATTACCCAAGGTTTTAACATGAAGTCACCAAGCAAGTAATTGCTAATTTACTGTTAGGTGTGATATGTCAAAATAATTGTTCTTGCGTGTACCAAATGGGGATCTTAGTGCTGAAGCCATCCATGAAATGTGAACCCAATATGGTACTGTTATACAAACAAAGGCTATTTACACCACATTGTGACTGCAGTTTGGACCCTTAAATGTCTCTCAAAGTAATCTCGCCTCAGGTACACTTGACCAGTTCCTCCATTGCCTGCTCGACAATCTGTCTTGTGATACTCTGCTTACTGAGCGTGAGGTGTTAGAGGGCTAAAAGCAGGACAAAGCTGGCATTGCTCATAGCTCTATATATTGTGCAATTTACACCAGGTCCGACTTTCATCTGACCAGGTTTCTCTGAGGTTTGTGAGGGACGTCCTTTATGAGTGAGTGTTAAGTGAGTGTTACCTTTAAATGTACTTTCAATGTACTTTGTTCTTTGTACTTAGTTCTGTGAATCTGAAGTGTGCCTTTCTGAGTAATTAGTCATTCATATTACCGGTATTTATTTTTGTTTTAACTATTTTGATGCCCGACTTTATTAGACAGGAGATGAGAGTGTGAAATGGGGGATGAGAGAGAAGGGAGGACATGCAGTAAATTGTTGGAGTCAGGATTGGAACTCACGACACTGCGGCCGGCTGCACTTGGAGCCTGGCATACGTGTGCTGTGCCTTAACCACTCGATCACCGGGCAGCACAGTCATTCATATTAATATCAAGATGTTAGGCATGAATATTGAGACATGTCCGCCAAAGTTGCTGGACATTGGCAGGAACTGGAACACGCTGTTGTTTACGCCGATCCAGAGCATCCCAAACATGTTCTGATACAGGCATATGTTCAAATAATTGAACTGTATTATTGGATTGTTTGCTTGCTTTACCTTTTATAACTTTTGAGGGAACATGATCGCTAACATAGACATAATACAGTCACATGTCGGAACAGCTCTTACTCTCTGGTTGAACAAAATGCACTTGAGGTTGAGGAGACAAGGCTGAGACATGGTAATCGGGTATAAAGAGGCTGGTTACTGGATATCACCCAGGGAACCAGGGTTGAGAATCAGTTTCCATTGCAGCATGACCTTTCTGAAGTCCCTGTGGTGGTCAGTGCCACTGCTACCTCCTTCCGCTCACATCTCCAGCCGAGCAGACCTCCGCTCCTCTGCCGCCTCACCCCTTCGGTTTGTCAACCTATCCATCTTTGACTCCTGCTCATAGAGGACAGCGAGGAACCCCCACCAACAAAGAGATCAGATTCCCATAGCTCATCAGTCTTCCCATCAGCTGTTTATACCAGTTTAAATGTTAGCATTTTGCACAGTGCAAAGAAGTAATCTTATATATGCAACTAATAAATAGTAACAAAAATGTCATCCAAATAAGCCTATATCAAATGAAGGACCACCAGCTAACTTTAAATAAAGCTTTTGGTTGTGGTGAGTTTCCCTTCCAGGATGGGTGTCATCTGTTTTTTTCCAACAGTCACTAAGAATAGGCAGGGTGTCGGAAAGAAATGACTTACTGAACACAATGCAGCATTTTCCCCCCCACTTTAATATTTTTGCTTAAAATGCACAGTGACTCAACGAAAGGAAATCGTTTGTATCTAGATGCCATTTTAGTAGATGATATACAGGAGCTGTGCCCTTATTCTAACTTTAACAAACTGTAATGGAACGATACATTTAGTAGTTTTACATCTTAATTATGAATTATATATTTCAGCTTATAAAATAAAGATTCAAATATAAAGTATGTTTTATTTACAGGACAGTTGAAACTACATTTTATATGCTGTCCGTTTGTCCAGTGGTTTAAGTAGCAGCACATATGTCCCAGCCACAGTGCCGTAAGATCAATTCCTTACAGCCTTTGACATTTTGCTGAATGGCCTCCTTGCTCTTCCCCCCCAGAGCTTTTTATTTATCTATTTTATTCCTGAAGTTCTGACAATATTGTGTAACATTATGTGGTAGTGTCATTATTATAGGGTTTTATGGTTTTATTATATTTAATTCAAAGAAAGAGACAATTACTGTAAACTATAGCAACACTATAGCAGCAGCTGGACAGTCACCTTTGACATCATTCCAGAGACATGTCTGACCAATGCTCCAGTGAAACGTGCTCAGTCAAGAGGGAGAAAAAATGAGACAACCTAATCACTCCGTTTGCGCTCCTCATACCACGTTGATGAATGAAGCCATTGTGTAGTGATTATCACAGTTATTCATAGCCTCTTTGCAATGGAGATGGTAAATTTGTAGCATTACATAGAAGCAGACACCGCTGGGTTCAGCACATGGCTCTCTGTCAGAGTGCATTACAGACCTATCACTGACATTTATAAATATGTGGTAATCTTCTGTGCTCCATGCAATGCCTTTTTAAATTGCCATTATATTTGCAGCAACTGCAGCCTGGAATGTGATTAATTGAATACTATTAGGATGAGGTAAATCATGTCTTGTTGCTGTTTAGCCCCGAAATGAATTGCATAAAAAATACAATTTGTTTCTCTATATAGGTGGGGACAATTATGCATGAAGACAGAGCTTACTTATCCTGTGTTGACGCAGTACTTGTTATTTAGTGAAGATAACATTATGTATATCTTCATTTGCCACTCTGGTCATTACAACCCACAATCTCAATCAAAAAATATAATAGAATTGGATTCATCGAGCACCCAAAATGTGGAAATAATGTATTCAAACCCCTCAATAACTAGGAACAGGGGGTAAGTTTGGCAGATGCTCTTACTCAACACAATGAAACCCCCCCAAAAATCACCCACAAGTTCCACAGAGAGGAAATCTATTACTCCACCTGTCAGTGCCCATAATGTCAGCCTTGATTGGTGTATTATACATTGTTAACTATAGTTTCAAATGACCTGGTAATAAATGCAAGAAATTCAAGTTTATTTTTCAGCCCCATAAGTGTTTTATAATTGTGTCTTTTGGCCGAGTCCTGGTGCTCGTCTTGGTCATACAGTTGCCATTACAGTTGAGAACGACATGTCCAATGTTACACCCTGCTGCCCATGATCTCAAAGCCTCTTTGCAATACTTTAATGAGAGCATAGATTTGTGTTTACACCCCCTCTGAACTTCTCCACATTCACCCAGCACTGATCCCTCTGCTCCCTCATGACTGCACTCTCTTGCTGCTGCTGCTTGGCAATTAGCATCCTTCATCATGTTCTGCTTTGTTGATTTCAGAGGAGGCTAAAATTGGAGTGAGGGCCATGTCAGTTAGTTGGCTGAAGAAATGGCAGTTGGAGAGTCAAATGCTTCATCTATTTTTTATTTCGAACAGAGAAAAATGTCCTTCTTATTGCAACAGAATGCTGGAAAATTATCATTATCTATTTATGTATTTAGTTTGTTGCTGTCTAAATGAATGGGTTATAAAAGTACAATTTTACAAATCCTGTATTGATATTTGTCAGGCCTAAATCATAATTCCATTAATTACATAATTTCCTGCTGTGTTTTCTTTAAGTGTTTATTTTATTTAGTTTTATGTGGTATTTTTACATTTTACTGTATGTGTATGTATGTATATATATATATATATATATATATATATATATATATATATATATATATATATATATATATATTGTTTTACAGCACACTTTTACAGATATATGTCCACCGTTGTAACAAGAAACCTGGTAATTTTATTTTCAGCTCAGGAAAAGCCGAGGAGAAAGTGTGCCTGCTGGAAGCCCCTGGGGGCCATGGCGGTAACCTTAAACAAACCCCACTTCTTTGCTGCCCATTCCATTCAGCGTCCATCCCTGTGCCCTGACACAAGGTATGTATTTTAGGAGAGACCCCTGGTGATGTGACGGACACACAAGTCCTGTTTGAAATGGAAACCAACACATTCTGTCCTGCCAGGGAAGCCCAGGAATACCCCAACAGGCAGACAAAAGAACAGGAAGAGAGGGAAATGGCCTAATCTTTCTCTTTATAGCAGTACTATGTTGAAATCATGACTGGTTTATTTGAATGGTTTGTTTTCCCACCTTATTTGATGGGTTTCTACAGCAGTCGTTATCGAGGTTCTATAGGTACTGTCAAATATAGAAAATATTATTCCTTGAAAAACATTACGTGCCTCAGGTCAGTTAGTTTTAACAAAAATACAGGAAATTTGACTGATTAGTTTAGAAAAGAATGCAATGTTGTTTTTTAATTGGTAGTAATTGCAATGGCAGCAATACACATCCTAGCTATAGTAGGGCCCAATATTAGAAATGATTCGATCAAATTGTAATATGAATATGCTTTTTGACACAATAATTTCAGTCATATTAAAACAAATATGTACATGCCTTAAATTATAAGTCAAAATCTGTCAAACTGAATAAATAAAAACTGAATAAGGAAAATCATAAATAATATTTTTTTGCAATATTGATATGTGTGTGAACCAATATATATATAACATAAAACAATACAGTTATTTTACTCACAGTTGTTCAACCAAGTATCAATCCAGACCATTTTGTCATACTTCTAAAAGTCTCTCAATACGTGTCAAAGCAGATACAATGTTAAAAAAAAGGTTTGGACTAGTTTTTAACCTTGGTCTAGACTGATTAAACTTGATTCTCATGTTTAGGTTTCATGTTTTGTCACAACTGTCCTCTTTGTAACATGAAAAGCTGTGGAAACGCTGACATGGAGAATAAACCGGCCAAAAATACCACATACTTGTGCTTTTGTATCTTCATAGAGATGTCCCTTTCACGTTCGTCGTCACCGGACTTCCCATTCCAGATATCATTTGCCTCAATACACTTGTATACACTGACATACACACACTTCCCCAGATAGCAAATAAAAAAACATATCAGAAAAGAAAATAATTCCCATGAAGAGATAAAAGCGGTCCACTCACAAGCTTATCCTCCAGCGTGAACGGCCTTACATTCACCGATATATGTACTTACTCCTCAATGGATTTCAATGTGTGTATGTGTGCGTCTTTGTAAGCATTATCGGTGCAAAAATAAACTTATTTGGCACACTCCGCACGCTCCGTTCTCCCTCCGACGCGTGATAAAGAAAGCAAAAGGGATGGTTTCTTGTGCCGGCAGCTCATTCAAATGGCTTGGCGTGTGTAAACAAGTGCTGCGGTTATCCGTGTAGCCGGCCCGATAAGAGAGGAAAAAGACCTCCGGAGTGATGGATCGCGAAGGGGGCTTCTAGTGCTCCTCTCTTCCCTGTGCCGCCCTGCCACCTTTGGATAATAAACAGCCACGGAGCAGGGGGCCAGATAAGAACCATCACTCACATTGACCGGCCTGATAAGACACAGACGCTGCCTGTCACCCGCAATGACATTTGTTTTTCATTCCACTTCAGGCCGAGAGAGAAGTCAACCTGTTTTGTCTCATCAGCGGGCTCTCCTCAGATCCCCCTCCGAGTGTGTGCCACCCTCTGACACTGATAGTGCTCAGGTGACGGAGCGTGTCATGGCGGCGCGCAAGAAGAATGGACTGGAGACGAGCTGCTTTTACTAGTTCATTCACTAATAGCACACGGCCATGTAATAGGAAGTGCAAAGGGAAATGTGGGAATGCTATTTGAAAGTTACTGCTTTGGAAAGTATGTGGTATGAGAGGGTCTACATCAGGCCTGGATACATGTTATTTGCGTTAAAAAATGAATATATGGAGTAAAATAAAAGCGTTTTTCTTATTTTGGATGCACTAAAAGAAAAACCTGTGTCGGACTTGCATCTCCACAAAGCCTTCTCCTGCCTGTTTCCATGGAAATTATGTTCTTTTGCATATAATATTCTACGTTATGAAACAAAACATATCAGAATCAGAAATTTTAATTTTAAAAAAAGGTTTACTGCCATTGCCAATGAACAAAAACAAAAACTCACACACTAGTAACTTGCTTTGGCGATAAGGTGCAACATGAAACAACCATAATGATATCAAACATCAATCAACTAAATAAGATACAAATAGACTTATACTAAATACTTTGGCAGCATATATACACACATATCTATATCCATGGAGAATGTTTAAAAGCAGAGTTTTAACTTCCTGTTTCTGTGGAATCAGGGTGACATGCCAAAGTTACATATTGTTGCTTTGTTGTAACAATGTTCCCACGTCATAAACATCCTCAGAGTTGTATTTAGATTGATGCATGTTTGAGAAATCCTATATTGTCCTACTTTTGAGACTTTAGAAAATGTCTGTTTGCACCTACCCCCAATCTCTGCCCACAGCCCTATTCTTACTTGCAATTATTAAAAAAAACTGCAGGCTTCAGGACATGTGGGGTTTAAACATGTCACAGCCATTTTTCAACAATACAAACACTTTCAATGACAATTTGTGGATCGCTACGGTGATATGTTACTATGAAGAGTCGGTTCTGCAGTTTTAAACAGGATCTGGATCAGTTTCTATTTTTGATTTAGAACAATTTTACAGTTTACAGTGACTAATATATAAAACAATGATATATTTATGTAGGTTATTGTTTATTACTAAAAAGTTGGAAGTTGTGTATTAATATGGTTATGTATGTACAGTGTAAATATCTATTTTATTATATTCCATTTTATTTAAAAAAAAAGTCATTCAGCTGTTTCATAGGAAGTGACTGTGTGAGGTGTAAAACAATGATTATTAAAAAACTGAAACAAAAAATAGGTATTGAATAATAAATCCAATATATAAATCATTCAGGAACCTGTCAGAAGCAGTAAATGATCCTTCTGAGACTCATATTTCTGAAGTGGAACATAAAGTTATTCATTCAGCCATTTTGTTTTTTGACACCTTTAATTCCCTAAAAACCCCGGTGCTACCAGTGGGAATACTGTCTGCAGCCAGTGTAAAGTTGGCTGCCCTCGCCTTGCCTCCGCTAAGGTCACCAACATGTCACAGAAATGAGAAGGTATAAAATAGTCACTTTATAGCTATCACAATTGTTATACATTGGAGTTATGTGCATTATATTAGCACTAATGAAGGGCGTAAATTCTTCATTTACGACAAGACCTTTACAGGGGGTTGTAAAACACACGCTTTCTGCGTTAGCCATGTTTATCACCGCAGTTCTTAAGTTCATACTGGGCACACACTGTTTGTATTAGTCAGGGCCCCGGTGCTCTGAGGGGCCCCTGTCTGCAGTAATGGACCCGAGTGCTGGGACATCCCATCCGTCGGTCATGGATGACATTTAACAGACAAGCTCCGACTTCCTGTGATCAAAACAGCAGTGACCACAAAGGTAATATGTGCACTCACAAATCACTCATCCTCCGTCGGACTTCAAGGGATCTGCTCGTAGCCGAACATAAGGCCTTAGTTACAATTCTTATTTAATTTAAAGTCAATTATAAGTGGTTTTGTGTGTGTGAGTACAGTATTACCTCGGCACTGACGTATCAACAATTTATGTATTCGGCGTCCCCCATGTTTTCCCTCGGGGTGAATCTGATGTATGCAGACTAATCCTTCAGCTAAGTACTCCTGACTACATTTTAATACTTTTGGACTTGTATTGACTCTGGACATGTCAGGTCCCACTACTGCTGGGGACAATAAAATCACTTTTGAAACTCTCCATCGTTCTACTGTTTCCGCTTTTGTTTTTTTGTTACTTTAGATGATTCATGTTTTGATCCATCCAGACATATAATAATTTCTAAAGATAATAACAAACAGAAATGGACACTTCTTCAGGGCTCGTGCAGTTGATTGTGTATCCAACTACCGTAGACATCACTAAGAAAATCCCGGGGCATTCTGCGCACGGCTCTGTCCCAAGTGCGAGGGTGCTGAAAGTGCAGTCCTCTTTGTCTGTTCCAACTGTGTTTGTTTAATTCGCTTTAGAAATATGTGTACTAGTACTGTGTCTACAGAATCTCTAAAATCTAACAAAATGGTTCTGTTTGACATGGAACAGGAGTGCAAAAGATTGACAGATCGAGCAATTAAACAAGCTTGTGATTATGTCTTCATTTACCCCGAAATGTCCCTGCTACATTTGAAATTCATTCATATTGAGGGAAAGGCAGGAAGGATTTAAATATTGCATGGGGGCATTCTGCATATACTTTCATAGACGTGCCTTATCTCTCCACGTTCAGCACTGTTAATATGATGATGAACAATATTTCATGAAGGACGCCTGAATGTGTCTATCCTCGAGCTGCTCGCTGTGTCGCCCTGGTGTCCCCGTCTTTCCTTTGTACGTCTCTTTTCTCTGAGCCGGTGAGGGGGCAGGTGAGGGAAGGACCCAAGATAATCACTGCAGCTGCTCTGTACTACCCCCCCAAAACATTCTCATATCAGCAATCAAGCAATATTTCTACATGCTAATCCATCAAAGCGAGCGGCTGCTAATCTGCGCACCCCGTTCGCCGCTTCCTCTGTGCAGGTAATGCCCCGGCTCCCTGGCAGACATTTGTCCCACAGTGCCACACAAAGGCCTGCCCTGTCAGCACTGATTGATCAGAGGACGGCTGTAAAAGGAGGAAAGCGGCATGCCCTATCATTGATGCCTTACATCTGCACCTGAAAAGAACCTTGGTCTCCCTCCACAACACACAAGATAATGAGAACTGGGCTGTTAACAGCTCCAGCCGCTCTGCTTTTTGTCATGTGTATATAGGCCAAGTGCTTACCTTTAACACTGAGAGCAGACACAGGCCTCGGGAAAGAAGATTATCATAATGTCTACAAACGCTGACAGCGGTGAATTTCACTGACTCTATTTCAGATTACTGTGGCTTCTTTAAAAGGGGTGCATTTGCAGAACAATGTGATTGCATGTTTGATTTTAATTTTCTGACAATCTCTCACAGCAGGCAGGGATCTGTGTTTTCTGTTGACTGCAGTGTTGAGATTGAGTCAGGCTAAGTGTGCTGTTAAAGGATGTGAGAGCGTGGTGCCTCCCTGAGCTTTAGAGATCCTTCATGGGGAGAGTGAGAGATAAAATGCGGAGGCCTCATTAGTAGCACATTTATCATCTCCTGTCTGTGATTTAAAAGAATGACTGGGTCAAATCACTTTAAATACCTCAGGGGAAATCAACATTTGTCATTGCAAAGCAAACTGGCTTCTCCCCTCTCTCGTGGCATTAATTTATTCTTGTAAAGCAGCCCCGCTCGCCGCTGCACTGATTTTAATTTCATCCTTGCAAAAACCTTGGCTAAGTGTCTATCTCAATTCATTGCTTCAGCACACAATTGTCCTTTTCAATTCAGTGAAGTAATACTCACCATCAGCGAGGCCAAGCCCTCTCCACCCTGAGCAGGTGATGCTAATGGTCTTTAGAAAGACACCAAAGCGAGGGAGACACCGCAAATAATTCCACTGATGTGCACAATTAAAAACAAAAGCCGGCAGCGCAAAACTGGTGGAATGTACAAGCACGAAACAAGAAAAGATGATGTTTTATACATGTGTTATTAGAGAGTCTCTTGGCAAGGTCAGTGAAGTCAAGATAGGTGTTAAAAATGAATCTCTCTCTCAAAGCGGCTGCTAACACTGCTACAAGAGGGCCCCATGGACTCATATCTGACCAAATATTTATGTGTGCACAATGGATAACCCCACACGTCCAATACAGTTTGTGTTTCAGAAAGGTTGGCAATAGGCAAGAGTATTTGGAATAAATATATACAATACAAATAGTTTTGATGAAGCAAACATACTGAATTATATTGCAAACACGCTGAATTATTAGAATGTATTTTATGGAAAACCTAACCCCTTAGTAAACTGTGGCTTTACCTAAATACTTCCCCCAAAGCCAGCGGAGACATAGTGTGTGCTCTATGTAAATATGGCTTCAATAATGAATGCATTTCCTGGCTTTTATTTGTTTTTAACCCTCGCAGTCACACACGCTCACACTGGCACCGCACAAGACACAAATTAGACAGTGTTTTAAAGGAAATATTCAAAGTACAGCCTGCCACTGGAATATCAGTTATTATTTTTGATGTTGCAATTTCTGACACTTTGATGCAATCAGTGAGTAGCCTCGCCATTCAGCCGTCTCCAGGGAGGAAGCTGTCAGGAGTGCGAAACTGGTGGGTAGATAATTATGGGAGATCAAACCTCACTAGTTAGTAGGCAAGAATGGGAGGCAAATGCCAAAAAACCAGCCAATGTTTCGCAAATGCTTGTTCAAGGATATCCTAATTGCTGTAAGTGGTTCCTTCAGGACTGGCACTTCAAACACAGCATTTTGCATGATGTCATCTCACTGACTCCCCTTTGCTCTCACAATAGGCGAATTATGGCTAAAAGCACCGTATCTGCCGCGGCACACCGTCCTTCAAGCCGCAAAGCACTGGCGTTCCATCAAGACGGACCCATTTTTTCTCTTCTCGTGCACTTGTGAGCTCCTGTGTTCTTGTTTTGACAATCGCTGACATAATTAATCACGCTTGCAGGTTTATTTATATGCACAACACAACAAGTAGTATTTGATCATATTTATTAAGGCTGCCGGATCTCAGAGCGATGCTTTTTGACGTCCGGCTATGTGCTCGATAATTCAAAGTGAGAACACAAAGCTATGTGTCAGTACTGCTTCCAGCATACTTCTGTCTGTACCCACCTTACCTTTGCGGTTCAAAGGAAAGGAGAGGGGAAGGTGAGCACAATTAGTTGAATTCAGTCAGAACAAATTGTCCAACAGCAATGTACAGCACGGCCCTATCAGAGTCTATCTGGAGTTACATGGACGACCTGCTTACAGCGTACCAATGCGTGTAAAGTCTATAGAAGTCCCGTCTATGCACCGGAATGACCAGAACCTTGTAGTCGAAAGAAAGCTGCTCAGAATTAATCATATTCTGTCTACACCGCTTACATCAAAGAAAAAGCAACTCGGAGCAATCAAAAAGATGGATTTCATAGTTCAGAAACAATTCTCAATCTGACAAAGAATTGCAACAAACCCATTGAGTCCTTGTCTCTCCTTCACTGGTTCTTTCTTCACTTGTGAATGTAAATAGTGGGGGTCATTGATCATCTCATTTAATTCAGCCCCAAAGAAAGCGATCCTTTTTTCACACAGCTCAGGAATCCAGACATAGAACGCCCCCAACTCTCTCCGGGCGAACACAAACACGCCAACACTATCAAACATGGCAAATCACCGCCTCAAACTCACAATAAAGACAACAATATAAGTCTGTTCTTTGCAATATGTCGGTAACAAATGGGTCACTCTCTGCACTCGCGCACAAGGAAATCTAACTATGAAAAATCTAACAAGTGAGCGAATTAAACTGTTAGGATGTAGTTTGTAATGCTGTAAAACCAATACATTATTACTTGCTTGTCCCAGTGACCTTCAGAAAACACAACTCCTACTGTCTGAGAGTAAACAAACAGTCACACAATCAGCGGCGACACAAAGAATTGCACGCAAGCTCAGTGATCCTACTAAGTGTTTTGCCTGCTCTAATTGTGTCTCTAATTGGTGTTGTTAAGGGGTCCTTTCTTCATTTTTGTGGACAGGGAACCATGCACACTCAAAGCAAATTATACTGACAGACACAAGTGAAGAGGCACAGGGGCCAGAAAAGAAAGTGCACAGAGGAGGAAGGGATCATTTTCATCATGTGTTTTATTGGCTGCTGGAAAAGACATGTTTAGAGAGAGGAGTTTCAGGTGGCTAAACATCCAAATTGCTCCCCTCCCCGAGGCCCCCGGCCCACTCTGTCAGCCCCTCTCCACTGTTTGGGATGAGGTCATGCTGTACTCATCCAGCCGCTGCTGAGAGTCTGCATTCTCCACTCTGCAGCTCAGTGCTTTATCTGGGAGGCTAGCCTTTGATGTACTCATAACATGAAGGATGCAGGGCTATCAGCTCGCTGTCAGCTCCATAACTACTCTGCATTGCTCCCAGGAGTGGCACAGCCGGCCCAGCCGGCCCAGCCAGCACGGCCGTCCGGTCCGGCGGCCAGCAGCCCGACTGTTGATGGACCTGATTAATTCCCTGGGACGCTGGTTTGTCTCCCTGCAGTTCAGTCAATGACTTCATTCAGCAGGGTGAGGTCACTAGAGGCCTGGTAATAAAGGGGAAAGACTTCACAGTAAAGACAGCATGCCTGTGTGCAGCTCTCCAAAAAGCCCTTCAAGAAAGGAGAGGGTAAGAAGTGGGAAAACATCCAAGTGTCTTTGGGTCCTTGAGCAGCAGAGAGCTGAATGCATTTCCTTTGGCTCTTGACTTCTTTTCCCCTCTCCCATTGTGGGTGAAATAATAATTGGCAGACCAATAAATTATTACAACACTCAGTAGCTACAGCAGGAACCGTGTCCTGCATTGGTGGCATTGCGATCAAATGTGACTTTCCTCTTAAAGTACAACGTTTCCAATAAGTAATTGGATTTCTTAAATAAAAAAACATGGCTGTTTCATTTTCCTTTCATATCTAACCAGCTTCTCTTCTCTATGAAAACTTTTTGTGGAGAATAATGTGTCAGTATGATGAATGAGCGCTCTATAAAAGCATTCGTTGCGACAGAAGTTGTCCTCCCCCCCTTGACTCATAACTGATGTAGCATAGGGCTTTTGAGAAGTTGTCTCATATAACAATGCTTATTATGAGGCAAAGGCCCTTAAACAAGTCAAATAAAATTGATGTCACTTACTTTCTAAAAGTCGGTAGTAATCTCGGGGAGTCTGCCTGCTACAAACAGCATGGGAAAAGCGCATGGGTTACGAGTGTCAGTAACTCACTTTCTCACTTATGGGATTGTAAAAAGTGACAATTTCTTGAAATGTGCCATAAATCTGCAGAATTGCTCTCACTAGCCACCCTGGATAATGATGCTTCTAGTCGAGTCTAGTTACTTGATATGAACTGGAGTTTATGCCCCGCTGGTGGTATATGGGACATTGGAGGGTCTTTATGGAAAGAGAGTGAAAGAAGACAAATAGATGGTGGTCTGTGGCCTGTGAGTCCTGGGTGAGTAAGGGTGAGGAAAAATGATGGTCGGGTGGTGATGCACGACGCTGCGAGCTCATAAAGCAGGCCATCAACTGACCTCTGAGGCACCGGGGGACGGCCGGGGCTTTTACGATCATCTCTAGATTTAACAGCCAATAATGACCAGAATAACTACTGAAACCTTTACACATCTACATCTGTGCAAGCGATAGGGACAGAACAGACAGGCTAGAGTAGAGAAGAGAAGATAAAATAATGTATACAGTCAGAGGTGTGACAAGTGTTCAGAGTGAAGGTTAACTGACACGGGCTTGAGAGATGTGGTTTGTCTCTATTCCACATGAAAATAGACAGTTGTGAAGAAGTACAATACTCCATTTTGTAAAAGTATAGATACAGGAACAAAAGCATGCATTAAAAGCATCACATATAAAAATAGAATAAAGTAAAATTATTGGCATACAACCAAAGGTATTTCACGCGGATCAGATTTGTGATAACTATTAAGGCAATTCAAAGTGCTTCACACAACAGGAAAAATGTATTAAAATCACAGAAATGACAGAAATAACAAAACATAAAAGAGAAGAGAGCAAATAGAATCCTTTCAGTCATATGCTCAGCTAAACAAAAATGTTTTTAGCTTGGATTTGAAAATTGTAGAATCTGTCTCACGTCTTCAGGAAGACTGTTCCAGATTTAACTATTAAATCTAAATAATTCTAATTATTTTTAGCTATTATTATTTTTTTATTAATTTGTTGATTATTTTGTTATGTCTGGATGTTTTTTTCAATTAATTTCTCAATGTTTTAGATTTTTTATATGTATTTGTTTGCTCAAATATAAGACTTGAACTCATTTAATACGTATTTTTCAGTCATTTTCAGAAATTCAGTAGAGTAGAAAGTACTGTTCTCAGATGTAGTGAAGTAAAAAGTAAAGAACAGAGACCTAAAAGTTGCATTTAAGTACAGTACTTTTACTTTTGCACCATGTTACTTTCTACCACTGAGTAAAGGCATGACAAAACAGTAGTAGATGGTGGTTACATGCAGCTACTTACTCTGCAGAATACCAACAGTGACGACGAGCACACTTGCCTCACAGGAAGAAGAAAATAGACGTTATCCACCAGTTACTCCTGACCAAGATCCTGGGCCAAGATCTGGAGATCCCTGAGCGCGGCCGACGTCCACCGCTTCGGACACTGTGCCCGGAGTCACTCCCTGCGAGGACAATAAAGTCTACACATAAACAATACAATAGTGTCATATTTTACATTCTACACTCTATTAAAAAGCTCAGTTCATAATGTTGATTTTAATTTACATTCTCTCTCCCTACTATGACGTCAGGCCCGATTTAAAGCGCACCAGCATCCCTTGGACCCGGATCATAACACCAATTCATTAAGTCTTGGCAGCCAACTAATTCTGATTTCAATAAACTCTCTAACGCTAATACAGTGCCCATGAAAGGGGCCCATTTTACTGGCTGGCACATGTTCAAGCAACATATGCCCACATAATCTCTTAAAAAGCACGATCCAAGTCCAAATTTAATTATGTAATAGCACAGACAGAATCAGAGTGCCGACACAGCAGCGCTCTGATATGTGCCACTCTGCACCGCACACTCTCTATAACCATTTGTTTATTGCATTCAACAATCCCAGCGGCCTCGGGGGTCAGGCTGTCCATGCCACACACTGGTTACACTGTGTCGGGCTTCAGTTTTACACACTCAGAATATATGTTACGCCGGCTGTGGCAGTACAATTTGTCCTCTATTGACAAACGGGTCAACAAAACAGGTAAAAAACCCTACATTTTCAATCATTTTTCCCATAGAGATTTTGAAAAAAAAAAAAGTATATTAAATGTTTGAAGGCCCATCATTTTATTTCAAATTTGTGTCTGAAATTTGATAAAGCGCTTTGGAGATAAAACAATCGTGTTATGGACATCAGTCTTCATTGTGCCTTTTAACTCTTAATATTTTAAACTTTCTAAATCCTTATGGCAAAACTGAATGAGAAATGTACTCACAGAACTACAGCGACCTTTGAAGTGAGCAAGACTGTAAAGCTCTAGTACTGTTTATTTAAGATAAGATAAGATAAGCATTTATTTGTCCCACAATGGGGAAATTCCAGTGTTGCAACACAAAATAGGTACAGAAGTAAATAATAAAAAACAGGTCACTTGTAAAAAACTTTATAAAAAAGCTCTTATAAAACTCTTAAAACTCTTATTACTAAAAATAGTAATAACAATATTAACACTTATTTACAGCTGTTATATGGACAGAGAATATTGCATCAAGATGATTGACATTTGTTTGTTCAGATTAAGAAAATGTGTTTAGGTTTATGTGTGTGTAATTGTGTCGTTTTCTACCTGTGGACATCACAAAAACGTTCTCCCAGCTTGAACTAAAATCCTACATTCTACATTCTATTATTTAACATTTTACAGTGTTTGTATTTTTTTTTTCCATCTATATTTTGAGACAAACTAAATAAAGAACAGTCGTGCTGTTTGACGCTAAGTTTAAAGTTTGCATGGCTTTACAACTGTACAACTCTTGAGCTGCAGCCGGTTTAGCGGTCCCAGGTTCAGACTGGGTGGCTCAGGGGCTTGAGGGATATTCATGGTTCTTTGAGCCGCACACTTTCACTGGCACCGCACGCGCTCACAAAGCGCCGAGCTAAGGAGGCTGATCTCTGTGGGAGACCGATAAAACGTAACCAGGGAACAATGTTGAAGATGATACCGTCCCTACACATTACTATGAACGTATATGAACATAAAACAGGACAAACCTCTGGCGTCGACTTCCCCCCGATGCCACGTCACCCTTTCCCCCTGTAACTATGTCAATAAATCCCGGGACAAAATACATATCTTAAGAAACACTGGCAACTTTTACTGAGCACAGCTTGCACTTGGCACACACGATAACATTCCCCTCATACAAAGGCCTAATCTTCATGGCACAGGTAGCACAGGATTGTCTTGGATGTGCACTCTGCCGTCGCCTGGGTTTGTCTCAGAATTAGAGCTCCTGGCGTTCCTTTGTGCTTTTTAACCAATGAATTAAAGAGGATTGCAACAGGGGAATACTTATCGGGGGGAGAATTACCCTCTTTTTACTCCGAGATAAACAAATCAGTCTAAACAAGTTAGAAAGTTCCACAAACTTGTTTTTTTTTGTAATCAGAAGAAGTAGCTTTAGATAACATCGCCTGATTTCGACATTTTCGTTAACAAAGAAAGTGGAAGAGTGAACCTTAAGCTATATAGGACAAGCAGCTTTCTGCACAGATGCCAATGCGCGGGGAGATAGTTTACTTTGCAAATTTTGTTCTTATAGGCACTAATCAGATTCTGTGTTGGGAGCAAATAAGTGAACTTGTATTGTGTGTAGATTATATATTCAGGTCACTTCTCGCATGGAATCTTTTAATTTTTTAATCCATGCAGATGTTTGTTTTGAGAAAACTTTCAGAAGTGCATCCCCAGATGAACACTGAAAGCATTCCTAAGTAGCTAAGTTGTTCTCATACAAAACACCTCTGAGCGTCTATAAGATAATACATGTGGATTGAAAAGCAATCTGCCTCTCACTTCTGCCGGAGATAAGTACAACCATTGACAAGACCTGGCTTCCTCGTCTTATCGCGCACACGCTCAATACTACCACAAACATGTGCACAAATAAGTCTTTCGAGATTGTCTTGTAAAGAAAAATCCTATTAATCACAACAAGGAGAATTGCAACTGACTATTCATGCTCCTGTATCCACCAGAGCGCTGCAAAAACTACCTACACCAACTTAAAAAAAAACAGAAAATGAAATCAATACACACTTTGCAATCATGTATTTATTTATGGATCAACGTTAATTCAAAACAATCCTAAAATTAATCTGTAGAAAAAAAGCGGGGGAAAAAGGGTAATATATTCAAAAAGCAATAAGCTGTGTATTCTTGATGGATTTAGTGACATTGTCCCTCCCCCCCTTTCCACTACTAAAATATTAAATTTTGGTGAGTAGATCCCCAGGACATAGTAGATAACCATCAGGGCCATGTTTGAGTTTAATTACTGATTACTGATTTAAACCTCAATTCAACCCTGCGGCCGCGTCTACGTCTCAGAATACAAGAGAGGCAGAGTCAAAAAGAACAGAAGGAGATAAGTCAAGAACATATCTTATTTTCAAACTATTATTTCAGGATGAATTCAGTGGAAAACAATTTGATAGAAAGCAGGAAAAACGTTTATCTTGTGTCATAGTGTCATCTACAGGAAAACCCTTTGAGAAATAGCTTTTCCTGCCGACTCACGCTGCCTCCAGTCCACAGCACGGCGCTCTCTTCTCTGTCGGCACAGATTAAGTCTCCTACCCTCTGTTCTCTCATCCGTACTTTCTCTCTAATAACTGTCGGAGTGTGTGTGTGTGTGTGTGTGGCTGAGTCTGAGTCTAATATAGTCTTTCCATCACAGCAGTGCCTTCATTTACATTCCCTGTGGCCATGTTTAAAGAATATCTCACCTGGGACAATATATTTTCACTGCCTTCCCATTTGTAGGTTTACCTTTATTCCGATGGGCTTGAAAAGTTGCAGCTCTTCACCGGGGGAGACATTTTCACCTAATGAAAGCCAAGATCAATAGAACTGCTCTCTACTTTCATATATAGTGTATGTACACAAGGGAAATAAAGCATTATTTTTCATCCTCAAATGTATAATGGATATCATTCTTTATTTAATACCAAGTTCAGTTTAGGCTGTGCCACAAAGTAGAAATATTTCCTCTGATTATGCCCCTATATTACATAAGGAAGATAAAGTGAAAATGCCAGGTAGGACGGATTGGTAAATTAAGCTATACCCCTGAGAATGACAATCCACCAAAAATTCACATTTACAATAATGTTAATCTTACAATTAAGAAACTTATAGACATTTGCATAATAATCTGCTCGCCCCTGCATATTTGACATTTTTAAATCAAGTTTTATAAGAATACAAAAGTGCACAGCCCAGATAAGTGTAAAAGGCAAAAGCAGTGCAGGTGCAGTGCTTATCGGTGAAGGCATGAAGACCTTTCTTATGTAATCTGTGATTTCATTCAGCGTCTGTATCAGATGATTGTCTGGGAGAAGAAAAAGCCATTTTGACGAGAATGGAGCGCGTGAAAAGGATCGTCTCTCTGGCAGCTCACCCTTCCATGTCGAACCAGCCGCATGGCACCGAAGGTCAGCAGAATTATTGGAGGCGGGGTGGATGTGGCGCACAAGACAATGATACAGCCTTAACCCTCATTTAGAGGTGCCATTTCCCCACCTGACCCCCCTGCTAAAGTGTTATTTTTCCCTGTTATGAAATGTGATAGCTCTCTGGTGAAACAGGAGTCTCCAGTTAGGGAGGTAATGCGCTGGTGTGCGCGACAGCGAGCCAGGGCTCTAAATAGGCTGGGCTGGTTCAGGCCTTACTGCTCGGCTCGACGCAGACAGTTCAATCAAGGTAAAACAACGCTCATTTAAGCGCTTGGCTAACACCAGCCACCGACACACACTGCACACTGGAGCCACAAGATTGCACACTTAGAGGAGATGATGATCATGTCTGTGTGAATTTCACCCAAACATGTCATTTTCAAATAGGGCTCTCCACAGGACTGTGTTAGGAGTAATGCACTGTTGTTGTGAGTTCCTGCCCCTTTTCACAAACCACATGATTAAGGTGAAACTAATAATGTGCTGTAGGTGAATATTGTTTATTGTGAGGCAAAAATCATTCAAAACATATATAATTGAGTAGTGATTAATAGTTACATTTCTGGTCCCATAAGCATAGCTAAGCACTGGTAATTATATAGTGAACTTTAACACGTGGATCAGTGTTAATAGGTGAGGTGCATAGATTCATAAATGACTAATGCTTCATTAATTTCACATTAAAGTATCGTGCAAAATGGTGTGAAGGGAGCCCTGAATAATTTAATTTCTGAGCAAATCTTAAATGTAAATCAAAGTGCAAGAAGATTAAAGCTTTTAATTGTTTCTTGGAGCCTTTCATTTGAGCCTCATTATCGCTGAGTTTGTTATTGTTATATTCTCCATATTTGTGATGAATCATGTTAATAGATTAGAACTGCATGCACAGATGTGGTTTACTGCAGGAGAGCTTGTTCCTCAGCAGCTCCATCTAGGGGAGCGGAGAGCAGGAAACATTTGAATTCAACACTATTTATATTCAAACTGAAAAAAACACCTCTTATTTTGAAGATTGTAATATTACCAAAGTGTTCCTATTCATTACATACGACTTCAACCTGGTGCAGTGCCACAAGTCCCCCCTGACACACATGCCAACGTCACTGTGCACAGGATAATTAGCAGGCACAGGTGACACCTTACCCCCTCTGTCCTCCTCTGTGATGTGATTATGCACCCTGCTGCAGATTAGCTTTACTCCAGTGCTATTTAGACAGAAAATGTAATTTGATAATGTAACTTCAATTTAAGTCTGCATTTCCAGGGCAAAGACCCACTTGTGACAGGTGGGCTGATTAAACTATGAGCCTGATACCCCAGCAGTCACAAACAAACACACAAAAGCACAGGCTCTTATTACAGAATATATGTGCGTGTGTGTGTGCAGACAAATAGACAAAAGCAGGTGAACATTGAGCTGTGAGCAGTCCTCACACAGACCCACACTGAACCATGCACTTATCTCTGCAATTCCCTTATCCAGCTGAATATGATGACTGGCTTTGGAGTGACCTCCAGGCAGAGGACAGAGGGGCTCGCTCCACTCTCCCTCCTCTGTCTCCCAAACACACGAAGGAAAGAACTTGCGACCTTGCTGAGGCTCTTTGAGGAAACAAAGCTACATTGTTTTCGACTGGAAAGACTCGGTTAGATGAATGAGACTAGATATGTGAAATGGACAAAATAAATGTTTTTTATTCTGAAAATAAAAAGGCATAGCGAATATCCCTCATGCTGGACACTTGTCAAACAAGCAAAGAAAGCATAAGTAAAGGGCATGAGGAGCCGACATACCTTATGGTGCTATTGGCATGTTACCGGAGCAAGGCAAAAACCCCAGAGGCCCTTCTCAGGAGTGCTTATGCCAACAACTGTGAATATGTTAATGGTTTTAAGGAAGCAAATAAACTTTAAGGGTTTCTTACCAACATGCCATCTTATGGATGGATTTAAAATTCATTATGTGTGCAGTTATCCAAATCTGTTTAGACAGACACACAGAGTCTGGAGAAGACACAAATGAGCTAACTCACCAGTTTTTGAACGTTACAGCGGGTATGTGTGTGCGCTCTCCAAACAAAAGCTGGCATCTTCCATGGCCTGCTCAAATGTTTGTCTAATGTAAACTGCCATATAGGAGCATCTAATTAGAGGGTGTCAACTGCATGTGGCTGAGAAATCTCAGCCAACTGTCAGCCTATTCAGATCACTTCCAATCAGTGGAGACTAAAGCAGGGAAAGAGGCAGAAAAGGATCCAGCTTCAGGGAGTGGAGGTCCTGAGCGGGGGGCAATTACCAGCTAAGGTATACTCAGTGACTGTTGTCTAGAGCTGGCCTCACTCGTGTTGCTTTCCCCAGCTCTTTTGTCAGACTCCCGTGGCACCTGTAATTATGGCTTGAAAGCAGCAGCAGTCTATGCATATGTAAGCAGTGAAATGGACAGTTTGGAAACCACAGTTTTGCTGGTCTATAAAATGTAAAACCCCCTGTCAGAAAGAGTTCACATGATATTATAACTTGGATACCAATAAAAGGACTGATGGTAACCACAATGGAAGAAGCACAATTGTAAGACTGATTATAAGTTCTGATCATTTCTAACAGAAGACTGATTTTACTCAACAAGTAGCACTCCATGTTAAGAAATAATTTTCAAAACTTTCGAGTGAACAAAAAGGCCTCTGTAAAAAGATAAACTGTGCATCACTTGCCAAGGTGTTTGAAAGATTCTTCTTTGCACTTGATGATTAGTAGGTAAAAGATGTAAAAGAATGCAGTGTCTTTTGTACCTAAAGCTCTGATTTGCTTTGCATCAACAACAACAACAACAATAGCAGGCAGGTTATTCAGTGGAAGCCACACAATTAGCTCAAGGGTTCCTCATAACATCTCATTATAGTTAATGAGCGCTGTGTGTTTACAATGTGTAGCTCTATAGAGCTAGCAGTGTTTACCCATCCCCTCCTCTCAATGGAGATCACTCAGCACACCCCAAAACAAAGGAGGATTTGTTTAGCCATGGGCTGTGTTCTTCCCCTCTGGATCATAGGGCTCAATCTAGCAGGCACAGGCTGTTAGCACTATCCCTTAAATCCATCGCCACAATGGAGCCCCAGATTCATCACCACAGCACACAATTAACTTAGATTAAACACTGAAGACAATATGTTCTCAAACTACTGTTTGCATACATATTGTACTTAAAACACCTAAGATATCCTCCACTAAGGCTAAACTATTGTAACCCTCTTAATAGGAAATTATCCAAAACACTTAGACTTGATCTAATACTTGCCTGTTTAAAAGCAGCAGCATTAACTTAACATGTTCTTGTTTTGCTTTTGAAGTAAATAAATGAGTGAGAAAATGGAAATTAATTGTCAGTTTTGTGGTTGTGAAGTGGCTCTACGAGCTTTCTACATGACTGCTCGTCTCTTCATCAGTGTGCTGGAGTATGGCAGTGTGAGGCTGAGTGAGCCCTGTATTGACTGTGTGTTAATCTGTGATTAACATCTGCCTGTGATCTTGTGGAAGTGTGGCACCTCTCAACCCTGTGTGCATCGGGCATGAAATATCCAGGCGTGTAATAACATTTTATTTACAAAGAGCCCACTGGGCACAACGCACACTGCTACTGCCAAGCCGAGCCCATAACCATCCACTTGAATACTTCATATTACCATGAGAATCCAGCTGGGAAAAGGGAATAGCTTTAGTCACAGAGGGTTTTAATAAGCTGGGAGATGAAGGATACCTCTAAGGGAAACCTAATCCAACAGCCATCAGTGTGGGCAAAAACCTCCAGATATTTTTGAAATAAGAGGGATAAGACAGAGGCAGGGCCGGACCGAAAGGTCAATCCACTGAAACCACTACAAGTGCTTGATTTGTCTTTCCCCAGTAGGTGTTCACCACAGCAGAGCAGCCGAGGAACACTGATGAACTGTGGTCAAATCCTAAACGGCTGATGCCTTTACACTCAACAATGTAAATGATAAAAATTATTCTAAAACCCATGGACGCTTGTCTAAGTGAGAAAAAATAAACAAATACAAAAAAAATGGTTATTGTTGTCAAAGTATTAATTTGATATATATATTTAGAATTATTTAGATATGACAGTAGTCCTTGTTTATTTCTAACACTGGTTGTATGTACCGGTATCTAAATATAAAATTACTATGAACATGGATCAAACTATTCATAAATAGTGTGCTGTATTCAGCTGATGGTACAGAAGTGTTCAATGCTCAGATTTACTGTATTTATTCAAAGATCCAACTGGCAAACTTACCAAGGAACTGCATCATGTCCACTTACTCATGATGAATATGAGGAAAAGTCTCTCCAATTGTGTTCAAAAACACAGACAACAATCCCTCACATCCACTTTACACAACATGAAAAACCTCCGCATCACTTCCAATAAGAGCCACTCCTTTGGTGTCCTATAAAATTACCATATGAGAGACGTTTTACCACTCAACAAAACATCGATGTGTTTTTGCAGCAGCTCAGTCCGTTCCTGTGATGGAACAAAATGAAAAGGCTGCCTTACTTGCTGCACGCAATTAAGCCTTGGCGAAAAGACAGTCGGGGCAGTTTAACATTTCATAGGGCAGTAATTATTCTTTAACAGTTAGAAAGTGCTGTCCCCTAGGAACCAATTACTTGAAAAGCGCTCATCACACACAAGATATACACAAACAAATCCTTCAAGCACAAAGTAAATGTTTAAACATTAAAAGGGACGAGCAGAGGAACCCATACCAATCAGGTTTGGTAGGAGCTAATTACTAATAAGAGCTGCAGCCCCCGTGATGTTAGGTAATTATGACACCAGCGTGCACCTCAAATGCAACGGGCCCCCAGCCGCCTGCCGTACTGTGGCTCTTGTGATCACTGCAGAGAGTCACTGCACAGGCCCAACGGACTCACTGTACGCTCTATAAAGATATAATGTGTTCAAATATGTCTTCTTTCTTCTGTCTGGGGCCCTATAGCCAGTGCTGGAAAGTAATGCAGTCAAGTAAAAGTAGTGTACTTACATCTTTAGATATCTGTACTTCAGTAGTATTTACAGTGGATATGTTTTACTTTTATTTCACTACAACCGAGACCAATCATCTGCATTTTTTACTCCACTACTTTTTTTAACTAGATGGAAAATTAGAATGTCATTTTCATGGTGACATCCTGCCCAAAGGTTTTGAGTTCAAGCCCTTTGCACTTAAAAAATTGAGAAACTGATTTGATATTACCAAAGTGTTAACCAATGATCTGCACAATTCTACCAATTACTACTCTACCAAAATCACAATTAACTCAAGTTAGTTAATTAGTCTAGTCATTAAAACAGTTTTTCTCTTAAAGCGATTGAGAATGACTCGTAGATGAGAGTCGAAATAGTGTTCAGATGACTAAACTGAATCTTGTAGTCATCAAACATTTCTAAACAGGTACTTCAAAACTATTACTCAAGTAGATTTTTGAATAATACTTTGGACTTTTTTTGCACCTATATATGCACTTTGATGTATAATCAACAGTTATCTACATTGTTTTGTTTACATCTTTAACGGAGGCATATGATGTAAAATGTACGAGTACTTTTTTAACTCATGTTATATTTGGTGTTCTGTCACTGCTCACACTACATTGTATTTGGATTGATTCATGTACGACTGAGTAATCCTTTATTGTCCATTTGAGGCTTGAGTGGTTTGAATGTTTCTGTTTTCTCCAACTGCTCTGCATTTGCGATTATTTGAACCATGTTTTAGAGGATTTTTTGGCCTGTAGGATTTATTAGATTAGCGTGAAATGGGAATGAGAGAGAAGGGAGGACATTCAGTAAACTGTCTGAGCTGGGATTCAAACGCCTTTACCACTCGATCAGCACTCAATTTTCAACAATAAAAACATGAACATAAAAATATGCAGCTTGTTTAATTACACTATGGAAAGACTCAGTTCTGTGACTTTTAAAAATTATAATTACGCCATATTTTATCAATATAGCGGTTTACAATTAACAAAATGTAAAATCACGATGTACACATGATGTAGTTTATTACTCAAAAGCATAATACAGTCTTCTTTAACACATAACCAATGATATCAATTGTGTTGTATGTCATTTGGAATAAGTACAGGTTCATTTGACCTGCAAACAAATGTTCAAACCCTCCAAATGGTTCAATTTGTGTTTCTTAGCACTGTAGAGGAAGTTGTCGACTAAAAGGTATCCAACTTCAATGCAATTACCCTATTATAAAACAATTCAAAAGGCCCACACACGTCTGAGTGAATTACTCCAGTTATTTCAGAGTTAAATAAAAACTTGAGAGTCAGAATAGGCTTAAGTGACTTGGATGGATAATTCTTCAGTTCACCAATCATATTAACCTCCACTTAGTCTTCTCTCCTCTCAGGCTGGCCTGTTGTTTGCTCATCTAATCAATCTCCTCCAGCCTTGTTCTTTAATGTCTTACCACGTTGTCTCTAAATATCAGCTAATGCCTGGGAAACATCAGGGCCCCAATGATAGCACTGTAAATGTAATTTATTTCTCACTCATGCAAGCACTTGAGCTAAATGATTATGGGTGGTGAGGAGCAGCACACTATATAAGATAAATATTGATTGACTGGAGGGGTTCGTTAGCTACAGTGAAATATACGGATTGTGTGAGGAGATGTCTATAAAGATGAGGGGGAAGGGGCGGGTGAGATGATTGGTGCCAAGAAGTATTGTTCCAAATGCAGAATGGGCTGGCTCAGTCTGGCGCTGCCATAAATGAGGATTTTATGTGACGGAAGTGTCTAATGTTTACAATAAAAAGTCCAATAAAAGGCATATTTCAAAGCAACATCAATTGCCTCGATCTAATGTTTAAATGCTTGATGTAAAGAAGAGCCATAGCTATAACTCTAAAAAGAAAAGTTTGAAATCCAAGTTTAGCAATGTGATCTTTGTTATATAAATCTACAGCAGATTTTTCTCCACCGCCTGCTACAGAGATCATGGTTATCATCCCTGTCTCTTATTATCTCACGACTAGTCCTGCTATGATGAATACATACTTAGAGATCACTAATGCAAATGCTAATTTTTGAGCAAAATAAATAATACAACAAACATAAGCAATATTGATGTAAAACAAACAGTTAATCTTGTTCGTCTTTGTTTTATATTTGATCTTTTAAAACAAGTTAGCATTAGTTTTGAGACACAAATAGATATAGAGACAAGTGTGAAGTATCAAGTCGTTAACATGCTATATTATAATAGGAGATATACAACAATAGGAGCGGATGTAGGGAATACGTGAGTCCCTACAGGTCTAATATAATAGATCCATGCTACAGGTAAGCATAATGAAAACAGAATTATTCATTATTAGTTTATTTGTAATTATTGAATTAATCAGAATCAGAAAAGGTTTATTGTCATTGTCATTGAACACAGTTTGCAAACATAGGAAGGTCTCAGCGTTAGGTGCAACATAAAACAATGAATAATAACATAATAATAATAGCAACAGTCAAATATGGCATTCATAAATTAAGAATTTAATGATAAAATAAGGTGAAAACTAAAGAATAAACTTGAGATACTGCCTTTGGTCTGGTTGGATTTGCAGTATCCCGATTGCTCATTGAGATTTATTTTCTGAGGGTGACCTCAGGCAACGTGAAAATGTAGTAGCAAAAAACATTTACATATTTAAAAGAGACCACCCATTCATCTTCTTCCGCTTATCCGGGGCCGGGCCACGGGGGCAGTCGTCTAAGCAGGGACTCCCAGACTTCCTTCTCCCCAGACCCTTCCTCCAACTCCTCCGGGGGGATCCTGAGGTGTTCCCAGGTCAGCCGAGAGACATAGTAACTCTTCCCGGAGAGAAATGCCCGAAACACCTCCCCAAGAAGGCGCCCAGGAGGTATCCAGAACCACCTCAACTGCTCCTCACGACGTGGAGGAGCAGCGGCTCTACTCCAAGCTCCTCCTGTGTGACTGAGTCCTATCCCTAAGGGAGCATCCAGCCACCCGGCGGAGGAAACTCATTTCGACCGCTTGTATCCGCGATCTTGTTCTTTCGGTCACTACCCAAAGCTCATGACCATAGGTGAGGGCAGGAACGTAGACCGACCGGTAAATAGAGAGCTTTGCCTTTCGACTCAGCTCCTTCTTTACCACAACGGTCCAATGCAGCGACCGCATCACTATAGACATTTAAGACACATTTAAACGGAATCTACATTTAAGAGCACAGACAATTATTGTATGATCCTCAAAATTATGAAATATTTGAAATTTCGACTGAAAAGAGTACCAAGCTGTGGGAGCAGCATAAGGCTTGCTTGCCCAAATCAGTGCCAACCTTTACTAAATTATAACATCCTTTTACCATTTAATCAAACTTTAATGTACTATGAAAATGTTGTATGTGTCTGTGATAGTGTTATACAGTCAGTATTGTGTGGAGACATTCAGAGACTGAGTTGTGGTCAGCGCAGTGCGTCCCTGAGCCGCTCTCGTCATATTCTGCACTGCCCCATTCAGACATTACACAGGGAATCTCCCTGAGTGTAAACAGAGCTGCCTTGTTGATGTGTGAGACTGACTGAGGGAGAAACAAAGCTGTCTCAAATCCCGTTTGGGCTGAGAGGCGGCCCATATGGAAACTTACCAAATAGTGTTAATACTGCTAATAGGATGTTCCACTCTAAATAGAAGCTCATGTTAATACCCAGATTTTCATTCATGCTGGAAATTGTAGTTTTAAATTACAGTTTAATGCTTCAGATTTTTTATAAAAAAGCCCCTCAAAAAACCTTTACAGGAACACAAAAATTACCACAGCCTCTGAACTGAGCCTCAGCCTGCCATTGTCAGCCAATTACTATGCAATCTCTTTCTTATGACTGAATAGCTCACTGTTAGCAAATAATGAAAAGGCAATTATGGCAAAGCTGTGTTCATATTACCCTCTTCATTTTATGCAGGCTGTAATTATTGTCAATCCTAGAGGCTTACTCTACCATGTAAGAGGCAGCAGGGAAGAAAATGGAGTGGGCTGGTGCATGGCAAATTGGAAATGTCACAGCTACCTTTTTATCAGCACCACTAGACCTCTTTGTGCGCGTGTGAGTTCACGTATGTGCGCACCTATTTGGTCAGGGCAAGGTGCCATTAGTGCACTCACACACACACACACACACACACACTCACACACACACACGTTTACCGCACATTAACACACACATATTTACTCACATAATAACCAATCATAAATCCAGATGTGGAGGAAAATTGCACAAGAGGCGAAGGCAAAACGTTGTGTGTTTTGCCGAATCGCCACCTCGAGCTGTTACCGTTGCTTAAATATAATGCTAGAGGAGAGGGAAATAAATAAATAAGCTGACAGATGAAGAGCGGCTCAGGCACACACACATATTCCTTTTGTTCTTCCCTTTTTTCCCTTGAAAACAACCATTCCCCAAAGACTCTGGGTTTTCTTTGGCTGCCAGTGTGTGTCTAACAGCAAAGTGGTGGATATATTCCTTTTGCCTTGGCCCCTCATTAGCTGTCTCCATGCTGTTCAGTAATGGGGAGTGGCACATAAATGATTCCCTTTATAGAGTTTGATGTGGCACTGGCCCCTGTATGGACAGCACCCCCTCCATCTAGTGTAGGCTGCACTGAGGAGAGAGGCAGGGCTACAGAGGAGTGCTGTGACATCCATGACAACAGCGTGTCAGTAGTGAATCTAAAGGCTGTCAATGACCCTTCAAAAACAAAACTAAAAAATACTGTGTGTGAGCCAATGGGCAGGGGACAAGCCACAGATTTGCCATCTCTCTCTATATATATATATATATATATATTGCATTGCTCGAGGTTTAAAAAGTGATGACAACTCAGGAATGTGTCCATGGCAAAACTTAAATTATTACATACGTTGGATGGTTAAATGTCCTATAAAAATATTCTATAAATGGAAAGGAAGTTGGCTGAAATTAATAAAAACAACAGCTTGAACTGATTAATATGCTATTATTGTTATTTCTTCTTTTTTTGTATGGCTTATATATTGTTCCAAAGCTTTAAACTAATTACCTGTTTTTAAACCTAATCCTACTCTCAACACGATTGTAAAGTAATATATGGTGTAAACTTAACACTTGCTTACATATAGCCACCAATGCAAAGTTGCGTGGAAAAAATGGTTTGAGAAAAAAAAAAAAAAAAGTATGTTCATAGGTTTCGGGCAAATGATTCCTTCCTGACTAGAAGGATTTTGTGAGGACCTTTCCCCATTTTAAAGATCGAATTTTGCTTTGTATTGCTTGATTGCTATGGCGATGGAGAACCGTTGCCTTCGCTCGGATCCCATGCGAACAAATGCAATTTATTAAGCTGTAACAGAGAGAATAAAGGGAGTTCAGGACGACATTAAAACACAGCCACACTTTAGCAGACAAACAGTGGACGATTGCAGTTGAGATCCTTCGTCAATACTCTTGCATGGATCCCTGACAAATCAAAGTGAATAAACAATGTTGTGATTCTACCTTGACAGGCCAGGAGCAGGTCTACTAACACGATTCCGACAGCAAGACTTTTCAAGGTCACACTTTAAGCTCTTTAACTCCACTGTTTTTACATTGCGCAAAAACCGACCTGACATCCGCACACCTGGCAAGCGCACCCAGAACATATTTTTGGATGCTAGTTTTTTCTTCCTTCTTCTTCCCCTTCCTCTCCTGCTGCAGTTGTGTTAAAGCTTATGTGATACACGATTCTTGAAAGTGCGCGTGAGGAAAAACGAGGCTTGGCACTACAGACGCCGTTTCGCCAACACACTTCACACTGTCACATTCAAATTACTTTACCTCAACATATCAGCATTGTCTCGCGCGCGCTGACACAAAAAGGCAGCCGGGTAAACATCACAACGGGATCATGGGAAGAGGAGCTGTCTTTTAACTTTCAAAACTCCTTAACTTCTCCGAGCGCGCGCGGGCTTTGGTGCGGCGCCGGCTTACGAGGCCCGCTGCTCGGGAAGAAGGTGGAAGTAAAAACATTGCAGTCATTACAGCTCACTCGAGTGTCATTTTGGCAGGAGCTGTTATGTCTCGGCGTGACTCCTGACGTGGAGCTGGGATCACTCATGTGCTGTCTAGTGGCCCACTGGCTGTTAGGAAGACTCACTGCGCACAAACAACCTGAAAGAGAATCCAATTTACTCCGCTGTATCGCCAGTCTCCATATTTGGGCGTGGGAGCAAAGCGTTTTTGAAATGTGGCACCCGGAGGTAACGGTGTTGGGATGTAGCGATACGTTAAATATTTTAGGAATGGGTTGCATTTGTGTTCTAGAATTCGATGATGTCATAATATCAAAAGGAGGCGTTCATGTAACGCTGTGGGACCGACGTTTTTTGATGGATATATGTGAACTGAAAAGCCATAAATTTGAACCAGGCAATATTATGTTATAGGGGGGCTATTTGACATGACCATGTTTTTGTTTTTTTTAAATGTCCAAAATAGAATTTTTTAACATTGACTGTATGGATACATATTTTAAATACACATTTACAATTGAATTAATTAAGTAAACACACTTTATTTCCACTTTTGTTATGATAAGTTAGAAGTTAAGCGATACTTAATGCTTAGCGTTAGCCTTATGCAAGTAATAAACTAAAAAAAACTGCGTGTTTGTTGTCATGGTAACGTAGCACGGGGTTTGACACATTGATCACATGTCTCGGCTCAGATCGATACGAAATCAGCCGCTTTCAACACGAATAAAGCCAGCAAACAGTTGAGCAGCTCATTTTGAGTCGTTTTGGACGTACCTTTTGTCACAGACGTCTGTAGATGCAGTTTTAAGACGTAAACACGGAAAACACGGCGTGCGTGGCACTTCCGCGTAGGCGCGCGCACATGCCCCAGTCTCTAGTGTAAAAAAGTCGGTGTAATCCCTCATTCGTCCAGGCGTGTTCCATAGTAGAAAAAGCTTCAGTTGTAGTCATCTGGACTCAGTTTGAAAAATAGACGTTTCGACTCTCATCCAAGAGTCATTGTCAATAACAGAATTTAGGTCGAGAACTCCGATATTAATACTGTTCTGTGGTAAGACCCGCCCATTGGGAGGAGCCTTCCTGAAGTAGAAAGAGTTGTTTGTTTCAACAGAAACTCCCCCTTGTATCTACCGAGCTAGCCTATTCAGAATCTTAATGGGCTATTAGAATCCTCTTTGTCTTTGTGAGACCCTGGCTCAACCACCCTGAGTACCTGATTAGCATCTGAATGTCCTTTACCTTTCCAGGGGTTCAGAATCCCATTATAAATAACAGGAAGATGAAACCTAAGCCCTCCATTTCTGTTTAAAGAAGGTCTTTCTTTTTTAACAAAAATAGCTTCCTTGACTCCTCTTTCAAACCATCTTTTCTCCCTGCTTAAAACCTTCACCTCACCGTCTTCAAACGAGTGATTAGAGGCTTCAAGATGGAGATGCACGGCGCTCTGAGGTCCTGAACTATTATTTCTTCTGTGCTGATAGAGCCTCTTGTGTAGAGGCTGTTTAGTCTCACCTATGTACCGTTCTTTACAACTTTCTTCACTGCATTGGATCGAATAAACTACATTGCTCTGTTTTTGAGTCGGCAACTTGTCCTTTGGGTGAACCAGTTTTTGTCTTAAAGTGTTTCCTGGTTTAAAATAAACAGGGACTTCGTGTTGTCTAAAAATTCTCTGCAGTTTTTCCGACAGGCCAGACACATAAGGGATAGAAACACCCTTCCTTCTCTGTTCAGTTTCCCTTTTGTCCTGCTTCTTGGTTCTCTTCACTCTGTTGAGAGCCCAAGCGGGGTAACCACAGGCTGAGAGGGCATTTCGGACATGTTTTTCCTCTTTCTTCTTGCCCTCTGAGCTGGTGGGCACACCTTGAGCTCTGTGTTGTAAGGTTCTGATCACTCCCAGCTTGTGCTGTAGTGGGTGGTTGGAACCAAAGAGCAGATACTGGTCCGTGTGTGTAGGTTTCCTATATACTTCTATTTGGAGTTTCCCGTCCTCTCCTCTGATCGTGGAACAATCAAGAAAGGCCAAGCGATTCTCCTTAGCGTCTTCTCTTGTAAACCTAATATGTGGGTCCACAGCATTGATGTGATCAGAGAAGGTTTCCAGCTCTTGTTTCTTGATTGTTACAAAAGTATCATCGACATAGCGGAGCCACAGTTTTGGAGCTATGCCTGAGAATGAGGACAGCTCCAAAACTGTGGCTCCGCTATGTCGATGATACTTTTGTAACAATCAAGAAACAAGAGCTGGAAACCTTCTCTGATCACATCAATGCGGTGGACCCACATATTAGGTTTACAAGAGAAGACGCTAAGGAGAATCGCTTGGCCTTTCTTGATTGTTCCACGATCAGAGGAGAGGACGGGAAACTCCAAATAGAAGTATATAGGAAAACTACACACACGGACCAGTATCTGCTCTTTGGTTCCAACCACCCACTACAGCACAAGCTGGGGGTGATCAGAACCTTACAACACAGAGCTCAAGGTGTGCCCACCAGCTCAGAGAGCAAGAAGAAAGAGGAAAAACATGTCCGAAATGCCCTCTCAGCCTGTGGTTACCCCGCTTGGGCTCTCAACAGAGTGAAGAGAACCAAGAAGCAGGACAAAAGGGAAACTGAACAGAGAAGGAAGGGTGTTTCTATCCCTTATGTGTCTGGCCTGTCGGAAAAACTGCAGAGAATTTTTAGACAACACGAAGTCCCTGTTTATTTTAAACCAGGAAACACTTTAAGACAAAAACTGGTTCACCCAAAGGACAAGTTGCCGACTCAAAAACAGAGCAATGTAGTTTATTCGATCCAATGCAGTGAAGAAAGTTGTAAAGAACGTTACATAGGTGAGACGAAACAGCCTCTACACAAGAGGCTTTATCAGCACAGAAGAAATACTAGTTCAGGACCTCAGAGCGCCGTGCATCTCCATCTTGAAGCCTCTAATCACTCGTTTGAAGACGGTGAGGTGAAGGTTTTAAGCAGGGAGAAAAGATGGTTTGAAAGAGGAGTCAAGGAAGCTATTTTTGTTAAAAAAGAAAGACCTTCTTTAAACAGAAATGGAGGGCTTAGGTTTCATCTTCCTGTTATTTATAATGGGATTCTGAACCCCTGGAAAGGTAAAGGACATTCAGATGCTAATCAGGTACTCAGGGTGGTTGAGCCAGGGTCTCACAAAGACAAAGATGATTCTAATAGCCCATTAAGATTCTGAATAGGCTAGCTCGGTAGATACAAGGGGGAGTTTCTGTTGAAACAAACAACTCTTTCTACTTCAGGAAGGCTCCTCCCAATGGGCGGGTCTTACCACAGAACAGTATTAATATCGGAGTTCTCGACCTAAATTCTGTTATTGACAATGACTCTTGGATGAGAGTCGAAACGTTATTTTTTCAAACTGAGTCCAGATGACTACAACTGAAGCTTTTTCTCTAGTGTAAAAAGTGTAGCTCCGTGGCGTAACTACTGCGTTCAAAAGAGCGCTTTCTGGAGCGCCCCAAAGTCGCTATTTTCCTATGGAGAAAACCATAGTGACGTAGTCACTTTTGATTGTGATTTGATTGGCTAAAAATCCCCATTGATTTTCTATGAGGCTCTGGGGCGTTTCAAACCGCCCCACGGCTGCGTAGAAAAGTGACGCAGGCTGCGCCAGGCAGGCAAGTATACATCTATATCTATTTATAGGTTTTATATATGGATATATATGATTATTTTACACATTTACACTAATAAGAATATAAGATATTTTTGAATGAATTATATTGTTTTTAGACACAAAAGAAATTGACATAGTTGGCAGATTGACAGGGGGGCGGCGCCCCAGCGCCCTTAATGGACCAGCCGCTGCTGATTATGTTAGAGATTGAGATCTGCACAATAATCTACCACCGACTGAAATCTCTTCATATTAACAACAATTACACTTCGGATTTGAATAACGCTAGCACTTTCTGCTACGATAATATGAAAACATATTTCAACTTGGTTCATTTATGGAGAAGAAAGATTGATCTTTGTGCCAGTTTTTGTTTCATGTGGATAGACCAGGTGAATAGAGAGATATTTACCATAAACAGGGTCACAGCATCTGCATTTCGACAGCTAGTGGAAGTGTGAGGTATGAGAGCCTTTTGGACAAAGCAGAAGTAGTCCATAAACAGTAGAAGTAGTCCATAAGCAGTAGAAGTAGTCCATAAGCAGTAGAAGTAGTCCATAAGCAGTAGGCTAGTTTTGGTGAAGCAATAGCATCTCAAATGTCATCATCTTACTATGATTTAGCAGGGACTGAAAAACTGCCCAGGGAGGAATGCTGTCCATGGAGCACAGAGCCCGACAAGAGGAAGACACTAAAAAGGCCTCATCCAGTGAGTTTAGTTTGGCTCGGAGATAGTTTTCAGTAGTGCAAATCTGTGGAGGCCTCTGTGAAAGGTACAAATTGGCCAATTATATTAAACACAACAGATTTAATTTTCTGCCTCCAAGGACAAAAAAATAATAGTGTTAATAATTAAAAATAAACATGTTTGCATTTTGACAAAGTCTCAAGAAAGCGCTGAGGAAGTGCTCAGCTTTCAAAGCCGCCAGGGCCCAGATACCCCCATGTGTTTAAGTCATTTGAGGCATTAGAAATGAAATGAAAATGCATCTCTAGGAGATATTAATGTTACCATATAGCCCAGGGCTACAGTAATCTCCTGTTAATTCTGACCTAATGAGAGCAGACACATGAGGAGGGAAACAGATGAGTCAGACTTACTTAAGGGGTATTAGACCAGACTACAAGAAGGATACATTTCATCTATATTTATTTAAATTTACACATTTTCCTCCCTTGAACTCCTTCTTAAAAATCTATTATGTATTTGAGTGAATCAAGCAAGTGAACGATTATCACATGATTTGTTCATTGAGGTGAACTTTGCCAAAGGCCCATAGTTTGCTTCCAGAACAGTTCCACCCATTCCATAAATACGTTTACGTTCCCTATTTACTGTATAGTTCCAAACCAACCAGTTCCAAGTGTTCTTTAACAAACTCCGAGCCCATAATAAGGTTCTGTGGTCTGCCAGCGGGGATGCCAGGCTCATCCAAAGTTAACACAGCACTCAGCACCCAGGCCAGCAGGGCACTTCCTCCTCAGCGCTCTGATCTTTAATAGACACTAATCAGATGTGGGCCTGCAGAGAGCCACGGGGCGCAAAGGGGCACAGGGCTCATGCTATAAGCCGTTTACTGTGGCGATAAATGTGATGATCATTCGAATAATGCAAACTTCAAATAAGCTGTAATCAAAAACATTGACATTTCAGGGAGACTGATCCTAACCTTAACCATAGTTACTACTTGCCATAACCTTTAACTTATATTATATCTGGAATTGAAACCCTGTGGTTGATCTAATGATAAAATATTTACTGATTTACTGGGAACCTGATTTTTGTGCCATGATGCAAGTTTGTGTGCAGCTTTTAGAGAGTGTGGAACTGTCCTATAAGATTCTTTATGAACAAGCATTTCTGTTTTACCACTAGTATTCCAGAAACCAACGCAGCATTGGACTTTATCATTAAAACATTTCATAATATTACTGATAAAAGTGCCCCTCTTGTGAGAGTCAGGGTCAAAAATAAGAATAATCCCTCGTTTGTCAAGAAATCGCAGCATTACCGTATTTTCTGGACTATAAGCTCAAAAATGCATTATAGAGAGATGGAAAAAACATGTATAATTTGCACTGGAGTATGAAATGCAGTTGAAAGTGTGAAAATAATAAATAATATTAACTTAAGCTGCTCCGGAGTAAAGGAATAAGAATATAAGTATGAATATAAGTATAAGTCGCACCCCAGGCAAAACTGTGAAAAAAGGTGCAACTTATAGTCCGGAAAATACGGTATCTTGAGACAAAGCTTGGGCCGAAGCCAAGGCAACCAAATCAGCAGCAGATTGGCACCAGTTTTGTCATAAGCGCAATAAATATGTTTCTACTGTTCATGAAGCCAAAGCATCTTACTACATCAGTCACAGGGTCATTCTGCAACATGTGGACAAACGGTTCAATCCTTATCGCTAAATGTTGCTCCCTCTTTACCAAATGAAATCATTAAAGATTCAACTACAGTAATCTGACATAGCACTTTTGTTATATACATATACAAGATATCTTGTATATGTATATAACAAAAGTGCTGTGATCAACTCTTCCAACAAACACATACAAGAGCTGACAAATAATCTTAAAGCCAGAAAGCCAGATTGTCGTTCTGTAATTAATCCAGGTGACATTTCTCTCAGTTCTGTATTATGGTGATATTATATATATATATATATATATATATATATATATATATATATATATATATATATATATATATATATATATATATATATATATATATATATATATATATATGCACACTATATTCTACAGCAACAGTGTTAAAAACTCTGAATCACTCAGCTCTAAGGTTCTGCTTTAAGTTTCAGCTCTGAGGTTCAGCTCTTTGGTTCAGCTCTAAGGTTCAGCTCTAAGGTTCAGCTCTAAGGTTCAGCTCTAAGGTTCAGCTCTATGGTTCAGCTCTATGGTTCAGCTCTAAGGTTCAGCTCTAAGGTTCAGCTCTATGGTTCAGCTCTATGGTTCAGCTCTAAGGTTCAGCTCTAAGGTTCAGCTCTATGGTTCAGCTCTAAGGTTCAGCTCTAAGGTTCAGCTCTATGGTTCAGCTCTAAGGTTCAGCTCTAAGGTTCAGCTCTAAGGTTCAGCTCTAAGGTTCAGCTCTATGGTTCAGCTCTAAGGTTCAGCTCTAAGGTTCAGCTCTAAGGTTCAGCTCTAAGGTTCAGCTCTATGGTTCAGCTCTAAGGTTCAGCTCTAAGGTTCAGCTCTAAGGTTCAGCTCTATGGTTCAGCTCTAAGGTTCAGCTCTAAGGTTCAGCTCTATGGTTCAGCTCTATGGTTCAGCTCTAAGGTTCAGCTCTAAGGTTCAGCTCTAAGGTTCAGCTCTAAGGTTCAGCTCTAAGGTTCAGCTCTATGGTTCAGCTCTAAGGTTCAGCTCTAAGGTTCAGCTCTAAGGTTCAGCTCTATGGTTCAGCTCTAAGGTTCAGCTCTAAGGTTCAGCTCTATGGTTCAGCTCTAAGGTTCAGCTCTATGGTTCAGCTCTAAGGTTCAGCTCTAAGGTTCAGCTCTAAGGTTCAGCTCTAAGGTTCAGCTCTATGGTTCAGCTCTAAGGTTCAGCTCTAAGGTTCAGCTCTATGGTTCAGCTCTAAGGTTCAGCTCTAAGGTTCAGCTCTATGGTTCAGCTCTAAGGTTCAGCTCTAAGGTTCAGCTCTAAGGTTCAGCTCTAAGGTTCAGCTCTAAGGTTCAGCTCTAAGGTTCAGCTCTAAGGTTCAGCTCTATGGTTCAGCTCTAAGGTTCAGCTCTAAGGTTCAGCTCTAAGGTTCATTACAGGAGAAGGATACAGAACTCCCCACTGTCACTTATATTCACTAAAGTAGGAAACAGCGCAGCCTTTTTGTTTGCTTTAAGGCTTGATTGCATTTTGTGTAATTATTCATTACTTTTGCTGAACACCAGATCAAGTATTCAGCAATTGAGATCTCAGGACATTTTAAACTACAGTCGCATAGAGTCAACGCAGAATTAGGAAAGCGGCTTTCAGCTATTTTTCTCCCCTTCTGTGGAACAAAACCCAATGTTAAATGATTTTATGCCATTTTATGAATTCAAAGCGCTGGTTAGATTACACACTATGCCAGCGCTCTTGCTTTGCGTAATTTGTATCCAATTTTGTATGTGTCAGTGTGTTTTGATGTATTTGTTAGATTGGATTATTTGTTTGATTGTATCTGTATTTGTCTGTAAATCCTGTTTGCTTGTTTAACTTGTTTTATGTTGTATTATCCAGATGCTCTTGCAAACAGGGCGCTCTCAAGGGCCCTCGCTCTATTAAAAAAGAAAAAGAAAAGTGATACGGACACGGCCTCCTTCTCAACTAAATAATCTGAATCAGAATCAGAAAAAGGTTTATTGCTATTGTCAGTGACCAAAATTCACAACATTGGAAATTGTTTCTTAGGAACAATTTTTTGGGGGAATTCTCAAAGTGGTGCCTCATAATACCGTATGATCTTTGTGATACCGCTTGACCAAGTTATCATTATGAATAAAAAAACAAATCAACTCAATTGACCTATAATGTAAATAGACCAGTGTTTTTCAATCTTTTTTTTTTTTTAAATAAAGCATGACACCTAAAAAACCTTACCAAATTATGCCTTTTAAAGGGAAAAGGACTTTATAATATAGCAAATGATGGTAAATTATTATTATTTATTTATTTAATATGGACATAGCATTTACATTGGACGGACCAGATGCAATGTTTTAAGTGTTATAGCAAAATAAGCTAATTTTCAACACCTGTCCATAGAAGGCTTTTAGAATTAAAACAATACAAAATGTGTCTGTGGTGATAATTTAGCTGTTTTATTTGATGCAAATGTATGTTCAGGACATTGCAAGATTGTAAATGATTCGATTAAATCCATGTCTAAATCAAAATTGGACTTCTTTTGTTTCCAAGGCATACACAGCAGTGCTACATGGCACACTGGTGTTCTCCGGTTTCTAAAAATATACAATATAGCACAAGTTGCCTTCCAATAAAATTAATAAAATACACACAGTAGTATATAAGATGCTATAGGTGGATGTTTCAAATGCTCAGTCAGTAACACAAAAGTTAGCCCTTATATGCATTTACAAAAGTATATCCAATTAGCACTATAGCTATGAATAGAGATCATGTAGGAACAATGGGAATGTCCACACTTACAGCCATGTGTATGCCTCTTTAACACTAACACACACACACACACACACACACGCACACACACACGCACGCGCACGCACGCACACACACACACACACACACACACACACACGCGCACGCACACACACACACACACACACGCACACACACACACACACACACGCGCGCGCGCACGCACACACACACACACACACACACAAACGCACACACACAAACGCACACACACAAACGCACATAGAGCCCGGGATGTCAGATTAAAGAGCTTCCTTAATTTGTGTGACTGGGGTGAGTTGGGCAAGCTAATGAGATTGGACTAATTGGTATCGTTACTGTAATCTCCCGAGGCACAGGACAACACGGTTAAACATACACTGATCACACTTAAAACCTGCCAGTGATGCTAAAGGTCATTAGCGCCTGTGTTCATTTCCAAAGCCAACCGATGTAAATGGGAGAAAGGAGCACATAAAGCACTGTGGTGGAGTTCAGTGGGGTTAAAACATTCATTTGCTAATTCCAGAATGCGTGTTGTTTAAAGAAAACACGCTGTAACTACACAAAGAAAAAAAAATTTATTGTACAAAAGTAACACTCGTTGACATCCACGGGTCTTACCATAAACCATTTTCGGGGCTAATTAAAGCATGTGTTCTTGTGCAGAACACCTAATCTAATGTTTTTTTACACAAACAAAGAGAAATACATAGTGTCCATATTTTCTTCCGAATACTTTCTATCTATTCTGTGGGATTTTCAAACAATTGGAGAAAAAATACAGATGGCCGCTATTTATACAGTGTTATGAACATAATTTATCACTATATTATATTATTAATTGAAAGTCCATATGCATTGTCGGGATTTTATGTTGTTGTTGTTGTTGTTATTGTTGTTTTATGGCGGTTGGCATCCAAGTGTTACATTACCGTGTACAGTAGATTTTATGTTAAATCTACTGTACAACACATTGGTGATCAATGTTGAATTTTTTTTTTTTAAATCCTTTAAAAAAAACCTTCTTCTTTGATAAGCACCAGATGACATCATCAGGTGGGCTTGAGATATTGGGATTGCTTAAACACACTGGAAGGCACTGGAAGAAGAACTTTTAGGACTACGACAAAGTCTAAGGAATAAAGTCTGGCGGTAATGCAACACTCGGATGTCAACCGCCATAAAACAACAACAACAACAACAACAACAACAACTCTAAGGCCATAAAACAACAACAACAACAACAACAACAACAACAACTCTAAGGAAACGAAAAGTCTGAGGAATAAAGTCTGGCGGTAATGCAACACTCGGATGCCAACCGCCATAAAACAGCAACAACAACAACAACAACAACAACAACAACTCAGAGTAAATTTTTGATGATGAATGGTTAACATGATTAAAATGATTTAAAAAATGCTAATAAACCCTGTTGGATTTGTAAATTACCTGAAGAGGATAATTTACAAAATTAAGTAAATATAATGTCTCTACACTTTTATGTCCCGAAATAAAACTCCAAACCAAATCCAACAAGCCCTCATGACCTGAAGCATGCACGCGGTATCCCTTTTGGCTGAGATCTGGGGAATGGGCATGAGGCTGACAAAGTGAAACAGTAGCTAATGTTAGCACTAATGTTAGCATAACTATTAGCATTAGCGGTGGAGATGAATGGAGAGCTGGCAGCGGGGCCTCGTCTGTCCACAACTACAGACAGGTGGGCAGTTAAATCCGGCTTCACATTACCATATGAGCCACCATGTGCGTCACAGCTCACAAACTCAAATACATACCAGGAGCCCAAAACACTTTCTTTTTCCTTCTGGGTTAATTTGATATTATTCTAACACAAGTGCCTTATTTGGGTGTACCTCATTTCACATTTTAAAACCACAAAATCATCATGGCTTTCATCTTCAGAGAACAGACAAGGCCTACTTTGCATGTGTTACAGAGCTCTGTGACACTAAAATATGTTGAGGAAGTTTGCTTTAGCTCTGGAGGGGGAACCTAAGCTCTGCCACCTGTTCGCCAGATCCACAGGCTTTATTAAATATTCGAATAAAATCATAAAAGCGGGAAGATAAATCAAAGCATTTCCTGGCTGCCTGTGGCACAGCTTCTAAAGATGGTCCTATTTTTAGGCTTTGACCTAAAGCACTGCAGGCATTGTGGTTAATCCTCATGTTTTGGCGCCCAGATGTTGACATATGAAGCCTGCGTAAATTCAGCCTGGAAGACCTGACTCCACCCATCTACGTCAAGGCCTCCATGGAAGGACCCCTCTCCCCAGCGCCATCATCACACTCAAGCGGGCGCCCGCCTGTCCGTCTGTGAGAGTCAGATCCCTCACTTCACCATGGACTCTGCCAGGTTTCTGCGCTTATCCCAAAGAGGTTATGCAGTTTTTCCTGGCCAAAGAAGTAGGGTGAAAGGTCAGGGGGCGTCTGTACCATGGCCCTCGCACCTGCTCCTCATCCCCAATCAACGCTCTCAAGTGACTCCTCCCTGCTCCCAATCAGCACCAGGCGGTCGCATTTAAGCCCTCAGGCAGATGGCTCGGCCGCTCAAACCGTACTGCGACCCACCACCTCCCCAGCTCCTCCTCTGCATTCCCCTCATCCTCTATCTTCTCTCCACATCTACCACCACCAGTCTCCAGGCTCCGGGGGGAGACATCTAATACAAATAGATCATGGAGTGCCCATGATCGCAACGTCTTCCGCCCGGGTCTGAGCGCCAAATAACTCACGAATAAAGCTTGCTAAACAGTCCATTCTCGTGGTCTCTTTGTCTCTCCAGGGTGAAATGAATATCACTCACAGGCACCTGATTCACAAAATCATCAAATCAGGGTCAGGTCAGTTGAATGTAGTTGAATGTAAGGGGCAATGTAATGTAAAGATCTATAAAATACAGCTTTTTGTATGCACAGTCACACCCTGTAGCCAACATATCGAAACATACAGTATATTGATTGTTAATAATTTGCTTTTGCTACATATTATAGTGCATATAGAATACATATGAAAACACATTATGGCACACTATGAGCCCAATCTTTCACCCTGACTTCAGAAAGCTTTTAGGAGATCATCTGGGGAGAGATGTTTTTCTTGCAATCGGATCTGTGCAGTGGGCTGGAGGAAGGCCTGTCTTCCTGGCTCAGACTGAGAGTGGGTAGATAGTTAGAAGGTAATCTCCCTGCGCTATTTCAAAGTCTCCAACAAACATGCACACACACACCGCTCCAAAGCAGCACCTGTTTCCCTGCCTCTCCATCTTCATACACACTCCCCCTCATGCATGCACAGGGCTCCATTCCTCCTCCAGAGAATCATTCCTAAATAAAGCTTGGCTGCCGGAGAGTCAAAATGGCTTTTATTAGATCTTCATCCTGTTTCAACAAGAATAGAGAACATAGTTACATAAAGTTCACACTCTGGTCTTACACACGCAGAGGCCTTATCGACTTGTCCTCATTTAGATATCAGCCGTTATCATGTGTAGATGTATCGCACGTCGAAGGCTGGCAAGAGCCCTGGCATGCACAGAAGTGAGGGGGGGAAAGTAAAATATTAAAGATAAAAAAACAACAACAACAACGTAAAACTTAAATTTAGGATTGTGAGAAGCCAAGGCCTGTCCCATCTCCTTCAAGTGGGGTACATCGAGGACTGTGATCATGGGCCTATAAAGCTAAATCTCAGATTACATAAGGGCTATTTACGGTCACCAATGTGTATGGTCTCAATAAAATAATTTACATCACCGTTCTAACAAATATAGCTAAATTTGCCAAATAATTCAAGTAAAATTATGTGTTCTTTGTGTTATAGTTGTATTTATATAGACTAAAAATATATACAAAAAATTTAGATGTTTTTTTTTTTCTCATTTATGCTGGTATATTCCCTTTTTTCTATTCCGTCTAAAGTGATATTTTAATGTTTTTTGTTGTTTAATACATATTTCCCCCCCTAAATTGTTGAATTAAAATAAAAGAACACAGAACAGACAAGGCAAAGAGAGAGCACACATATCACACACATCAATTAAACATCATTCCCAGATGAGCAATGCCAGATCAGACGGAAGGAGTGAAAACTAAGAATGAAAAAGAAAACCCACAGTAGCAGGACACACAGTCACACACAAGTGGCAATATATCATCTCAGCCGGTGTCACCAGATCTGTATGTGTACCCGGCCTCTATGTCCCCCCTCCAGAACACGAGCCCTCCTGTTGTAACCCTGCGTGCACCTCCAGCTACTACTTTACTGCCCCTGAAAGGCAACTAGAGACCGCTGAGAACCGTGATGAATTACTGCTGGGGCCAGTCTAACGAAAGGCGTCCAAATTTACGGCTTTGCCATCTTTCTTGACTTCGGGAATGGAGACAAAGCAGGTCCCGGGTTTTGACAGACTCGCAGTGAAGGGAGGTGGCGCGCAAAGAGGACGGAAGACAGCTCCCTCAAAGGCAAACCTAATGAGTGAAAATATATGAAGCAGAATGGCCCTTGTTACGCTCTCCCCCTTGACAAGAAAAACGGCAGCCAGACGTCAAAAAATATTTATCACCATCAACAGTCATAGAGAGGTTATAGACGCAAGAGGGCCTGACTGTGTTCACTAACCATTTTGTGAAACAGCGAGAGCCAGCCACAGCATGAAACGCATTTTTCCCTCTGCCTTTTTCCCTTTTAGAGATCAGTTGGTTTAAACGCTTGTTAAATCATCCAAGTTAGAAAAAACAGCCAAGAGAAAAAAAATCCTTTCGTGTGCTGTCTAAACCTGGAATGAAAAGCCCTTTGTAGTTCACTCTGTTGGGTTTGTAAAAACAAATGCATGCTAAATCAAGCCAATCATTTATCCCCCAGACTAGGATCAAACTAATATTGACTGAAAAGCACCAGAAAGATGAGACAGTGAATGCAAATAAGAAGGGTCTTCCTGGCTGCTAATCAGAGGTGTTTCAAGATGACTATAAAAGAGTGGGGAGAAAGAAGAGAGGGGATAGTCAGTCATCTTCATAAACATATTGTCATTTTCAGGAGGATGCCAGGGCTCGAGCAGCAGCCAGACTCCTATACGAGCTGAGAATAGTATATCAGCCACTAAAGCCGCCTTTTTAATCCTATTTGCATTCATATGACTAAAGCGAAAGCCAGCCGGAGTTTATCCGCAGATTCACCAATCTGTATGCCCCTCTTTACTTACTGACGGAAGCCCGGCGCAGGGCAGCGGTGTTGGGATGTCTGCGATCGCTCAGCACAGTTCATCTCAAGTAACGGACACGGTCAAAATGTAACAAGGTTTGATGAGATGCAGGTGAATATAGTAGTAGTTTGTTGTAAATAATGTGCCTTTGACAAGATAATTGGTGGCAATAAATAAATAGTCATTCTCATAGTGCAATTTGAAAGTGTTATCAAAATTTTCGAGTGTGAAAAGGAAAAACAACAATATGGATGTATGTAGCCCTGACATTTCCCCCCCTCCCGCCCCCTCCCACATGCATTAGCAGCCCTCATGTGCCCATGGCCTGTGAGGGGGAGGCATGAGAGATTTAAATACTCTTAGTGGCTCCCTGGTGGAGAGAGCCACAGGCTTTGCTCCGCACTGACTGATTTGTGAATGTCTTCTCCTTAAACAGCTCTGTGCCTCTGTGCACACGCTGCACTGGCACAGGGGAAGCAGCACTTTCAACCATTTGCACATTAATAAACCTCCCCACTATACATTTATTAAATGGTGCTAGAATAGACACTATTTACCCTCAACTCTTTTGCAAGCGCCACCATGCGTTCTCTGTGGTTCTGCAAATTGTTGGCTGCACATGGGTCCTGATAATGACATTCTCTGTCCAATTACTCCTGCTGCCAATAGCTGTGAACATGATGGAGAGGAACACACTATTAACCCTGTTAGCATTATCGACACAAAGACAGAGCCCACATCAACACTCTATTAGGAGCACAATACACTCGTTATTGGACCAAAAGTATTCCCTTTAAACCCCTGTGAATACGTAAACACAGTGTGCACATGATATAGAGCCGCCATCCGTGATCTTTCATGTGAGACATAATATTTGTGTATCAATATTAATGATAGGCCAAGGCGTCCACACTCCAAAATCTGCAAATATAATGCGCTCTTATCAATTCATAACACAGATCAGCCAAACTGTCAGGAAAATCTGAAGTCACACTTAACCGAGCCCACGAGCTGCCATTAAGATGGCTTGACATAACAGGACTGCTGCCAATAATTGTACATAAAGATATGGGAAAGCTACAGTCCAGCCATGAATATTTCATGAATTCCGACACAAAGAGCATGCTAAAAGGATGAAAGAGAAAAACGGCACAGGACTCTATGTGAACATCTAAACAATATGCAAGAATCCCGACAGTATAGGTCACATGCAAAAAGACTGGGGTCACACTGAAATTGTCCATCAGTCAGACAAGCAGAACTGATTTGGATGCTAAATAATGGTTTAGATATTCAAAAATTCCATATATATGCGAAAGGCTTCAGTGCACCGTGGAGCTGGCCTATCAGAGGAGTGCACCGCCACCACGCTCCCTCATGCACACCCAGTACACCTCACAGTCTGCCTCAACATGCGCACACACTTGCACATATGCAGACAACACAGACTAGGAAATCTTTATACACTTTGTTCTTCAACGCGTTAGTGACAAAATATCGCTAGGTTGTCCTGTAAAATATCTGCAGTCAATGATAATGATAATGGGTCGGATGAACATTTTCCGAGCCACACAAACGCTTGAAAGTGCTACGTAGGCTGTTCATCCACCATTCAGCTGTACAGCTCGGTCGCCACATCTGCCCTGGGGCTGACGGAGATCGGAAAGGTGAAGCGCTTTACTCAGAATGCCAACTAACAACCGCTCTGTAACCGCTGAGCTCTAAAGTAAATGACTAAATGTAAATGTCTTTAAAACCAGTGTTTATGTAGTAACAAAAAGTGTGGTAGAGTGGTATTTTTTAAATGTTTGGGAATACCCCTGTGAGTTAAAAAGGTTTTGATTAAATTAAATACATTGCATGCAGGGTGGGAATACATGTTTGCATTGAAAGGCACATTCAAAATTAAAAAAATAAAATAAACATACTAGTTTTGTACGTTTGTTATGACGTTATTAAGGGTCACATCCAACTAATATTGTCCAAAAGGCTATTTTCTGATTTTCTTGGTCTTAACTTTCATCTGAACTATTTTTGTCCTTGTACAAGTTTAAATAAATAATGTTAAGAAAGCAAAAAGTGTCCACGCCGGTCTTTGAAATCCCAACAAGGCTCCACAATTACACTGTGATCTCGTGCTCATTTAGAGGCCGCCTCGTGTGATTGTCATGTGCCACTTGCCATTGAAATGACTTTTCATGTTTCCCATCTTATTGAATGTCAAACACTTCTTATTGAGGAGTCAAATCCATCTGATGATTTTTTATTTTTTTTTCCCCACTCCACTCAAATGGAAATGTTGCAAGCGACAAAACAGAGATATTAACATAATAAAGGAATTCAACTTACAAAAACCCCAACATCTGCTGGTTTGGTGGAAGCAATGGATAACATTTCTTTGAATTCAATTGATGGATCTGATGGCGCTCAGACAGCCATTCACACCACTGTGTCTCAGGAGAGGCCCATAATAAGAACAACATGGGATTAATCTCAACACTGCTGGCCCAGATGCGGCAATATATGCATGGGTCTGCAGGTAAGAAAAGATGTTGTTCCCCTCAAATTAGTTTGAGAGTTTGTGCTTTGTTCGTTCGACTTCTTTTGGAGAGCAATTGGACAATGAGGGCGTGTGCTGTGTGTGTGCGAGAGAGAAAAACAGTTACGCATGGTTTGTGCATTTAAAACACACCAAATACTGCACATCTTATCAAATATATATATATATATACCTTTATTTCAATCATAGAGGGGGAAACATTTGTAAAGTATAACAAAACGTAACTAATTCCAGACAGATGAAAGTGGCAAGGTATCTTACAAAAGCAATGAAATATGTACCAGCTGTGCTTATATTTAGTAGTATATAGGAGTATGGTTTTAAAAAGAAGGTATAAAAGGTATTTTTACTTCAAACTAAACCCTTCTCTAATAAGAACGCAACATCTAAAGAGCTTTGTGGTGTCAATCTCGTATTTAACTTTCCAGCTCCTCTGGTCCGGACCAGATTGGAGCCTTGTGACTGAGAACGGAAATCAAAGTGAATCCGAGACAATGTGAAATATCGCGTGAAAGATGTGTCCGGCTCAGGTTAACACGTGGACTTAGATCTGATAGACAGACGATTCTTCACGGGTCGACCTCCAGGAAAAAAAAGGTTTAATAATGAATACAGTGTGTCTGAATTAAAAAGACACCGGTATACATATTTAATGCAAGTATGATTCTGCATGCAATTAAAAATGAATGATGGCAGGGTTCACCTCTGTAGACCCGGGCCCTGGCTCGTCTGTCCGACCACTGGGGACTACAGCGGCTTAAGTCTCCAGAAAGATTGGATCCATGCGCGCCGTCTATGGGGACGTGCAACTCTAAATATCCCACTTTAGAGAACTGTCCGAGCTGTACAAACCGCTGTGGGAATCTTAGGGCCAGTGATTAATGTTCAACCCGGAGCCTTAAATCACTCCGGGTGATATACTCCCCTTGCCGGGCTCGTCTGATGGGGAGAACACCACTGATGGGAAACTAAAATGAGATTGCAGAAAAGCAGGGCCAAGAAATTAGGGCTGACCCAAATGGGTGTGGGGGTAACATGGAGGCTATCACATTAACCTGACGGGGGCGCCGTTAATAGGGTCCAGGGCTTAAACTGATATATCAATTTCCCTCCGCGCGGACAACTTCAAAGGGGCCAAAGCTCACTCTTGCCTCTTGTGTAGGGCCCCCATCAATCTCAAGGCGCTGTGGGCATCATCACCTCCAGCCCGAGACAAGCCCAGGATAAGGATCAGCGCAGCGGGGCCCGGATGATCGCCAACCCAACTGTCCGCCACTGATCGGAGACGAGATTAGACTTTTAAGTTTGGTTCTTCTGGGATTGGCCGCGAGAAGTGCTGCCCATCAAACGACTCGAGCCTTAGAATGTGTTGTCAAAACGGACTCAATTGCAAGCTAATGGCTAAGGAACGTTTTTGTGTTGTCAGAAATGTTTGTGTTTATTCAGAATGAATTAGTTTTACCTTTGGACCCAGAGAAACATGTAATAATAAGTCCAAATGTTTGTCTGTGTTGCTAGTCTCCTGCAAATCGTCTGTTTATGTGAAAATGTCACCCAAAATGTGCCAACTGTTTTTCAGGGAAATCAGAGGTCCAGTGTGAATGGATTAAAAGAGTGGCTATGATTGTTTCATAAGAAAATGATTGTGGGATGTCATTCTTAGCATCATGATAGGTTAATTGTTAATTGCAATAGTTCAGGTCACAATACAATCGTAAAAAACAAAAAATACTAATTGTGACCATTTGAAAGGCAAAAAAAGGATTTTTTTGGTTCAATATTTAATCCAAAAAATAAACCTAAATGTAAATAACATTTTTATCTGGCTGTTTTTGTCATGTTTAACAGTATTTTGTCTTTCAGAAAGTTCAATTTCATAAAGTCGGTCCCAAACTTGTCAAAATAGTCCTTTTAATGATAACAAACCATTTTATATACTATATTAGCAGGTGGTTTGACAATATTTAACTTAGAAATTAGAAAGCAACCCAAGCTTCCTGTGAAATGACAATGTAAAAAACATGTAACTAAGATTCAGCTGAAGTATTAAGTACGATACAGTTTTGTCTGATAGTTGTTCCTCATTGTGTTCAGCAAATGCAATAGGTAAACAACATTGTGAAAAATAAAGCCGAGTGGGTCAATTGAAACACACACATTTTCAGTTTGATTTGCTGAAACTGATTGCAATCATAATAATGTCTGACAAGCACTTCTTCCTTGTTGTGTACAAATGTCATACTAATTACCCCTGTCAAGCTAAAGGTGTAATTTAGCAACACAAGTGATAGCGTTTAGCACTGCTGACAGCAACAGTCACACAAATCCAGGAAGTGTGCAGCCGAGCACCTTCCAGTTCATCTGTTCCTTTGTACCGAAACCGCTTTTTTTTCCCTCCTCCTCTCTTGACAACAGAGACTCGAGCAACTCCTTTCTTTTTGCTAAACTCTGTGTTCCCAGAAATCATATCAAAACGCAGCTCTCACAGTGCAAGCCCTCCAGGGTGCTGATGTCACTTCCACTGTAACACTCGGCTGATGACTGACATCTGCTTCACATGAGGAGAGAGAGAGGGGAGGACCAAAAAAAAAGCTTGAAAAACATACAACGCTACACACCCTTTTTGTTTCAGATGACATTTCTGACTTTACGCTAACTTGTTTTGTCAAAACAATTCCCGAAGAAATTAAACAACACATTACTCAAGTCAAACCTGAAACCGAGATGCGCCGACAACACGCTGACTGCAGTGCACCGGCGTATCCTTCGACTGTGTGTTTGTCTTGTCACAAAGCTAAGGTTTCAGGAAGTTTGGATGGGATGAGGAGGGGATGCGAGCGCGCAAACAAGGACTCTGATGACACTGATAATAGTCACCTTTGAAGGACTTTCACTGGGGATGAATGTACACTCAAAACAGGAGCATCGAGTTCCTGTAAACAGCCGAGGTTTTGGGCAGGTTATATTCCAATGCAAAAATGTCAAAAGAGTTTTTTTGTACAGAAATGAATTCAATGTGTTTGGTCAATAACAGCTGAAAGGAGACACTCGATATTCAAGCTACTAATAGTCTTTTAATTATAGGATGACAACTCCTACAGGGCACTGCGGTCAGTCAGTCGGAGGCGGCGCACATACTGTACAAAGACACTGACATTGGCCTGGGACTGGAGTGTTAAAATTGTCGCTCTCTGTTCTGTTTTCTGCGACTTTCTCTACGGCGATCAACATGACGAAGCTGGGAAAAAAAAAGAAAAAGAAGCTAAATCTATCATAGTGAATCAAAGAAATGTTTAATTTAGGGCTGCAATGATTATTATTTGTGACTAATCGGTTCTAAAATAAATTATTACAGTTGTATTTTGATGATTGTAATTGTTAAATGGACTATACACGCTAAACACGTATCAAAAGAACTTTTTATAATAAAGACAGAGGTGAAATTAAATCAAAATGTCAAAAATAATTAACATTGTCATCATAAATACAGTTTATTGGTACATATTCTCTATTTAGAAGCCTTCAGTTAGCACATTCCAACTTTTATTTGCATTATAATGTATTTAAAAAGTCTCAATAATTGAATTGTTTGACTAATCGACTAATCAAAAAAGAATAATTGATGAGAATACTTACTGACTTTAGTTTAATAATAATATTATTAAACTAAAGTCAGTAAGTATTATGCATGTTAACATCAAACCTCATTCTATTTGTTTATTAATTTCCATGGTTTTAGAATATAATTTGCTCAGGTTTAATACCATTTGAAAGCTGTTGCAAATAAATGTTCCAGAAGCGTATTATTTATGAAGATAATTTATCAAAACGTAAAAAGTCTGTTAACCAAATTGAATTGCTTGCAAGTAAGAACAATATCATACAGTGAATGCCTTTACAATAAACTTCTTTCACCTCTTGACCACACAGGAAAAATCTTCTTTAAACTCACTGCTGCCGTTATAGTCTAAACAAACGGGAAAAATACATAAATACTGTATACAAAAAAAACAGAAAGTGGGTAAAAGGTGTCTGGGTTTAGTGCAGGAGTGTTGGAGGCGGCGCTCCAAACAGCTCGTCGGTGCGGGCTCCAGTTTGCTGTGCGCCGAGCAGCCGGGATCTATGAATACTGATCAGGAGGAGATGTAAGGGAATTTTACAGCAGGTATTGTCTGTCACTCACCCCGTCTGCCTGTGTGATCACTACCTCCTCAGCGCCTGTTTCATCTCTCTCTCTCTCTCACACACACACACACACACACACACACACACACACACACACACACACACACACACACACACACTCCTCCCCCAGCCCCACCAGAAGAGACCTGGTGCTGGGGTGTGCCCTTGCCAAAAAGTGACAGGTGTTCCAGTAGAAAATCCCAAAATCAAAGGGCCATTATTCTTATTATACGACAGTGTTATACCAGGCATTAAACTGGCTTTGTGGAGCTCACCGTTATCTGCTTTTGAATGTTAACTCACTGTAACCGCGTGCCCGGCGTCGAGAGGTAATTTTGGAGATGAAACAAAAAAGATCACGTGTCTGCGAGAACGGCACTTCGATTTGGGTTTTTTTGAAAGTCGTGACACTTCTTTATGAAAGACGTAAACATTACATAACGTCGCCGGTTATTTTGGTGGCATAAAATGTCTGTGGATTTCTGTCAATCCAATATTCTAAATCTGGAAAGGAAGAAACTGGAGGAAAAAGTGAAAAGGAACATGATGTGATTTCATTGGGGGAAATGGGATTCGCCACAGAATATCACAAATTATGACAAATCAAGGTGTGATGTGCTGTCAGGGCCTGGTTTAAACACATTACTATCTTTTTTTGGTTTTATTTGTATATTCAATAGACAGAAACTTTTAATTTTTGATAAAGGTACAATCTTGATTTTTAGATTTTACACGACAAATACTGTGAGAACACAATAGTTTTTATTTGTACCCTGTATATTGCACATTAACTATACCACTAATACAATTTCAAATACAATTTCGAGGCATGAAAATTTTACTTTTCCCGCATACTTTAATTTATACCCTGAAAATTCAAAGTGGTTGCTTATTCTTTCTTATAAAGACTTAAAAAACATTAGTATTTAAATCTGACGTCAGTTAATAATTGAAAATGTATTATGATCTACTTAAGTCACCTTAAGTTTGAATGATAGAGCCTTTTAAAAGGTTTTTTAGTCAGAACATGCAGAGGATATATTTCATCCATGATATAGATTTGAAGATAAGACAGTTAGTATTTTTATGTTTCCACTTAAATGGACAGTTTTATGGTTATACAAAAAAAAGCATAGCACAAACAAAACATGTAATGCTTTGGATCAAAACTGACAGAAAAAATGAGGATAATACCATTTTTTTTTTTTTTTTTTTACACGCAAAGTAAATTATACCTCCTGAGAAATATTTAAAAATTTTAAAATTTTCTTGACTGAACATAAACTGGCTCAACTCACAACATCACTTAGTCTACTTTTTTTTTTTGCACGGGAGTCAAATCACGCAAGAATATACTCAATTAGCCAATGCATGGTTTTAATCAGCTAAGTGTAGCAGGCAGCTGTTGTGTGAAGTTTGTTGTTAGTCCCGTCCAAACCAGCGCTGTCACAATCACCCACTCCGGACACATTCAGGCCAGATGACACACAGCTTTGCCAAGGTCTTTTTTGCGTGTGTGTTAATGGGTTAGTGACAGTTAACAGCGCAGAGAGAATACCCCAACATTGCTTTGGCGGAATCTAATTTAGCTTTTCAAAGACCCACACAACACGAGCGCGAGATTTGCAAATGTAGCGCAAAATGTGGCACCGTCGTTTAAAATAATGAAAGTTATTGTTGTCTCTTCATGTCTCACTTGTAACACACTTTGTAACTACCAGCAACTGCAAAAAAATGACTCTTTTGCCCCAGTCCAAGGCGGCGCACAAGTGAAATTGATGGTTTTGCACTTGCATTGTTCTCGTAAAGTTGAATTCGGCAGGAAACAACATTCTTGCTCTTCTTTTATGGGCTATCAATGATCTTTTTTCTGACACATTATTTGGAGGCCAGCGGGAAAATAGGAAATGGCACGGTCAGTGGTTTGCCACAAAGGCTTCTGGGAGCTGGCGAGCGCGACATGCGTGGGTGAGGCGTCCGCGGTGCCAGCTTGTCTTTGAGAGCAGTTGGAACACTAAAAGCTTGTGACCATGCACTGGGAAAAAACACACACAAGCAATTAGGCGACCCAAAAGTCATGAAGATGATGATTCTTTGGCACAAGAGCGGCTCTCTGTTTGAGTTGTTGCACTGGATTTTGGCAGCAAAGCAATTTAGTTCTGTGTGCTTCAACATGCATAAAAAAGTCTGGAGATGTTTTTACCACAGTGTGTTCGGAGGGTCGAGGCAAAAGTGTTTGAATTTTAGTTTGGATCCAGACGGTTGTTTAAAGCGAGATTTGATAGGGAGATTTTATGTTCACAAAATAAAATGCTTTACTTCAAAAAAGACACTGTTTTTCGCCCTGAACTCAAGATGATCAAATTAAAATAGTCTCTGGTATTGTCACACAAACTAACAAATGTCTATGAAAAGTGAAGAGAAAATCTGTTTGAATGTAAATGCCATTCTTTTAAATAATATTACCCATCGAGGTGAAACAGAACAGAAAAACAGAAATCAACACATTTAGAATATACATATTGGACAAATATAGATCATAGTTCATTTTTTGCTGACCTTTATTTTACCTGGGATGTAGTGACCCAGCAGCTTTTGTTGACTTTTCCACATTGTCTTTGCCTATGTTTCACTCAGGAGACTGTTTAATCAAACTATAAAAGTATACAGTAGAACTATTATTAATCTTATGATATTGCACCCTTTGTCCACGACAGAATTATATTTATGAATTGTTTTTTCCCTTTCTTTCTTTCTTTCTTTCTTGTTTTACTCGCCTGTCAAGCCCTATGAACCTAAACACATCCATTCCCTGTGAAACTCAGGCTCAGGCTTTTGGGGAAATTAAATAACCTGGGGATTGAGCTACTTTACCAAGCCCAATTAACATATTTGCCTCAAGGGGAAAATATTGCCTCGAGTTGAATGGACAGTAATTTAACGCATGGATTTTTTTCTCCTCTTAATTCTCCGAGCTTTGAATAATCTGAAGAATAAGGGTTTTTAAAGGGATTCGTTGCAGCTGAAGTGGTAGAACGTAGCAAAACTGCGTCAAAGCAAATAGTATTCGAGCTGGGAACATGCACTATTGTGTTAATTAGGAAAGAGCATGCTGACAATACAATTCCTTTGTATTTTCCGGGAAGCCCAATTGTTACATGGAATATTTTGTAAATTTAGAGCCTGGATTTAATTGTTCTACTTCAAACAAATCTAGAGCCACTTTGGACATTATGTTTCATGGGATTCTTTTGCTAATTAGTGGATTTGGAAATGGTGAAACTGAAAATATAGTAAATATAGGACTTGTAACAGGGTTTATACTTTGAGCAAGTTTTTTTTGTATGAAGTTGTGACGGCGAGCTTCTTGTACCACTGGGGAAACCATGAACAAAGATCCACAGTAAGTACATCCCACTCACTAAAGTTAAGTTTTATCCCTCCATTCTTTAGTACCCACTTAAAAAAGTAAAAAAGTCTCAAATTACAGTTTCATTGGTGGTACACCTTCCCATTTTCTGTCCAAACCCCCCGGTGCACTTAAGTATCAAGTCTTATAAAGTTAGGATGGCCCTTATTACTTCTCATTAGCGGGTAACCTGATGCACACAGACATGTCCGGCAGTTGCTGTGGTCAGCTGCTGATGCTTCCAAAATTGGCTGGCCCCTTTCTCCCAGTGCTGAGGCTGACCACCAGAAGTCTCCTTATAAACTCCCAGTCTAATGTAATGTACTGCGGCTTAACTTGGAGCCCACTTCCTCTGTCGCCCAAACCAAAAGGGACTCTTAAAAAACTGGCTTTAAATTTCCCTACTGTTCGCCTTGACATCCAGCGTTACAGATCATTAAGGCTCGAACAGGCTCTTCAGCAACGCACTCAAGTTGTTTAAGGCGATGTGTAATTAAACTTGGGATAAACAAAGGCTTTTTCCCCAGGTCTTTAGCCGTGTGCCTGTATCGTTCTCGTTTTTTTTTCCTCTTTTGGCATCTCTGCGAGCATTAAAGGGGTTGACACACAAGAAAGGAAATTCTCATTGGCCCCTGTGGCGGTGGCAGGCATGGACGAAGGCCCTCAGCCTAATTAGAAAACTAAATACTCTGAGTAATGCCGCACCCAGGGGAATACAACTGCCATATCTCTTACACTTGTGATGTAGAAGGACCCGGAGTGCCGCTGGAGAGGCATTTTTTGCAGTTGAAATATCCTTAAATTTTTTTACACAGCTGTCCACACAGGCCCACGCACTTAAGACAGGCTCACTTTCATAGTTAGAAATAGAAATTTGTGTCCTAAGTGCTGCAACATGGCTAATGCTAAATATTTAATTCCCATGGGTGCTAATTATGGTTGAGTGCTGGCAACACGGATTCTCTTTTTTCACCACGCATAACAACTGTAAAAGCAATTTAAGCATTTTTCAATTAATTAAACACATAGTCTTCCAGTAACCTCTTGTCATTGTGCCCTCCAGGACCGTAGCTAATTTGTGTGGAATAGAAAAAGGGAAAAAGGCAAATGAGTGGCGGGTGGTTTGTTTTTATCTTTGCAAAATGCTCCAACAAAGGGATTAAAAGCATGATTTGATTTTTTTTTTTTTACACTTCAGACAGATCACATTCTATCGTGCCGTACAAAATGTGTATAGTTTTATATGTTAGCAAACTACATATCAGATGACTTGAACCAAGAGCTTGAATATCAAAGTCAGGCAAGATATTCTGACCGTGAAGCTAATCCCTGATGTATTTTTAGTCACAACTGACTGATGAAGTCAAATTACTACGTCGCAGATAAAGTGAGTCTCTCTGAAAAAGCCTTTACAAGATTATGCTGCAACCAAGAGAGCTGTTAGCGCCAGTGCCTCTCTAAATGAACTTGTCCAACAGCGCTCAAGTAGACGACAATAAAGAAGAAATGACTAGCAGTGAAATGGAGATAAGAATACATTATGTCTATAATATGCAAAAATTATCTTTGCATACTGGCTATTTAAGAGTACAAAAAGGATAAAAGAAACTGTTTCATTTGACACAATGGAAACATAAATAAATGGATGAAATTTACATTTTTATGAGGGTCAAATGAAAGTAAGAAATCTGATACATTTCAAAATCCATAAAATAATGCAAAGTGCTTGTATTGTATTCATTATAATTTTAGCAAAGGACTTGAGTTGCAAACGCTTTTGGGCAGATATGGTGGGAGGGGAAGTGGCATGCAACTCTCAAAGACCAAACCAGCCTGTGAAATCCTGCAAGTGGTAATGGGATCCCAGGATCGTCTCTGCGTTACCTGCTGCAGAGATCGCTGCGTTATATGTGGGTTTCAGTTTTATCCCGCTAAAGTCTGGAACAGTCCTCGTGACCATGTGAGACAGGTTTCTACTCTGACAGTGTTTAAATCACAGCTCCAAACAGTCCTGTTTAGCTGTGCATACGACTAAAATGATTTCATCTGCACACTTCTCTTTTAAAGTAAAGGTTTATAATGATTAATTCAGTTTTTAAACTATTTTGATTGATCTTTGTTGTTCTCCAAAGTACTTTGTAGCATGTAGTGTACAAATTGTGCTCCACAAGAAAAACCTTGCGTTGCCTTATATTTACATGACAGATATTTTGCAGTACTCATAGAGATATGAAGATTGGAGAGATTGAAACCAGATAGTGTGAAAATTGTCCCACATTACAATAATCTCAATATTTTTTTTGACTATCCCGATATCAAATGTCATAGTATTACATCAAGCCAACAGAAATGTTTCAAAACATGCTTTTAAATGTATTAGCAGTGGTTTAATTATCGTATGTGTGAAGCTAAACTGTCCTGGAAGATTCCGCCTGCTGTTTCACCTGCACAACCTGCCTTCACCTCCCTGCTCTGCCCCGATAGGCTCAGCATCTGCCAATCAACCCCACTTGTTTTAAACTCCGCCCTCCTCCACTCCATTTGACAGTTTGGCCCTCCTCCACCCCAGCACCAGCTTTACAGACTTTATTTTTCTTTAAAGTTGTATTTTCACTACCAGTGTCTAGGCTCCTGCTCCTCCTGAGCATTGCTCATCGTTCCCTGCATCGTTCCCTTTTTTCTACACTGGATGCCCTTCCTGGAGCAAAACAGCCATTAATCTAGGCTGGCACTGGCAAAGTGAGCACAGACTGTTGTGTTGACTCTAAAATGTTTTGCCCCAAAACGTGTGACAGCTTCCTATAAGTTCTGTCAAGCAATGAAGGCTGAACTCCAAGAACCAGCAGCAGTCAGTCCGTGATGCCCATGCTGTCCTGTACGGGGCTATTTCTGATCTCCGGATGGCTAGGGTTTCAAAGCCTGTTTAAACGGGCTCCCACAAAGCCGGAAGCAGAAACCTCAGTCCTCTCCCTCCTCCATTCTTTCTCTAAATATTGAGCTAGCTTGACCCCCCCTTGGTACACAGAGCAGGAAGGAGAGGGGTGGGTAAGGGGGTAGGTCCTCTTTCCACATGCGGGCTGGTGCGGAAAGACAGGGAAGCACAGGGTCAGGGCTCCCGGTGCTAAGCTGTGAAAGGCAAACGTTTGGCAGAGTAATTACACGCCGCACTGCTCTGGGAGTGATTAGTGATAGTTGTCTGTTCAGAAGTGTGTTTTTTTTCCTTTATGGGCCACGCTTGCCTTCCCCTCGGCTAATGTTTAGATTGCATTTGCATGGGGGAAGAAGTAGTCGCATATGTCAACGTAAATAGTGCGCCTAAGATCTTTCCCAAATGTGTCATGTGAAGTACATCGACACGTATAACCGTATTTTATGTAAAGATCATATCCTGGAAAATGCACTGTGTCATTTTAGAGTTTCTGAAGCCATAATAGTTATTGTTTGAGTGGACCACAGCTACTTATATTGCCATTTGATCGTCTGAAAGGATATTATACGCAAACACTAGCACAGCAGTCACATTTATCAAACAGCCAAAATTAAATCAACGGTTTACATTGAATTGCTTTCAATAGTTTAGCATTACTTTCAGCATCACGACATCATAAGGCTATGGTGAGCGCTCATTTGTCACTACCTCAACGTTAACCTGTGTGTTTATTTTGGCGAGACATGCTGTGCGGCTGTACCTGCAAGTTGTACAGGCTGCTTGTAACAAACACCATTCGAGTTGTGTAGCCTTTAGCGCTTTAGCCTCACAGCAAGAAGGTCCAGGGTTAGATTCCTGGGCAGGGTTGGGCTTTTCTGTTATTATGCTGTTTCTTGTATGTGCTGTATCAGGTGTTGTTTTGCTGTGAGTATTCTGTTTCTACTGCCACTAAAAACATGTATAATAGGCTGCATTCACGTTCTAGAATTTGGTGAAGATAATCCCCCATAATCTGAGATCTCAGATGGAGGGCAGAGCCTATGGAACCCTATATGACCCTGTAAGAGATTCACAGTAGGTGGCGGTAAATTCACCTTTGCATTTGGCTGCCGCCGCCATTAAAAACTACAACAACAGGAGCAGTTTTTTTAAATAAATATCCAAAATTGAAATCTACAAACATAGAACCTCATAAAGAATCTATTTGGGATTATCTCAAACAAATGATATTTTAACATTACCGATAATTTTTGGGGTTGAATGATGGCACCACTTTATGAGGCTATTGTGAGATTATTATTTTTTTTACACCTTTTTAAATGTTAAAAACATATGTTGACAGAGAAGACTTTGAACTTTGTGCCAGTATTTGTTGCATTTGCATAGAGATATTTGTCATGTGCCAGGTCAACAAATGTACAATCTGACGGTTAAACTGTGAACTCTACCACAGAATCCTCACCTGAACTCCAGCTCAGTTTCAAACTACAGGGATTCTAGAGTGCTGTGATGTCATGTGAACAATTTTAAAATCTTAACTTTAAAATTGAGTTGGAGATAAGAATTCTGTCGTGGAATTCACTGATTGTAGATTTGTTGACCTGGTTTACGGTTCACGTCTCTGTACCAGTTTATGTTTCATGTGTGTCCAGTAATACCAAAGTTCAACGTCTTCACTGTCAACATAAATAATCAAGCAATTTTTATTTTTTCACAATAGCCTCAGAAAGTGGTGCCATTATTCAACTCCAAAGCTGTTATCAGTTGAAAGGACTTTAAGCATGATATTAACATGTTTGTGGCGCTAATCCCAGGGTTCAGCGCTGTAAAGCACCCATAAAGGTATAAAGGCCCTGGCCCACCATCGAAAATCATGACATCATCAAATTCCTCTCTGGGTCAGGACACAAATCCAGTGTCTTGATTAGTGCAATAAATTTGTCAAAATGCTATCTATTTAGGGATAAATTGGAGTAACATGGTTAATATTTGACTTATTTATTAGTATGTATTGTTCTTGCATCATCATTTACACATCTGACAAAACATTGGAGAAAGTTTAAAACAGCTAACGCCGCTTTGTTTGCCGACTAAACCCATAATACACTTGAAATCTCATAATCTCAGCATCAGAGAGCAACTTTGACAGTGGTTGTAAAAGTTGGGTGGCAAACGGAGGAGGGAAAGCTATCACCAAAAAGGACAAAGTCGGAAATTCCTCAGGGGCTTTCTGGGATTGGGGAAGAGGTAAGAGAGTACCTGTAGTGCAATCCCCTCCAAATCTGCAGCAGGTGTAAGGCATTACAGCGAGCATCTCCGCCTTGACTCCCCCCGTCTGCCTTGATCACCGAGGGCACCGTGTCAGGCGTCGGACAAAACCAAAATCTCCGACAAGAGGAGGACCGAGACCCGAGGCTCAGCGCACTGCATCAGGTAAAGTTTCACCACAAGATTAATACCTGGACTATGTTTAACACTATTGTCCTTCTGAGAGAGTAATTTCATTCATTAACTACAATCCTACATCGGCACCTGACATTTTAAATATTCAATTACATGTGAAATGAGTCTGTTGAGGATACGGTCTGTGGTGAAGACAATAAACGTGGCAACGCCTAAGGTTTTAATGAGAAAAGATAGATTTGAAATAACATTATTCCTCTGAGGTTGCCTCTTAAACTACAAAGACAAGAAACCCCCACTTATTCCCCGTCTGATAATACACGGCAATGTTTATCCGACTAATAAGATTACAGCGAGATTCAGACACGATTTGAACTAAACACCTGGCACGCTGTCATTGTAAAGTGCACACTCGACTGCCGAAACAAAGCAGTAGCAGCGGTGTCAAGAGAGAGCGAGCAACTCTGAGCCATGTTGGCATTGTTGTTGGCATAGATTACACATGACACACCAAATGGAAAAAAAAGGCTGATTGCAAGATGCTTATTTGAAACTTAAAACCTCAGGAGTGGGAGACGGGGGGATGCGACTGAGCACGTGCAGTGAGCAGAAAGCAAAAGCGGTTATCTTCATTTCAAATGCTGGGGATGTTTTTCATTGTGTGTTTATATAGAACATGACTGCCACGACTACAAAGGTAAGAAGATACAGCATCAAAGTCCATCTCATAAAAAAGAAGGAATGTATGACAAAATATAATCCACCTTCACCTTCCCTTTAAGCGGCCTTATTTGATTACAGTGGAGCAGGTCCCAAATCAGCCACTTAGTCCCATATCTCACCCCCACTGGTGTTGTGAGTAGGAGGTACAACACAGGTTGCCAAAGTGGCCTGGGAGCGGAGAAGACGGGAGTGATGCTGAGGAGCAGATACTGATTTAGAAGAACAAAAGAACTACTAGAAGCTTCCAGATGTAGTTGCAGAAGCAGGAGATGTAAAGTCGTCAGTGAGTGATATTTTCAAACTAACACTCACTATTTTACAACTCAAAATGTAAAGGAAATGGTTGTTGCTCTTGGTGAAAATATGTTAAATGATATTGCCCATCATTTATGTAGCATTTATGAAAAAAATATTAAATTGCTTCACAAACAAGATTCTGACGTCAATTATCAGTAATTGCTGTGTTACTACTTACCGAAATCATCTTATTTGTGTAACTCGTAATATGGTGGCTAAAGCTAATATTCCTGCATAAGAAATGTAAAACAGTTCAGACAATATTGTATCTTCTGTTAATAAACACTAAAAGGTCATTGTAAATGTGGTCACTGAGGTAGCGACTGGATGTCTGACCAAAGCAAAGCTAATGTATCGTTTAGCCTCCCCAAGCAGAAGTACCTCGCATGTCCGTCTCCAGCCACAGAGTTCACCCCCTGCTTAAGGCAACAAGACTTGAGCTCAGCATTACAAGCCTATTAAAAGATACTTTTAATTACACCCAGCTCTCCCGGGATCACTTCTTCCGTGAACTCTGTGTTTCTTTGGCATGTGCACTTAGGAATGGCACCAGCACAAGCACATGTTGTTTTTTTGCCTCCAATTAAAGGCTATGTTGACAGATTAAGGTTGCTTCTGGTTTGTGCATCACTAATGTATTTAAAGGCAGATGATGAAAATGGAGGGGTTTTCTGTACATTAGGGGTGTGTGAGGGTCTCCGAGAGCGAGCCACATAGAAAACAGAAAGGAGCAAAAGCACCATAACCTGAGGGATTAATGTGTTTACATTACCTGGGCTGTGATCTATCACCAACCTCGTCAACTTCTATTATACATCACATGCATAAGCATCTGGAGGCACTCTTGCATTCTTTCACCATCCGAGCCATGGTTCTTACACAGACGTCATGTGTTTTAAACTTGACTGTAATAGGACCTTTGTTTCCATCACCCTTTTCTGATGTAAATACTGTATTTGCAAGTTTCATAATTTTGTAATAGACCATATACAAGTTTGTATAAAAAGATTCAGTTGTAGTCGTTGTAGTCATTTGTAATAATTGCTCTTTTGTAGTGCGCCGCAGCACATCTCCAAAACACCACTGCAAACGGCTGCTGAATGTTATTGGCTAAAGAAGGATGAATGTTTAATAAATAAAATCAATCATCGGTGGGGTTTGCCGCACTGTATTTATTGCACATCAGGACGACTACTTAATTATGTGTCTGCAACCGCCAAAATCTTACAATGTTATTTTCACATCCAAAATTAAGCACTTACATGAACGCTGCATATTCTTCCCCATTGTGTCCAAAAACAGCTGCAGTCGTCTGGGATCAGCGTACAGGAGAAACTGATTGAAAGAGCTCATAACACACTCAGGCCTCATTATATCCAATCAATATTCATTTAGTCACTGAGCCTATTGACTCATTTCTGAAATAATATTACAGGTCATTTGTCTAGGCACCGGGCCAGGCCAAAATGATCCCTTATGTGCTTCCCCAATTTAGCAGCAAGCTTGTAAGATGGAGTCAGCCTCACAATGGAAGTGTAAATAAATATTTTTTAATGCAACAGTAGGAACAAAACAAAAAAATCAATGCATGCTTCCTGCGATCCGCCCACAGCCAATCAATCTTGATGTGCACAGCTGGCAGTGTGTGGCGTATGAGGACACATGAAGAGAGAGAAAAGGAGCAATCTTTGTATGATATCTCTTATTTTGGAATCGCTTCTCATAATAGGGTCATCATTTCATCACTTAGCCAATCTAGAGGCCTGCCATTCAGCCTAGAGGGGATCTTGGGGAGCAGGGGAGGAAAGCGTCAGAGGGGGGCAGCCATAGACCATAATGGCAAAGCATAACACACACATGGGCTCCATACATCTTCATTTGGGTCAATAAGAGGAAAGAAAGGCGTGGATAGATATGGTTTCCTGACAGTAGCATGGGAGGTTATACAAAAAATAAAAGCAGTATGGCAGTGAGTTTATGCTAATCTTATACCATTATTATACACTAATATTTTATATGCAGAAATATATAGATGATTTTTACAATGATCTAGTAATTATGCAAAAAACAACAACAACAACAACGTTATTTTAATCTCTAGTGGCAAACGAAATGTTATTAGATGTCTGAAATGTATTTAAGCCTAACATACATCACTTTAAACTTGTAATATTGCAATGGAAAAAAAAGGCTTCTTAATCATTATTGTTTGAAACGGGAGCATAATGGATTCCCACGTCTCCACTCCAGATGCTGTATTTAACCACACTCCATATTATGTTTAATTAACACTCCCCCACCCCACTCCTTTTAAAAAAGAAAAATACAAGGTCAAAAATAAATTACATCCATTATTTGCGTCAGATCTCCCCAAAGCATTCGGAGCTGAAAACTGTTTTGAATTTCAATTGGCTTTCCGAGTGGCAAAAGCCCTCAGCTAATACATCAAAGAAAAATTGGTGTCAAGTAATCGGTTTAGGACACAGATTGCGAACGGTTAAAAACGCCCATGAATACTTGAAGCATTTTGCGTAAACGCTCTGGGATCAGCGGTGGGAGCGGTGCGGCTGACCTTGTGCGCTCCGCAAAAACCTGTCCACCACCGCTCCACGGCATTAACGGGCTGTTTTAACCCAGGCAGTCATGCAATTAGCCTGCCACAACGCATAATGTTGTGTAATAATAGCCTCTATATCCAATTTAGATTACGCTCTCCCTCAGGCATTTAAGCTCCATCATCTGTCATTGTCATATACCCGGGTTTGAAGCGTCTAAAGATGTGCGCGTAAAAACAAAACAAAATTATTTACGGGAGAATAAAAGATTTTAACACCTCGCCAGACATCCAGATGAATAGCCGAGGCAAGTCACCAACCTGCTATTATGTGAGTGCAGTGCCCGTGTCCTCCCCCTGCTGCACAGAACCAGTCATGAAACACACACGAGGTCACAGGTTTGTCAGGTCACTTTTTATTCAGCCTTATTCGTACAACATTTGTATAAACAGTTCAAATAAATGCAACCGTTCATGTAAAGAAAATGCTTTTTCAGACATTGTAGTTTATTATTAATTTTGGCCTGATATTTTGGAATCTGCTGGTGCACAAAATTCTCTAAACCTGTGTAAAAGTAACACGCACGACGCAAAACCTTCCGCATATTGTTATTTAATTCATTCCGGGGTCACCAAACATCCTAGACCCGTCCTTATAGTTTACTTGTCTGGGGGCGCACGTTGGCCCCCGCCGTAACCGCGTCATCACCCTCTCTGGAGGTTTTCAGAGCGTAAAAAAGAGCACGTGACTGAGTGCGCGCGCGGTGTTTAGTAGCGCCTACAGCGATCCCTTTCGGCTCAACTGAGATCTGAACATTACCATCAGTCTCCTCTCTAAATAATGAACTAGATCAACATTTGAAATAATAATAATAATTATAATAATAATAATAATAATTATAATAATAATAATAATAATAATAATAAATGGCTAAAATTAGTATGTCATAAATATCTTATTATTACTAGAGCTGTAAAATGCTAGAAAGGCTTATCTGCGGTGATCTGATGCGATTATTTGAAGAGTGTGTGCGGATTTAGAGCAGTTATCCAGCCACTAATCTGTTCGAGCTCCGGGCTTTCCACGATTTTCTGATTTAAATGCATTATTCACTAGATAGTCTACTCGTTGAACTGTCTAAAACACGATCAGCTGAGACAGATGACGCTATAGAACTAAACACATGACTTCTGAGATATCCTATGCCCATTGCTGTTACCAGTGTCTTGAGCGCCTGCCACAGAGTCGACCTGCGCAAAAAACAATCCGTTTAAAATGCCAACTTTAACAAAAGAACTCGGTCAATGCATTTAAAAAAAAATGCCTACTCACGAATACATCTGCAAGAAAATAGTGCAGTGTCGGGGCGTCTTAAAACATCTGCTCTGGACTCTTCCACGTCCTCTCGCCCCAGCACGGACGATTTGTGGCTGATCAAGTGCGGATGTTACCCCTTCAGTTTTGCAGCAGAGGAAGAAGTAAGTTGCAGGAGAAGAAAAGTTGGGAGTTGACAGAAGCGCTTGGTGTCGCTATCCAAAAGGGGAAAGGGGGGCTGCCAGGCGCGCACTCGAGACTCACTGCAGTGAGGAAGCTTGTTAAGCAGGAAAAATGGAGAAATGGAGTAAGGGGGGATTGTTAGTTAACGCAAGAGAGAGAGCTAGAGGGACAGAGGGAGGGTAAGAGAGAGGAAAGAGAGAGGGAAAAGAGAGCCTGGCGCTGCACAGGGCTGACTACACCCCAAGAGGAGGAGCGTACTGTACAGCGTAGAAGGCGTCAGGATCCTCAATTTCCAACTTAGCATCTTGGCAGGACATTTTCCCAAGCAAAGCCCTTGTCCGACGGGTAAAATACCTAGTGCGCAGGCATGAGCGCGGCGGCGTAACTCACACAAGGAGCGACAACGCCACAGTCTTCACCCGACGGAAAGTGGCAGCGAGCGACATCTCTCAAATTCAACCTTCTTTTACCTTCTTTGAGCACTTTTCTCATTCTGAAGGGACGAGCGGTGGGTCTGCGCAAGCACATGAGACAATAAAGGAGAGTGCGCAAGTTTAGTTACTTCCAATCTTTGGGCTTCAAGCATGGCTTATCCTCAGGGCTACTTGTACCAGCCATCTGCGTCCCTAGCCCTGTACTCCTGCCCTGCTTACAGCACCAGTGTCATATCGGGACCCAGGACCGAGGAACTCGGGAGATCCTCGTCTGGATCTGCTTTTGCACCTTATGCCGGATCTACCGCGTTCACCAGCGCGTCACCGGGGTACAATTCCCATTTGCCGTACAATGCGGAGGCAGCTGCCGCCGCCACATTCACCTCGTATGTGGTGAGTAAACTCAAGGTGATTATTCCATCCAGCAGGCAGTAAACGCCAGTTTATTAAGTCGTATCAGCCTCAAACGCACGCTGTGCGCCGGGGGTAAGCGATTAGGAAATCAGCGTGAGCAAAAGTGCACGTATAACATTAGACAACATGTGGTTAAAACTACTTTTTGCAGATATGTAGAATCGAGTATAATCAAGAGTTGAATTTGAACAGAAAGCATTGCGTGTGTCTCTTCCCTCCAGTTGTTCTCCAAGTCAAAACAGTGATCTGGATAATTAGGAGCGGGCGCAAAGTGAAACAAAACATAACATTAAAATGATTAGTGTTAAAATTGTAGATTTTTTGCGAGTTCTACTATGCACATTTACAGGGAGTATAATGAATATAAGGCAGTGAATTAGAGTTTGACGCGCTGACTGTCACAAGAACAGAGCGCAAAAATAAATGGTTGTTTCAAGATAAATTAAACAAAACTCATAAAAAAATATGGTCTACATTTTGAGCTTTCTTGGCCTAAATATGTTAATAATAAACAATATGGATGGGACACATGCAAACAAACTCATGGTATTTCCTGTTGCAACTTGAGCTCATTTTGCAACTGTTTGTGTGTGTGTTTGTGTGTATGTGTGTGTGTGTGTGTGTGTGTTTGAGTGCACGCTCTGTGTTTCGCGTGGGCCTAAACATACGCGCACGCATTAATTATAATACAATTATTATTGAAAATGATATGATTTGAAATTTTGCTCATTTAAAAAAAAAAAAAAGGTTTCACTTATACATCTGGTCATTCTGGTTTCCTCACAATATGATCTCTTTCCCCCAGAGTTCCCCGTACGACCACACTTCAGGCATGGCCGGTTCCATATACCATCCGTATGGCGCGCCACTGGGCACTTACCCATATGGCGACCCGGCCTACAGAAAGAACGCTACCCGGGACGCCACGGCCACGCTCAAGGCCTGGCTTAACGAGCACCGCAAGAACCCGTACCCCACTAAAGGAGAGAAGATCATGCTAGCCATCATCACCAAGATGACCCTCACACAAGTGTCCACCTGGTTCGCCAACGCCAGGAGGAGACTCAAGAAGGAGAACAAGATGACGTGGACCCCACGGAACCGCAGCGAGGACGAGGAGGAGGACGAGAATATTGATTTGGAGAAAAACGACGATGATGAGCCCAGCAAGCCTTTGGACAAGGGGGACTCCACAGACACAGAAGCAGGTTGGTGCTCACAGTGCCGGGGGAACAAAAAGAGGGAAAAAAAAAAAAAAAAATCATACATTTTTCATCACAGTCGTTTTTACTCAGGCTGCTAAATTGATTGCTGGTTAATGGTGGTATATTATTTATAATGGGACAATTGCTTTAAATAATAATCACCTTGAACTCCCCTCGTTTGCCTTCAGTAGGGCTGGAATTGCTGGTTTAGCAGTCAATTTATCTTTAAGTGTATAATAAGGCTACAGCTGGTGCTCTGTGCGTCTTTAAAAATCACACTCATATTATTACACATTAGTGCTGTAACGCTTGCCTCAGCTTTATCAAAGCAATTGCTCTCAGGGTGAAACATTTCTCATCTTGAAAATGCATGCGTAATTAATGATAATATGTGTTATTTATGTTTTTTTTCTTGTTTGACCTGTATTACTTTGTCACTTTGCTTGCTCTGTATGAGTGCATGTGTTTTTTGTGTGTGTGTTTCTTGTTAGTTGTCCAGAAAAACAGCGAGTTATGTTTTTAGCTGGACCCTAATTTATTCCGTTACGTGCTGCAGATCACAAACTCCTGAACCCGGGAGACTTGGGCTGCGACCGGTTCAAAGAAGAGACCGAGGGCAAAGACACGGACCCTCTCCTCAGCGACTCGGAACTAAAAGACCCCGAAGAGCGGACTAGTTCTGCGGAGTTGCACCCGGACTCTGCCAAACCCACAACATCGTCCCCACCCGCCGTTTCCAGAGCGACTCTCCCCCCGCTCCAGGACAAACCGTCAGACCTGAGCCACGCGCCCGGTTCGGTGACGAGCAACGTGACTTCCGTTATCCACTCGCCTCCCTCGGCCCCCAAACCCAAACTCTGGTCCCTCGCGGAGATCGCCACGTCCTCAGACAGGTGTAGCAAAAGTGGCGGCGGCGGCGACGGGTCACCTGCGGCCCAGAGCTCCGTCATGGGCTCGAGCGCGTCCCCGTCCCGGTCCAGTCCCCAGTGCGCGCTCCCGAACAGCACGGTCCTGTCGATGCCTCTGTACTACACGACTCCCTTCTACCCCGGCTACACGAACTATGGGGGCACTTTCGGACACTTGCACAGTAACCACGGCTCTGTGGGCACGGGCTCCACGCCGCATTTCAATGGAATAAAACAGACTGTGTTAAATAGAGCCGAGGCGCTGGTAAGAGAGAGCCACAAAATCAGAGGCCAAACGCAGGTAGATCTTTGTAAAGACTCCCCTTATGAACTAAAGAAAGGTATGTCAAATATTTAATACCTGCTATTTCACAGCCGCTACGGACGTTTTTATTTATTATCAATGTGGTTGCATTAAGAAAGAACAACAACGCCAATTCAAAGAACAATTATTTTCTGGAGTTTTAAGGCTTATTCTGAAAAATCCTCAGTTTCTGAATGGCTAATCCTACAAAGACAACGTAACAAAGAACGGTCTTAATCGCAGCAGCAGCAGCAGCAGCCCTGGAGTCTATTTGTATTAAAGACTAACATGTATATTTAATGTAGCATTTTTGTATTTAAAATGAACACACTATCTTTGAAGTAAATTATGGAAAATGAAAATATTTGTTCATCGATTGTTTTGGATTTGGCAGTGACGTGATGTGTGCGCGTGCGTGTGCGTGCGTGTGTGTGGGTGTGTTTGTGCGCGCGCGTGTGTGTGTGTCTGTAAGTGTGTGTGTGTGTGTGTGTGTGTACGTGTGTGTTTGTGTGATGCTTCCAGGCCACATGATAGAAAGAAGATACCACTGAAACAATAATGCGTAAAAGCCGTGGAGAACTTTACGCAGAGTTGATAAGAGAATGGATGAGGTAAAATTGCTTCTTCTTTTTTCTTTCACTGTTAATGAAAAACCGTCAACCATGTTTATTTTTAGAAGCTTATCTCACGTTTATTTTGCTTCCTGCGCAAACCCTCGCAGGCCTCTCTGCTTTCACTGGAGCACGTTGCAAGCGGATATTGATATCATAACAACTCCCCGCATTTAACCCAATTAGGTTTTACGCGGCGCAATCAGGTGCTGAACCCCCCGTAATGAGCTCGATTTTATGCCAAATTTGGAGCTCATTACTGTTTTCAAAGGCGTGGCAGAACAGTTAAAAGGGACGCGACCATGCATTTAAAACACACTGCGCTGTTATATTATATGCCATTAACGAAGGCGTTCTTAAATGGCGCATAAAGCATTTGGGAGGAAATAGAAGGGAATGGGTCTGAGTCTGGTGTGCAGCCGGTAGCTAAGCACATAGCTCTTGTTCAGAACTCTTCCAACTTCTGCAGGTAGGTGTCACACTTGCTCCTAGTATTTCAGGGGGCCTCGCTCTTCTTAATCCGTCATGGAAACCCACGCCTGATCAAAAGGCCTGTCTAAAAAAGGAAAAGAACCGGAGCCAGTGGGGCACAGACAATGATCACAGTTATTAGGAGGATTATAGCAATTTGGACAAGAGAATAAAAGGAAGACTTTGAGTTTAACATATTTAAAGAAACGCCTTGGAGGTAACGATAATTGATATTGACATGCATTTATTATTATTATTATTGTTAATTTATTTTCATTATAATTTATTTATTTGAACTATTATTATTATTATTATTATTATTATTATTATTATTATTATTATTATTATTACTTTTATTATTATTGTAAACAGGCCTTAACCAAAAGGCCCCTGAACCTTTTTTCTTCTTCTTCTTTTCTCGTTTTTCTCACAAAGTGAAGGTTCATGCAGCTCTACCTGGTGTATATTATTGATATGTTTATGTGGCTGTCGTTGTTGACCCCAAGTGAAGTGAGCGCGCGCAGTTGTTTATGGGCGCCATTAATCTCTATAGTGTGCTTTCCCCTTTACAGCTTGAAGCGTCCCCTGAGGTTTGCAGTAATTCCCTAAGCCTTAATGTCCTCTACCCGGGCCTGTGCGCCTTTGAGTTCACTGTGACACGGCGGTGTGTGTGTGTGTGTGTGTATGTGTGTGTGTGTGTGTGTGTGTATGTGTGTGTGTACGCTCCAGAACCTGCCACTGATTGCGACACATGAGGCGTCTAAATAGCATAATTATGTTTTTCTTTTTCGTGTCCCCGGGGTATTTCTCTGTTCCATGAACTGCGTCCTGAGAGAGTTTGACTTGAAATGGCGTTGTTCACACACAGGGAAACGCGCATACATCTCTGAATGAATCATCTAAGACGGGGTGACGTTTGTTTGTCAAATGTATTTCTCCGGCGCGTCACCGCTATTGTGCCTGATAGAAAGGATTGAGCAGACAACAAGAATGGCTATTATTATTATTATTATTATTATTATTATTATTATTATTATTATTATTATTATTAATGTTGCTGTTACTGTTACTTTTTGTTCATTTAATTTACCATACGGATACAACCCTTGTGAACGGCGCGTCGCTTCTTTATCTTTGGCATTGCACAGGAATTTTAAATAGGGCTCCAACCTTTCCTCAAATGCAAACCAATAAAAAGGACAAAAGTGGAAAATAATCTGACAAGAAAAGCAGGAGAGGATGACAAAAATGCGTTGCACTTCAGTTTATACAAACTCAGAAAATAACGCGTTTAAAAGAAACAACACAGGTCTGATTTGGTAAGTTTTGTAGACACGTTATGGGGAGGGGGGGGGGAAGCCTAGTAAAAAATAACTGTAACTTGGTGACATTTACACTTTCCAGGCTTTGTTCACATTAAACGTGACTTTGCGGCCTCGATGGTCAACTCAGGCCTAGTTCTAAGGCGCAGGCCTCTTTTAGATTTATAACTGAGGGATTCAATGTAAATGTCCATGAGATTTTTAAGATCCAAAAATTTGAATGATGTCTCATGAGGATTTTGTTCTAAAACAAATATATTTTTGGGGTACCTTTTATGGCTATTTGGAAGAGGGGAATGAAAGTGTGGCCTATCTCTCGTTCCCTTTTATGAAAGAAAATATATATTTGTTATTGTTAACTTCAGGGTAAAATTGTGTGAGAGTGGTTAAACTGATCAGACGGGTCAAGGGACACTCTCTATAAGGCAGAGCTGTCAATGGTGTGTACAACCTCCTCTTGTTTGTCCTCAATTTATTTATTACTCTGATCATGTAATCGACACCACACCAAACTAGGGCAATATACCACAATTCAGCACTCAGGAACAGAATGTTGTCAAGAAGAATTTTAAGTAATACTAAAAAGCACACTGTGTAAAAATAAAAATAAATAATAATAATAAAATATATTATATTTAATGCCTATTTTCCAAGCTCACATTTTGGGTACTATAGCCGTCACAGATACTGTTTTTCTTTAAATGTTTATGTAAAGGCTGATTAAGGACTCTCTTCAAAGCACTAACATAACCCTTGACTTCTCCGGTTGACTATCTATCTTCTATTTCTGAAAAGACTTCAATATCTCGTCAGAGTAACATGATTCTGAGGTCTTTGGTTGCCCTTCATTGACAGAGGAAAGGTGGACCTGGCCCTTGAGAACAGACGTAACACAGTCCAGATAAGGTGGCACAGAGTGATTTAGCACAGTTTTTTGCACTTGACTGAATGTTTTTCTATTTCTCCTTAGAGGTCCTCTGGGAGAGATTACACGTGTAATTTTCAGCTGTGAGATGTTTTAAGTGAAGTCCCCCCAACATAAATAAAACATTTGTATGAAAGAGTGGAGGGAAAAGCATGCTCTGTGGAGTGAAGCATAGGCTGACAGTTGGACATACAAAGAAACTAAATATTGTATGTTTTGAACTGATATAGAGAGTCCTTTTTTCTACCACTAGAACTGTACGAAATCCTCAAAAATGCTCTAGATGCTTAGACATTTTATATGAATATCATTTAAAATTATGAATATGACATTTAGTAAAGTGGCAAATAAAATATCCTCTGAAGCGTACTAGAATAAATTGAGTAAATAGATGAAGTTACTTTCAAACACTATTGGAAAACTTCACACTGTACATATTTGTATCAGTCAGAGTTCCACCTCGGCCTGTTAAAATAAACAGCTCATTGACCAATCTGCTCTGACAGAAGTGTGGCGTGAGCTCCTGACCCTGTGACTGCAAAGGGCCTGTGTTCAGTGGCCATGTAAGGGCTTATGCTGGTGCTCACACTGAGGGTCTCTGGCCTGGCCCGGAGGCAGCCACGTGCACACCAACACGCACCAGCGCGGCACACACGGGACGGGCCCGCGGAGCACAGAGCAGCAAGTGTGTGCAGGCCATGGATCTGCAGGCAGGAGGCGGGGAATTGCTTCTTCCTGCTTCCTGACACTGTCACGTCTCTCGCTCCTTCCATTCTGATGCCCAGAGGTAAGCAGCAGGCATTTACCCAATACATATAGAATGACCAGGCGCCTGAAACAGAAGTCGTCTGGATGATCTAATGCTCAAAGGTATTGTATGTACACTCTGGTATGTGATAAGTAAAGGCAGTGTATGGTATTTTAAGAATTCACTCTTCATTTCTATACAAACAATCGATTAATCCACATATTGGTGGGTTTACAGTACATCTGGGAGGATACCTTTTTGGACGAGCACCTTGTACAAACCCAGCACAAAGGGAATATGCAAATAAGTAGGATGCCACATATCTGCTGTGGTGACGTCAGGAGAAAATCCCCAAACAAAATAGTAGACATCCAGTTTCAGATGAGAATTCTTAACGTGTTCAACAACTAATTAAAATGTGTTGATATTGAACAGAACAGAAGTAATTATCAGGCCTTTCATTTTATTATATTTCATGTGTATGTTTTAAAAATGACAGTGCATACATGTGATGAGCGCGCTAATAGAACATGATTATTAGCTGTGATGAAGATTGATGAACTGTTTTCTTTCGGGGACTTCAGACGGTCCAAGGAGAGAGGGAGAGGCCCCCAGCCGCCAATGTTTATTTACATTTGCCCCTTTTAAATGATCCCTTTCTTCACAACATCTGCTCCACATTACCACACCGATATCTGTCCTAATGACCACTATAATGCTTCAGCTCACACGCACACACAAACACAAGTAACATAACCATTACCCAGCATTCACCTGGGACACTTTACCCTACCCCCATCCACCTTGGACAACAAATGGACCTTCTTTTTCCATTTTATTTTTACTTTTCCTTCCTAGTTTGGGCCTGTCTGATAGATGCAAATGGGCACTTACTTAATTGGATCAGTTCCCAAGTTGGAGATAAACAGGCCTTCTCTTTCTCTCTGCCTCATTCAATGTGTTTTTAAGTAGCGCTGGGTTCAGTGGTGTGTGGAGAGAACGTTAATGAGAAGGGGGTTGAGAAGACACGGACACTTCTGGGCACTTTCGGAGGGCCATGATCCGAGAGAGCCTTCTGTTCCACACACAGGAAACTGCCCAGTGTGACAGTACCTGCTGGTGATGCAACTCACTGTAGCGGTTTGATGGAGTTACATAACTTGAGTTACATCAGGCAAGTCCAAAGTCTGGCATGGGACAAAAAGAGATTTTGAATGGGCCATAATGTAGTAGATACAGTAAATTGATTATTAAGTTTCTATTGTATTAGTTTAAAACATGTTTAAAAATACACAGTAGTGGAAAAAATAAAAAAATAAATAAAAAAAAACCCTGTATTTTGTAGTTTCAGGAATCCTCAATGTCAGCCCTTTGGCATTTCCTCAATATTTAAAACACAAATCATATCTAAAGATTGCAATTAGGATTGTCTCTTATGTATCACTCTCCATTTAAATGCTCTAGATATTTTGTATGCATGAATAATAGTGTTCTTTTCTTCTTCGAGCCTTTCCAAAAATGCGAGCCATGGCTAAGTGCCTGTGGGAGTGTGTTGGCTGTGGTAGCCTGATTAACAGAGTGGTTTACAGCCAACTCCAATAGGTAATCTCATCAGAGAGGGGCTTTAAACAGATAAAGACCACCTCTAACTGCTACCCCCTTTGCAGTCCGCTCCAACGGCAGCCCTTTTCGCAGGAGACCTCCCATAACACACTTACTTAGCACCCGCTAATGCTGTGAGCAGCTAACAAGGCCAGCCACAAACCAGGCTCAAATCATCTATTGACCTTGTTTTCAATAAAGCGCTCATTTCCAGCCTGATGAATGATTTGTTGGTCTTGCATGGAATGGCCATCTGGATAGAAGGATATGATCACTGTAGTAGGTACGCATCGCCGGCCAAGATTTGGGTCCTCTTTCAGACTTACAAGCCATGGCTCTGTCCTTATAAGCATAACGGACAAGCTAACCAGACAAAAGAATTTGAAAAAAAGGGGGGAAAGAACTGATTGAATTGTGCACCATATGGTCACTATTGGCCCAGCTTTCTCTATTTCAAGTTAAACATGAGGCGGGTTTGATCCAATATGAGAAAATCCCTGCTTGCATCTGGAGACATAACAGCAGTTCATTCAGTTATCAAAAGCTTTGTCCCAGCTCCTTTGTGGCTGAATAAAGAAGAGGAATCCAAAACAAATGTGTGAAAGAGCTTTGGTGGTGGTAAAACCTCTTGTCCCACACAGCCAGACACCCCACTTTTTTGTGAGCGCGCTTGGGCTGGGTTCACAGTAGCTGTGCTTTAACTATTGAAAGATCTGATTTATTAGCTTGTCAGGGGAAGCATTGTTCAAGAAAGCAATCAAAAAGCACTTACCTAGCTCCTCTAAAATTACTGCTATTTTCACTAGCTAATTTGTGTAACTCCCATGGAGAGGGTGGCAAAGAGTTTGATGAGGCATATAATGATGATTAATGAATTTATTGCCCCGCTGCTCATCAAATGGTTGTAGTATATACTTTGCTCCTTTTTTGTCAATGTGTCGCGCGGACCGGAGAGCAAGAAAGGGGGACGAGATGAGATAGTGTTACCTCCTGCCTCCCTTTGGCTGTTAACCCTGCTGACCTGATGGGCATGAGAATAGAGCTGCAGCAGTCAGTGGGCAGAGCCAAAGCACAATGGACAGTTTAATAAAAGGTTAAACTTGAAACACAAGTAAAACTGCTTCAAGCGACACACGCTCTCAACTTTCAAGGCTCTGATCACGTTTGTGGGAAAAAGCCAAAGGTAACCAGATCCCTCCACAAGCACCAGCAAACATTTCTCACTCCATTCAACACACACACGGCGGCAGAAAGAAAAACAAATCCATAAATAAATCAGTGAAAAATATAAAGTTGCCACTCAATTTTCATGGGAGTTCAAACGAGGCCTTCAAGCAGCAGAGATGATTAATGAGGAATGAAGTGTGTGTCGGGGCTCACGGTGCGGTCACAGTCGGGTCAAAAGCACCTATTTCCAAAAAAAAAAAAGTTGACCCCACACCTCGCCTGCCCCGCCCGCCCTGACTGCCCCCATAACTCTGAGCCTGACACATCTCCACATTGTATGGGACGTTTGCACTCAATTACACACCATTTCTCTTTACATATCCTCTGCCCTTTGACCAACTGTGCTTGATTAAGTCTCCGCTTGTACACCATTGCTACCACTAAAGAAGGAATTGTTGCACCAAACACTATTATATGCATATATACCCCCAACCCCCCAATAATGATAATCACCAGCTCCTCCTCTGAGATCAGCTCCCCGGATAGATTGTTTTAGCATTCGAACATTCATTAGGTTGGTCCCTTAAATACATCAAAGGATCCCTTCGCTCGCACAATAAACCAATAAAAACAATTATAACCCCATATTTTTCAAGCAGTGCTGATCTCTGGGGTGGCAGCGTGAGATAATGAAAGAGTTGATGACATAAGTTTTCTGAGAAAGCTCACTTTCCCCCTCTTTCTAGTGTGCATACTTTACCTGGAAGTTATTCTGTGTTCCTTTTATTAATATGTACAGTATGTAATTATAGAACGGGCATTACAGTTAGATAAGTAAATTAACAAATGAAATTAAATGCATTCATTAAGTGTAATAATAATTAAAGAGATTCCGGCTTTAACATAAATAATCTTGTTCAAGCAAATGTAGTTTTCCTTTGTGAAAATAACTTGAATTAACATGGTAATAAAACAAGCCAAATACCACTAAAGACGTGGTATATTGGGACATATATATGGGTCGTCCTTGACCTGTTGACGGCTCCAATGATCTAACCACTGCATTAGCATATGCCATTAGTAAATACAGGAATATTGACGCTCACATATAATACCTCAGGTGCATTATGTCATTCAGCACTGCAGATTTTACCTATGGGGTCAAAGGTCATGTAACTTGATGGGAAGGTCCACCCGACTAATTACTGCAATTTCACCTGAAGCGGTTGAGAACTGGCACAAATGTGATTCATTGCTGAAATAGCGTAGATACACGGAAATTACAAAAGGGATTAATATGCTTATAGTTATACCGCCTCATTTTGGTTGCATAATTACTTTAATGTTGGCTATTAAAGCTAAGTGGGTCTGATTTTACAGTCTACCATACATTCTGCACGCTTTGATCAATACTTGCGTCGCACACTACTGATATCACTGCTGTTGGTGCACTTGACCTTGAGAAAGAGAGGTCTTTCCTTGGTCTTGTGATGGAGATAGGTCATCTTAAGAGGACATAAACTCTTCAATATTAATGGATTACATTTATTGATATTCTTGGACTAAATGACGTAGTTTGCGATGCTTGGAAATAGTACAAGTGCACTTCACTGTCAGCCCTAGGCCTTGTACAAAAGTGTTCAAACAGAGTCAAGAAGATTACTTCATGTGCAGTGACAGATGGATAAGCATTGCTACAGTATCTGTGTCGGAAATCTTGGAGGAGTTCAAGACGCTTAATGTTTTGGCAACAAGCAAACACGATATGTGATCTGACCCTGTGAATGAATGGGCGTTATTGTATTACGAGCAGGGGAAGTGTTTTTGATTCCAGTTGTGTCATGTTTGCACCGGAGGCCATCAGACATCAGGCAAGATGAATTCTGTTACAAACTAAGATACCTTTGGAAGGTAATATGCAGAATGAAGTGTATGGGAAAGCAAACAAGCAAAGCACTACATGAGTTTGAAAGCATTTGCCTGGTAATGTATTCCTCACATCCTTCCAAAACATGACATGAATTTGTGATACGTCTAAACACTGATCAGTCATCTGTCGTTCTGAAGGGAGCAAGCCAATTAGGATGTACTTGTCAGTGATCAATGGGGAAACAGCCTTATTAGTATTAGCAGGGGTGCACAGACAAGACATTGGTCAGTTGGATGCTGATAAAGATCTGCTCAAATCTGCAAGCTTTTAGGAAATGTCCTGTAATTCTTTGTTTCTACTACAGACAATACACCTAACATGATAAATCTGTCACTTTTTCAAGCACATATTTACTATGTAAACAGAAATTATATTTCCTGGTATCCTAACATCACCAGGTGATCTTGTTTTATGTTCCGCTGGTTGGTTGGCACAGAGTTTAAAGACATCTACCCTTTTGTTGTGCAGCAGGTCCCAAGTTCAATTGTGAGACGCTAGCTCAAATACGCCAATCCTTCAGTTACTGAACAAGATCAACTCACATATGATCTGGATAAATATGTCTTTGCGGGCAGTGTGGTCAGCCTGGTGCATTGAAGACAGTCAATTACAGCAAGGGAAAAGGAGTAAGTAATTTTAATTGATCCAATCGAGGGACGATATATGGGAAATAGGGCAAACAAAGATACTTAAACTTGGAGGGCGTATACTCCAATGCTAATTTCAGACAGTTGACATTCTCACCATAAATCTCCAGAAATGGGTATTCCAGTTCTCAGACAGCGCTCATCATGTGACCGAGCCATTTACTAAGCACACAAAAGCACATCAAATTTCATTAGCTCCATCAAACCATTTAAACAGGATAAACTGCTCGAGCATTTTCTTATGATCACAAAGTGGCCGTATCATTTCAATCGTGCCGCTGAATTAAGGCTGTGCCATTCTTGCATCAGCTTGTCCAGGGATCTCAAGTTTCGGCTGACCAGTGGGCTTTAGCAAATTCCCTGTCCGCTTCCCATATGGGTGAATGGCACCAAACAGAACAATGCTCAAGTGCTAGAAGCATGAGTAGCCAGAGTACACAGAGCTATTAGATGTGAGCGATACGGTTGAAGTTACTCCTGTGAACTTTGCAGTGACTCGACAATGGTAAACTGGAATTCTGAGGTGGGGGGGTGAGACCACTTGAGTTGGGGGCGGGGGTATGTGTGCGCTAGTCAAACCCGGCGATACACCCCCTCCCCTATCTGTTTCCATTCACAATAAGTGGTGCCATTCTTTTCCTTTCGGGAGTGCTGGCAACACGTGCTTGTGACCGCACTTTCCCTTGTTGGCTCCTCCGTCTCTCTCAGCTCCAACCGGTTATTAGCGCAAACACTGGCTGACACTTTGTTTGTGCTTTTAATTGTGCCTCGATGTTATGTCTCTTGTGAACACATACATTAGCATTTCTATTGGCACTGTATAATCACCGCTCCGACCGCAACGCCATGCAGACAGTACACAGGAAATTACCACATGCAATAATGCTAGCTTGAGGAGCACACTTGCACTGGCGGAGCTTCTGTATAGTCTGAGAACAGTCTCAAATGTTAGGTCAGAGGGTGAGTAAGTGCTTTGTTTTTAATCACAGTGAAAGCCGAAGTTTCCCCTTTCTTTTTTAAGAGTTAAAAATAAAGTACCACCTCAGAAACTTTAATTTTTCTGCTTTTCAAATCGTATACTTGGATTCACTTCCATAGGCTTGGCATTGGCACGTTGTGTATAAAACAAGAACAACAGCCAAACTAGCCCTGAAATAGATGCCTCAAACCTATGAAGTAAATATAAATGTTTACCAGAGTACGCCAAATCTGTTCAGTCACGGTGGTTGGGATTTGAGAAACGGCATTTGTTGAGAGTATGAACGGGGTTTATCCCAGAATTCCCACCATCCAAATAGATCGTTCAGAAGGGACAACCTTTCCTATGCTTAAGTATCCTGGATAATCTTATTTCAACAGTAATATAGACATGCTTTTAGTGTTAGTGATTATTAAATGATATGTTGTTAGGGTGAGTACTGCATTGTCTGTGTGCAGTAACATGTCATTTTGTCATCTAAGTAGAGATTTACAGCGAAATACTTTTTGTATTCCTTACAAGAATTAAGCTGTAGGCACTGGGGCCACGAGATAATCTCCCTATGACTCATGCAAACACACAATCAACACAAAAGAATTAGAACCATAACAGTTTGACAACATTTAAGTACAAAAGATAGAAGCAGCTTTTAGCCACTCAGTGCTGAGTGTCAGGTGTCTGCGTCTCTGCAGGTATGTGTTTCCATAATAGAGCAGTTAAGAGGGCCTCTTGTCGCGGGCCCTACCCTCCTGTCTCGGCACACTGACTCCAGTGTGAACAAGGGTGCCTGGCCGATTTAGTGTAGCCTTGTTAGATGGAGTATTGCACAATGGAAACTGTCATGCGGTTTGTAATGTGTAATTGAAATGGGAGTCGTCTTGTTTGGGAATATTCAGAACGGAGTTGGTTATATTTCACTCCGAAGAAGCAAAACATCCAACTTGCATAAAGGATTGGGTTAAAAAAAAAAAGTATTTCTCAGAGTCGCCTTTTCCCAAATGGCCTCATGTCCACTACAGTTGCACCCTTCTCTCATGTTCCCAAAAACCACAAGCAGCCCCCGCCCAATACGGCCCTCACATGGCTTTCTTACCACCCCACCCTCACCAGGACTGTTTTGTCCTCTGGAACATTCATTATACAATGTAGGGATAAAAATACAGAACCTGGTTTATGGCTACTCCTCCACTGCCATTGAAAATATGAACTTCTCTGACATTTGCTGTGCAACCCAAGTAAGAAAACAGAGAAGCCACAACATTTATACAGCATCACCACAACATGGATGCCTACAGTGACCAGGCCGACACTTACAGCTTGTTTCTATTAGAACTAAGGCACTTTTAGAACATTGATAGAAGATAGTAAAATGTACATTTAACCACATCCATAAATTTAACCTGGGATATGGTATTCACAGACACCAGCACCAGTCTTGTGCTTTATTGACTAGATTTGATTTGAAGGATAGAAGGTAAATCTTATGTGTTTTTTCAAAGAAAACCATCTGAACCTCAGACAGTGTGACACATCTTCTTAAACATCCCTTTCTCCTACATGACTCAATGATAATAACAGTATCAGGCCTTTTATACAGAGCCATAATTACAATAATCTAAACCTCTATTCGTGGCTGTTTATATCCTCCCACCCCTTCTTTTCTCTCCCTGTCTGCCTTTCATTCACTTTCACTCACTGACAGCTGCTTGTCCTGGGAAAGTGCTTTTCCCCTACACAATATTCTATTACCTTTCCTACATGTAGCTACATGGTGAATCAGAGCTGTTATTCCATCATTAGTAGGATAATGTGTGTGCTGTTTGAGTTCAAACTCTAAATGCCAGCTTTGGCGTGACCTGGGGGCAGCCTGTGGCTTTGACTGATGCCAGTCTAACCAGCAAACGTCATCTGAGACTTCTAACAGCTTTTGTCCAGCTCAGCAAAGCTGGGATCATCTCCAAGAATGAAACGTTTCACATTCACTAACAATTTATGTTTTTTCTTTTTGTGACTTTGACAAACCCTCACACAATTAATAAAGATACACTTTTGTTTGTTGGATGCCTCAACTCTATGGGAAACATTTGTGTTAGTTTTGTCTCAAACATCCAAAGTTCATCCACACAGCTGTCTGAGTGCCAGAGGCAGACACCTCTAAATCACAACTCCAGAACAGCAGACCTGTTTTTTTATTATGTTTATATCTGTACAGACATTTAAGTATGAGCTAGACTAATAAAACATGCCGTAGCTCAACACCCAACTGTCTGATTCTATAACCATAATTCATAATTAAGTACTAACTAAACTAAAAGCATACATTTTAAAGTCAAAAAGTGCCTTCAGGCACTGATGGTTTTTGATTAGTGTGAAAAGAATGGCGTCTGGAGATTTGTTTCTTTATATGTATGTACAGTATGTCAACGTTTACTGTCAGTCTCAGATTATATATACATTGCTTACTCATTTCAAATAGAATTGTTCCTTAAACTAAAAACAAATAGATAAGCCTTTCTTTGTGCATTCACATCAAAGGTTAGTCAAAACATATAAAGGGAAATTTGATCCACAGTTTGGCTTAAGGCCAAACAACAACACGTCTAAGCCCTGACCTGTGTATTAATCAAGGATATTAAATACAAGATTCCAGTGTATTTCATAATTTGTTTTCACGGGATGTTAATGTTCGGAAGCTGATCCTGGTCCTGGTGTCTCAATGACATGTCTGCAGGTACATATTCTCATTCACTTGGTACATACTTGTGAGTGTGCGCACACATGTCACTTTCAAACGGCACATTCAATCACAGATGAGATCCTAGTGGTGCATGACAAATCTCCACCTGTGTGTGGGATCAGCACTCAACATGCGGGAGCCTGCCCTGAGCTCACAGCCTCTGCACCCAGCACCAGAGGCCCTCACAACCACTGACTGATGGGAGAATCTCGCCTGACAAAAGAAAACCTGTGATTGATCACTTACACTCACCTGAGCACCCGAGGGAGGCCCAACATGCCAAGGACTCAAGCCCCAAGAAAGTGTACCATTCTGGGGGTAGTCCACCTGACTCCCTGGGGCGGATTCCCTAGCATGTGTCTGTGTGGTCATCACCACAGATGACTAAAACATACACAGTACACCCTGAGGTCAGGAAATTTAATTAGACGCTGAATAATTTATCATTGGAAACAAGTGTGTTGATGTTCCAAAGAGCTTCCTAATAAAGCCAGGAAACAACCTTGAGGTGTAACACTCAGTAGTGTGAGATAGGCTTTTGCCTCATTAAATATAAATCAGGCAATTGCAAAAGAAGGTAAATTGTGCAGACTAAAAGGACAATTAGTGCCATATCAATCTGTTTCATTCTGTTTCCATTTGCACTCTACTTTCCTAGTGCATTATCTTAACAAAATGAAGTGAGACGAAGGAAAAACATTCAAAAGCATTAGATTCTCTGAGGAGAAATCCAGACAAAACCCCCATCTGGCTCATAGCTATGTCTGGATTGCCTTCTTCACTGAGATAGGAGTCAACATGTTTAGCGACATCAAAAGAGAATCCGATACCTTAAGTATAAGAAGATTAACACTTGCAGTGATCTTGAGCTTAGGCTTCCCCAGGACTTTCAGCAGACTGTGCCAGAAGGGACAATTACAGATGAATTGGCACCAACATCTCGTCATTATTTAACACAATCTGGCACGGTGTATAAGCTCATGTCCATAAGATTTTCTTTCAAGTTTGGCCTCGGTATCACAAGGCTAACAAAAGACTTGCAGAAGAAGAAGTTTTTGGGAGAAACAGAACAAAAAAACTAATGAGACAGGGGGAAAAACATTTCTAGAAGGACATGTTACTTATGGATATTTCTGGTAATGAGTGGAACGCAGTGGACAAATTCTGGAATTAGAAAATGTATAAAAGGAGAAAAAGCTGACAGAGAAACATGGACACACTTAATTCAAATTACACTTCCCGCACTTAATGTTGAATAACCCACTAATGTCGTCATTATTATTAGCATTTAGTTTTTTTTTTTTATAACAACTCTGTGTCAGATACTCCCTGCACTGACACTCGTAAGCTCCAAAACACCTGTAGGAGATGTTCCATGGTTGCAAGCTCAGTGCTAATCCTCACCTTCAGCACTATTTAGTCACCGCAGGACTTCCCAGGGTTTATGAAGTACACTACTCTTTACACACATATCACTGACTATTAATCCAAAGTACATACTGTACACTTGTACCTACAACGATCCAGTGCAGCGAAAGTAATCTTGGAGAAGCTCGGACAAGATGTTGACTTCTCTGTGGGAAACACTGACAGCAATACAGTAAGGTATATAACCAGCTTAGACACCATCCAGTTTTAGTGTTGCATATTGCATATTCGAATGTATTTTAACTTTTTAAAATGTATCTATTTAATTAGACTTTATTTGGCCCGAGGGCTTTATTAGACAGGAAAGGTTAAGAGAGAAGGGAGGACATACAGTACATTGTCGGGATTCAAACTCAAAGTCGGGACTCGAACTCACGACACTGCGGCAGGCTGTACTTGGAGCCTTAACCCCCGTTTAACAAGGGGGTCCTGGGCCAAAGTGCACAATCTACAGCACACAGTAAATATAAAACAGTTACACATCTACAATTAACAAGAGTCATAGTACAAAAAGACAAGAACATTCAGAAGCACTGACAATTTTCACATCACACAAGTTCAGTTCAGACTGGAGATAGTTCCAAGCTGAGGGAGAAGCATAGAAAAAACTTGCTTACCAAAATCAGTTCATAGTCAAGGGACAGACATGTAATAAATGTCAAGTGAGTGCAGACCGGGGCATACTGACCTTCTGCTCTCTGCACAAGGGCGCAAATAGACTTTTACATCAGAGTCATCCAATGAGTGAAGCTCCAAGCACTCAGAGGGGCCGCTCAGCCTTGGTATAAAGTTCACTGTGATGCAAGAGCCAACCACAAACTGTTGCAAATCTGGGCACACAGCGACACACAGTATTTAGTGATTGAAGGCACTTTGTTAATCCACATTATTCAAGTTCACGTTGCAGAGAAGTCCAGTCCAGCTCGATTCTAAAATGTGGAAGTCCAAATTATTAAAAACATGTTGTTATTTTCACCTGAGGCCAACTTTCAAGTCCAACCCATTTAAGTTGGGTTCGAGAAGAGTTTTCTTACAAAGTAGTGTTCACCCAATGACCTTCCCGCTTCGTAACCATGATCAGACACAAGTAATACCTGATCATACACAATCAATACATCTATGCCTCTTGACCTCACTTGAAGCACGTTATACTCAAACAAAGTGACACGCCTTAGAGCAAAGTGAGCTTGCATGCTTACAAAACTTTCTGTAAATCCTTTTGTTCGTTTGTTTAGTTTTCGGTTTAGTCGCTTAACAAATTTGTCAATACTCGCTAATCCTCCCATTATTGGCAGTTCCTAAAATGTCATTCATGCACTGAGAACAAATAAACATAATTTTCTCTCCAGAATTGGCAGCGTACTATGATAATTTGTAGGATACATGGGTGGTTTCCATTCTTGTCATCTGTCACCCCTTATAAGGCTGCGGGAGTTGTTAGCAGTACTCTCTAAACCATTATTTGGCTCGATCACAAGGCAGTATGATTCCTGAGTGGATTATTCATCTCCGTTCCAGTCATTATCGGAAATTCGCTTTAATTCTTCTGAATACATGCCATGACACGTACAGTATATGTGTTGCATTTTAAAGTAAGCTTAAGGCAATCTGAGCCAAGACTAGGTAAAGATAGCAGGTTACAAGGCATTTACGGTCGGGTCTGTAGACCACACCGGAATACTGTGACAGATGCAGTATTCTGACACGAGGAGGCTGGGGACTAGAGGGAAAACTGAGTGATTTGGTTCTGTAGAAATTCCCTTTAGTCGGAATGGTTGCCTAAATGTCTCCGGAGCGGCTTTGACAGACAGACAGAGGAGACATGACCTGGAACAATGTGTCGTTTGATCACCGCTGTTCTGCTTTCATTCTGTCACTAAGATCTACCCACAATCACTTGATATTAAAAATCAGCGCTATTAATATGAAAATGTTAATGCATTATAGATCAAAAGTGGTGTCAATAGCAATTTTGTAAGTAAACTGATGGTGCCACAAGAAGAAAGGGAACATGGGCTACTGGGTAAGGCACAGACAGATTTAGCGTATGGCTCGTCTGCACCTTGGATTTCAGTATTTGTTCCGTGGAAATAACTTGACAAAATAGAAACAGCAATAGCATGACAGAGATTGTGCAAACTTTCTACAAAATACATCTGTTAAAGTCAGTTATTTTGATGAGTAACTTTGGCTGAATAGGGCTGCCCACGTAGTTACTCTCGACAGGACTTAAATAATAATAGGTCTATCAAAGTCATTTGTTCAGATAAATTGGTGGTGAAAGAAGGAAAAAGACTGTAAAAGGTAACGCTTTACCTTTTTTAGAAATGACAGAAAGGATTTACAACTTTTGTCATCTAGCTTTACAACAAGAGAAACCATACACATCATTTCATGCACAGATTAGAAAGTAACACACATGGGAAATAGTCCAAAAGATGATTCAAATTTACTATTACTACAATTAAATCATGCAAATCAACTGGCACAAAACAAACTATTGAAACCGATAGAGCCCTTATAGAGGCACTAGATAAACCAGCCGGCCCCGGTATCAAGCATCTCCTGCTAACTGCCGACTTAGGCAGGATTTACGCAGCCCGGTCACAGCGTCTCCATTAATTGCTGAAAGTGACACCATGCACAGTTATTACACGATTACGATATGACAGCTCTCGTTTTTCACCGTTACCGACCAGCACACAGGCCTCACAGTGCTCAGCTGCAGCCGGGTGTCAGTGGCTGGAACGGAGCCGGCACAGGGACCAAGGCCATGCAGTGCAGCCAGGGCTTAGCTGGCTTTGGCCCTAGCATGACATGTAACACACACCAGCTGAACAAGGTGGCATGGGTTTGTCCATAAAAAGTATACTAGCACAGTTGCATATATAAAAGTTTTATGATGAAGCTTCTTCTATGAAGGCCTAACGGTGCCATTTAGAATATCACTTTGTACACATTATGGTATCACCAAGGGCTTATAGGCAAGATAAAAATCACAGTTTATAAAATTGTTAACACTTGGCCATAATATTGAGTGATAGGTTACTAGCTTATGGTTATAGTCATTTCCCACTTTAGGCAAAGATGTCACGGACATATGGATTTTCTGCCATAGTAGTGGTGGCTGTCCCTCTGCTGATGCGAGAAGGTTGTGGTGAAGGAGTGTGCGTGCATGTGTGTGTGTATATGGATGTGAATAATGCATTACGAGGTATGAGGCTGGTAAGGAGCCGGGGCTCTGGGAATTTCAAGGCATTTGTGTTTGTCACACAAATCAGGAAGTCTTGGTGTGCACAGACGCAAATCTGAACTGACGGCTCAGAAAGGAGATGACACCACCTCCTCCACACAAACTCTCACCTGAGCAAGAAGGTGTGACGATTAGATTAATCTGGTGTAAGGCAGGCATTCAATGTACTTTTTAACTACTAGAGTTAGAGATTACTGCTTAAATGTGTCAGTGTTCTAGACAATCCACACCGGCTAAACAGTGAAGGTCCACTTTTTGTTCAAAGTTTGAAGTGGCATTTGATAGAACGTTGAAGCTCATTTGCACATTGCCATTGAGTTGGAATAGGGCTTTGTCAAAAGAGATGTGACCATACCAAGCTTTATAGACCAGAGGGACTATTCATCTTTATCAGACAATAAGACAGGATGTAATAACCTTGACATGTTTTTGACTGAAACTTTCACCTTTGTCAAAATGCCAGAACTATTCACGATCGTGTTCATATCAATAGCTACTGTGGTCTAAATTAGGGATCTAAACTACAGAGCTATTTTAAAGTTATAAGCAGTTCTTTCTCATCTCATCTGACTTTCCTGTTCTCACCGTTACCCTGTTAGAAATAGACATGGCAGACATGATTTAACATTTACCAGCAGCACCTCTCATCTCTCATATGTAGCTCAGATAAATAAGACTTACAATGAGGTCAGACTAAAGATAAAAGCCGCTGACCCTTTGCTCGGCGGGAGATAGTCCCACTGCCCACCATGCGCCTGTCTGTTTGGATGCATGTCTGATCTAGACACAAGTATGGTATGGCCATCTATGAAAGTAAGTGAGTGTGTATTGGAGGAATGCTGGCGTATTATAGTGTTGAGTTGAAGACGGAAAGAAAGCAGATCACTCTTTGAAGTCGCACTCCAACTGGATGTCCATTGGGCCAACTGTGGTGCCAGATTATTTTTGAACTATGGTTAAAACTCTATTTCATTTTGTTTTAATGCCGTCATCTGCGGTAATAACATACTATTGGTGAGGCCAGTTCCACACGAAATACGTTACATTTCATCCTTATCAAAATGGCAATATTATTTAAGACCACTCTTCTTACTTTCATCAAATAATATATTGTCATGAAGGAACCGGCAGTTTTTAAATACTCAATTATACTCAAGGCTACAGCATATACATTGATATTTGTAGTAGTAAATCTGTATTGTGTAATATCAGGAAGTGGTTTAGCTAAAGACCAATAGATTATAGCATTATCCTTAAAGACTGGCCTTGTAAACGTGTGCCCTGTTTGTTACTGACAGGTAGATCGCGTGTTACTTAAGGTAATGACTTAAGGGTCCCGGCTTCCAAGGCTGAAGTGGGCAGACGCATTCCAGACTTTCACTTAAAAGAGCGTGTCAGGGGTTAAGTGGTGCTAAAAAAGTCGGCGGCCGCGGCGAGTGAAGCCACAGCCGCGCTCATCGGCAGGTGGGAGGTGAGATTTGGGGTGTTAGGAGCAGGTGTTGCCCAGGGTTACAGATCACAGCCCAGCGTTAGGCAGCGATAAGCTCAACGCCACTTAGATTACATCCGCGGCTCTGCTATGACCCGTGTGGTTAAGCGAAGCAGCACAGTGGATAGTCTAAGTGTGAGAAACGAAAGCTGCAACATGTGTATCGCAGTGTGCAATTTTGTGCTTTACCCGTAAGCGCTCGGTGAGTGTCCACTTACCATAAATGCATGCAATGGAGCACATCAATAAAACCCAGTCACGAATCAGTCAACTAATACTACATCTAATTCCGTTTATGGTGCAGTTTAAAATTGTTCTTGTGCATCAAACTTCAGTCCAAGCTTTGATTTGTAACTTCAGATAAAAATAACTCAAATACTACCAAACAGAAGATATGATTTCTTCAGACACTATCAAGAAAAAGAAAAAGCAGGTTCACAAAGTTGTTGGCCCACAGCAAGAAGGTCCTTCAATGGTTTATTTCTGAACTACCGTATTTTCTGGACTATAAGTCGTCATAAAGAACATGCTAACACGTTTACCAAAGCATCAGTTTTGCCCCAAATCACTAAATCCACTGAATTCTTCTTCCTCTGTGTCACTTCTAAACAACTCCACAAACTCCAGAGGTAGAGGAAGTGCAGATTCTTCTTCTGCGTCACTTAGAGCCTAGAGCGCCCTCTTGTGGTTGTCTGTTTAATAATAATCAACATGTAAAATGCGGTTGCCTGTGTGAAAATAACCACTTAAAAATATTACATATAAATCGCTCCGGCCAAACTATGAAAACAATATTTTAGTCCGGAAAATACAATACAAATGTGTGCAAGTGTGTTTGCTTAAAGTCCAACACTCATACGCACTAATATGAATGCATTTACATGTTTTATTGATTCATTATCTATATTGTGCCTTTAAAAGCAGTGAAAAACGACAGCAAGGTTTCACTTTGTGTCACAGCTACGAATGAGAAAACCTTGAAGAAAGACTTTTGGCAAAACCTGCGGAAAAAAACTAAATCAGAACAAACAAAATCTTGTAGCAGAAAAATGAGAGGGGTGAAAATGGACAGAGGCAAAAGGCGCGTGGAGCTTTGAGGATGAGCCGAGGTGAAGTATTGATCAGCCATTGACAAACACAATAGAAATTTTAGATGTGATGTGAGAGCCCCCATCCATTATTTATCGTTGGGCCAAATGTGAGTGACGTGGGGTGCAGACAGGGGAGAGTATTGATTAGTACTGGGAGGAAAAAAGTAGAATGGGTGGTGCTGATGGTTGGGGGGGTCCGCGGAGAATAGACAGAAGAGGATGGGATGGCGTTTTGCAAGAGATCCGGAGAAGAAGAGTGGAGGAGGGGGGGATAAAGCAAAGGAAAGCCATTAAGGATGGCAGTGTTACCAGACACTGGCACAGAGATGGAGGAGGGAGAGAATAAGAGGTCAACGCTCCCCCTTTCTATGCTCTACCACACCCCTCCATCTCGCCGCCCGCCCAAATCAATACGACCATGTCAAAACATAAAATGCATGCTTTTGCTCTTAAGTAAAAGGTGTCCTAAGATTTTAAAAGCATTGATTGGAGGACGGGTCAATGGAAATAAGGAATATTTTCCTGTGCGAAGAGGGTAATAACACAACAACAGGGACACAGGCTACTCAGAGTGAACCGATCAGATTTGTCAACCCACTTCAACAAATACAGGACAAAAGCAGTATAAAGAAACATATAAAGAAACATTTCACATCAATTACATAATAATATCTTATGAACCTAAACTAAATATGTAGTTTTTTTACTTTAGCCAAGGTTAGAAAAAGTAAATGTGGTATTTCAAATCTAATGTTGTTCAAGTAGAATTAAAAGTACATAGCAAAATGTGTGACAACATTGTGGGCAAAACATAAATTATTATTATTATCCAAATGTGATTTCAACTTGAAATGGAACCCTAACATTTTGTATTTAGTAAAAGTAACAATTACAACAACAACAACAACAACAACAACAACAACAACAACAACCACAACAACCACAACAACCACAACAACCACAACAACAAAACTCTAAATTTAAAAGCTGCAGTTACGTTGTGATATCCTGTTAGGTATTGCAAATATATATATATATATATATATATATATATATATATATATATATATATATATATATATATATATATATATATATATATATATATATATATATATATATATATATATATATATATATATCACATAAGACCAAAAAAACAAACACAGCAGTGAATAGCTTTTTTTTTGTTGGGTGGGTGTAGTCCAGTTTTAAAATTCTATATCAAGTCCAGTGACTGCCCATAGAGAACCAAAGCCACTCTGTTAAACATATACCAAGAACAAACTCAACACAACTCAAGGCGGAAAGGGAGAAAGCCACTCAATTATGTCCCATAATCAGAACATACAGTGACCACATGAATGGCCGTGGCAGCGTACAACCAGATGTCAGTTGTTGTACCACTTACCAGAGCATCAGCCACAGAACGCTGCTGGAAGGACAATGGTAATATGCCAGTAATTAGCCTCATCCATGGGTGTGGCTACGCTCTGGAGAAACTCATCTGTCCGTGACCACACAGATATTGAGTGTCATGTGAACAAAACTCCAGGCCAGAGGAATTTAACACAAGTTTACTGAGTGATCTGTGGGGTAACAAACACAATTTCAAACACACTTCAGTTCCTACAAATTCTTATTCTGACAAAGTGTGCCCTTTTAAGTTTTTAAAACTACTTTTCTAAAATATAATTTTGTTATAAGTCATTATGGAGTCTTGATTAAAGGTCTGCTGTTGAGGCGTTAAAGAAGACGCTCAGATCAGCGCTTTCTAGCAACCTTAATATAGGAATGGAGTTTACAGACTGATGAATTTGGAACACAGCCAATCAAAGTCAACCTAATTCCATGACCTCTGAATCAGCAAGGCCTGACCTAAGCATTTCTCTGACACATGTTTTGGAAATTGTAGGTCACGGTCTCGTTAGACAAATGGCAGTTCCAATCCTGATTGTGAGTGATCTGTTTTCAGTGCAGCATATGAGAATGTGGGAAATGGAAGCTGGTGAGATAATCTGGTCACCTGATCCATGAAGATGGAGGCGATGACAGCCATGCTGTGCCACCGTGTGTCATGCGATGAGGACGCCAAGTGGCAGATGACACACTCTCCCTTTCTTAATGGATAGATTCTGCACCACAACGGCGAAATGTAGTGCACAGACAGAAGAAATGGGAGAAGAGGAAAGAGCATAGTGTATATTGGGACGAGGTAAGAGGTGATATCCATTAGACACTTATTTGGTGTGGTTCCTGAACATGCTGCATTAGAAACTCTGCTGTGTGAGGCCTGTAGGGATCCAATCACAGAGAGACATTGTGCATACAGATGGATGTGTGTTTGAAAAGCTAAACAATCTAACTTCCTGCCATGAGGATGGAGTGGGTTCAGAACAGAGGATGGTACAAATGGTAACACCAACTGGGCCCTGGACAGCCTTTAAGCCCCTCCATAAATGCAGATGTTATGCAGACAAATTAGTGTCAGTCTATGTGGTTTGACAAGATTGTTGTCTAAATTGGAGAATAAAATCCTCCAATTTAGACACTCACTTAGTAAAATAAAATAATTTGGCCTTAAATGAGATGCACCTAAAAAGATTCTGCTGACAAATGTGACTGTATTGAGGTGCTAATGTGGCGCCTGTAGACAGCGTCTGCGGTAAATCTAATGATGAGTCCCTCTGTGCCACTGGCTCAGGAGTGTTCTGCACGGGGGGGGGGGAAAGGACCCCCTTTGAGGACCTCCTCGAAAACAAGACCATTCATCTCAAGGGGCTATTCCTCATGAAATGTAAAATAAAAGGCTGTGTACTACACATGGTCTACATATGTATACAAATAAGACCATAGCGTGCGCAAAGGACATGTTTAACCTTCATGACATCGCACTGAACATGCACATCACTGTGAATGTATTGCAATATTTAACACAACACATGTCCACATGTCTCTCTGCTTGGATCAGATTCAGACTAAGACAAAATATGTTTGAAATTGCTTTATAATATTCAAGACACACTTAGCCAAACATCCCTTGTCCTATTTTGACCTAACAACATGAATCTAAATTTGTACAGTGGACCAAATTATATTATCTAATTAAAAGCAAGGCAATGCAACCTACTTTTCCTGGTGCTAAACAGAATGCATTAAAGTCGAACACAGTCTTAGGGAAGGCACAGAATTCACATCGAGAAAAATAAACAAGGCTCTCCCTCAACACTTGTATTTTATTTAGTAGTAGCTGATGAGAACATTGTACTTGAATTGCAAACACTAAATACCTACACACTTTTTGAGCTTACACCATGTCCCCAAAACAAGGCTCCGCTCTTTACATATATAAGCAAATAAAAATAGCAGTTGCACAGTTGGACTGCTGAGACAGACACAAAAAGTGGGGGATCTGTTATTTTCCTTCCCTTGCACTGTGGAATTCTCAGAGGTAATTCCACTGTGGCGCCACTAGGGGAGCATGCAGACTCTTTAAGGAGAGGTAAACCAGCAGCACATGGTAGAGACAGGGATAGATATCAATAAAAGGGGAAACCTGAGTAAAAAGAAAAAAACGACATCAGAGCACATTAACATTATTTATTTCTGTTTGATCTTGAGACCAATTTGGAAAGCTATTGTATTATACAGCGACGGGACCCAGCTCTCCACAAGTACATAGCACACCTCCTTTATGCATTACACCTCTGTGAGATATTTAAGCTCTTTGTAGGAGTTCAGTCTCCGGGGCGTCCCGTGTCACACTGTGGGGATGATAGGGAGATTTAGTGGTGTCTGTATTGGCCCGGATGACTTCCAAAACTGCTGGGATGGTGTCGTACAAACGCCGGCTGCACTTTGTCTCTGGCATCAATGTGATGAATGCTTTCAAGCAGCAAGGTAAGTACTGCGATACCATAGTACTGAAAAGAAATACACATTTTTTTGTTGAGGTTAACAATTATTTTCTCTACTTTTACTGACACCACAGAAGAAATGCAAATATACCACAACTACATTTCTGCATTCTCCATTTTGGCCCTTATTTGACTACTTTGCTCTTACAACAGTAAATACTACACATAATATAAGTTATAATTTGTTCCAAGTTTGTCTGTAGGGGTAATAATACTCAATGTAAACAAATGTGTAAACTAATGTGGTATTAGTTATTTATGTTACTATGCTTACCTCTGTGACTATTATAATTATTACAGTTTTATGATTAGTTATTTTAAAGACAAGGCTACCATTTTCTGCATTTTACAATAACTTACAATAACTATGTCTTGAGAGGTGTCAGCATGAGTGGACTGACTCCAGCTCAAGTGTCATCTTTAAGAGCGACAAAAGTAGTGTTTTCTCTTCCTGCAGCAGAGCAACCTGGTTCTTATTCTGAGCTAAACACCAGCCGTGTCTGAGGCAGTGGTGGCTTTGTCTGCCAATTCTAGAGCCTTTAAGAGACTGCATTTTCTGTCTGACGGAACTAAACACAGCCCTTTATATCTCATTTCAAATGCGAGTTAGTACATAAAGTAAAGACACAGAAAAGAGTTAATTCAGGCAGTTTTTCAGTTTCGCAAAAAATATCAGCGAGCCTGACAATAGAATAATGTAACACAAAATAACTAAAGGAACCAGTTTTAGATTATGAATATGGGTGGAAAAGTTACTGCTTCATTATCTGTGTCTTACACTTTGTAATTACCAAACTAAATTACATCTTAGTGTCTGTCTTAGTGGTGCAATACACTTTAGTGTAAAACATATAACGCTGCAGGAAGCTTTGTAATGCCTAAAACCCTCAATTAGACCCATCAATATTTAATGAAAAGACTAGCCAGCGCCTCGTGCTCGGGAGCTGCCATGATGTTAATTGTTAGCCCTGAGCACTGGAGACAGACAAGAGTGTATAATGCATGGCTTTGGTCCTAACATAATATTGGGATTGGTTCTTGACTGTGAGAATAACTTTAAGGCCGGCCCATTGTAAGATTGTGTACATTGAGGGTTTTACAAGGCTGGGATTGGTTAAAAAAGCGTTCTATACTTTGCTCCTCTTCGGTCCGGTCTAAAAGGGTTTGCTTCAGCTTCTCAGACAGAACATCTGTCCTGAAGTGTCTGCCCCAGGGCTTTCTCAGTAGAATGATGTAGTGTCTACAAATAAATTATACCACTTTATAATAGTCACATACAAAGGCTGTGTTAGATATGAGGTTTATTTTTTGTCCAGATATAAATTAGAAACACTAATCTGGAAGTGATCTATTTTGTTACTGAATAAATGTAATTAACTATACAATATGGACAGTAAAAACATAAGGCGAGTGTGAGCTGCAGGCCTGACTTTCTGAGGGCCTTCACATGAGGGTGCAGGGCGGAGCAGGGCTGAAAGATTAAAGATACACTGGGGGAACATTACAGACTTACTATCTGCTGCTCTTCCTCCTGGCTTGAGTCTGTCTCACCTTGGCATGTGGCAATCGCATCATCCATTCTTCTCCTTCAGGACCAGTGCTGTCCCGGGAGGTGCCTTGCACTGGGGTTTCTTTTCATTGCTTCCTGGGTAAATTGATTTTAATAGCCAACACTTGGGGCCTTTCTCCCCATCTCGTCTTTGAGCTGCAGCTGACTCTGTCACGCCCCGCCATACTTCTCTACTCGGCATGTCTGGGCTATTTTCCAGGGTTATTGGAATAAGAACTGACGAATCCCTTTCAAGGTCCCAAGGAGATAATCTCCTGTCATTTTTGATTTGCATAACATTATTTAAAATTTAATGTAATGGCATTAAGAAATAGACGACCCTCCCTCTTTAGCAGGCAGACAGGCACACATCTGCCTCTGTGTGGCTGAAACGCAGGCAAACAGAGAGAAAGGTTTCAGATGGATAGTCTCTTCCTCCTATACATGCCTCACTTTCTTCCTACCTTACTAGGGCGACCCCCACCTTCAGACTGTCCCACAGTACATACTAAGCAGAGATAATCAACAGATAGCTCAAAGCAGATAAAAGAGCTATCAGATCTACACTCACAAAGCAGTGAGTTTCTGAGGAGTGGGCCAAAGCCTGGCTCAGAGGCCCAGGGCCAGCTACCATTCTATTTGTCAAATATGTACTTTTCTGTCTTTGAAGGCTGCTAGGGGATTCAATTAGGCTGGCACAACCATCAAGTAGTGACTTAATTTATGAATGAATGAACCTTTCCACAATACTGTCTGGGACAAACTGCAGCACAATGCAATAAAGCCGGCTTTATTAGTAAAAGGAGTCCGCAGGCCAAAGAATCTGTGCAGTAGACAAAAACAAAACATCACTGAGATTTGTAGCACATCCATAAATATTCACCTAAAGTTGGTATATGCCCATAGTTGAAGTGTACAGGTGCATGTTCAAACCCCATACACATGATTGGTTGTCTTTGTGGCAGAGCATCTTCAGCACATTAAAAATAAATTCGCAGGGAGTCAATTTGGGAAATGTTTGGTGATGCAGGGCAGGAATACCATGTGAGCTCTGGGAATGAGGGGCCCCTCCTCCTCTCCCTAAGGCATTCTCTTTGTCTATCTATTTGGCGTGATTAAAAATACAATAATGAATGCATATTTCTTCCAGATGAATACATAGAAGGGGCTGGCAGCAGATGAATCAAGGAGTGACGTGTTGGTAGAGAGACTCAGGTCAAACAGATCCACATTTAGGTCCTTGCGTGGACTGGACTTTCTCAGAGCCGAGCTGTGTGGACATTTAGGACCAAGGACTGTACTCAGTTAAAATCACATCCAAAACTGCTGTCCAACAGAAAAAGAAAAAAAGGCTATTTTTTATTAAAGACTTGTGCATCACGAAATGTTTTAAGTTTGTTTGTTTGTGTGGAAATACTGACCATTTTAACATTGTTTTTGGTTTTGCTGCCTGAATACTTAAACATGAATCAGATTTTACTTCCAGTTACTAGGGTTAGGGCAATATTTTAAACATTCTATCAGGCAAAATATCAAGAACAAAGGGCTATGGTGTTGCAACCAGCAACTAAAAACAACTAAACGCGTTTTAATGTTGTTTTTGTCTACCTGAATTAACAAAACTATCCATAATAACAACCAGTAAATGATTTGAGGTCCAGAGCACATTTGGAGTCCAGTCCCTGCGGTGCGGCCCCGGCCAGGCCTCTGTTAGTCCCAGCACAAATCAGCAGCAGAGAAGGAGCCCTCTTCTCCTCACATGTCAACTTCTGAAAGATTATCTCAGGCTCCCTGCAAGCTTTGATACTAAAATAGTCCAGGAAGTTTAAATGTGTGACTTAGATATGCCCCAGCAGACAGAAGGGACTCTAGTGAAAATATACAAAGCATATATTGGATGTGGAGACAAAATATATGTTTAAAAAGCAAACTGACCTTGCTTGACCTGTACATTGCCCTTGCCAACCTCTACCAAGCACACACCATTCACCTGATTTGTATCTGTACTTATCTGTGTATATGGCCCCATATGCCAACAGCAGCCTCACTTTTGGGGGAAACTGAGGCCCTCTGGAGTTCACCCGTTTACATAAAACGAGCCCATGTGAAAACAACATAGGCTTATTGTGTAATTTCTAACTTTGTCTGTTGATGATTCCCAGTCCCTCACTGATTCTGACCACATTTTTGATGTTGCACTAAACACGTAACAAAACAAAATCCATAATGTATCTGTGGTGCCTTTATGAGGGTTTGCAGTCTGGGCATTCGTGCTGTCTCTCACAATGCATTTGATCTGGGATGGTGAACTATGGGAATAAAAGGTTCTATTATTTCTGAAGCAGAGTAAAGTAGATGATGTAAAAACACAAAGGGGTTTGTAAACAACTGCTGGGTATTTCTGTTGAAAGAAGGATATGTCTAAGTGACTGGGTAATGCATTCTACTCTATTATGTCATTCACATTGTGATGGAGGCCCGCGCCTCATCTCATATGCAGTTATCCAACTAACTATCAGCCTTCCCCTACTGCTCTGCCACTCTTTGATAAGAACAGAGGGAAATTAAAATCACCAACCTGAATTATGAATCCAATGACAAGATATAGTCTCCAAAGACTCTTTCAGCATACCATCTCTACCAGCTATGTCTTCATCCCTGCCTTTTACCCATACTTTCACTGTTGTTCGTCATTTCACTTTCAATCCCTGCGTTGTGCTTTGACTATTTCATTTTCTTCTGCCCTGCACACTTCCTTACAGAAGATCACGTGCTAGCATATTCCATAAGAACAAGCGAGAAACTGAGGCGGAGAAAAGAGAGGAAAAGTTTCAAACGCTGATAACACACAGTTTGATAAAACTGACAAGGGACTCAATTAAAGCTTCCCTGTCAAAGCAGGAGTGATATTTTATTAAGTGCCAGTGTGCCATTGGATGAGTACATCAAGCGACACATCTGCAGACGAGAGGGCTGCACCAGCACTGTAACAGGGACACATGTTGCCACTTTCAGAAAACATCAGTCAAAACTCACTTCATCAAGTCTGCTGAAAAATTAACGGATATTCATATTAGGATGCTCATTCACTTCTTTATGCACCAACCTTTGTATCTGAGCCGCAGAGTCTCGTTGTCCCACTTTTTTTCTTTGGATTCAAACAGCTATGCACAAAGGCCTCTGGTATTAACATTGGTTACATAAACATTAGAACAAGAGCAAGCATAACTCAAATCTAAAGAGACAACAACTAGAGGTCTACAATGTTGCTGTCGTACGGATTTAAATAAAGTGGTATCTGGGCCAGGAGCACATGGTTTTGAAATAGTCATATCGTCATATCAACACTCTATTTGCAGAGTAACTCTTCACCTTTGACCTAACTTATCAATACGTATGCATTTGTAGTATGTCATTTTGTGTTAGTATTCATCTGGTCTGTGGCCTTGTTGGGAAACCACACATTAGAGAACCCATAACATTATAACCACATGCTTATTAAGTGTGGGCAGTGCCTACCTGCGGATGTCCACCATCAGAGTCAGTGCTGGTCACTGATTCAATCCTCACTACGTCATTGTGTCCCTGGATCACTTAACCCACTTGTCCAGTCCAGGGCATCTGACATAACGCTCTTCCGAATCGTGGTGTGAAAGGTTCTCTCTGCAACTCCTGAAAGAAAAGAGCAGTTAAATGAAATGAATTACATACACAATCAAACACACGTAAATATATAATACCTGGAGTGGCACGAGTGGGAAATGCAGCAGTAATAGCAGTTAACACAATAGTATTTCTAGTAGTGTGGGAAACTTGGTGAAAAAACGATACCGAACTAGTTTTTGAAGACTGGTGCATATACTGTATGTTCAGCAAGTTCCTTCTACTTACAATTCTTTTTCAAATAAAAGTAAACTTAATTCAAGAGAGAGCGAAAACACGATGCTAGATGGTGTTGTACAGCCGTTTCTCTGATATGCCTGTGAGAAACGCTGGTGTTACTGGAAGATGAGACTTTTATTCTGATCCGGCCCTTGTAATCGAGATTGCTCTTTTTGTTGTTTGTGTGAGGAAAAGAAAAAGAACTCTTACAGTCTTGTCCGCCGCCGCTGTCACTCGCACACACTGTAAATTTGTGTATGCAGAGACGTACATGTAAATGCCTATAGCTTGGTTACATGTGTGTGTGTGTGTGTGTGTGTGTGTGTTTTTTTTTTTTTTACCGCAAATAGAAGTCTGTATGTGTGCATGGCGGAGTTGACACTTGCTGGTACCGGATTGCAATGCTGACCATACATATAGTCTGTTTCATCTAGAACAAAAGCTCAGTTGGAGGACACAAAAGGCCAGGTTCAAAAGCATTGCAGGCATTGGTAGCCCAGGCCTGGATACATGAAACAATCAGTGTAAACTTGTCCACAACTAAGAGCACTGTGATGCACCTACAACAATAGACATCCACAGATCTGTCGACACGAGGCAAGATTAAAGGCGCGGCTGGATCAAACACAGAGTTGGCGAGTTGGTGATTAGAAAAGAATGTGGTGTTTTTTTTTGTGCGCAAAACTATCATTGATTAATATGTTGTTTTCAAGATGAATGATGATTAATGTATGATGTATACATGCTTTGTGGATGCGGAAAAGCACCGGGACATACAGTGTGATGTTTGTGAATAATTTCCTCACATGTTCACATCATTTTCTTAGCGCTGGCTGTGATAAAAGTACAAGGGTGACGCCCATTGTAAAGCCACATTTCAGTGACAGCTTCTATAGAGGCTTCCACTGATCCAGCCAACATCCAGCTTGGCTTTAATGAACCGCATAAATACAAACAAAAGGATAAAATATAAATTGTTGATGTGCACTGCTGCAGGTATATGGTGTAGATACATAGGAGGAGGACTTATGCGGAACATTGTTGTGTATATCCGTGTTTGGAGCTATATGCACATAATCATAAACCGATTCATCGCTGGAGCGGAACACAGAGTTAGGTTTGATCAGGAATATGGAGCTATTACAATATTGATAATAGTTACAATGAGAACGCTGCACTTGAGATGACAAGGAACTTCTGTAGCCACAGTTGCAATAGACTGTTGCCAAGTTACCAATCTGCGTTTATGTTAGTGAGGTGGAAAGGAACTGTCCAGAGCGGCTTGGCCATCCGGAGAACCAGTGTGGGACGGGATGCTCTGAGTTTAAGAAAGATGAGAGAGCAAAGCCTGAGTATGATGCCGAATATAACATGAAACTCCACTCCCAAGACCACCGCTTTCAATGGACTATTTCTTTTTTGTATTTTTTTTTATCATCATCATCATCATCATCATCATGAGTGTCTGCGTGATGTCAAGCAGGCACTATATGTTCTTGTATTTCACGTATTTTTTATTATTATATTTTCCATGATTTTCCATTTAGCCAGTTTCAACTCCTTAACGCTTCAACCGATTTCAACATGTTATACCTCATTATGATCGCTTTCGCAGTAGTACCTGTGCTATTACTTTATTACTTGCACTTTTTGCAGAATTGTCGAATTTTCAAAAGTATAAGTTTTCCCCATTTAAATGAATTTGGGCATTGAGTGTCTGCGGAATTCTTTAGACTTTATTCTTTAGGCTTTATTCTTTAGACTTTATTCTGTAGACTTTATTCTTTAGACTTTATTCTGTAGACTTTATTCTTTAGGCTTTATTCTTTAGACTTTATTCTGTAGACTTTATTCTTTAGGCTTCTTGAGACGCAGACACTCCAGCAATGGCTTCAGTCATTGCAGATTTTCTAGTTAATTTAGTTGTAGCATTTTAAATACATTATGTTTTGATTTGGTCTTTTTGGATACTAATAGCTTTTTATTGTATTTTAAAGTTTATTTTTAAGTAATAGTTCCTTTCATTTTAATTTTAGACCCTACTCCCTACTAATTTAATTTCAGACCCTACTAGTGAATGAGCTATTCACTGCTGTTTTCTTTTTCACTCTGTGTGTATATGTGTATGTATATGTATGTATGTATGTATATGTCCCTATGTGAGTGTATTTATATGTATATGTATATATACTGTATGTATGTAGGCAGATATATATAATACCTTGGGCTTTTGTGTGTGTGTGTGTGTGTGTGTGTGTATGTGTGTGTGTGTATGTGTGTGTGTTTAGGGGTGTGAGTGTGTGTGTGTGGGTGGGGTATATAAAGAAATGTATGTAATGAATTTGAGGAGACCCAAGGAAGAATAGCAACTGGTTTGCAGGAGCTAATGGGGATCTTAATAAACTAAACTAAACTCTGTCACACACATACATTTATACAAGGAGACAAGGTGGTTGAGTAATAACTGAATTTCAATCACAATTACATTTTGATTAATTGCACACTCCTATACTTTATAAAAGAGCACAGGCTTGATGTACTTCTAAATTATGCAATAATCAAAAATCTTAATAGGAAGTGACAAGTGGGTTGGTAATGTGGCAGCTAACTGGAGGGCAGTATGTCAGTCTCTCAAAATTAAGTGAACAGTGGCTTCAGAGGAACCATAACAGAGAGAGAAGATTAGGGACGGAAAAATAATAGTGATATTTTTGAGGTCTGGGTTTAGTCTGGACAAAGGATGATGCAAAGACAGGGTCAAGTTTCACAGACAGAAAAACAAGGAGAGTGAAAATACGTGCTTATGGCCGTTGTCCTTAAAAGCTTGGGGTATAAATATAACTTGGTTTTACAAATCACTGCAGGTACACATTCTCAGTCCTGAAGCAAACCGCAAACTGACAAACACACCCACTACTGTCATTTTCTCTTTCAAACAATCTGTATGAACAAACTTTTGTTTACTTTTGGATACACAGACTGAACTGGTGACTACACCGTTTTTGCTATAACCATATGTTAAACTTTGCAGAGAGAGTAGTTTGAAACACTAGGCTAAGCACTTGATGTCACTCCAGTTCCTTCGGTGTCCTGTTGGGGGCACAGTAACGAGCTGAACATAAAGAAAACTGGCAAGACTGTGATATGAGAAACGAATACTACTTCTACCATTGCACGCTTTACTTTGATTCGCTCCCTCATGTGGTTAGAGCCATTTTGATTTCCAGAGCCCGTAGTGTACTTAGACACTTTTCTCCTTTAAAACCCAAGTACGAATTTTCATTGTTCTCTACCTAAGTTATGTATGACAAACGCCTGGGGCCAAATCACCATCAAAGCACATCGCAGGAACACCGCGCTTCCAAGCTTCTTAGTGATGACAGATGTCACTTTTGAAGTGAGCAAGAGGATGAAAGTGGCGAGGATGTGACGGGCAGCGTGAGGACAGCTTTTCCACCGCGACCTGCCATCATCAGTGCTTCGGAGGTGTAATGGAGGGAGACTGGAGGGAGGCTGGAGGGAGACTGGAGGGAGGCTGGAGGGAGACTGGAGGGAGACTGGAGGGAGACTGGAGGGAGACTGGAGGGAGGCTGGAGGGAGACTGGAGGGAGGCTGGAGGGAGACTGGAGGGAGACTGGATGGAGACTGGAGGGAGGCTGGAGGGAGGCTGGAGGGAGGCTGGAGGGAGACTGGAGGGAGGCTGGAGGGAGGCTGGAGGGAGGCTGGAGGGAGGCTGGAGAGGCCTACAAGTCTCGCCAGCCGTCTGGGGCGTCTGTGTCCGTGCCCAAAGTGGCCAAGCCTTAAATGTCATACCCACGTAGTGCGTGAGGTGCCAGCACCCAGGTTGGCAGTATATCAGGCAGCAGGTCCACAGAGCGACTACTCCCCGAGCCAGCCAGACACACTTCACGCCTCAGCTTCCGATGGGGATGGAAGTGTCTCCCTCTGTTACACTGGCTGCTCTGCCAGTGAATTCATCAGGGTATAGAGGGAATAGCTAATCTAAGGGAACCAGCGGCCCAGAATCAAAGGGCCACTGGCTTCTGTCTTCCTTGTGAATAGCGCTGCTCACCTGGGTACTATCCCCGGTGTAACAGAGCAAGCTGCAAAAGGACTTGGTAAACAAGGCGAAGCAATGCAACTTTCAAACAGAGAGGCAGGTAGTGCAGGGAAACCAAAACAAACTCTTAACTCTGGAAATCTACTGAACATTTCCCCTTGCCTTCCCAACTGTTCCCAGTGTCTTTATTGTGGCTTGATATGTCACCACTGTCTATATCTCCTACTTACTCAGGACTTCAAGTGGCTGTCTCTATTTTGTTGGGCCATAAATTATTCAGTGCCATGTGCCTTCTTAGAATCCGCGCTTTCCATTGGGTTGCTATCTTATCCCCTTTTCTGAAAGAGGGGCTGGCGCTTTGAGACAGAGTTTGCAAAAGGTAACACAAGAACTTCAGCACCGACAACCACTTTCTTAGTAGGAGCTCTTGTCAAGCATATATATTTGTTCCGGCACAAGGAAAATACAAAAAAGAGACGAACGGGGAAAAAAGTTGTATCTGAATGCAACATGGAAACCAACAAGCTACACTGCTGCTACTACAACAACTTGGACTGGTGTTTGGAGCCATAAATAATGTCAGTATTCCACATGGAGGAGTGTGTATTTTTGCTCAAGCACATACAGTTGTATTTGTGTGAGAGGCGGTTGTATGTAAATAGCCATATGAGACCGCATAGCATTACTGTCCAGACACTGAAGAGGTGACCTGATCCCAATTAATCACACCGTCCCAGGGAGAACTGTCACATCCCATCTCCGTCAGCCCCACCATCATGTTCTGTCGTCCTCCTGTCATCCCCTGTTCATCCATCTATTCATTCTCTCCAAAGTATTTATTCACCCGAGCCCCCCGCCTCCGTCTCGTGCTCCCTCTGTTTTTTTTTCCGTACGCACACGGTCCTAAAATGACAGGTCAGCTGCGTGAGAAACCCGGGGCCCCACCTGTCCTCCGAGCTCTTCTTTCACCTTTTTCACTTTTTTGCTGTAATATAACTGAATTTAAAGTTTTGCAAACATTTAACGTGGATGATGCATTGTAATCATGTGTTTGGCTGTTGTTGTGTGCAGTCTGTGAATAAATGCAGGAATGTAAAGATGTATTTTATGTTTTTCTTGCTTGTATGAACCACCATAATTATTCATAACACTTCACACAAACATCGTTGGGTGTACAATTTTCTTTCTTGTATCAAAACTGAGAATAACTGCCAAAATCTTGAAAATGGGGGTGAAACTGTTGTACGTTCGCCATGATGGATTGAAAGCTTCTGTCTCGGGAGCGCTCTTAATGGGAAAGAGGTGGAGAAATGTATGTCCCAGAACGCTATAAAATCTCCTCCTCTCAGATTGTCCTGGGTATTTCCCTAACCCTGTCTGTATAGTGTGTGTGGAACCACAATCACGTTCAAATTAAAATGAGGAAAAATGCAACAGTGGGATAACTATTCGAACAATAATGAGACCCCATGCGGCTTCTCTCATCTTCTAAGCTAATCATCAGGTGAGTGAAGAGGGCTTTACTCCAAATACAGGTGCGTACGCATGGCGCAATGGTCTCTTATTATGCAGTTCTAGTATGTAGTGGATGTACACTATGCAGAACTGTTGCTAACGCACAATCACAGCATTTTATTCTTGTTTTTCACTTGATTTAAATGTGTTTGTATTAGGAACAAGCTGTTTCTTTTTCTTACAGACAGTTTTTCTTAGTCTTTTAACGTGATTTTACTCTTTTTGGTACAACTTTATACCTCAATAAAACATTTTTTAAAAAGAGTTACTTCACAATTAACAAATAGTTTATCAAGAATGATTCAGGCTTAGTCCCTACTTATTTAAGGGGTTACTGTTAGGAGTGAAGGAAACATTTTAAAACTTGAGACATCGATTTGAAATGTTACTGACAAAGTAGGTTTATAATTTTACTTCCTGGTTGTAATTTATGACATCGCATTAGGAAATTATAAAGCAAGCACAAAACTCATCTATGTCACTTTTTTGACACCTAAAATATATGATATATGATTTATTTTGTTCAATAATGTTTAGAGGGCCAAACAGGTTGTTTCTTTTGAGTGAATTATGTATAAACTTTGGATGGATTGTCCCTAGTGTGATGTCACTTTTCACCACCAATAGCAACTTGATTTGTACAAAAAATATAATTTATATTTACAACAGGTATAAATGCAGCAACTTTAAAAATAAATAAATAATAAAATAAACTGCTGGTCTCAGATTGCAGATTTGTTGACCAGGTTTGTGGTTCATATCTCTGTAATTACTTTGTCCATCCACATGAAACATTGTAAATAGCTTAAGAAAGTGGTGCTATTATTTGACTCAAAAGATGTGATTGTTGTCTGCAAGAATTTTAAATCATGAGATTAACATGATACATTTTTGGAGCTAATCCCAAACAAATAATGAGAAGGTTCAGCATTTGTAGGTTACTATTCTGGAGATTTCTATAACAGTAGATCTCCCACAGAGTTACTGTACAATGGCATTTGCCCACGAGAACATAAATGCAACCTATTACTAAACCTGTGTAATTAATCTTAAAAACGATCTGTTCATTATGAATTAAGCCTTTGCACTAATCATGGTTTCAAAAGCAAACAGACCTTGCCCCAATGCAACACAATATTGTGTATATTCTGATTTCAGGTCATACATTTACATTTCCCAAACTTTTCACGGTCCAGTTATTTTGACGTCAACCTATGTACAATACAGTGTATATGATTATGAGATACAAAGTGGAATAACCTTGCAAAGCCCGCTCTCCTCCTCAACCCAGAGTCTAATATTTGAGTTAGTCCCAACTCACACACACACACACACACACACACACACCTGGACTGTACTGTTTACCTGCAGGTTAAAGGTCTGAAGTCGGTGACAGGTGGAGGAGCTGTATGGGTGGGGGCAGATGAATATGCACATAGAGAGAAGTTGGGGGCCGGAGAGGAAAAGAATGACAGTACAAAGTGGAGGGGGCCAAACGGGGGTCACCAAATGATGAGGGGTTAAATGCCACAAATGCCATGTCTCGAGGCCTCATATAGACAAGCTCTGCGCTGCTCCCAAGGTCAGGCCGAGCACACGTGCACCTGTGCTATGGTAATGGGGCTCTGGTGGCTGGACGGTCGTCTGGCTGAGGGGGAAAGCTTTCACGCACAACAGGTTGGTCCGTTAGAGTCCGCTGTCTGGAGCAAGTGGCAGAGCAAAAATACACTGTCTGCTTTCGATAATGGGGATTAGAGGGATAGCGATGTATTTAGCCTCGTCTCAGGATCAACAATGTGAAGTGGGACTGTTGCAAGGGTATGCTGCTATTTGTGAACAGAAATGTATAAGCGCTCGCGGCCTAAATTGTTATCTCATGCGCAGACAGTTTACCAAGGAGGAATCTAGTACGCACTATTTTGTTTGATGGTAGAAATCCACATTCAAATCTGGTCTTACAAAAATACATAGAAAAAGTTGATATAATACAAAAGACACACAACAAGACAAGAGCAAGTATATCTTTAACATTTCAGGATGCTACTCATAGTAGCTTTGCAACTGCCCCTGAAAATGTTTCACAGATACAAGTACATGGTTGAACATTACACAAAAACTGCAAAAAACATGAAACAAAAAAAACAAAAAAACTTGACTGCAAAGAAAAAGGTTCCATGCAAGAAACGTGCAAAGAGCCCAAACCAAAGAAAAAAAGTTAGACGGAAAACCATTTCCAAAGGGAAAAGAAAAGGGACCTGTGAATCCACTGGCCAAGGTCAAGAGGTCAAGAGCCAATCCTCTGTCAGTAAAAGTGTGTTGTTAAGGCCAGAGTTCAGATTTTGGAGGAAGACAGTTTTAAAGAAAAAAATGAAATAAAAATTCAAGATTGATAATTGTAGAAAAAATATTAAGTTGTAGTCAAGATTGATAGATATAAATAAAAATCATCTCTTTTTTTGCGCCATATTACTCAGCCCTTGTCCTGGTTTACTGCAGATTTAATTCATACTTAGGTCTGTTGTCGTATAGAACACGGCTATTCAAATGAAACACCCCTTCAACAGATGTTTGCAATGTAGTGCCGCAATGAAAAACACTGTATGGAACAGTGCTGGAATCTCCTGCTAAAATGTGATAAAGGACAAGCCAAGTAGCCGGGTGGACATGCCAATGACTGACCAGCATGCACCAAAGTCCTGCCTGCCCGCCAGCTAGAGCCCCAGATGGCCGGCCACACTGTGGTCAATGGAGCCTGCAGGAGGTGGCAAAATAAGGATCCTTGATTATAAAAACCACCGGCGTCCGTCACTATGGCAACGTAAATGTGAAATGTTATCCTGGACCGAGCCAAGTCTTCAATTAGGACAGTGGGGTGGCAAGAGGACAATATGCACTATCTCCATTCCAGCAGGGGAGACAGACGAGACAATGAACACAAAACCGCCACATATTTTAGCGTGGCTTAATTGCGAGTACCCGAGCATAGCCGTCATCCTTGGCCCAAACACAGCACTGGGACGGGACTATGACATGGTTAAGTGTCTGATCCTTTGAGCGCTTCCAATCTCCAGTAAGTTTGTCACCTATACCATTATTGTCCCATGAACTTAACAGGCGCAGTCAGCCTTCAGCCAATTAAAGGGCAGCATTAGCATTAAGCGGGAGTGTCGGTTACACGAGACGGCCAATTAAAATCACTTATGGGTAGGGTAATATCCCGTGATTTAGGCCCGAACAAAACGGCTTTGTGAGGATTATCCTTGGCGTAACGTGATCTTGTTCTCTTCCTCTCACCGAGTATCCAGGAGCTGAGTCAAGCCCAGCACTGTACATACATATGCACGCACAAGAGGGATGACAAGACAACTGTGTGCGTGCACTGACTATGACTACTGTCTATGCCAGGGTTTCTCAAACTGAGGTACAGGTACCGCTGATGGTACACGAGCTCCTTCTGGTGGTACTAGCATTTCCCTGCAAGTGAATTTATTTTTTTGTCGTCTATGTTAGTCTTTGTTTTGAACTTCTTGAATTGTTTTCGCAGACCTGATTTGACCTGCTATAGTCCCGTTTATAGAGCTGGTTTGGTGGTACCTGGACAGCTTGATTTTTGTTTTTGTGTGAAGAGTCCGTAGCTGTAGATCCATTAATCTATGCCATGTTAGAGAAACAAAATGTGGCCACAATGTAGTTATTTTAATAAGACCAAGATAAAACAAATAAAGAATAGTCCAGAGAAAGTCAGTCTGATATGCGTCCCTTTCTGCACCTGTCCCATGTCTTACAATGTCCCGCAAATGTGCCCATTTTTCAATTCAGTGCAAAAGTCTGTCTTTCCATTTCAAAAAAAGTTCAAAGTTATTTCAGTCCAGTCCTTGAGAGTCGGTTCTGTCACTGTCACTGTCCTTGTTACTGCTGATACACAAGTATCTCTCTACCATTTCCATTGTTGGAGTTTTATATCCGAGTTTTACATACATTGTTTTGTAGTCAAATGGAAAGTCCATGTTGAAGACTGTCTGCTTTATAGTGATGAATATAGTGATGGGCCGCTTTGACAGCCACATTCTCTCCAACATTCAGCTGCTCCCTGTAGCCACGGTGTAGTTTATCATGTGTTTTTGTAAACATGGTTTTATTCACTTAAAGGTCTATGTATTCAATCAGACAAGGCCCTAAAAACCTCCTGGACAGGTGTTGGAAAAAATGTGGTTCGCCCAATGTAATTGCTATGTCCACGTCAAATAAATAAACATACAATAGATAAATAAACATTTTGCCTCCTGAGTGCTTAACTCACATTGCCACCATCATCACTGTTTCTGTAGTTCCTCTCTTTAGAAAACACTTGTAAATATAGCACTGTACTTTACTAAAACTGAACTGATATCACAGGACATTATGTGAAACTTTTTTTAAAATACAGTTTTACTGTTACACTGCAAAAAAACATACCAGAAGTCTAAAGTCAAGTGTGTAAAGTAAACATGAGTCTGTCTCTGTAATGCAGAGCCCGTACAATTGAGATTTCTAGTGTTATTTGTGTAAGTGTTGCGAGAAGCAGTAAATGTCCACATTAGGAACAGGCACAGTTAAAATAATAGTACAACACAGATGACAGTAATTAAGCTGTAATGCAAATATTGTTTCTGGCATCCATTTAAATACATCAGTCTAAAACAAAACCGTGCCTTCTGCCAAACTGTATGACAGAGATACCCAGCATGAAAACATTAGTCCCGCAATTTTAAACCTTGCACAAATCACTGTACAAAGAGCAACACGGAACAAAGCAAAACTGACCTTTCAAATGATTAAGCTGAAACATTATCATCATATTCCTGTGTTTTTTCTCCCTTTGAACAACTGCTTTGCCAGTCTGGAGCTGGCAGGGCCAAAATCCCATATATGATTTCAGTTCTGAGAGGCCAAGCTGGCTGCTGCCCATCTGGAGCAGGCCAAATGTCTGCTCCACTCAAACTCTGCACACAGTGGTGATTACTGCCACGGAGCAGCGGTCACGGCACTGCGGGTATAAATATAAGCCTGGGTCTGATCCCTCTTGTTCCTAACCAGAGAGTTTGGAGATGCTGTGAAAATGGAGCACAAAGGCTTAAGAGTCTCTAAGGGTAAGTGTGCGACACGGCCACTATTCTACCTCAGTTTTGTCTGGCCAGCTGGTGATGTATGACCAGATGAGGGTGGCTGGGCAGCAAATGATGTCTGGGCAGCAAATAACAGGCCTGAGCAATGGAACAGAGGGACGGAGCATGCTGGCACTACAAGCAATGGTGGCAGCGATATATACAGGCGGGAGCAGGGGTGTGGACAGAGGCCATGGGGCACTGCTTCAAATTGACTGAGAGATTAAGCTGCTGTGTCTGTGGGAAATGAGGTTGGAATTAGGTTCGCGATTAGCAGTGTGAGGTAAGGTTTGGTCACTGGAACTGAAACCGCCATTTCGGACCTTTAAAAATAATGTTGGTTGTATTCCATCTAGGACTTAAATATGTCCAAAGACCTCATCTAATTTAGCCCCATAAGTGTTGGCATTCGCGAGTGGACTGACTTCTACGCAGAGCCACACACACACACACTGACACAGCCCCTCCGAACATGGCGCAGACCGGTTGCTTCATGCCCAATCCTGCATTCGAGTGTGCGTCCAGGGTTAAGCTGTTAATGCTGCCAGCTGTGCATCACTGGCCCTGCGACACAACCGCTCCAATCCCCTCCAAACAATCGGAATGCTCACCCAGGACTGTAAGGGGTGGGGTCGGGATGGCACCCAGGGGGGTAAGTGTGGATGTAGTGCCATCTTGTGCCAAGTGTTCCAACCTGCCTTCTAGGGCAAAAGAATGGTTGGGAAAGGGAGCGTAGTGTAATACGAGCTAAATAAAATGTCTAAATAGTTCAGAATTAAATATTTAAAATTGTTTCTGATTTATATATTAGAATGTATATTAACTCTAAAACAAAAGGGAATTCTGAGCCATATAAATAATATATATATATTACATTTAAAAAAACATTACATTTATTAGAAATACTCAAAATATTATGGCCCCTCCTTTTTCATAGGGACGTTTCATTGTAGCAAGCAAGAGATTTTCATTCATGTTTATATATTTTTTATGTTTTAAGTGTCATTTTACAACCCGACTGCAGGACAATACAAGATCAAACATCTATGGGTCAATCAAAATGAAACTCTGAGTTCACTAATGAGGCAACACTGTTGTAACAAGCTCATTAAAGTGGATTTTGCATGTGTTTCCTTTAAGTAAATGCAAGTCTCATTCCAAAAGTTAAAGCATGCAGTGCCCGTGACTTCCTATACTAGGGCACTTCAGAGTGTACAGTGGTGTAAAACACAGCAGATAAGGGCATGCCTGAGCTGGCGACACAGTTTTCTCAGTTAAGCTGATAATTGCCCTTATTGATGTATAAAAGATTTCCCACAGTGCCTTGTGAAACACCATTAGAAGGCAGGAGCTGAATGGTTCATGAGCTGCCTCCAAATGAGGAAGAAGGATAAAAAAAAAACTCTCAAGATTAATAAGACTTCCCCTGGAGTGTGATAATAACGTGTGAGTGTGTGTGCATATGTGTGTGCACGTGAGTGTTTGTGTGCAAGTGTATTTCCAGCAGTCTCTCAAGAGTTCCTATAACTAAAAGTCATTATTCACAGAAAAGTAATCTATTCAAAATCTCACACGGAGGGCCAGAGATGTAATGCCACTTAGCATACCGAAAGAGCTGATGGTCATTAATCACTAGAGCCCTCCTTCGCTTAAACTATGGGTACTGAGGCCTAAATGATGAGGCTCTAAATGCCGCCAGAGACCACAGCCAAGGAAGACACTGTGATGCCAAATCTTCCATGTAGATGGCTCTGTAGAGAATGACATTAAAATAAGTGGCCCTAATAAGGTGAATCTTGGCCTTTGCTGATGCCCATTAGCGCCCTCAGCTCTTTAACAAAGACTAGTGCCCACAGAGGACCAGAAGAACAGAGCCGTGATAGTGCTGCAAGGACAAGCATAACTGGAAAGAGGAGAAAGTTAACTTAACAAAAATAACATTCAAAATAAAGGCTTATAGCTCCACTTATTTCATTACAGTGAAAAAAAAACAGAAGCCTACAGCTGACACCAGAGTGCCAAATGAACAGATTTTCTACTAAAACAAAATCAATCAATAGCCAAATATCCAAACTTATAAACGTGTATTCAGAGCGAGTTCATTAAATTAGATTATACGTGTGTGTGTGTGTGTGTGTGTGTGTGTGTGTATTCATATCAACCCAAACTATGTAATTACTCAGAAAAGGAGGTCGTGAGAATCCAGACCGGAACTGTCAATGAGAAACGACAGCAGTTATTTTAAGAAGTCTCTTTGTGTTAGATTTTCTTGTTAATTTGCCATTTTTGTTGATCCGCACAAAGGCAATTGGAGCGTCGTTGATGTTTTATTCCAGTTCACGGCCCATCCTTCAATTAAAACACACACAAAACAACAGATCAAAACCACAATCAAAAGTCATGTTATTAATTCACCTGAACGGCTCATGTTATCAACCGCAGTTACTAAGCAACTCATGAGGTGCTGTATACACCAATCATGCTGACGCCAGAATACCTAAAACTGTGCTCTTCACTTTGTCATATAATTGCACAAACATTTGCAAAAATTAAACTTCACAAGTCAACAAAGGAGCAAGAAGTTGTGTCGCTCTAAACTTTTCTTATTTCTGAACATTTGCAGGTGAGTGTGTGCACCGCTCATCACAGCCCCAGTGCCCTGGCATTAAGCAGAAGGAGAGGTGAGGGGTCACGGCGAGGCAGCCATGACCCTTCCATCTCAACGCCACTGTGTCATCTTCTGGTCAAGGCAAACAAACAAGGCTAGCCCCAGGGTGAAGGGGTGAGAGGGTGAAGGGAGGATGGGGCTCAGTGGGGGGCAGTGCCAGGTCAGGGGACAGCGCAGGAGGAGGAGGGATGACTCTGGCACACTTAAATCAGCTTTTTGGACAAGGAAAGAAAAGCTATTATCATATACTGGAGGGTCATGCATAGCAGCCGGACCATAACAGTGGGATTGAATTGTGCTGTAGCTGTTTTTTACCATTATAAAATAGTGAAAAACAGAACCATTTCAATTTCATACTCTTTGCAGTGGTCAAAATGTATTTCCTGCATTTCTTCTCATGCCTCGCGAAGAATAAAATGTCTTATAATTAGATGCAGACAGTCCACAGGGGTCTCATTTTCACCCCAAGAGGTGCTTTTACAATAGCTTGTAAAACAAATGGGCAAAACAACTGTAACTTCATTACAAGACAAAATTTAGTGAACCCCTTTCAAAAGATGCAGGGGGGAAACAAAAAACTAAATTGTAACCAGGTTTGAGTGTCACGCAGATCCCTCTTGTGTGACTCCCAGAGATTAATTCGAGTCCATACAACTTTTACAATGCATAAAGTGTATTTTCTGACATAAGCATTTCTAAAAAGATACGATAAGATAATAACTAATAATAATAATAATAACTTTTATTTATATAGCGCTTTTCAGTGACCCAAAGACGCTGAACATAATAAAAAGGGGGGGGGGGGTATTTACAGACCGGGGGGGACAACACGTACAATACACATTAAAATACAGATAAAATGAACAAGACAGAAGAAGTAGAGAGAAAAAGATGGGGATGTAACAGGGGGTAGAAGAGTAGGCAATGGGGTAGAGGAGGCTAGGGGTAGGGGAGGTCATAGGCTTGGGTGAAGAGGTATGTTTTTAGGCGGGATTTGAATGTTGTGAGTGAGGGAGAGTGGCGGACAGGTTGGGGGAGGGAGTTCCAGAGTCGGGGTGCTGTTCGGGAGAATGCTCTGTCGCCAAAAGTTTTGAGTCGGGATGTTGTAACTCTTATCGTATCTTTAGCAAGGGTAAAAACAGTAGGTAAGGTGCCACTTATTAAATTAAAGGTGGAATGGACGATTTTTTTCAGCAAATTTTTATCATATTTCCTCGTGGCGTGGATAAATCATTTGTCCTGCCACGTATCAATCATAAAACACACTTATCGCTCACCTGCAGCCGCGTGCGGTTCGTCCCCACGTTTCTGCGTGCTTAAGCGCATGGATCTATCATTATATAGTTCCCTCAGTGTACGGGGCAAAATGAAGACAGAGAAAGACAGTTCGAGCTGACGCAGAAGTGGACAGAAATCTACAGGAGACGAGCGATGCGATGCGCTCCGTTGCGCTAATAAACAAACACACATGTGTGTTGTATCAGTCCGCACGGGGGAGTGCACATGTGCACTTCCGCCTGCGTTCTCAAATCGCCGAAAAATCGTCCATTGATCTCACAACGATTCAAAATCTTTATTGAGATTGTGTATTGGCAATTCTATTCTAAATGTGAATCTATTAATTTAGTGAGAGCGAGAAAGAGTAGCTTGAAGAGAACCAATTGCAAAGGTTTCTCAAGTGTTTGCAAATGTGACAGAATCAGAATCAGAAAAGGTTTACTACCATTGTCTGTGAACAAAACTCACAGGAAGGTGCTTTGGTGATTCGGTACAACATACAACAATGAACAATAATAAAAGCAAGACATATCAAATAAGGCCTGTATTAAAGAAAAACAATTTAAATGTACTAATGAGATCAAAAAGATGAATTAATAAAATTACAAACTAAAGTGAATTACATATTTTTTGCGGTGTTAATTACATTGACATGAGTGAATTAACCTGTTGTAATGTACAACAGCTTCACATTAGTCAGAATACCCTGAGCCTATATTCATTCATTCATTACCACTATTTCTTCCCTGCTGTAATGGCACCCTCAAAAACTTTAGTCAAGTGGGTGAAGGAGCTCTAATGACTGGCTAAAACTTTGCTGAGAGTCCCTCCTCCTTTAATGGGTGCCATTCCAGATAATGAGAATTAGCGCTTTTATCTAAAAAAGATGTATATTTATATTTACAGCAGACGGATACATGGGCTTGTGCTTGTGCGTTCTATCAGGGGAGCTATACAAAAGTGTGTGTTTTATATTTCCTCCAATAAAACAAAAAGGTTAGCCAAAGTCGCCCAATAGTCTAATAACTCCCCAACCTGCAAAATCCCAAATGTGAGTAAGAAAGTTAATATTCACCCTCTTGGTTTCATTTTTTGAAAGCAGCACATTTTTTTACGAAGTTGTTTTGTATAATTTAAAGAGACTGTAAGTGTAAGTGTAGGTGAGATGTGTGCGTGTGTGTGTGTGTGTGTGTGTGTGCGTTTGTGTGTGTGTGTGTGTGCGTTTGTGTGTGTGTGTGTGTGTGTGTGTCACGGTGTCTCTCTGAACTACCTATATTTACTACTGAAAGTGAATTCTTTATGAGAGCACCGATATCAAAGACAGCAGGATCAAAGACGATTTAATAAGCTACCCACTGTTCTATGAAACCTCAACTTTCATGTCATGCATTTTCTTGACTTTTCTTCATTTTGGGCTTTGGGCCAAGAGCTGACACTAAAGACAAACATGTGTAGTCACATTGTCATTCTCTATTCCTCTAATTTGTTAGTCTGTAAACCTTGCACAGCAGAATGTCCCTGTGGCTTGTCAGTGTGCGTTTTATCAAACCGTGTCAGCTTTAGCGAACACACATCTACCTGCCCCTCTTATATCCCCGGATCCAGAGCTGGTTTCTGAATAATGTCTCTCGCTAGTGGTTTGGACATGAGGAGGCTGATTAGAGAAACTATAGTCACTATGAGAAACAGGTGAACATTCTTTTGCATGTTTCACTTGTCCGGCTCCTGAGGATATTGTTGAAAACGTATCATGCAGGAAACTGATACAAAATAAACATTCAATGAACATTTGGTAAGCATATTTTTGACATAATAAGACATCATTTTTAACATGGACATGGATATAGTTAATTTTATAAGGATTTGACTGCGAGAGTCAGACGAACGTCATACTAAAAAAGCTCCAAGTTTTTAAAAAGCGCATTTTGTAATTTTGAAATGATCTAAAACTGACAAACACTTGGCTACATTTCCCGGCACTACAACGCAATTTCAATCTGCCACTCCAAAAAAGAGGAAAAAAGATATTTATCATTAATACGCGTATAGGATATTAATTACGGTAAATTGGGAATTGAACAATTCTATCTAATAATCTAATCTAATAATATGATGAAGATATTATTAGATTCAACAATTCAACTACAATGTTCTAAAATGGCAAATTCAAAGTCAAATTCAATTCTCAAGAACCATCAATTGGACAATTTATACAGCCATTAACAAAGCCTTAAATTGAGCCAAACATGACAAACTGATGAACATGAGTGATACTCAGACTGCATCCCTACGATACCTCAGGTCGGTCCCAGGAGGAGCTGGTCCCGTGTGGCCAACCCTCTCCAGCTCTGATGTCACAGTCTCCTGTCTGTGCAGTGTTATATATTCAGCTCTTTGTCCCTGAGGACTGCAGCTGAGTGCAGGTGACATGTTGACACAACAGGAGCTACAGCACTGCGAGACTACTGTACCCATCAAAACTTAGAATACACACAGAGCATGGATAAAGCATTGTATGTCGCAGTTCAGTATTGCTGGGAATATTCACAGGGGTGAGATGTATACAGGGTGTGTGGAGTTTAGCATACAAAAGTGCACAAGGAAAGTTGCACCAAGAGCCCACTGGTGCATAAAGTACCTTGAGAACTGAAAATGTAAATATCTTTAACAGGGATTCTCCAGAGACACGTATTGCATTGTAAAGTGTGTGGTTGCTGCAGGTAATACAGTAAGTATATACTGTATGACAATACTTGTCAACACAGGCAATACTATCGACACAAACTAAAAATATTGCCTTCCAAGATGAACACAAATGCAACACACTTTGTTTTGTTGTTGCTTGGACATGATTCAACAATTAAAAGCCTGCTTACAATTTTGAGCAAAAATGTGTCCCAACTACCTCTCAAATTGTCCATAAGCAAAGACATCTCGCACTTATGCATTTTTATATTCAGTAGACATATTTTGGAAATTTGCACAGGAGCTCAAACAACCACATTCTGTAAAGAAAAAAATAAAATAAAATGTTTATATCTTGTAGTATATTCAGAACTAAAATAATGTGCCTTGTTCCTTGAAAAAAAAAAAAAAAATTAACAAAACTTTGCAATTGTGAATTCCAATTAATCCTTTTCTTTTTGGGGACCTCTTCTTTGCTGGGTGATTAGACGTGCCCCTTGTTTATTAAGCTGTGTTTACTGAGATGATAAAACAACATCATCAATCATTCTTAAAGACTAGTGCTCCGATGGGGAGCATTAGAATGCATTACAGATGTCACGCATCATCAGACTAAACATCTCATTTCCACCTCGCTGTGAGCTGTGTCTGGGGTCCCTCTGTCTGTGGGCTGTTTAATGTGTGTGTGTGTGTGTTTGGGAGTGTATTTACGCTTAAGTGCTCTTGTGACCATTCTCCCTGGGGCAGGGGGATCCATCATTGTCCAGCCTCTTTTGGTGACTGGACTGGTTTGAGCCCTGGAGCCTGCCCTGGACCCTCTCAATCCCTCCCTAGGGTCACCTTGAGTGTCACGGTATACACAGCATCACCCTAGTCCAATACAAAGCACTATGACCTCAGGGTTTATCTTAGGTCCTAATTATTGTGGCCGCCAGTGGCTCCTTTGGCAGAGTAGTCGTCTTCTGATCAGAAAGTTAACTCCCAGTCTTGACAAAAAATTAAAAATAAACATCCTTCAGTGGTCATATCCACTGAACCACAGTTTGGTGGTGCAATTCCAGGTCCCTCAGGTGAATACTGCGGCTGTGTCCTTGTGTGTGAATGGGTGAGGTGTTCCATAGATGGATAGCACTTTGAAGGTGGAAAAGCGATGTATAAATTGTGACCATTTACTATCTGTAGTCTCTGAGCTATTAACACATGTTACACAGGCTCTACACGGGCACTACTGGTGGTGTCTTGGACACTTAGGTGAAGGGAGGGATTGAGCTGTCAACTGATTACCCCTGGCAGTGAGTTGGAGCTCATATTTGTGGTCGTAAGGTATCTCAGAATCAGAATCAAAAAAGGTTTATTTCCATTGCTAATGAGCAGGATTCACAAACATAGGAACTTGCTTTGGTGATTCGGTGCAACATAAAACAATGAACAATGATAAAACAACTTATACGAGTCAAAAAGAAAAACAATTTAAATCTGCCGTAGGATAAAATAAAAATAGGCTTACTATGTAGACAAAAATTACGTTTACAGATGAAGTTCAAAAAGTGAACAGTGCAGTGAGTGATTGATTAAACTATAGTTAAAGTGACTATAGGTGCCTGAGGGGATAATCCTTATCCAGCGTGAGAAGGGTCGGCTGTGATCCAACCTGTTCGGTATCTGTATCTGGTGCTAGTGAATAAGTGATGCCGTCAAGCTGAAAAAGCAGTCCTATTAGGCCTTGCTGGCCTGTGGGACTCCTGGGACAGGTATCGGCAGGACGCAGGCACTATAACTTGTTTGGTCACCAAAAAAAACCTTGGGTCTGGGAGGAATTTGGAGAGTCCATTGAAGAGGCCCATCGATTGGCCACAAAGACATTTTTTGCAGTGAGGAGTGCTCCACCAACACTGTTAAGAGTGCGGGCGGAGAGCTTTTGACCTGGACTGGGGATATTGTCGGATGGTGGAAGTCTATCGATTGATATATATCAATACCATGTCTTCTGAGGATGAAGCAGAGACTGGAGATTCAAAGCCATCCCTCAAACTGAAGTTATTGAGGTGCTTGGCAAGCTCCTGGGTAGCAAAGCAGTGGGGTGGATCTTGTTTTACACATCTCTGCAACATCATGTAGCGGTCGGGGACAGTTCCTCTGGATTGGCAGACCGAGGTGGTGGTCCCTCTGTTGTAGTAAAAGGAGTGGGGGGTGTACGACTGCAAGGGAATGACACTTCTCATCCTTCCCAGTGGTCTATTCATGAGTTCTGAAGATGCAAATCTGATCAATAGTCAAACCTCTGATTAAGGAGGAGCAGTGAGGTTTTCATCCCGGCCATGGAACGCTGGACCAGCTTTATACTCTCCATTGGGTTCTAAAGGGGTCACGTGAGATTGCCCAACCAGTCAACATTTGCTTTGTGGATCTGGAGAAGGCATTGGATTGTGTGTCCCTTGTGGTGTCCTGTGGGTGGTGCTCTGGGAGTATGGGGTCCGGGGCCCTTTGCTCAGGCTGCCTGGTCCCTATATGACTGAAGCAGCTGTGTACACTTTGACGGAAGTCAGTCAGACCTAGAGCCTAATTTAAAAAGCTTGCTTGTGAAAGCACATGCACATTTCCGGTGCTCTTTCACAGTCTGTGCTGTGACCTTATCAGTCAGTGTCTGAGACCTTATGCAGAGAAGATCCCTCTAAATTTGTAAATTGATTTTGAAAAAATTATTAGACTTAAGAGAAAAAACTTCAGATGGGTTGAGACGCAGATCCATCATGTCACTTTGTCTTTACGTACCATGCACACTTGAGTTTGGATCGACTCAAATTATCCAACCGACCCTTTGTAGGACATATAGTCCAGTGTCCAAACCTGACCCAGATTCAGAATTATTTTCAATATTTTGTAACAGACAGCTTACCCGGTCCACTGTTTTTTGTTGGCAGAATAAGAGCACCTAATATCATGTGTCACATGCCTTTGTTTTTTGTTCAAATTGCAGTATTTGTAACTCTTCTGCTGTGCCATCCATTTCCCTCCTGCTGCTTTCACTCATATGTGAGGGCATCCATGTCAACTACTGACTATCGGCTCAAGTAACTCTCCTTTGCATGGCCCTTTAATGGGATTTTGGAGGTTTGGCGATGACGTGACGTGGATTTGTGTGCAGAGATTCTAGCTTCCAGGTGGGATCCATAAAGTTTTATAAATCAGGAGTTTGGAGTGGAGTACACCTCTAGAGGCCACGTAGAGTATGCACTTGCTCCGCAAAATTCCTACACTATGGAATTTTGGAAAAAAGAAGCGAGAGGAACGCTTCAGTCTCTGCTTTATTCACTTTCAACAGACTGAATGTGTAGCAACAGTCAACATCAATTTGAACCACAACATCCGCCAAAACCCTTCACCTTCCTGCCTCAGTCCCTTCACAATAAATGTATTTTTTGTGTGTGAGACATAAATAATGCAGGTTCGCCAAAATGCAATCTTTGTAGTTTAGGCCCCTTTTCGTCCCAGTACATGTTGGACTCTGCCAGGGCTGCAGTTTGTCACCGCTTCTGTTTAATGTTTTTATAGAAAGAATTTCTAGGTGCTATCAGGGTGGAGAGTGTCCGGTTTGGGGATCACAGGGGCCGGATAGGGGATCACAAGATCTCATCTCTGTTGTTTACAGATGTTGTCCTTTTGACTTTATCAATCCAGGACCTAAGCACTTACATAAAAAGACTGTTGCCCCTGGCCAGATGGGTGGGGAGTCCATACCGTAAGTGGTGGAGTTCAAGTATGTCGTTGTCTTGTTCACAAGTGAGAAAAGAAAGGAGCGTCAGATGGGTGGGGAGTCCACAGAGATGCAGTTGCTGTGATGTGATGAAGAATGAGCTGAATCACAAGGCAAAACTTTCAATTTACTGTCGCCGTAATAAAACATTTCGACACTCATCCGAGAGTCATTCGCAATCTGCGAATCAAGACCGGGAACTTCATGTCCTGATTCGCAGTTTGCGAATGACTCTCGGATGAGTGTCGAAACTTTATTGTTTTTCCTAAAAGAAAGAAAGAAGAAAACTGAAAAAAGAAAAAACTGAGTCCAGATGACTACTTTCTATGACTATTTTTCTACTTTCAATTTACTGGTTAATCTATACATTCCTACCATCACCTATGGTCGTGAGTAGTCAAAATGAGTTTCTTCCACAGGGGGACTGGGTGCTTCCTTAGAGAAAGGGTGAGAGGTTCTCAGTATTATTGAAGGAGCTAAGAGTAGAGCCGCTACTTATCCACATCAAAAGTCCCATTTGCCCAGGACGCGGCAAATGGGACTTTGTCTCTCAGCTGGGCTGGGAACGCCGTTCGATTCACTCAGACAAAGTCTGTATGGAAAAGGAAGTCTAGGCCTTCCAACTTAGACTGCTGCCTCCGCAACTCAGAAGCGGAAGAACATTTATAAATGTATGGATGGTGCAGGAACAGCTGTGAACCATAACAAGATGCAAGAATAATTTTGAAGAAACAAAGTAATTTTAGTCCTCACATTTTACGTTTAGATCAGTGTGTTTTACAGTACACATTGTATGTGTGGTGAATTTATCATGACAATTGTAACAAGAGGGTTTTGGACAGTGATTTGGTATATGATGTGGTAAATCATGAATGTGTAACTGGAAGCCATTGACTGAAGTCTAAGCATGTTTGTACACTGTGGTGGGAGTAGTTGGACAAAGCACATCGCCATATCTTTATTAATTCATACACATCCACAATGACTATAGGCTTGCCACCCAATTATACAGTCATATTAAAGGCAGTGCTTGGCTGTCATAATTAGCTCTGAAATATTGATGTGTAGAACTTCTCGTGTGGTCTGGAGAACAGGCCATGAGGATAAACTGGGTAGAAGAAACCGTACATGTTGTGAGGCTTGTGAACTCGAATCACTGATAAATTATGGAGTGACATAATTAGCATGGCACATTATTGTGTTAGCACACATCCTCACACGTGCTAAAAGCACTTGTGCAGGTAGAATTAGCACTGAGATGTCTCTAAAGATGTATAATTAAAAACTTTGGAAATTTCCTCATGTTGACCTTTTGTTCAATGTGTTTCCTTGTTGAGTTAACACAATTTATATAGTAAAAGATAATTATAATTTCATCATGCCATTTAATGGCATGATGAAATTATAATTATCTTTTACTATATAAATAGGCAACACATTCACGTCACAAGCAACCAAGAGTCAGAGTGACTAAAGGGTTCCAAGATGGTTTACAATGGATAACAGTTCTGATAAATGACATAACAACTTTTGGAGTGTTTTTTTTTTATTTTTTTTAAACTAAATTCGATCCATCCGTTGTCGATTTGTGTTTAAATAAACTGCTGCAAGACAGAGAAACAAAGCCTTGACCCTCATGTAAAAAAAACTGTCAGTAATTCCTAGTATGGACAAACAGTTTGTCCTGTGGAGCCGTGGTCAGGACCGATGCACCGCTGCCCCCACACAACGCACACATAAACACTTCCCACTCCCCGCTTCCTCTGGTGTCGACTAAATGTCAACTCTCCTGACATACAGCCTTGTTTGCAGCCAATGATTACCTCATAGCTAATTAATCCTGATTCAATCAATGTGAACTGTTGTGCTACTGTGTATTTGTGTGCGCGAAGGGCAGAACAACAGCGTGAACACGGGAGGCAGCAGTAAGTTAGATGATGATGGATGAGAGCCGGGGAGAGGCCTGTTCTAATCAGCAGGACCTTTTCCCTCTGGGGTGGGGGCGTGTAGGTGGCTGTGTGGAGGGTTGTAGAGGAGATGGAGATGTATAAAGAGTGCATTTGTGCATACTAAGAGGCAGTAGAGATACAGATAGACATTGAATCATGCGTGTAACAGTAAAGAAACACGAGTTAGTAATAAAGGTGTCGTATGGTGTGGTTTTGGTGATCAAATTCCTCTTTCTGGTAAATTGTGAAAACCTATCTGGGCTTTCTGGATTGTAGAAGCCAAAACATTTGCCATTATAGTTTTATTTTGCTGTTGGAATGCTATACTGTGTTGCTGTGCTGGGCCTTGATGTCCGTCTTACTATTATGTTCCTCCCACCCGACAAATACATGCAAAATATAGGTTTATTGCATACATGAATCCCTATTACAATATCAACAAGACAGTAGTTGTTTCGGATGTTTCTACAAGTCCATTTAACACCCAAGTTAATCTAACATGTAACCTAAAATGGGAACCAGTAGAACCAAGAAGAGACTGCAGAAGAGACAAGAAGAAAAAAGAATGACCGTCCACAGCAAGACAAAGTAACTGAATTCTCTCTAAGTAAGAGCAAACATATGGACTATATGTAACCTCAGTAATCATCAAATTGGAGCATGGCTGTCAAAGACATGACTTTGGCCGCAATCCAAAACAGTATTAGCTGCTTTCGTCCATGTCCTTTAATTTCTTTGAACATATCACATGGGGTTCAGCCTTGCATGTTAAATCAAAAGGAAGAATTACACAAGACGCCATGTTTGCTGTCCCCTTCTTGTGTTCATTAGCACTCTCAGAATTGTCCCAAGACGGTGCCCTCTGTTGGCTGGAATGATTTAAGATACAAGAGCATGTTTAAAAGATTCACAAGCTAACCAATGAAATGAGTGAAGTTTTTCTTTTATGCAGAGCTTGTTTTCATATGAGTAAACATGGGACTATAACCAGGTTATAAATATAAAATTAAGATTAAAGATGAATGCTTGGTATTTTAAATAACCTGAAATTATCAAAAGTAATTAGCAAATGAGTAGTAATATGTGAGGAGAAATCTGTTACCTCGTTGCACAAGTTGACAAAAAGTATGACCCAGATATGCTTGTATGTAGAAAAATTATAATTTGGACAAATTATAAGGAATAAATCATGCACAAATTTACAACGTACAATACATACTGTTGTGTAAATAACTTTTCTGTCTTTGAAGGCTAGGGGTATTTTTATTTGTTTTTTATTATTAACCTTTATTTTAATCAGACAAGAACCCATTGAGGTCAAAATCTCTTTTTCACAGATGACCTGGGGCAAAGTAAAACTCTAACAGCCCACACAGTTTAAAACATTACATTTTTTAAGATCCACTCGCTTTGTCTATACTTAGAAACTTTGATCTTGACGCACTGTACACTATTTAATATAGGAACTTTTGTCTTTATAATACAAACATGTATTGTATTATCAATCTAGACAGTAAAATATCCTTCAAATTGCTTTATTCATTCTCCAGCCAGAGCCATCACTGAGTAACAAAAGTGAGGCTGCCAGTCTGTGCCATCAGCCTCTCAAACATCACCCACATGACACCTTCATACACAGGTGGGTGAAGAGTGGGCGGGGATTAAACCACTGACCTTGGCTGGTGGATGAGCGCTCCAACCACTGAGCCAGAGCTGCCCCAAATGATCACAGAGCCCTGAATGTGGAAATAAACTACAGTAAACTCCTTTGTGCACCCCCATATAGTGTTATGCAAAACAGACTGCACTTTTTTCACATACTATGAGGTCATCTGCGTGTCGCAAGCTGACACAGACAGCGAGTTCAGATTGTAAACACATTTCCCTCTTATGCATGTGTTAAAGTTGAAACGCATAGTGTGTTCTGCTCAGATCAAAGCCATTGTAACACTCAAAATCACAGCACACCATTTAGCAAACTCAATGACTATAGGGAAGAACAGTTGTATTTCAAAGCCCATGTGCTCCCATCGGAGTATGCGGCTAATAATGTGTTGACTTGTAATTACATACAGGCTTTTCTTTCTCCCACAGAAAGTCACACACGAGCAGCCATGGGCATACGTGCACGCACATTAGAAGTGTCAGAGAGCCGCACAGGTGGTGGGTCTGCAGCACACTTCAAAAGGACACCCCTGACATCACCAAGCGCTCGCAAATGATGATGCACAGAGATCCTTTTGCCACTACAAAGGCAGAACAAAAGAACTGACATGAAAGAGAAGTCAATAAACATAAGACATTTAATAAAACATTTTCACTCAGAATTCTCTGCAAAGGTATGTGCCTTTTATTCCAACCCGACACGTCATTGGACAAAAGTGTTGAGTCACATGATCGAGAGATGGAAACAGAACAGGTCTTTTTTTCCTCCCCGATAGAATAAATCTGTTTATCTTTGTTGGGAGTGCAATTTGTGTTAGCCAAGAATAATACTTTAAAGGGGTTTAAAGGGCTGCAATGTCTAAAAGAGGCTTTACACAGATGAGTGTTATTTTATATTTTTTATAGAGGAGCATTTACTCTCTATTGTCAACTAATCTTAGTTGTAAAACTTCACTTTACAGGACATTGTAGTACACATTAAGTATTACCACAGTTACAGTCAGCAATTTATTGTTAATATTGTTTCAAACTTCCTTCTGCTTGAGAAATACTGTGTTGATAAAGTTATGAGGTTGGTTGTTATATATATATATATAAAAATGTTCTACATACATTTTCTTATACACTAAAAAGGGCACTAGTTTTAGTACTGCATGTATACAAAGTGGAGTACTTCAAGCATTTCTCTGCTTAAATTTGGATCACTACAGGCAAAGGATCAGTTTGTGAACGTTCACTTCAGAGTAGAACCTGCTTCATTAGCCCTGTTTCCTCCACACAAACTTTCAAAGAGTTACTTCTCAGAAAAGTGTCGGAATATTCTTGCTACGGTCTAGCCAGAGTGTACCTGTGCAAAAAGTCCAACAGTATATCCGAAAAGTGATGAAATTCTCTCTCGCCCCCCCCACCAGACGAGTCCTGTGTACACTTGATGTTGATGTCGCAGGATGTTGGCAGCAGCACTAGCTCTTTTTTTTTTGAGGTTTGGTTCCTCTGCCAGCCTTTTGAGTGTGACCTCATGTTCCATTCTGTTTCTGTACCGCTGTGCACCGGGCGCTCCGTTCCTCCAGGGCTGACACTTGACTGTAGCTCCAACAAGTGCTATGGGACACCGAACATCTGTAAGCCCCCTGCTCACTCAATCAGCTGCCTCTGTACTGGCCACATGCTTCCTGCTCTGTGTGTGTGTTTACATCATAGCGTTTGAAGCCGTGCGCTGCATTACTTTGGCAACAGTTACATTTGGTGCATGTTATGAGGCTCCGGGAGTCCTTCTCTGGCTCTGGATGGTCAGCGTTCACTCAACATGTGGGTGCATCAGGGACGGTTCGATGTGGCATGCGGGTGACATGCCTGCTGCTGTTTATGTGGGCATGTGAGGAGATTTGCAAACTAGCCGCCAAGTGGGGATACGGTGGGTTCAAGTCCTGGTTTTCAGAGTGAGACTGACACTATTTAGAGTTTGCAAGTGAGACTGTGAATTGCCAATGAACGTTGACATTTAAGGGCAAACAAATATATTTTAATGTGGACACTAGGTCAGATGGTCACAAGGTAATGTACAGTTTGTGCCAGTTCCAAGCCTGGATCAAGGAATCATAGTGGGATTGTAAAGAAGACAACTCCATCCATCCATCCATTTTCTACCGCTTCTTCCCTTTTGGGGTCACGGGTGACTGGAGCCTATCCCAGTGACTTCGGGCCTTAGGTGGGGTACACCCTGGACAGTGGCCAACTTGTCGCAGGGCCAACACAGAGACATAGACATTACAGACAGTTTACTTTAGTTTGATATCTGTTAATGAAGGCAATGAACTTCTTAAATTCGACTTGTAAGAAAGTGCAAGACATTTTCAAAGCTCAAAGTTTGTTTTTATACAGCAATTTTAACAAGAAAAGAGGCTTTCAAAGTACCACAATATTTAAATTGGGTCTATAACAGTGTAAGAGTATTCCAAATCTAAATTAGGACTAAACCAGATAAGTAAGAATATACTATTCCCAAAGTAGTTTTAGATTAAGAAAATCAAAACATGTGAATAACACAAACGCGTGTTTAGAAACTCTGTAATAATCAAGCAAAATATTATATATATGTGCTTGATATGATAACGACCCGTGAGGCCCCCCAGAGGACTTGGGACACCACTTTGGGACCACTGCTGTTCACTTTCTATCTTTATACAATTCTCACCCCTCACAAAGTTAAACAGAACACATGTGTTTCATTTCATACTGTAAATTCTTCTCCTTGTTTTATTTGAGATGACTGACAGTCCAATGATCCCCCAGTCCAGTCCCTCCATGTGGATATTACTGTTAAGTCATTGCTTTTCCAGGTGGTCCGTGCCAAGGTGGGGTCGGGGGTCAACTTAGTGCTATTTTTTTCTCCCTCTGATGCGAGCGCTTTAGACACTTCTCAAAGACGTTTCCTGTTCGAAAGTCTTTGAAAGGTGTCCAAGCACTTCCCCATGTTGGCTCCGGGCTCCCTCCCCACAAGTTTCACACAGACAAACTCCGGACTTCTCGCCAACTGGCAATTTCCACCCGGTTTCAACAGCCTGTGTACAATTTCAAAATGCGTGATGCAATATAATCCCCGCATTATTCAGTTACTTTTCATGTACGAGTGGCGTGTACATTTTACTCACTGTTTTAAACATAAGACACTTTCCTTTTTGCTTTTTTCATGTTTACGTCAAGGCAGTGTAAGCTCCGTGTTTGTGTGCTGGGTATGGCATCACACACATACAATGGAGCAGCATGAATATTCTGCTTTGCTCGCTGTGGTCTACGTTAAGACTGGGGAGCTGCCTGTGTATAGTGGGAGAAGGGGGGGTGGGCTTGTGCTGGACTAGGAGGGGTATGCTTTCCTCTAATGGGCTACCAGGGGACCCGCTGCCTTTTCTCCGGAGACTCCGCGAGCTCTATACGTTGTAGTGCGCGTGAGCCTTTGTCAAAAACACACACTTCCTCAGATATTCCTTTTCAAATCCGTTTACGACAAACTCGAATCTCCAGCTAATTAGGCAAAGCAGGCCAACTTCATAGAAACGGTGTGAGACATGTGGCTGCGCAAAGTTCTTTGGTGTATTTGTTTGAGATTATGCACCAGACTGTACAATGCTCCGCTGTAATTACATCGACATTAATTTGTCATCTCTCTGTTATTCTGTCATATTTGCTGCGTGGATGTGTCTATTACTTTGTCTCGGCTACTCACGTAGTATCCTGTTTTTTTTTACCTGTCTCCATGACCACTTTGGAATGCATCTCAAAACCTTTAATCAGACTAGCACAATGGCTAAACTAAAGCCGCCTTATCCGAACACAATCAGATTAGAGGGGATTGCTTCTCCGCTAAGCTTTTCCCTCTTTTCTCGGATCAAGATGATTTGATTAATAATTTGCGATCATATTATCCTTTAAGAAGCATAAATTGTTTTGGACTTTATATATTTATTTCCGTCCAATTGTTTCCGTAGGGCAGATTGAGAGAGATTACGCTGCACCTGAGAGAACTTCTTTTTCTGTCCGATTTAGATCTGCTGCTGGATTTGGACTGCTCGCACCGCCAGTGACCAGATGGGGGTGCCATGTCTGCTGCACACAGCGGGGGCGCCCCAGTCCTCCACACCTAATCTCATCAAAATAAACATGCCGGCAGTTGTCAGCTTCTCAGCGGCGAGAGGCGAGAGAGTCAGAAAGAGAGCGAGGGAGAGCGCTATAGAAACAGGTCAGGCTAATCATGCATATAATTGCATTTTGACATTTTGGGCTACTGGGACCAGACCTTTGGATATCAGGTTATCCTCACAGCACTTAAGTGATTAACAAATGAAAATGTGGTGCTGAAACTTAATTAGATATTGTGTCTCATCTGTGGTTAAAGGATGAGAGGGTTTGAAGTAGCGGGGTAAAATTTGGCTTGGAGAATAGAATAGGACCGAATACAATTGTTCTTACAAATCCAATGTTTAAAGTGCATCATTTTTTTCTTCTTTGTAGATTGGAAATTATAATACAGTTTTTAAATGATGCCTAAATTCAATTGATGTATAATTTCCTTGTTTGCCTCTTGAAATAATTAAAGCTACTTTCCCATGTGACGTGAAAATGTAATTGATTAATTCCCATGAAATTGGGACGGGCATTAAAAGGTCTGCCTATTTGAATTGTTTATCTGTGGTGAAAGCAATCAGCTGTGGGTTAGATTCTACGACAGCAATACGGAAATACATTATTTTACACGTTCAAGGTTGAAACAAAAGAATAAAACACTGATCCCAAGTGAAAGGAGCACGTCCGCGGACAGAAACGGTGTTCGATAAAGACAGTAAAATGGATCCATGTTGCTCGAGTCTCGCCTGACTTGGCCTCTACCTGATTCTCAGCAGAGCACTCACCTTATGCCCATGTTGAAACCAGCTCCACAACATGATTAGCTACTTTTCCACTTTACTAATTCATGGCCCCACTAAAGCCCTTGAACGCTAAATGCACAATTCTCCAACCTTCCACTGTGTTACGCTCTCAAGTTGCTCAGGGGTTTACATTTTATTTATTTACTTATTTATCTTTACAGTTTATAGCTTACATCAGAAATATTTAGAGAAACCGAAAAGAAAAATAATATGAATCACAATGTTGGCCCTCATATTGATGAATTACGATTTTCTATCAGATTGAATTTGTCTTATTGAAAACGAATACAAACGGCTATGAATATTATGCACGATAAAAATACGATAAACCGGTAATGTCACACAAAAATATAATATAATGTCACACAAAAATATAATATAATGTCACACAAAAATATAATATAATGTCACACAAAAATACAAAAATAGTCAAATTCCTTCCTACAAAGTCTAAACTCTACAAAGGCTGAAGACGTCTCAATTAAAAAAGATCCAAGCGTATCATTGACAATTAGAAATGACTGAAAAATGCATTAGATAATTTGGCTTAGTAACCTCTTGTACATGTATCCTACAACACGAGCCTGTCAGTCAGGGGGCCAGGATAGCATGAGGATCAACTGCAAGAACAGGAAAAAACTTCATCAATTACAAACTTACAAACCAAGCTGTGGGCTGTGGTTCCATGTAACCACAACCCTGCTCTTCATCACAGACAGCGAACCCTTCTCCCCGAGTGTGAACTGAGATTCACTACACCAGGACACACCCACTTCTGTGCAGCCAAACTAAAAGATACACAAAACATACACACAGGCAGCCCAGCTCATCTCCTGCATTTTGCATAGGTGACACTTTTCATTATTCAAAGCTTCTTTCTGGGGATGTGGGGTGCACACTGCGAGGCGACATGCACTCTCTCCCAACAAGGAACGCCTTAATTATGCATGCTCAGACAACAGGCATCACATTTGGGTAGCATGTGCGTGTGCATGTGCGTGTGTGTGTGTGTGTGTACTTGTGCTAATGCCTAATTGTGAGCATGCATATGAGGTAGGCATTGGGGACTGAACACAAAATACAGTATATGGGAGTCTGTCCTTGATAGCCCTTGTTAACAGGACTGTACACAAAAAAAATACATTGGAATATTGTGCCATATTTAAATTGGGTTTACTGTTATTGTTAACATTTATTTAACCAATAATCTAGCTATCCCCTTCTTGACCTGACATCTTAACGTGGTGGAGGGGTTTGAGCGCCCGAATGATCCCATGTTCCCAGGGTCTACCAAGGCAAGAAGGTCCTAGGTGACGGGTCAGACCAAGAGCGGTTCAGAAGGGTCTGTTGGCCGGGCCTTTCCCTACGGGTCCCGGCTGAGCAATGTGGGGCTGTCCTCCCGTGGACCCACCACTTGCAGTAGGATCCGTAAGGGGTGGGTGCAGAGATATCTGGGCGGCAGTCGATGGCAGGGGCCTCGAAGACCAGATTTCCGGACACAGAAAATGACTCTGGGGACATGGAACTCTTGGGGGGAAAGCACCTGAACTTATGCAGGAGGTAGACCGGTACCTAATAGATATTGTCGGCCTCACCTCCACGCTCAGTTTGGGCTCTGGAACCACATCTCCTCGAGGGTTGGATGCTCCACTTCTCTGGTGTTGCCCGCGGGGAGAGGCGGCGGTCTGGTATGGGCTTGCTAATAGCCCTACAGCTCAGCCGCCACGTGTTGGAGTTCACCTCAGTGAATGAGACGGTCCCTACGTCTTCGGGTGGGGGACAGGTCTCTCACTGTATTGTCGGCCTATTGGCCAAATAGCAGTGCAGAGTACCCGGCCTTCTTGGAGTCCCTGTTAGGGGTACTGGACAGTGCACACACTGGGGACTCCTTTGTTCTATTGGGGGACTTCAAGAGAAGAGCTGTTAACCGATCACCACCTGGTGGTGAGTTGGATCCGCTGGTGGAGGAGGAAGCCGGACAGCCTTTGCAGGCCCAAGTGCATTGTGAGGGTCTATTGGGAAAATCTTGCGGAGCCCTCTGTCAGCAGGGTCTTCAACTCAAAGCTCCAGGAGAGCTTCTCCCAGATCCCGGGGGAGACTGGGGACATTAAGTCAAGGTGGACCAACAAGGCGTCCGATGTAGTCCCTCATTCCTACCAACTCCAGTATATTTATAGGCCATTTCATAACAGTTTCCTAAGTGCTGTACAATAAGTAAAATATGCAGAGACAAATATGAAGTATAGCGCTTTTTAACTCTACCAGTCCTATACAACTTGTCAAATTAACAGCAAAAACTAAACGTGTAAAACCATTAGCCAAATATTTAATCTATAAACAGAACTAAATGTAAATAGCAAATATACAAAAAATGTATATACTTTGTTGTGTGTATACGACACAGGCATTATACCATTTCTTCATGCACAATGTTTCAAAACCATGACTTTATTTGACTACACCCGGCACAATTCAGAGGTACACATTTCGTTTGAAGAGGCTCTCCACTTTGGGTGTCAAAACAGGCCCACATTAGAACAGTGAGCATCACATTAACCAGGCGCACCGTCAGCTCAGAGGTGCAGCAAGACAGGGATTTTCAGCTTGATTGGGTTTTCATCTACGAGTAAAGGAATGAATTATTTATTTCCAGACTTGTGTGTGTGTTAAAGAGTGTACATGCGTTTGTGTTTGTGTGAGACGCATGAAAAAAAGAAGACCCAAGCCGAGGTAAATACTTAAACATTCTACCTTTCTCTTGATGCAGAAAAACAACAAGCTTTAGGGTCAAAGTGCAGCGTTCCCAAATGTGAAATTCCAGCAATTATTCACGGGAGATCTGCGGCAGGCGCTCGGGGCAACATGTCCGCACCCCTGAGTGGGCAAGGGAGACTGACAGGCCCATTATAAAACGGCCCGCGTGACAGATAAATATTTTAGATGCAAATAAATAAAGAATGGCTGGCGTTTTCCCTCTGAACGACTTTTCACAGCCCGATGCCCACGGACGCTTGCCTCGACGGACGCTTGCCTCAACCTTCCAACCTATTCTACCTCCAGATCAGAGCAAGACCCCAAAACGTCCCCTCTACCCTTCCTCAGTGACCCATACAGTCTGTTTATAGTGAGCAGGCTTTGAACGCTCTTGGCATCTGCTTGCACTTCACCATTTCTGGCTACAAAAGAGCAATTAATCCAGTTGTCTGACACTAGCTATCAAACAGGGCTTTTCCTTTTGTAGCTTTGGACATGTCTCTGTTGAGCTAACACAGTTCTCTTTGTTGTCCAATAATTACTGTAATGTGGAGAATACACGCTGAATCCTAATGACTCCATCCCTCCAAATGTGTGGAATGATTACAAATGGGGCTGGCAATAAGCACCTCAAGGGGTATGTAAAATACACATATAGATTGAATTTAATAGTAGATTAAGCGTGGTAAGTGTGTGGTGCCATAATAGGCATGGCTAAGCATCTCCTCTGCCCTTCCTAATAGTTTCTCCGGATTACCTCGCTCCACTTTATTAGAGGAGCGTGCTGTCCCAGAGGAGGCCAGCGTAATAATTCAATTAAGGAAAATTATGAGGGGATCCTGTTGTTTATGATCGTCTCACTTTCAAAATGACTCATGTGCTATTGGGATGTACAGGTTAGTATTCATTTAGAATAATTGAAGATTACAGTTGACATGCAGTTTAATGAGTTATTGAGGGGAATAAAACACATCATTAATTGAACTGAATATTTAGGATAATAAATAAAATAGAAGATACATTTACTATTCTACAATTAATTAACTAATTGAATCTTCTAACAATAGGTCGTACAATCTTTACTTATGATTACACAAACAGTTTAGTGGAATTTGCTTTTGGTACAACATATGAAAAAGATCATCACATACGCTCCTGGAATAATAAGATGCAGACAGCACACTGCGGATGAGCCGCTTTTACAATAATAGATGTTCTATGAGTTGTTACCATGTAATTACCACACCGTGTTAGTTACTTACATGCAGGGAGGTCAGGGTGGCTGTTTGTGTGACATTAACTTTACTTTATCTTTCAGAAAGTTTCATTTCTTTTGAAAAAATGGAAAACAAATATTTAAAAAAGTTTGATTTCATACTGCTGTGAACGTGAATAGTGTTTTCATAATAATTCACTACACTACTGTTGTAAAGTAAAGTGCTTCTCAAAAAATAATGACATATCACAGCAACTGTGTGGTGAAACATTTTGCCAGATAATTCTGTCTGTAGTGGAGTAAAACCTGTTTTATTCTATTACATGAAAGAACCCCTTTAAATATATCAATATTATTATGGAAATTATGCTTTTGTCATTAACATTTAGTATTTTTTTAATTTAAAACAATTTAAATTTGAATATTCCAAATCGTCCCATTGTATGTTGTGTGTAATTTCCCATTACGTCATAAGGCGCTGGTACAGCTGGCAGCCCGGTGTAAACGCTCTCTCTTCTTTCTCACACTTATTGTGCTTTATCTCCTATATTTTGTAAATATAGTTAGTATATTTTTTCTATTTTACTGTACGATAGGGACACGCGCTGGAATAGTTTTTTAATTCAACTGTTTTTGACTTTTTTCGGCTGGATTTGAGCGTTTTTCGTTGCGTTCGTTGTGTTGTTGTGACGTGAGCTAGCTCCGAGCGAGCCCACCAGCCCCCCCCCGCGCCCTCCGGCCGCGCTAAAGTACGGCGTGTCGTCGGTACACGTTTATATACACGTTTATATGAAAGAGGAACTTCACGAACGATCGGGACACGCACTGGAATCGCTTTAAATTAACTTGTTTTGACTTTATTCGGCTGGATTGAGTGTTTTCGTCGTGTCGTTGCGATGTGTCTTGGCTCCGGCCCCGCCCCCCGGCTCCGGCCCCGCCCCCCGGCCGGTGCCGTACCGCGTTTCCACAAAGGAGGAACTCATGAAACTGAGGAGAACAGTCGTCTTACCCGGAGATCGTCACGTTATCCCGGCGCAATACTGACCTAACCTAATACTGATGTGCAATTCTGTCATATGTGCAATTGCTGTTGGAATTCATGTGCAATTCATGTGCAATTACTGTGAAATTCATGTGCAATCTATGTGCTGTCGTGACACATATTCATGTGCAATTACTGTCGGGATCACATGCAATGGTATTTATTTATTTATTTGTCTATGGGAGTTTTTATTTATTTATAGGAGATCTTCTACTGAAAGTGTTTTTCAGACTTCCTATAAGTTCTTCTGTATCTACCTCTGTATCTACCTGCGTTGCACCAATGAAATTTCCCCATGTGGGACAATAAAGGAATATCTTATCTTATCTTATAAGCTTCTGGTTGCATACAAACATATTCTGTGAGTGAGATGGTAGTTCTGATGTAAACGGGTATGGTATATTCCAATCCAAATCACATGTATCCTCATATATGACATGACAGTTTGAATATTATGATTACGCAAGCACAGTGACTGATTGTGAGGGAGGCAGACAGAGATTGGGGCAAATTGTAACTGCTAAAGCCTGCCGGTTTTGTGAGGCTAAAAAAAAGAAAAAATTATGAATAAAGCCAGAATGTATCCATGTGTTGCAGAATAATGAAAAAATAGGACCGTTGTCAATCTGGCAATTTACAATGTAAAACAAAATATAATATTTTTTCAAATGGTGCAAAGTCCTCACAATGTTTCAACAGGAAGTGAAAACCTAAGAATATCCATTCCTTAAATATCTCTAAACAAGTAAGTACAGACATTATAAAAGCTATCGTTAAGCAGCCTAATGTGTATCTCCAAGTATATTGTACATTTGTATTTTATATTGTGATAACATTTCAGGCCATATCACCCTGTCCTAGTTCAATGAACATGTATTGACAGCTTTTCCTGTGTTTTACTACTTCAAATGTTTCTTCACTGTGTACAGTAGTTTGGATATCAGCCTTTGTCTTTGATGTCCTGCTGGGCTGCACAGTGGAAGCATCTTTTCTACCAACGGGACTATTACACCAGACAAGTTCAAATCCTGAGCTCACGAGGTCTGTCTGTTTTTTCTCTCTCTCCCCACCATACTCACCTTTCTGTTATCCTCCTGAATATACCTCCTTTCCCTTCTCCCTAACAAAAATCATGTTGAATGTAGAGATGAAAAAGGGACGGTAAAATATTAATGTTGACGTGCTTTGTTCTTGGGGAGCGCGAGACGTTGAGACATGGAGTTCTTCTTGACTTCTAGAAAGAAAGAAAAAAACAGGTCTGATTCATTAGCCGTGGTGTCTATGTGCAGAAGGTCCACTGAGACCTGCCACATCCGCTGAGAGATGCTGGAGAGGCCACCCCCCCAATCAAGACCCCCTCACCTCCTATTCTCTCTACCCTCAGCCAATCCAAACTCCATTTTCACTTGTCTTGTAAATTCTGCTCATATTACAGTCTCTAGTGATGGCTGCCTCCACCTCCCATGCATGTAGTTTGTATTATTTTTAATACAACTACAGATGCAGAACGTGTGAACAGTGATTCATACAGAGCGTGTTTCCGAGCATCACTCACGATTTGATCTAATGGTAAACAAGCCCAAAGACTCAGTAGTTTTTGAAGTGGCACACATGCTGCCCACAGTGACTGGCTTTGAGGGGTAAAATGCTACTCATTCAGATGTTGAGGGAAAGTGTACTTTGGGGAAAGTCCTGCTACTTTTTTCCTCTCATCGTTCTGCTTTCCCTTATGACCAGGACCGATCAAACAGTGCTGAGTGGACACAGTCCCTCCACGTAACACACGGGGAAACACAGAGCCTGCACCAGACCATAGAGATGGAGATTACAGACTACTGCACAAACTTCTTTCTTCAACAAGCCTTTAAAAAGAGATCTTATGTCCCAATTGAATAAGGAGTAGCTCATTGGGATGGTCTTGGGGATATTCAGGGAGAGGTTTTATCCTTGTTATGCTCTCAATGAATGAACAAAATCAATAGAGCTGTGTAAGGATGAAAAAGACAAAGATAACAATGAAAGAAGATAAAAGTAAGTTTTTACTGATGTTTTGATTCTTGTTTTTTTTAAAAAAGGACCTATGTGAGTACGATTCAGAATTACAACTTTTCATGTGGATTTTTGTGTTAGAAAACTTAGAAACAAAAGTATGTCACATCGCAGTGGAACGAGAGCTGGAGGAATACTTTTGTTAATAGGTCATAAGTATCTGTTAGTGTGTGTGATAAATCCACAGTGATTAGAAACAAACACAAGATTGACCTTTTTGTTCTTTCAACAGATGTTGGAAAAATCTGGAACAAAAACAAAAAAATCTATCTGTAAAATTGCTGTATGCTGTGTTTCTAAATTACCATGAGCTTGTCAGAACAATCTTAGAATCTCCAAAAAGCAGGACACCACGCAAACAAATGAGCACTACATCTCAAATCCTTTTATGAGCTCTCTTTGTGGAGACGCTGGACAAGTGGGCCGCCAAGTGCTTTACTTGCTGTACGAAAAGCCTTAAGCCTTGTCTCACACCAATGAAAGGCCAGTGCAATCTGTAGCCCACCCTGTTCCCATATGGGCCGCTCCACCGAGGGCTTGGTTCGCCTTTGTCCTGGGGCTCTCAGAGGGCCAGGCCCTCCATGCCCCAGCCTAGCTCCAGGCATTTATTAAATATGCACCTTCAGTCCCTGTGAAGAGAGATCCCAAGCAGCTAATCTCATCACAGACTGGGGACCCTCCACATATGTAAATCTACATCTGTTCCCCTTCAAAGAAGGAGATTCTGCAGGATTATCGTGCACACAGACCCACTCCACTACCCGTATACACAAATAGACACGAACGTATATGCAAACACTAAACACACACATGAGTACCATTCCTCCCACAAGACTCCTGCCAATCAAAGCTCCCCTCTGCCACATGTCGACCCCCTCCCCACTCCAAATGTAGCCTCCTCTCTCAATTAGCTTCATGAAGAGCAATGGCCAAGAAATTGCTCTTTGTGTCACTGCTTTGTATGTTCCTGGTGTAAAGTGACAAGGCAGGCCCCCTTACCTCACGGGTATGTCTGGCATTAGGAGCTGGGAGCAGGCCAGCCTCATAAAGAGCAGCACCATTGGCCCAGGGCGCTGGCACCATACGGAGAACAACACTATATAGCACCCTGGGATATCATTATACATCTATGCAACACAGGATTAACTTGTCCCTGGCTGAGAACTGCCACATAAAGGTCCATGAGACAGACAGCTTCATCTTCATTAGAGATGTACATTTAAGAGACATTAGCTTTGTTTTCATGTTTCACTTTTAGTGCAGTGATCAGTGTCTTTCAGTGATCAGTGTATCAGTTTGGAGAATGTTTTTGTTTGATTGTTAAAACAGAATCCTGTACCATTATGTAAGGTAAAAATTAAAATAATAAAAACTAAACAATAGATACCAAAGCTTATAAGGACAAGTTTAGTTTTTCATAAACACAACTCAGCAGAAGCCAGTGTATACAGTAGCTTCTGCCATCGCCCTCACTACCTTATCATATGATAATTCATTGTTTATTTCCATGTGCCTGGTTTTCCTGAAGTCAGCTTTGGGCAAAACTCTTCATTATTTGCTCTCAGCAGTCAGAAATAATAAATCCATCACAGCTGTTTACCAAAGACCAGATGATCAGGTTCTTTTTTCCATCATTAAGGTCAATTATTTTTATGATGCAGTAGTTTGGACTTGCAATCAGCGAGTCTTCCTGGGCCCATTACAATTAAAAACAGATTACATTTCAAGTGCAATAACATGGTTTTCAATCATTCCATTTCATTATATTTCATTACAGTAACAATTTAACAGTTCTTTGTAAATTATGTTAAATTTTAGTCCATAAAACTGTACACTACAATTTTAAATGACACGTTTGTTGAAAAGGATGAGTGGATCATTTTTATTTTAGAGTAAAGTTGTGTATTACCAATGTAAACAAAACAAAACATTGTATGAAATGTCACATGCTACACAACATAGACATATAACTTTAGCCAACCAAATTTTAATACAACCTTAATGAGTCACTAAACAGTTTGTATTAGCAATACAACTGCAGAGAAATCCAAAGAGAGCAATGTTGTAAGTACAATACGCAATCCTGCCTTTCTTATTATTTCTGACCCATTTGAACAAGACCAAATCACACAGAAGAGAACAGACTTAACAGCTACACAGAAATTGGTTGTTAAAACATGTTTGATGGATCCGATTTGCATGTTTAATTAAACCCTGCGACGAGCTGGCCCCTGTCCAGGGTGTACCCCGCCTAAGGCCCAAAGTCACTAGGATAGGCTCCAGTCACCTGCGACCCCTAACGGGAACAAGCGGTATAAAATGAATGAATGAATGTTTAATTAAGCTATCAGCCCGGTACAAGTGAGACAGTGAACATAAAGCCGCAGAGTCAACAGCCCCTGTAATAACACGTCCCTCTGGTCAGAAGGGCTGAGGAGAGAGGAGAGAGGAGAGAGGAGGGAGGAGCAGACGAGGAGGTAAGGCAACAAGGGCGCAAAGAGGCTACAGCCGCTAATACATTGAAAGGGAAGACGCAAAGCTTTTCATTAACACCCTGTGAAAGGCACATTCACACTCCAGCCCACTAATTAAGTCAGGCCTCACTCACAGGGGAGGACCAGTAAAGGAGGCAAGGCTGAGGATATAGGAGCCAGAAAATGAGGAGGCGAGGAAGCAGGAAGCACGCAGGGAACGAGAAGGAGGAGGGATAGTGGTGCCTGAGATAAAATCGGAGCTTCTAATCAGGTTGATTTTTAAGTCACTCATTGCCAGTCCACTGCAAGGCTCATTAACTTTCTGCTGGCTGGCATCATTGTTCAGGGCGGCGTTTGAAATCCACCAAAGGAATGGAGATTTGCTTTAATCCCGGGCCCATCAAAGGTAACACTGATGCCATAGTGACGCTGTGCCTCTGGATTAGGCCAAGTTTGAGGAGAGAGAGGGAAGAGAGGAGAGAATGTGGCGAGAAAAAGAGAGAAAAAGGCAAGGTACCCTCCCTTAAAATTTAACCATTTCCAATTCAGAAGGTGACAGGTCTCAAGAGCCTCGGCGGCACTGAAGATGACACTTTCAGGCAGCATTTGAATAATCTGGAGGGTCTTGGTTACATAATTATGCCATGACAATTTGGGCACATATGTCAGAGTACAGTCTGGCAGCGAGCGGGGAGGGAGCTTATAGAGTCGTGGATAAGCACCAAACTGGCCCTGCGTTTGCCTCCCTCCAATGTGTTCTGCTAGGTGCTGATTTGGGGAGATTTGCAATTCAAAACAATTTTTGAAAAGAACATTTTCCTTACCTTATGAATACAGTATTTGGGAGGCACGGGTTTAGAATGGCGCTGTGCAAATGGCGGCGGACTTTATTTTTCTGTGTAACATATATCAGGCTGTGTCAAAGATATTGTTAATGTGTCTTCAGTCCTTTTTCTTGACTCATAATAATGTCTGTGCCATAGGAAATTGTGTTGTAAATAATATGACCTTTTACTGTATTAACCATCTATTGTAAATGGTATAAAAAATTGAAACATCCCTAAAAAATAAAAGGCAAACCTATGTTATATTCATAGTAAAGCAGTTGAATAGTATACAGATATTGAAAAAAAAAATCTTTCTTTCCTTCTGTTTTTTTGTTTCTTTTTTAGGATTTTTTTTTTTTGGGGGGGGGGGGGGGGGGGGGGCAGGCTTTATTGTACATGACAGCATATAGAGAAATGGTTATGAGAACGTGAAGGACATTCAGCTCGCGATGCTGCGGCCGGCTGCACATGAAGCTGCAGTGGGAAGCCCTTTTCAGATACACTTTTATCACTTTCCAGGCATGTTAAAAATTTCAGTACTGGATAGCGGCCTTCACCTATCCATGCCGTGTCCATTACTGGCATTTCTATTCATGAGCGCACAGTGAAAGTTTCATGTTGTGCGAATGGTCGGCTCACCCCAGTCACCGTTTGCACATATAACCCATGATGTCTTGATGATGAGTGCTTATTTTACATACAGATTTAGCGTGTGTATGACATGTTTTAGGAAATGTAGCCCCTCTTGCTGCTACACAGTAATGGTGATTCTCAGGGGGCTTGAGGGCAAGGTTCAGCATAAGTAGGAGTGGCAAAGGCCGTTAGAGATTGTGGGTATGAGGCCCTGGGCTCGCGGGGAGTCAGGTTAAGCCAGTTAAGGGCATTAGACCTCCAGGCTGATGAAAAGGGGTCCAACCAGATCAAATTGAAGTAAATCTAGCCTAAATCCACCCTACAAAGGGAGTTTAGACTTTTCCATTGTACGGAGCAGAGTAAACAGGGGGTCCGTGGGTAAGCCTGCCTTCACTCGGGACAAAGGCAGAGAGCGGAGCAACTGATCTTACCCCAGTAGGCCAATGTTAGCACACAGATCACAGGGTTAGACACACTCGAATCTATCAGCTGCTACACAGACCTCTCCGCTCACAACACTGCCTTAAGCCTTAAACAAGCTATAAGTTTTCCAGTGGCTCTGACAGTCCGGCCTGCCTCCTGAGACTGCGCTCATTCTGCCCCGAGACACGAGTGAAGAAAACTTGATGTTCACTCTATGCCTTTTGGACTGTCTTTCCAAAGGGCACTTCTCCACACCGCCAGCTGTTTCATGCAGGCTGACGTTTTCAGTGCACAGGCTAAAAGGATTCTATTGCAATCCATCTCTGTTTGACAAGTGACGAATCCGTTCACTTTTGGTCAAATGACAAAGTTCTTTTTTCAGATGGTCCTGTATGTGCTGAAGGTAGAACAGTACTTGTTCAATGGAAACTAATCGAATCAATTTAACGCTAATAAGTCATTATGAGTGATCAGAAAACATCGGAAATCAACACTTTAAAAGGGAGTTCAATAAGGATCCCTCTATCTTAAAGCCATGATAACTAAGGAAAACAAAGCTCACCAAACAAACCCAAGTCTCTTATGCTTTTTTCTAGTTTCTGTTGTATGACATAAGTGATGAGATGAGAGCAGAGGTCACAAGTCCAACAGGTGTGCAAAAAAGGGCCTTGAGTAATTACGAGCCAAGGAGACCAGAACAGTGTCCAAAACAAGCGAGGAATGGTAAAACAAAGGAGCCATTGAAGACTTGAACACTTACATTTGAAGTTTTCACACAGACGTCCATCTCTTCAGCTGACACATCTGCTGACAGCACAGAAAGACAAACACCTCAGGGGACCAGGTGCTCCACCGCTCCCTCTCTGTGGAGCACAGTTTCAACATTGCTTATCAAGATGTATGCTTTTTATGCATATATTATACAGCATGATGGTATAGATAAGAATTTATGGCTTGGCTTTTATTTTCTTTTTATTAGACAATATTGTTATCAGATATTTAAAAATATAAATCAAGAGGCCTTCAGGTACTGTTAATTATTAACAAGGTTCTTCTGAAAACTATACAGTATAATTGTACATAATTATTATTCTTTGAAAAGAAAATGTATCTGATAGTTTACATTTGATTGATTATTTATTTTTAATTATTTCAGGATTGCTGAAAATAGACATATTCTACTAAATGATCCAGTAGTTGATAATGTTTATCCCTCATCTTACTCAAAGTTGTACTTGTTTGTACTGTAATCCTGTATTGTACTGCATTTGAGGTGCGAGTGATCAGAACATTTTTGTTTACACCTACCCCCTATCCCTGCCTACATCCTTTTACTTAGATGCAAGTATTTACTTTGAGTCATATTATGTGAAGATTCTCAGTTCTGCAGGTTTGAAAAGGAAGTGAATTATATTATTTTTGTTATTAAGTCTTTTTCAATCAATAACGCGATTTGCAATAAAAAAAAAAAAAGGTAAAATTATCATCTACTTAAGTTACTGTTTGATACTAAGCTTTACAGGCATACGCATTATTCATTCATTATCTATAGTCAACATCATACAATCATTCATCATACAATCATTCATCATACTATCACTCATCATACTATCACTCATCATACTATCACTCATCATACTATCACTCATCATACTTTCATTCATCATACTATCACTCATCATACTATCACTCATCATACTATCACTCATCATACTTTCATTCATCATACTATCACTCATCATACTATCACTCATCATACTATCACTCATCATACTATCACTCATCATACTATCACTCATCATACTTTCATTCATCATACTATCACTCATCATACTATCACTCATCATACTATCACTCATCATACTTTCATTCATCATACTATCACTCATCATACTATCACTCATCATACTATCACTCATCATACTATCACTCATCATACTTTCATTCATCATACTTTCATTCATCATACTATCACTCATCATACTATCACTCATCATACTATCACTCATCATACTATCACTCATCATACTTTCATTCATCATACTATCACTCATCATACTATCACTCATCATACTTTCATTCATCATACTTTCATTCATCATACTTTCATTCATCATACTATCACTCATCATACTTTCATTCATCATACTATCACTCATCATACTATCACTCATCATACTATCACTCATCATACTTTCATTCATCATACTATCACTCATCATACTATCACTCATCATACTTTCATTCATCATACTTTCACTCATCATACTTTCATTCATCATACTATCACTCATCATACTATCACTCATCATACTATCACTCATCATACTTTCATTCATCATACTATCACTCATCATACTATCACTCATCATACTATCACTCATCATACTATCACTCATCATACTTTCATTCATCATACTATCACTCATCATACTATCACTCATCATACTATCACTCATCATACTATCACTCATCATACTTTCATTCATCATACTATCACTCATCATACTATCACTCATCATACTATCATTCATCATACTATCACTCATCATACTTTCATTCATCATACTATCACTCATCATACTATCACTCATCATACTATCACTCATCATACTTTCATTCATCATACTATCACTCATCATACTATCACTCATCATACTTTCATTCATCATACTATCACTCATCATACTTTCATTCATCATACTTTCACTCATCATACTTTCATTCATCATACTATCACTCATCATACTATCACTCATCATACTATCACTCATCATACTATCACTCATCATACTTTCATTCATCATACTTTCATTCATCATACTATCACTCATCATACTATCACTCATCATACTATCACTCATCATACTATCACTCATCATACTTTCATTCATCATACTATCACTCATCATACTATCACTCATCATACTATCACTCATCATACTATCACTCATCATACTATCACTCATCATACTTTCATTCATCATACTATCACTCATCATACTATCACTCATCATACTATCACTCATCATACTTTCATTCATCATACTATCACTCATCATACTATCACTCATCATACTATCACTCATCATACTATCACTCATCATACTTTCATTCATCATACTTTCATTCATCATACTATCACTCATCATACTATCACTCATCATACTATCACTCATCATACTATCACTCATCATACTTTCATTCATCATACTATCACTCATCATACTATCACTCATCATACTATCACTCATCATACTATCACTCATCATACTATCACTCATCATACTTTCATTCATCATACTATCACTCATCATACTATCACTCATCATACTATCACTCATCATACTATCACTCATCATACTATCACTCATCATACTATCACTCATCATACTATCATTCATCATACTATCATTCATCATACTATCGCTCATCATAATATCATTTATCATACTATCACTCATCATACTATCATTTATCATACTATCATTCATCATACTGTTAGGTTTGGGCACTTTTCCTCCCTATTGGTTATAATAATATTTTGTCTGTTCAGTTTTTGTCTAATGATCTGTTTAGTTTTTTTTATTAGATTGGCTCCCGGCCGCGGGTGCGCGCCCTGGAGCCTTTAAATGGAGACCGGATGGGCTCATCTCTCTCTCTCTCAGCTCGGCTCCGCCCATCCCGCTACGGTCCCGCTTCGTAGACGCACTCGGCTCGCCTGCTCCCAGCTGGCTCTCACTAGCAGTAGCACTAGCCTGTTTTGTTTGGCCTGGTGGGACCGGTAGTCCCATTTTCGCTTTTGTTTGGGGCTAGATAGGGGGTTTGGTGTGTCCTTATTTTTGTGCTTTAGGTAGAGTTGTCGGCACCGGCTTCGACGGCCCTATACGGGGCTGGCCCGGTGTCGCTCCTATTTTATTTCTGTTTGGCTGGCCCACCAGGTCCACCTTTCTTTTTATAACTTTGGGGTGATTTTTTGATTTTTCATCATACTATCATTTATCATACTATCACTCATCATACTATCATTTCTCATACTTCATTCGTCATACTATCATTTATCGTACTTCGCTCATCATACTATCATTTATCATACTATCATTTATCATACTATCATTTATCATACTTCATTTATCATACTTCATTTATCATACTATCATTTATCATACTTCATTTATCATACTTCACTCATACTATCATTCATCATACTATAATTTCTCATACTTCATTCATCATACTATAATTTATCATACTTCACTCATCATACTTCATTCATCATACTTCACTCATACTATCATTTATCATACTTAATTTATCATACTTCACTCATACTATCATTCGTCATACTATCATTTATCATACTTCATTCATCATACTATCATTTATCATACTTCATTCATCATACTTTCATTCATCATACTATCATTTATCATACTATCATTCATCATACTATCATTCATCATACTATCACTCATCATACTATCATTCATCATACTATCATTCATCATACTATCACTCATCATACTATCACTCATCATACTATCATTCATCATACTATCACTCATCATACTATCATTTATCATACTATCATTCATCATACTATCATTCATCATACTATCATTCATCATACTATCACTCATCATACTATCATTAATCATACTATCACTCATCATACTATCATTTATCATACTTCATTCATCATACTATCATTTATCATACTTCATTCATCATACTATCATTCATCATACTATCATTCATCATACTATCATTTATCATACTATCGCTCCTTAGATCTTCGGGTTGGTGGGCGAAGGCTTTATCTACTGAGCCACTGTCACACAGTTAAAAAATGCATTTGAAATATTTCAACAAATTGGATTCAACTGAACAATACACAACACTTTTCTGCACAATACTTTTTATGGCGAGTAATAACCAGAACTCCGTCATAGTTGAGAGTCCGAGCCCTGTGCCAGTACCCCCAGTGTGCAGGCTCCAAATGAGCTCAGCAGGAGGAGGGTAGAGACACCGTCACACACTGGGCTATAGGAGATGATAAATAGCTGAAGTCAGCCATAAGGAGTGTGTGCCTGTCAGTGCTCCGAGCCCAGAACAGCCTGGGGTTATCATGACGTGCCGGCACATTTGGTCTGTGTGTTTGACTGTTTCACCTCCTAATCGGGCCTCCGCTGGGTGGCTCTCTCCAGGGACATCTCCACAACTTCAACCAGCAATCCCTCTTTCTACAGGCTAAGCAACCGGACACATTTACTTTTAGTCTTTTTACATTCTGGGTACATATATATCAGGTTAAATGGGATAGTTATTAAAATACATTACAGTAGTAGCTTTAGAATAAAATAATAGCCTATACTTTACTACGTTGCTAGAATTCATAGCATTATAGCATTTAATTGTGCCCGAATCAGTTGCTAAAGTTACAAAGAAAACTTACAATGAATGATGGAAGTGAGAATACACGGACAAACTCACATGGTCGGCCACATTTCTAGATTATTATCACATTTGGAAGACAATTATTTTTAAATAGTGAACAATATGAATTTGAAGCCAATTTCTGTTTTGAAAAATCTTAACGCGATAAAGAGAACAGCTGAATGTGAACGTGATGGCATGATTCTTCAGCACATTTCCTGCCTGCCTAAAATTAGGAATCACAGAGGATGGACTCACTTTTAATTGTAGCATGTGGCGACACGGTCAGATGCAAAACGTTAAGGTCAGGTCTGGTTGTGGGACGTTAACGTCACACTTCTTCCTGGAAACTAAACCTGACAACAACGCCCGTGTTTCATTATAATTCGTTTATATGCAATTATAAATGTATTATCTTTGTATATATTTTTGACAAACTCTGAATCAGATTGCTTCCTTTCAGACTTAGTGTCATAACTCCTTTTCCTGTCCTGTGTAAGCATCTATTTCGGTGGCAAGAGGCAGGCTGTTTGTGCGCGGTCAACGCCGGCCGCATCCTTCTTTGTGGCTTGTTGTTCAGTGCATTTCGGAACGCACCCATTTATTTTGGTTTCCCATAAACTATATTTAAATTCTCACTCTGACAAATGGGACTTGGAGCAAAGAGCAGAACCTTAACAGCTGTCTGTGTTTGGTTACGCTCCACTTCACTTTTTAATGCAAAACCTTTAGTAGGCAGTGCCACCGCTGTGCACCGCCAACATGTTCATTACCAATGAACTGCTGCTGCAACATGACGTGTAATTGTGACTACTGAAATGCCCTGCGGTGCGTCTGACTTTATGGCAAAATATGTCATTCCCATAAATAGGATACTACATATTTTCACCACTCAAATATAGTGTTCATGAATTGTACTACTTGAATAACAAGTCAAGTAAAAGTTACACCCCCCAAGAGAGAAACGCACTCAGAATTATGTAAGAAAATTCTCCATTGTCCTTCAATTCTGAGTTCATACTTACAGTTGTTTGTACTAAAACTTTTACCAATACAACCTATAAATAAAATACTACTCTATTACTACTTAATAAAAACTATATTTTAACTTGGGTAACTTGAATACAGGTCTTAATCATTTGCATGCACCATGTTTTTGTCACTTTTGACCTCAGTAACACAACAAACAGTGATGTGCAAATGGCAAATAATAAATATCCTTTTGCAAACATAAAAGAGGACAACAAGGTACAACTCGGCTGCCTTAGATTCCCCATCCTCGATTTACCTGTTTGTTTTATGAGGATGTACAAACTCTCATCCCATCACAGAAACTGACACTAATGAAGCTGACATCTGGCTGTGAGGACAATCGCAGCGGTCTGGGCAAATAAGTCGTGGCTTTGGAAGTTGGGAGCCTTAAATGATGCAAGAGGGGTGGGCAGCTACTCCGGAGGATGAATCAGAATTTCTCAGTGCATGGGTATACACTCTAAATATGAATTATTAAGTGGCTATCATACCCCCATAGTATGAAAATAATTCCTAGGGAGGGAGAAATGAAGACAGGCCCGAGCCAGTGGACCTGAATACTGATGCGGAGGAGAGGTCCCCATGGAAGGGCAGGTATTAAGAGTCCGTTATATGTCGTTCACTTGGATCTTCTCACTGCAGAATGAGCTGAACCGGGCCTTTTAACCTCTGACTGAGATTGTTAATGCACAATCACAATCAGTGCTGTTATATGCGCCGATGAGCCCAGTCTACCGACATAAACGTCATCCTGAACGTAAGCTTTCTTTTCAATAATGTAAGACTTGTGGACACTAACGGTATGGCAAAAGTCAAGCCTGAATGATTTAGGGAAGATATCAAATTACTGTTTCCGAGTGTTTATTTTATGAGTAGTGTTGCGATTAGAGTTATGATTTAAGTTTTAAAAATATGATTCAGTTTGCAGTGCAGGTTTTAAACATGCCATTAACATTTAAGAGAAGACTTTATTATTAAATTAAAGGTTTAACAGATTTGAAAATATAACCTCATGGAGATGGGACATGTGTTATTTAATATTACAAGTGCAGCGTTTAAAAGGTTATATGAGGTGTATATGCAAAAACATTGATGACAGGGGTGTAAAATCCTTCTGCCAAAGGCCAAAATGAAGGATAAAAATATAGAGCTGTGACCGCCTGCTTTGAGATGCCTCCAAGACCTTTAGGTTTGTCTTAAATCTGTTTCTGAAACTTTATAAACTGCTTTAAAAGTCATTTTAAAATGTTGCAGAATAAAAAACTAAAATACCTGGACTGACAACAATTGCGTTATGGACATTAATTACCACAGAGGGTTCAAAGTGCTCTCTCACTTCTTCCTAGAATGTTCCACAGTATGGCATTGAACTTGTATTGAAATGTATTCAATTAAAAGTGGTTTCACTGCAAAAAAAATAACCTTTAAAACATGAATGCGTACTGTAAGCAGGCTCGCCTCTACACAGAGCTGACCTGTAACTTTGCAGGAGATGGATAAGTTAATTGCCATACTGTGGAACATTAACAGCTGTATATAAGAGTGTTACTATTGTTATTATTATTTTTTACTTTTTATATAAGTATAGAGTATAAGAGGTTTTTTTATAAAAGTTTTTATAAGAGTTTTTCTATTAAGAGTTAATAGATTAATTCATTCATTAGTTATCTGTTCTTTGTTGTTTACTTCTGTACCTACTTTGTGTTGCAACACTATAATTTCCCCATTGTGGGACAAATAAAGGCTTGTCTTATCTTATTCCATGTAAACCTATAACATCTCCAAGGAAACAAACAGTTAGTGTACCGCCACCAGAAAATGTAAAGTACCTTTAAGCCCTGTGCCTTTAAACTCTTGATAATTGCATTTTTTAAAAGTCTATGGTTGAAATAAATAACCTCGGCTTTATAAGGGTTGTAGGGTTGTTGTTTATCAGGTGCAAGTTGCTGCTTTAAAGGAATGTAATACTTTCTTTGACCAGCAGGTGGGGCCTGTCTCAGAGTGCTTAAACCTCTTTTTACTTTTACTGTTATAGCAACTTGGCAAACCACTGAGGCTTTGCAGTTTATGTCTAGGAACAGCTGTGGACAGAATTCAATGAATTAGTTAATGCAATTATGCCTTTTCTGTATTCAATTATTGTCCATTTGACCATGAAACACACATTATTTACAAAAACATGAAGGCAGATTCTATGAAACACTAAAATAATCACCTTTTTTAGTAGACTTAGTAAACAGAACAAAAAAACGTGACTTATTCTGAACTCAGTGAACCAACTTAAAAGGGAAAAATCATTTGTGACTGTGTGCTAGCCCTGTAATTCTCTGCATGTCATAATATCTTTAAAAGGATTTTATAGTTGCTGCTTTATGTCTAGACTGCTCCCTAAGCCTGTTAAGAAACTAGCCAACAGTATCCAGCAGCTCGGTCCCACTGCGTCCAAACTAGACAACAAAGCATAAAGTGTGCAACCTCCACATACCTGCCTCCACTATCTTAGCAGCTCCTCTCCACTCAATGCACTTTCATTCCTCCAGCACCATTCAAGTGAACTATAAAGCCAGAGAGGAGGCAGACTTTTTTAGAATTCATCTTCTATCTTGCATGAAGTACGTGGCAAAAAGAGCGCGGAACGGTGGAAATGAGTAAGATAGTTGGAGGGCAAATTAAAGATGAGAGCTTCGAGGAGAAAACACAGAGAAGGAGAGGAATAAAGTCCTGCTGATATTTTATGTTCTCTGATCTAAGCCGGAAATGTAAAAAGTTGTTCTTGTGAGAGACTGGAGTGTGTGCGGAAAGATAGAACCTCTAATTTCAACTACAAAGTGCTTCAGATGTGCAAACCATGGATACAACTAACTCCTGCAACACACATGACAACTTGAAAATCAATGCAGGGTTGTGCAATTAGTAGGTAGTTTTAATTGATATTGAGATTCAGTCATCCCTAATTGTTTATTGTATGCATGGGTCTTTTTAAAATGAGAGATGTAGACCCGATCGTCTAAGAGTAAAACACAAAGAGAAAGGTTCACTTTGAAGAATAGTGTACAATAAAACTGTGTTGTTTATCCATGTTCAAGAAATTCATATTAAAAGCCGTTTGTCGAAAAATTGTAATAAATCGATGAGGGAAAATAAATGTGTGTATCGTAGGGCCGGGAATCATAAGGAACTTCATGGATCATTATGACAGTGGCTCACGATACAAGTCAGATCACCTTATGACCTTAAGAGAGCTGTGACATAGACACATAGCCTTGTTACCTTGTTCTACGCCATCAGAGGTACAAAACTTACTCCAATACTGATGCTAAATAAACTTCTCCTTTATTAGAAATCCAGTCTAATCCTTCTTCTACTTCAGTTTATTCTTCAACCGTGACCCTGTCCCCTGATAATCGAATCATTGTACATGATAACCAATACATTATCATTATGAAATTCACAACCAAAATGCTTTTTAATGTAATAAAGTATAAGCTAATAATATTTAAAGTTTCTTGATTCCCAACAAAAAAAGAAGTGTGGTTGTTGCTGCAAAGATTTAAGGAAAAAGTAAGGACAAAAGGATCACATGTACATACAAATATTTACCTAATATAAGTTATATATCAGTGTCCATCTTTGTGCTTCATTCAGTACTTCCAGAGCATGGACAATCACAGATCAACACCGGAACATCCTTCTGGAGAGCTTGAGCCAGCACCAGAAGTACTATTAAACAATTCTCATCATAATCATAGAGTTATATGTCAAAAGTGACTGGTAGACTGGTTAGATAACATTTTTAGCTTTTTACATAACATGAAAAGCACCTTGACAACACCAAAACGCAACACAGCAATGAGTTTACACATACGTCTACAAAATTGGAACAAGAACTTAACCAATCCGAGTTCCAGTATGAAAACATTGCATAGAAGTTAGCATTTTGAAGCCCTTTGATGATAGTTTTGGTTGGATTGTTGGAACATATAAAGGTGAAATCCTGCTGCCTCTTTATCACCTGACAGATAAAGGCATGCTCTACTTCTCTCCAATGGTCCGTCATCCCAGGCAGCTGATAAAAGGTGATGGGTCTTATTGACTTATGTGTCTTGATGGGCACTCTGAGGCTAACAATGCTGCATGAAATATCCGTGCAATGTTATTCCAAGTGGCACTGCGTAAAGCCCATTGCACGCCAACATCTTAGCCCAGAAATGCATAAGGCAACATCTCACCGCCTCCACACGCCTCCCTTTGGCGAATGGGAGCAAAGTGTGCCGAGAGAACAGCATTATTTTCCATCAGTTCTTAGTGATTTTTGCTATTCTTGAATGTGGGTTTGTTCATCTGAGACCGTATGGAACAACAGAAGGGCTGCCTTTCAGAATGTAAACAAAACATTAAAGTTGATACTCTGTGATCTGACAAATGCCCCGTGCACCACAAGAACAGGTGAGACAATACAACTATGTATGAAGGCAACAGCTGCTTGTGAAAGAGTTGCATGTTTCAGGAAGATGGATCGAGGCCTTGGAGATATCACTCCTCTCTGAACATTATGAGTTTAATCTATTAGAAGCACAGTGCAATTTGATAGATATAATAGATATTTGTAGAATAGTGTATACAATTTATTCTTAAGCATCAACTACATTTGAGTAATTTTATTAATTTGTTCTAACTAGGTTAATGTAAAGCATTTACGGTATACATAAAAAAAACACAATGCAACTCTAGGATGGGGCAGGTTCTCATGCCACAAGATCTAATTAGATTGTGAGATTTTTTGTTTACATTTGGCTTTGACCCAAACAAATATATATATATATATATATATATATATATATATATATATATATATATATATATATATATATATATATATATATATATATATATATTTATTTATTTATTTATTTATTTATTTATTTATTTATTTATTTATTTATATGTTAAGGTGGGTTACATCTAGTAGTCTCCTAGTTCCAAAACGCGGTGCTACAATAACCGCAAAAACAATTAAATAAAAAAAAATGTGAGGCCAAAATTATGAATTGAACCACACAATGTGTTTATGATAAATTATGTTAAAATCTTATTCTCGTGGACCCAATCTTGAGTCTTGTCTTGTCTCGTTTTTTGCTAAATTGTGTCTCGTCCCATCCCTATTCACATTATTCTACTCTGCTAACGTTTGCCTCTTTCTGCTACAGAGGAAAAAGTCTTGCTGCGAAAATATAATATAAAATAGATTGATTTGTGTAAAATGCTGAATGTTCAAATGCATAAACAAGTCAACAATGCACCGTTTCTTTGGGCGGCCTGAAAACTGCGTCGTAGTCTGTAGGCTATTGAGACCGGCAGCTCTATGTAAAGTGATACAAGCCACCTCCGGAGCAAGATGAATGCAACACAATAAAATTAAACTTGAAAATGCATGGTATCTTCTCAATCCTTGTTAAAAAACAGAGAATAAAAAGTAATTCTTTAGAATAGTTTTGGAGAACAGAAGCGACAGTGGATGTGGAGTGAGAAACCCGGACCTCATGGGCTCAGCATTACAATGTCTAAAGATGTAATATTCTGTGTTATTTTGCCTTTATATCCAGCAAAAGATCATTCCACAAAAGTAATAATTTTATAACAGTAGAGAGGTGTGATTAAGATTGAACTTACTTGGGATAAACCTCTAACAAGCTGCCATAGGCCTGTCTGTGATGTGCTGCGAAGGGTATTCAGCGGAGAGGAGTTTAACATCATTGCGTCTGATTGACTGGGCTCTCAACAGCGTGGGTTAAGGGGGCTCCAGGGGCCCGCCTGGTCAGACAGAACAGGACAGAGAAGGAAAGAGCAATACAGTAAATAGGCTGCCCAGAGAGAGCTGTGCTGAAGCCTAATAGAGGCGAATCACTGTCAGTCAGTCAGGTGAAACTGCACTAACTGGGTCCTAATGAAGACTCTCAACGCAGTCTTGGAAGAGCCAACTAAATCTGGCTCTCTTGATATCTTCTCTATGGACTACAGTGGAGAAACTTTCAGGACAACGTCAAATTATGGATGAAATTACTACACACAGGACGTAGTGATAACATTTCCAGTTTCCTTATCGAGAGAGCATAGTACGTGGTAGATTTATATTGTATCGTTATGTGTGTTTTTAGACTTAGACACTCTTTGGGGATCTGCTTTTTTAGTGTTTTGGGAGATTAGTTATGTAATATTTACCTACAAAATATTTCCTCATCTGTGTGCCCATCTCCAATCATTTTGCCTTTGTTGCAACCTACTTATATGGCTTGGGTAAAGCTTCAGAACATGTTGTTTGATTGAGTATCACATAAGAAACACCTTCTAGAATTGGGTAATAATGTGCTCTTACAGGATATCATGTCCAGCTGTAAATTCAATGTAAAAATGGCAATTGCATTCAATATATTACTTTGTAAAAAATGACAAAAATGCTCTGTTTTTTGGGTAATGTAGGGGACGAGCAGCGAAAAACTGAAGGCCCGTGTCCTGTGTCCATCCCCACCCGTTGGCGATGCCTCAGGACACTGCCTCTGGGTGGCTCCTCACCTGGCCCCGGCCCTCCATCGCTCCAGTAAGTGCTCTGTCGTGATGCTGCCAGGGGCTACAGCATATGCCACCGAATCCCTGAAGTATCCCACGCGGTACACAGAGCCACGGCTAATGGAGTTAAAGTTCTCCGTATGGACTGTATGGAAGTGTGTTTGTCTGCGCGCACAATGACCTTCAGCGTACCCACTCCTCCACCTCTCCGCCAAATGGCTTCATGGCTGGATGGCACGGCACTGCTTCACTCGCAACATGTCGGAAATTAAGACAAGGAAGGGCTAGAAAAAGCTTGATAGAGAGTGCTCATCGTTGCCTTCTGTCTTTGGGTACACGCAGAGGACAAGCCTCAATCCAGACCGCAAGAATCTGTGACCTATGAGCAGACTGAGTGAAGGCATTTTCAACTTGGACGTAAAAGAGTAAACACAGTGCACAAACTTACTCTAATTGGGTTGACCACAATGAATGCATGTGATTATACAGCAGAGTTACGATTACAGTCTAATGTAAATAGTTTAAGGCACAACACAAGAACTGAATCAAGCCCTCATTAAGAAGGCACTTCTCCTTCAACAAAATATTGTACAAAATGTTGATAGTTCTTTATTTCTTCCACAATCACTGCCCACTTGAATGGTGAACCCCAAACAATAAGGGTTGGGCAATTAATTGGATTTTAACTGAGATTGAGGTTTATTTCTAAACATCAATGGAATGCTAACTTTTTTTTCATTGAGAGGTCCACATTTGTTAGAGGAAGACATTTAACACAACAATGTGTCTGTTTATGTCTGTCATCTTCTTTTTTTTAAATTAAAAAAAAAAATCGAGATTGATCAATAATATTGATTTCATATCATTTTTTTTTTTGTATCTAGCATGCAATCTATAGAACACAGACTGTTTTTAAAGAACAGTCGAGCTGTTGGGTTTTACAGTGATAGAATTGGGACATGTCGATAAACATAAACTCAAGTCCAGTTGTATCTCTTTGATGAACAGCGTAACTTGTTTATGAGTAATCCTAAATAGGTCCAAAACATTGGGACCTGTAAGAAATATAAAAGGACTGAAAAGAGAATAAATAAGAGCCAAAGTACAGAGCGGGAGTTATAGAGTGGTGCCTTGGGAGCGCACCACGGCTGCAGCAGGCTATTGAGTGCCTGGAAGAGCACAGCCTCTGATTTCTTCCGTCTGCCCTGTTTTCTCTTTCAAGAGCACTTGAAAGCTCTTTGAGGTATTGAGCAGGTGGAGAGTAAGTGTTGGGAGAGTGTGAGTGGGCAGGGGTGGTACAGTCCCTCCCCTCCTCCTCCTCTGCCTCTAACACACAGCTCCAGCGGCCCAGCGGCACACAGCTCCAGCCCACACTCTCAGGGGAACCTTCAGCTGGCCAAAGGTGGAAATTGAACAAGTGTGTTTGGGTATGTGGGATAAAGACGAGCCAAAAGTACTGCCCAAGGCCTGGGACACTGGACAATGGGGAGGCAAAATGTGACATTAAAAGGATTAGACATTATATTTTATAATAACAATATAATGTGTACAAGTACACCTTCTATTCTGTTTCCCTGCAAATCCCTCCATTGTATTTCTTTTTTACCTTGCACAGCACGATTCATTTCAAATATAATGTTTGAGTTCCCAAACTCACATCAATCCTTCTTGAATCTCTAAAGCTGCTGCACTTGTGCTCGAGCCCCTGAATGACCGTCCAATCATAGGACAGCATTGTGGCCAAAGGCCAAGCTTTCAAGTGAACCAAAACAAACATGGCAGCACCAATGGATGTAAACAGGCAATTTGTTAGGAATACAGAAGCATGAAGAGAGTAGTGCTTTGTGCTTTTGTGGATGAAAATATTTCCCCCTGACTGGATTCATGCAAAAGTTGGATTTCTCTGCTTAGTCCACTGCAGTGATGCTCAGTCAGCTATAGATATTTGTCTAAATGTTTTGTATTTTCCTGATCGCAATCAACGCACCCTAGATTGATAATATGTAAAACTCAAATCAAGAGAACAACACTTAATGTTTGGCATCAGCCTCACAATAATCACCGAGTTCCATACATTGGGAACGGTTGGTAAGGGAAAGGAAGGGAAATTGAAATGAATTAACCCATTCTCATTACATATAATGGAAATTGCTGTTTGAGTTGGCAAAGTTATCAAATTACAAAAGCTGCAATTATTTAGATAATAGAAAGTCCTCCGCAAAGAACAAACCGACTCTTGTTGTATCTGCAGTTTAGACCCGCAGCGGCTCCAGACCACACTGACACTGACTAAGGGTGCATTTGAGTGCAACAATACTCTTCCATTACGTGTTAATAGTTGCCCCCCCCCAAAAAAGGGTCCAAGGGTTTTTTAGGTTGCAATACACCCTTTTACACTGGTTTACAGTCCTGGTTTAGGCCTCTACAATAGCATGTTCTGAAATTAGTTAATCAGTGCATATTTTAGCCTTCGCATCAAATGTTGATGCCTGGAGTTGTTTACAATGTGCACTCCAAAACAGAACCCTACATTTAAAACACAAATGGTAAATCTAATTTAAATCTTTGTATCCCAAATCATGCAGCCCTATTGCAATCATGCCTAAACTTTGGTATAACACAGCATAGAATGTCTAATACCGTTGGTTTTCCAAGACGAGAATTGTCTCCAAGTCTTGAGCCCAATAAACAATGGAAAACATGTATGGAATCTGTTATAGTTCAATTACATTAGAATGAAAAAGTTACGTTGAATAAAGAAGGAGATAATTACCTGTTCTTCAAAAGGCAGTGAGGCAGAAATATAATTGATGCAATCCAGACTTCTTAACTTTAATATAATTGATTAAAAGGGCAGAAGCTTTTGAACGGGGCGTCTACTGGGACCCACTTCAAACAGTATCAATTATAGAAATCAACTCAGAGGAGACGAGTCAATGCTCTATCAATAAAGTATTCAGCTGCAATTGCCTGGAGATTAGAGCAGAGATGAGCCAAGAGCAAACCCAGTGGACTAAATCTAAATCTACTGCACAACAGTGGAAGCACAGAACTCCACAGCTCTGCGTGTTCAGCCGAGGACGTAAAAAACCCACAAAGAAGCGAGGTAAAAGTTAATATGACCAGTTTATGTGTCTTTTTATTTTAAGGTGTTTATTTTTTATCAATTTTCAGGCATATCTTTACTTCTTTAGAGTTTTAACAAAGCACAAAAAGTCACATATTCCCAAATGATTTAGTTAATATGCCATTATATAGTTCAGTCCAGTGACATGCACATTATAGATTTAAGAATTTAGTATAAAAATTGTGCTAAATGGCTTCCAGATGATGCAAAAACCAAATGTTCTGTAATTTCAAAATAATTTCAATTATTCTGAAACACTATATGCTTAAAATAAGAATATGAAATGAATAACATACTGTTTTACTGCTCAATGATATTGTAATTGACTGCCGCTCGCCTGTAAATCCCCAGGAGCACAACCATCACAGTATCAGCATTACTCTGTATAGATCTATTGAAAGAGGCCGTGCCATATCAATGACACTCTCAATCTTTGAGGCTCTTCTCTGTGAAAGCCTCTGTTGTGACACAATCATTACAAATTGATTGCAAAATAGCTAACAATCATGATTAAATCGTTAAATTCGTGTCTACGCTTCAGAGAATGGGCTGAAAATTAACTTCCCACCAACCTCATTTTTTTCCGAACAAGAAATAATGATTTTCTGCCAGTCTAATTACAAAGCCAACATCTGATCAAGCCCGCATCCAGAGGGGATTATCACATGCGCCAGTATTAGACCTCATTACCAGCCTGAGTGCAGAATTATTACATCTTGTAATTGGATGGTGAGATTTATATACAGATCGGCCCGGTTTCTGTAAGATTGTAATTACAGGCTTCGTTGCTTAGCTACTTATCACTCAGCGCTGGAGTGCAGGAAATGTGTCTATGGAAGTGCATTTGATTAACCTCTCACCCTGTCAGTCGGGAAACAGCGCACCTTTCGTGTCTGTCTCCGGGACAACAACAGCAGTTACACGTCAAATCATCTCACTTGGCCCGCATCTGCTCAGATCAGCTTCAATGGACAGCTCAATAGACAGGCAGCAAATAAAGCACATAATGTATTTATAGAAGTGCAGACTGTGGGACACTTGTTCCAATTATCTAAGCTAAGCATGTAATATATGCCCTCCAATTATTATACATGACTCATGAAGAACCAGAGTCTAAATTTAGAGCAGTGGGGGCGAACTAGTCAAAATCTCATTATGGCTGAAAAGGCGAAAAAAGAACATTTTGGTTGAAGGAGGTTGAAGATGTTCTTAAATGTGCAACTAATCAATTTGTTAATCAATTAATACTGCAGAATAATGGGACTAAACACAATTACCAGGAATTAGATTAAATTACAGTTAAAGCTACACTCCTGTAATGTATTAATTGAAAGGAAAACATACACACTTTGTCATCCAAGTTAGAATTATTATGTAGATACTTTTTTTTTTTTTTTAAGTTTCTAAAAGTTGACCATTCTTTCATTCTCCAAAATGTACCAAAATCACAACAAGCATACTTTATCACTACATCAAAATATAGCAAACCAAACATCTGCCAGTTTTGAAATTATGTTTTTGATACAAAGCAAGGAGAGGAAAAATGCTGATACATATAAAATGACAAAGGGGAAGTATGTCCCAACACAGAGCTATAGAACACAACTCCCTTGCTATTTGCACATCCTGCAACTCAGCAAGAAAACCTCTTGATCAACACGTCAGGGTGACACTGGCAGAAACTATGGCATCAGCACCTCTCCACAGTTAACACCCATAGACTTTAGGTTCGCTCTGCATATCACAAGCGCTCCCTGTTACAATCAATATAGGCCTTACATTTTATGAGACACGGAGTTAACTTGTTCAATTATGCCTCAGACAGCTCTATTCTTTTGTAACAAGTAATCTAGGTAGTGAAATCAATACTGACAGACTCACGGCACGCTGGCTAATTTCATATTACCTCCAGCCAATGGTGAGTCGGCTCGTAATGGAGATGTAGTTCCACTTCATTATGAGGAGAGGAGGGGGGATCAATACGAGCACATACAGCCACAAAAAGAGGCAAGCAAATACACACGGGCAAAGAGGGCAACTGCTTTTTCAGAACCCCCAAGAGGACACACAGAGCTGTCTTGGTGTAAGGCAGATGGGGTAAGGGGGGGTTACAGGGTCATAGCGCCCCCCTCTCCTAAATAAATTACAATGAACAAACACACACACACATTCACATAGACACTGTCAAGAAATAAAAGGGGAAATCTCAACACATTTGAGAATACGCACACAATTAAAGCTCCTTTGCAAGGTCATAATATGCATCAGCGTGACCGAAGATAGAGTAAAAAAGAAAAATAAGATAACCTTCAACTGCCGGATCCAGTCTTTGACCTCTGTAGCTAATTACAAATTAAACTCTGCTATCTTTAGAAGGAAAAACTTGTCTTTTTGCCCATTATTGTTATCACTATGTAGGATTAGCTGGGGACTAAAGGGATGATGTTGTCTAAGCTGATGTCAACTGTACAATTACTCCACTCATTCATGCCTCTCCAGGAAGAAAAAAGACAGTGTAGATTACAATAAGCCTTCTGCAGAATGAATGGGAAAGAAAAGAGGCACTTGGCAAATACCACATACGTATGGTGCAGGCTCTCAATTGCTCATAGCCAACAAAATATTTAGATATAAACACTGTTTTTTCATAACTTCTGATTATGCAATTTGGGTTTATTGCACTCATGAATAACCTTTAGGTTATGAAGGCTGTGACAGGGGGATGCTTTAGAAAAGAGCAGTCTCAAATTGACATCTCAATGAGAACATTAGCAGAAAGTTCAATTGAATGCAATTTAATCTCAGTATGACTGGATATAAATGCATTATAGTAGCGCTGTAATTTCATTGTCACAATTCCATATGGAGAGCCAGTTATCACCCAGGCTTTATGAGCCAGCAGAGCTCACCGCTTTCTGCTGGTGATAATGTGGCTCACATTTTCAGCACTGTTGTTTGAGCTGAGAGACACTCTTTTTAAAGATTTTTTTTGTCTGATTTGAGTAGTTTGTTTATTAACCCCCAAACCTTACGTTCTCAAATAAGTATTTTCTCACCTGTCATCCGGCATAGGACCACACTCTCAACCTGTAGTCAATCCTTCAAACACACTCTCTGCTGCATATTCCACCAACATCTCACCCAAAATATATATATAATTGTATATATTATATTATTTATATAATATATACATATACATATGTGTGTGTATATATATATATATATATATATATATATATATAGTATATATAGTATATATTATTTTGGTGGGACGCCACACTGAGCTGATTGACAGGCACCAATATAACAACATTATGTTTCTCATTACAAGGCCAGCCCACTAATTAAAATGGTAATTACTAAATTGATGTACATTTTTGTGATTATGAATGGACATATATTTCTGTGTCTGTCATAATTATTATAATATATATTAAAATATAATACATAATGGATTACATATTCCAGATGACCATAGGGAGTCGATCTGTTTGGCACCTTCAGTTGACTTGAATGCTTTAGTCCACCACCTCCTAAGCTAGGCTTGCCAGTGTGTGTGTGCAAACAGCAGAGAATGGATGGTAGAGGCAGGCCGAAGAGCAGATATTGAAGAGTCAAACCAGTGCTTGATCGTTTTTATCTCCCATTATCTGATTAGCCTCCTATTTCCTCCCCATCAGTGCAGTGACCTGGATTTCAGAGGGAAAGCTTTGGTCGGCCATGAGGGCACGGTCTGGTGAAAGAGGCCAAAGCGTTTGGGTGTAGTGTGACCATAAATCAGCAGTAGCAGCAGCAGCAGGAGAGGAGCATAAGCAGGATTTATAAAGATGTTGTGTTCAGTCAGCCCACTTGTGGACACTGATGAATTCACAAGCCCATTGCCAAGGCAAACTACTTCATTATACCATGGCCGAGCGGTCATTAATCTCCCTGGGAGGCAAGCATCCTGGGGGATCGGCCAACCAGAGAGTTTATTCAGGCCTGGAGGTATCCACTTCATTAACCATTCTCTCTTTTCAGTTTCTGCTTTTACCACTTTTCATTTTGTGATTACAACATCATTACATTTTACATACACCATAACAACTGCAACTGTCATAGGTCTTGCATTAATGACTAGGGAACAAAAAATTTGCATCACGCCATTTTTACATGCCTATATATTGAGAAAAACGACACAATGACGCCGCTATCCATAAAAATAAAAATAAACGTTTAAGCTACATTCCATTTTGAAATATTACGACAATAGCCAACTTTTGTCTCAGTTACAAAGTAATACAAACACTGAAATATGCTGTATTGACCTACATCTAACTTGCACTATAGAAATGAGAACGAACTGTATGCAAAATGTAAACAAAAAGTAAATGTTTTATGGTATTTTCATTGAAGATTTTTACCTCAAAAGTCAAGAAAGTCCTTATTCCGTCAATGTGATCTTCAGGTGCTCATCATGGGAAGCTTTACAGTGTCTGTTTTGTGCAATGTGTTTCCAATGAGACTCTGACATGACCTGGCACAGGATCCCGGGGGTAAACTTCTGTGTGCACTGTGCAGGTGTCATTACTGGGGGCAAACGCTGCTATAGAAAGCACATACTGTAGGGTCAACATGCAGTGATTACTTATTAATGCTTATCCAACACAAAGTTAGAGCAAAAAACAAATATATCCCGTGGTCGTTTTACTTTGGTCAAATAATGTTTGTACAAAAAAATAATTCTGGGGTGTTTTTTTTACCCTGTTTTACCCAAATTACATGGTTAGCATAAAGAGCTAAAGTAAAAGTTATAATAGTTCACCTTGCAAAGTTGCACTCATATAAGTTAAGCCTTTTGTGATAATTATTAGATGGACTTAATTACTATTCTTCATTAATAAAGGAGAGACACCATTAAACCTTTTAAATGTAATGGTAATGATTTACTGTAGTTATTTATTTTTGAGCTAAACAAGGTTGAATAATTAAAGGCAACTATGTTTTCATTTTTCATCACCTGTTCTCTGCCAGGAATGTTCCACAGTATGGCATTAATTGTATCTATCTAGCTATTATGATTATGACTCTGAATGTTTACCTTGAAAAATGTGCAGCTTGTTACCATGGAGCTGGATAAGTGTATTGCCAAACTGTGGAACATTCAAGGCAAAGCAATAACAGGCATGGAGACCATATTCTCACAAAATGTGTGAGTTTGTAAACCATGAGAATCCATCTTGCTGTTGCTGTTGCAATTGGGCCATAGTTGTTTTGTTTTTGAAAAACATGCAAAGGGATTCAGTTAATGCATTTATGGATGGGAAATAAGTCAATGCTTTTCTCTCCACTGGATCAACTTAATTAACAAATGAAGTATTTGTCTGAACGTCCGATCACTTTCAGTGAGATCCTCTCCAGAATGATGAGAGCAGCACAAATCAATCTGGCGTTTGCCAGGTTTAGGTGGCGGACTCTCAACCTGAAACTTTACATAGTGCACCTTTAATATTCATATAAAAATACAAATATAAAAGTAATTTAGCTGTATGTTCCGTATATAATGTTCAGGAGGTTTTACATCAGCAACAGCAGATATCTCACATCGTGTATCGATGTCTTTACAAATGGCAGAATATGGTACTTTTACTTTGTGCAGTTTTTACAGTAGATTCATCAACCTTGCCATTTCCCTTCGGACCCATTTCACTTTAAACACTTAACAGGCTAAATAAATAATGACGTCTTGCACTCAGTGTGTGTGTGTGTGTGTGTGTGTGTGTGTGTGTGTTAACGTTAACGGCAGCGCCACTGGCCCTCAGTCCCAAAGCAGCAGGAGTCCTTAAAGCGAATAATTTGCTTCCGTTCAGACCGCTAACACTGTAGCAGTTCTCCGAGGCAGATTATGGGCCTTTAAGTAGCAGCCAGGCCTGAAATGTGACTCTAGGGCTCGTGGGTTTGTTGGGAGGAGGCAGAAAAGTCAATTTAGGCAACAGTGAAAGCTTGGGGACTGACAGAAATATTGCAAATAATTTGTAAGTAGTCTTTTTTTTTTTTCTTAACTTTTAACCATGATATATCCATCCCCATTGCTTCAACAAGCTCACATTTTACAATATATGATAAACTGACTTTTTTCTCAGATACTTACAATTATGAAACTCGACAAAGTAGAAATATAAGCTGTGTGCTGCCAGTTTGCAGAACCAATAGAATGCAGTGCACTGTTGTTTATCGGGCCATGGTTACATGGCCTGTTTTTTTGTTGCTTGAAAATAACAAAAAGTTATTTCAAAAGAAGTTAAAGCTTTCCCTTTTTACACAATAATGCGCTTCAGGGATGGAGTTAAGATTTGATTACTAATTATGGGAATGATAGTGGTAGTATAACTAATAATAATATTGTGTAATTGTTATTTTTTTCTTGTTTTAGTGAATGAGCTATTTACTGCTGTTTATATATATATATATATATATATATATATATATATATATATATATATTTATATTTATATGTATATATACTGTATGTATGTAGGTAGATATATATAATACCTTGGGCTTTCGTGTGTGTGTGTGTGTGTGTGTATGTGTATGTGTGTGTGTTTAGGGGTGTGAGTGTGTGTGTGTGTGTGTGTGTATGTGTGTGTGTTTAGGGGTGTGAGTGTGTGTGTGTGTGTGTGTGTGTGTGTGTGTGTATGTGTGTGTGTTTAGGGGTGTGAGTGTGTGTGGGTGTGTGTGTGTGTGTGTGTGTGTGTATGTGTGTGTGTTTAGGGGTGTGAGTGTGTGTGTGTGTGTGTGTGTGTGTGTGTATGTGTGTGTGTTTAGGGGTGTGAGTGTGTGTGTGTGTGTGTGTGTATGTGTGTGTATGTGTGTGTGTTTAGGGGTGTGAGTGTGTGTGTGTGTGTGTGTGTGTGTGTGTGTGTGTGTGTGTGTGTATGTGTATGTGTGTGTGTTTAGGGGTGTGAGTGTGTGTGTGTGTGTGTGTGTATGTGTGTGTGTTTAGGGGTGTGAGTGTGTGTGTGTGTGTGTGTGTGTGTGTGTGTGTGTGTATGTGTGTGTGTTTAGGGGTGTGAGTGTGTGTGGGTGTGTGTGTGTGTGTGTGTGTGTGTATGTGTGTGTGTTTAGGGGTGTGAGTGTGTGTGGGTGTGTGTGTGTGTGTGTGTGTATGTGTGTGTGTTTAGGGGTGTGAGTGTGTGTGTGTGTGTGTGTGTGTGTGTGTGTGTATGTGTGTGTGTTTAGGGGTGTGAGTGTGTGTGGGTGTGTGTGTGTGTGTGTGTGTGTGTATGTGTGTGTGTTTAGGGGTGTGAGTGTGTGTGTGTGTGTGTGTGTATGTGTGTGTGTTTAGGGGTGTGAGTGTGTGTGGGTGGGTGGGGTATATAAAGAAATGTATGTAATGAATTTGAGGAGACCCAAGGAAGAATAGCAACTGGTTTGCAGGAGCTAATGGAGATATCAATAAATTAAACTAAACAGTAGATTGCATTTACATTATATCACGCCTATTTTCTAGACTAGAAACAGGTATTTGCAGTTTACCCATCAGATTTCAGATACTTCAACCTGGTTATTATCTAATTACAAGGCCTTCAAAATTCAAAGTCTTCTCTAGCAGCAGAAATCAACGAAAGTGAATGTTCTGTGTTTGTTTGTTTTTCACAATAGCTTCGTGATTATTGTCAGTTGAAAATACTTTAAGCCATGACATTATGTGGAGGCAATCCTAACAAATAATAAGGTTCAACATTTGTGGTAAGTGTGGATATTTATTTCAAAAAGCGCACATTTCCCGAGCTATAAACCGCTATCTGAAATTATGACATCATCTAATTGAACACTACTGGGAGGTAAGAGGACTGCACCACTGTCACTATAGATTAAACATGAAGTAATAGAATAGAGATAGACTTTGCGCAATTCAAACCACCATTAGTTTAGTGGAATTTTAAGCATTGCAAAATATTCAGACAAATTTTCCTTCTATCTCTCAGTCCATCTCTTGTCTCCATGAGCTATTTCATGTAAAGACTCAGAGACAACTTGGGCTGATCTATTGTGGTGTGTCCTGTCAGAGGAGGGAACAAACCCCCCTGAATCCTCCTGAAATGACATCTGAACGTCAATACACGGTCCCCACCCTTCAGCGTGACAGTAAAAGCTCTATTGATTTCCATCAAGATTGAGGATACAGCAGGGAGCAATTTAAACAAACCAGCTGAAGTGTCCTAGTCTGACGTTGAGCAATGTGTGTCAGCATTTGTAATCAAACTATATGCCTTTAGGAGGACTGAATTGGAATCATCATATGCAGTACCGTCACTTATGCAAGAAAGTATTGAAAATGTCAAGTGTTGTGTTCTAGCAAATAGGCTGTAAGCTATGTTCCCATGAATGTGCTGAGAGAGAGAGACGTTGAGTGATTGCTCAGTTGATACAAACAAATATATTATTATTTGTTGGTAAACCAAAGATGCAGTTGCATATTTTATAATGCTTAACAGAAACAAGTAAGTTTGTATCTTGAAGTGAGTTTGTTCATGCTCCTGGTACAGTAATTGCTCCTGGCTTTTGCATTATTTCACGGTGCGGAGATTTGAGGAAACACAGATAGATTATCAGAGCAACAGAGGATATGATTAGGTCTACATAGGATAGTAATACATAGATTGAAATAGAGTTCAGACTATGTATGATTATGGACAGTTGACCAAAAATGTCCCTGGGCCATGATGACCAAAAATGAGGAATACATGAAGTCAAGGCTGTGAGAAGAGCTACTTATTCCACAGACCCAGTGTAATAAATGAGCTCTGTCAATACCACCAGGAAGCATATCCTCACTGTATTGATACCATGGCTGTTTAATACCGCAATAGATCTTAATGCCACTTATGGTCTAATCCCTATTGTACAGACATGCAGTATCTACTAAAACAAAATCCTCACTGAATGATAAAAGACAAAACTGCTTGCATCTGCCTTTATGAAACATAAGCTCTAGGTTTGCCAGTCCATCACTCTCCAGTTCTTTCCTGAACACAGAGGAGCAGCAGATCGTACAGATGTGCAGACCCATGCAGACATTCTCAGGGCTGGTCCAGATTTGTCTTGGCCCAGCTGTGCGTCCGGACTGAGCCCATGTATCCTCATGGCACTGATGATGCTCCATGCCGCCAAAAGGTTATTGCCCTGACCTCTGCACTGCACTCGATGAACCTACTCAAACTGTTAACTGGTAAAACAGGACTGAAGAGTTAACAATCAGCAATTGACTATATTACATGAAATACCACTTTATTCTGTGTGTTATTTGAAAATATTCTATACCTCACCATATTTTTACCTTTATTTGGTTAAAATGTATTTAAAAAGTCTTAATACACAATAGAATATAGAATAATAATAGAATAATAGAAAAATAGAATACAAGTTAGACAATTGAAAACACTTGTTTATTCAGTGTGGTTTGAGACCGTGTTGTCCTCAGTGCACATGCGCAGACCGCTAAAACAAGCTGCTGTCCGCTGGTTCTAAGAGCTCATGTTGGAGTGCGGAGCATGAACGGGCCTCTGAACTCGGTCAGAGTATTAAAACGGGCGGGAGAAGAAGGACCAAGCTTCCTGCAGTAATGCTCAACAGCCTGTAGAGGCCACTAAATAACACTGTGACTTTCAGCTAAGCATCAGCAGCAGAAGTGAGGGGAAATGGGCTCGTTTGGATATTTTGGACCAATTTAAATATAGTTGTGACACACAGTAATTTTAGATTTTATTGGTCAGTCACTGTTTGCCGTGATTGCCCTGACCACACGCCACTGAAGTACTATGTTAGAATCTAAAGAGAACAAGTCATTTGGCAAATTCAATCTATATTCACAATAGACTCCTAGTTATTAGAATATTGTAATTGTGTGTAATTGTGTGAATTATGGTGAAACAATAAGAATAATAAACGGAATTTGCATCCAAGACACAGCCCAGGTGCGACCTCGCAACAACTGCACTTGAACTTGGCTAAATGTTACTTCTGAACGAGAGAAAAAACAAGCCATTAAAGCCGGTACGAGTAAACAAAATAGGACTGGAGCAGGAACAAGCAGCGCTGACGTGTTGGAGGGGGGTGCCTTTGATGTGGCTCAAAGTATTCCCCTGGCACCTCCAGATATTTATTTGAATAATGTGTAGATTCACAGCCGAGTGAGCACCGATCTGTTAGGTGGGTGGGAAGATGACAGGGTTTAATTTCCAACTCTACTGAAGAGCTAGGAGAGGGGAAAAGGGAAAAGGAGGCAAGGGAATAGGAAGTGAGTTAAAAAGCCAGATATGAGATCAGTAACGCAGATGGAGGAGTATCGGATTCCCTAAAAACATTTTGACATTTTAAACCTCGCAGGCAGTAAATAAAGGCAGGGAAATCAATACCAGTCAGTGATAAGGGGATAAAGCAGCTAAATATGAAATACAGCCGAACAAAATGGTATAGATTTCCAATGGGGCCACGTGACACGAGCCGCTTTGAAATGCAAAACAGTAACTTATGCACATTGTCCTTCCCAGGCGCAGCCACCTATTGATCGGCTAAAACAAATTCTATCGATCATTGAATATTTAATGGTGATAATTAAATCTCTCATGGAGGTACTTACAACCCATTTCCCGTTCTCATCACCTTACACCCGAGACCTGCCTCATGATTCAGGAGCGTGTGAAGAGAACCACCCTTGACAGACTGAAGAAAAAGCTAAATTTTAGTGGGGAGTATAGTTGTATTAATTTAAATATGATTTTTCTTTTTCTGAATTTTGTCTCTAAACATATTTTTATGATTTTGCAAAGATTTGTATTCAGAACAATTCTCCTTATGCAGAATCCTGCATCTGATAGGGGCAATTCAAAGACCTCTTTAATCACAAATATTAGTCATAATTCTCTAACAAACATTCCCACAAAGGCGACGTAGGTGAGGAGACAACAACAGTATGGTATGTATTCTACAAACTAACGCAGTGCTTCATTTTATTTTATTCAAGGCTCATAAAAGCCTCAATAATATTTCAAAATAAAATATCAAGGATAAAAAGCAAAAGAAAATGTAATTCCGGAAACCTATTCACTCTTAATCCAATTGAAATAATTAAATTGTCTTTCATTCAATTTTGTGAATGTGAGTTTTACCTTGGACGTAACGTAGAAACCAAACATGTTTTGCATTCAGCTATCCCAAATAATAAAAATAAAACTATTGTGATGACTACTGTTACCAAAAGCAATTTGGCCGTGGATGCCCTGAAGATTAAACGAAGATGAGCTTTGCCAGAAATCGTTTCCTTACACTTACTGAAACGGTTACTTAACAAACATTCTGTACAACACTATTCATTACACCATCTTTAGAATTAAGTTTCCCAGAAAACATAAAAAAACACTCTCTGGCTCTTCTCTCAAGTGGGGCCGCATCTGTCCTTTTATCATCAACCTCAACATGTCCTTATCCTAATGAAGCCTAAGCAGTGGGGATTAAAAAAGTCTCCCTAATCGACTGAGTTAATTTATGACATTAAGAGACTGGCAAACAGGAAGAGGTTGCTGTCCTGATGGTATTGGAGGGCAACTCTCACCCAATGGGCCAGTGTTAAACAAAGTGCAGATCAATAGCCCTTTTATTAGCGACCACAATCAATGCGCTGGTGACTGAGTGAGCCAATTAACACGATCGACTTTAGGGAAGAGGAAGGAGGGAAGATCGGGAAGAGGGGGAGCCAAGAAAACAAAAACCACCTCTATCTTCTCAGCGAGGTCTTGTTTGCTGGTTAATCTACAAGGAAGGGGCAGGCCGCCGAGTGAGGAGTCCACATTCCCACCGACGGAGGTCTCGGAGGGTGTGTGGCCGAGGACACCCTGACAGAAAGCAGAGGTTTTCCTATCCCCCGGAGGAAGTGAGTTTGTGGATATGTAAAGCGCTTCATCCCACAGCCTTAAGCCACCCCAGCCCGTGCACATCAGTTCAGAGTGCACTAAGTGAGCCACAATGGGAATGCAAGTCTTCTCACCCATGTTTTGGAGTATGAGGTTTGCCACAGTCAGATCAACTACATTTGTACTTCTGCAAGGATTACAAATAGTACTGCATGTAGTATGACAGTGAGAAACATCACATTTATTTTGTGTTTTTGGAAAAAAATTGACCGGACGTAACTTTAATGTGATTTTTCTATGTAAAATCCCACACAGATGTAAACAGCCCTAATGGTATTCCCATGTCCCAATTTCTCTACATATAAAAAGAACGTGACAATAAATATGTTTTTATTTTTGATGATGTTACCAAATATTCTTAATATTGCTAAATACAAAAATGTTTACGAGAGGCAGCTGTTAATCATAAGATGATTTCTAATTATGATGTGATTACTTCCTTTTTTCTACAGTTTATAACTCATAACTTCCAGACATTAAGAGCATTCGCGTTCTTCTGTTCCCAGAGAGATGTGGGTCAAGAGGGCATCTGTTTTATGTCATGTTGTGAAGTAGTGCTTGGCTCAGGATTTATCGGGCTGCCACTATCAGCTTGTGGTTGGAACATGGATCTCCGTTTCCTAAAGGAAGACCTACAAACCCGGGTGACGACATTTCAACAGGACTATACTCTGACAAAGATGGGATTTTAGGAAGTGGAAGTGCAGTGGATAAGCAGAGAGACAGACAACATAAAATGACATTGTGTGTGAAGTGACAGGCCCCCAGCAAGTACACACACAGCCTGGGGGTTAGACTGGGGGCTACAACCATTCAGCTTCACTGCCCGGGACTCTAGTGTCCCTAATGACCAAGACCAGCCAGCGCACCAAATGAAGACAGCACTTAGTCGAAATACTCAGTGGAATCATATTATTGGCTATTCTTCTGGATTAAATTTGATAGTGTGTGCTTGAATGGAAGTGCGCCCACTCATAAAATGGCACTAAAGACTTTACCCAAGTATGCTACATTAGACTACGGTAACATAGCATTGTATCAAAATCAAACTCAACTTAGGTCATATCACATGCTATTGTCTATATTTTTTTACCAAGACATTTATTCTATGTTTAAAAACGGTTCCTTATTTATCCATGATTCACTACACTACACACTTGAACTATTTGGGGGGATTTGGTTACTATGGTGTTTAGCGCACTCTCCTCACAGCAAAGTTGCGTGGTTCGACTCCAGGGCCAGAACGGGCCTTTCTTGCAGTGTTCGAATTGAGTTTCTCTCTGTGTCTGAATGGGTTTCCTCCAGGTACTCCCATTTTCCCATCAACTCAAATCATATACAATACAAATCCTCCAGCTGTGGAAATCCTGACCAAGCTGAGATTAAGACCTGGAGATGCACTGCAGAGACCACCGCTCCCTCTCGACAAGTTATCCCAGCGGCATTGAAGGATGGGTCAAATTTCCTTTCGGGGACAATAAGGGCTAATCTAATCTGAAGAGTCTTTATGATGTGTTTTGATCCCTTGCCACTTAACGGCAGAAATGGTATTATGGTCTGCACATGTGTAAAATGAACAAATCATCTCAAAAATGTAAAGATTGTTACCAAATATGCATGATATGTTGTAAAACCAAATCATTTATAAGGGATGTCATACAGCTTGTCATGCAGCTCATACATTTTCTACTAAAAAAATCTGAAAACAAAAAAAGCTTTTAGAAAATCACATTTTAAATTCAGTGATTCCAAGATTTGTCAGTTTGAACTCAAAGTCAAAAGCAGAGATTGGCAGCCTCTCCACATTCATTCTACCTGCAGGGCAGCTGTGGCTACACAAGTTGCTTTCCACTATCAGGTGTGGAGTGGATGAATAATGATGACAGTTTGAGGCGTGACAAGCTTATAATGTCTTGTATGACAATATTATTATGTGTTTGTTATATTTGACAGCCGAGTCTAGGCAAGTTGAGGCTGTGGCAAGTAAAAAGTGGCTGATGTGAGGAAGGGGCTTGTAGAGTGTTCTGGAAGGCCTTGAGCAGACGTCGCTGGGGCCTTGCTCTTCTATTAAACTGGCTCTGCCTCTGTCAAGTATGTTACATCTTCAAAATCCACACCCAGAAACAGATGCTTTATTTTATCATTAAGAGTATTCTATTTCCATTCTACTTTCCAAAATAATGCAAGAGCACATGGAAGTAGCACTGTCATGTGTTGTTTAAGTTTAATTTAGTTTATTTGGCGTGTTTTGCTTGAAATACATGCTGTAAATTCCCATCAGTAAGTGGTGGAGTATTCTGCCGTGCCTATTTGCCATGTAAACACATCACACAACAGTGCATCCATTAGTTTATTCACAGCACTTCACTTTTTCAACAGTTTGTTATGTTACAGTCCTATTCCGAAATGTATTAAATTCATTATTTGCCTAAAAATTCTACAAACAATACCCCATGATGACAAGGTGAAAGAAGGTTGTTAGAATACTGACTCCATCGCCACCACAGACACTGTTGATTCATTTCTCCCTGTGGCCCTCAGAGGCAGCTGTTGTTGTGAATTTGGGCCTTACAAAAATAAATTGATTTGATTTGATTTGATTCTACAAGTTGACTGGAGAAACAAAAATCTCTGCTCTGATGAAACAAAAGATTGAACTCTTTGGCTGGAATATCAAGCGTCATGTCTGGAGGAAACCAGGCATCACCTGACCAGTGCCATCCCTAAAGTGAAGCATGGTGGTGGAACGCAGTGAGGATGTTTTTCAGAGGCAGGGACTGGGAGACTAATCAGGATCATACAGCAGTGTACAGAGACATGCTGGATGAAAACCTGCTCCAGAGCGCTCTGGATCTCAGACTGGGGCAAAGGTTCATCTTCCAACAAGACAATGACCCTAAGCACACTGCAGGAGAACAAAGGAGTGGCTACAAGACAACTTTGTGGAGGTCCTCGAGTGGCCCAGACAGAACTTAGACCTGAACCCAATTGAACATCTCTGGAGAACTGTGAAAATGGCTGTGATCCGACGCTCACCAACCAACCTGATGGCGCTTTGAGAGGTTCTGCAAAGAAGAATGGGAGAAACTGCCCAACAAAAGGTGTACCAAGCTACCAAGTATCATTATTCTCAAGCTGTAATTAGTGCCAAAGGTGCTTCAACAAAGAATTAAGCAAAGGCTGTGAATACTTATGTACATGTGCTTTTTAAATAGTTTTGATTTGTTTTAATACATTTGCAAATACTTCAAACAACCTTCTTTCACTTATTGCTTGTAAGATTTTGAGGCAAAGGCTGTAACAAAGCAAAATGGAAAAAGTGAAACACTGTGAATACTTGCACAGAATACTATTGTGAAATATTTGAGCTCTATTAACTGTATTCAAACCTTTAGTACAAAAAGAGTCATAAGTACACCCAGTGTGTGTTACTCTTACTCAACGGCATGAGATCTGATCCTGTTTTGTGAGGTTCACTAAAGTAGCCTTGACAATCAGCAAATCAGAAATTAGCCCTAAAAAGACCAAGATCAAACAAAGTGTATTTTGGTGAAATGTGATGCTGCAAGGGAGAGGTCAGGGTACAGGCAGTTAGCATGTGGGGGCATGTTTACATTAGGCAGTGAAAAGACACAAATGAAATGTACAACCTGAAGCTAAAGCCAGTAGTTGTGCAACCTTTGAAACGGTCTAAACTCAATAGGCCTGTAAACCTGCTTAACCTAAAAAAAAAAAAAAAAAAGCAAATAAAAAGCTACTCATCACTTTAACATAGATATACATCTATGACTATGGGCAAAAATGTCCATTAGTTCCTGCAGATAGATAGTACGAGGATCTGAGGACAAAGACCATTGCTAAAGCATCTGGATCTAGTTGGAAGTTCCATGAAAAGACCTCCACTGGCGGCAGCAAATCTGGAACAGAGCTGCAATGTAAGTGTCATTGTTTGAATAAGAATTTTCATCCCATTTGGATTTTACCATGGTTCTTGACAAAACCACATGTAATCTGTGATGTGTTTGGGACAAAATAGTTAGAGACAAACTACTGTGCCTGAACAGGAAATTCATTGCTAAACGGAGATATCAAAGTTGTTTAAATTGGACACAATATTTTCAGCACGAGCAGGATATAACTGCAAAGAGGCCAAGGTGAAATTGGAGATATGTTTTCAGCGATGTATTACAACCCTAATTCACCGTAGTACACAGTCACCTTCCTTTTGGTCATACCTTGACCTTAAGAAGAAATATCAAAGTGGCTGCACAAGGGCTTTTCGATCCGAAACATTTCCCTTCTGTTGAGTTGGGCCTCTGAACCTTCAGCTGAACCTTTACTTGTGTTAGAGCGAGTGGTGATTTTATCCAAACTGACACCACTATGCTAAAATAAAGAGAGAACATCCCAACATTCTCCATTATAGTACAACCACATGTCACACACGTGTGCCCGTGCACAAATATACAAAGACAATCACACAAGCCACAAAACGTCACTGTCCAAACCTCCTGCCAAAACCAAGGGAAAATCAAAACATTTGCTCCACTTTTAAAGACGAACAAATCTAACACAGGATTATTTCACCATGCTTTGTTGCCCTAAACTTCCCCTTCATAATCCACTCAAAAAAACACTCGGTGATGCTTTTCACAACAATTTATGTAAACAAATATCAAGAAAAGCTATTTGGATTGGCAATGCTTCTCCAGTAAACCCGACTGAAGCAAGACCAGATGGGCTCGGGCCGCCGTTTGTGGTACAACACTGAGAGAAGCTCCACAACACTCAGGGAAACTGCAAGAGAAAACTATAGACAACTCCCCATCACATAACCCCCATATCCTCCATTTAAAACAAATACTTTATTAGAGATATGGCCATTTTTTTGAGTATCCCAGTAATGATATTATGAATTATACACTATTGGAAAGTTAAACATGTCTTTAAATGTACAAGTGGAGGTTCAAATTTACAATGTCTAAAATGTTGGTTTGGTTTTGTGTGTGTAAACAAAGGAAGAAACAGTAGAGGTCACATACACATAGTTACCAATGATCATGATGATACTCTCCCCAGACCAATGTTTTAATGATGATTATGTGGGTTATGTTGTGGCCAGTGGGACTTTCAAACTCGATCATGAGCCAACAAGCACTTTCAGGAACACATGTTGTCATAGAGTAAAAGCCCCTCCCCTTTTATTCAAAACTAATGACATTAGTTTATCTCTGCTTTCAGTCTGAAGAACAACATCAGTTTGAAGTCCACACCAGTCCTAGCACTGGTACACAGTCAAACTGGACATGGCAGGGTGGTCGTTGCTGTTGTGGGTTAACTGCAAATACACATTTGATCAGGAGTGTGCATATGAATGCACAGGGGAACATGGGTGTCACTACAGGGGATTTGACACCGTCGATGTAGATACAGCGAGCTTGACGGCAAAAACACAGCCTAAGGCTGGTGGATAAAAGAATGTAACATAGATCCACATATCAACACACAAGCTGCAGTATTCACACACGTCCCCTCGGGACAAAACAGACGTATATTCCTCCCACTTGTTCACATTTCTCTGCCTCACGCTCTCTACACTAGACACTGGGCAGACTCCTATAAGCAGTGATTTCCCAGAGTCACTAGTACTGCTGAGTGTGATTGTGTGTGTGACAAGTACAAATCCCTGACACCACACTGATGATAGCATTACAGCGGAGCCTCAAGGGGGACTGTGCCACAAGCACACACAAACAACACATACGCCTCCCTGTCTCTTGTCTTGCCTTTGTCTACCTCAGCCTCTCCCAGGAGCCCCTGGGGCATCTGGGATACGTAGTGCTTCCAACTGAAAGTTGAACATCCGACTGGAATCAATCAAAGTCATTAGGATATACATTAGACAGCACGTACATGTCCATTCATGTACAATCCATGTGTGCATTCATGTTAAGGGGCTGGAGGTAACTTGAATAAACATTTAACTATTGTACAAGGAGAGGAAAATGTTGTTGTTTTTACTGTTGGTGAGATAAATGTTATCTGGCAATGCACATTCCCTAATGCAAATGCAAACTAGCCGTGTTAGAGAGATATATGTGGTATTATTTGGCAAGTCATTTAGCTTTTTGTTTACCAATTGGCTAATGTAAACTGTACATCATGGTCTCCTTAATAATGTCCTTTCAGATTAAGTTGAGACAGCCTTCTTGACATTACCTTATTATAGCCCCATCTTTTTTCCCAGATGAAGCTTAATGGCCTCTTCAGTGCTGTGTAATAATTCAGAAGCCCTGGAGATGTTTGTTTTGGCAATAATGGACCACTGCTGTGACCAGATCTGCAATTGCTCCAATATAGCTCATTACAATATTTATTACTTTTCTTTCCATTTTGGATAATTTAGATGTACTAATAATGTGAGGGGACTTAGATTGTGCATGGATCTCATAATTCAGGATTCCACAAATGCCCTAGATTTATTGGTATATACCAATTTGGTTTTAATGAGATTGAACACCTCCAGGTAGGGGCGGCTTCATCACCTGCTTGACTCGGGTATCTCCCCCCATTCCTCTGCCGGTCTGCACTTCATATTACAATTTCATACACACAACTTGCTCGACTGGCATCTTCTACCAACATCTGATGAAAAACTAGACAGGCTTTGTGTGGTTCATTAAACCTGCATAGGAAATGTATTAACTAGAATATAGGGCTGGGAGCTTTTGAGTGTTGACTTAACCTTTCTGCATTTTTATCATCCAGTAATGCCTTTAATCAAGAAGCATGCAAGACATGGGCGTATTAGTAACCACACAGCCTGAAGAGGTCATGATTAGCAATTGGTTAGAAATAAAGACATTGTTTTTCTGATTGGACATGTTTCTAATCCCTCTGAAAAAAACTAAAACATACTAGAAAAAATGTTCTGGTCTATAATTACATGAGCATCACAAGTTATGCCAATGTAAAAAAGTATATAAAAAAAGCATCTCTTCTTTGCCCGCCTATAACTTAAGACGGAACATTTGACATTGAATGTCCATGGTAAATATCTTGAAGTGATTGAATATCATATTTTATACTCACAAAGTTTAGAGTAGCAGAAATACATATCTTGTTGGAACTTTGTTGCCTATTGAGGTTGTACTGTCTCGACCAAAGACATGTTTTTCTGATTTGTTTTTATCCTTGGTGTTGGTGGACCATGACCGCTCAGACCACTTTCTTATCTCAGATCTCTGCAGGGATATGCTGATCTGCTGCACAGCAGCTCTCTAGCGCCCCCCGGAGAGAGCGCTGGTAATCGCACACACGTTTCTCAGGAGAAACAAGTCACAAAATGCAGAGTTCGGGATCTGCCACCAAATACCTTTTGAGGTAATCATGACATATCACTCAAAAAGACACGGTTCTTGTACTGTCCCAGCTGAAAAGGAAACTTGTTTATTCATTTATGTTAACTGTGGATTTAATACAACATTAAATTGTATATCTTCATCCGATATTTTACATAATCAATCAATTAAAGAAAACGTATTGTCAACCACAGCCGCACATTGAATTATTTTTTAACAACATCACTTTCTGGATTCCACCTAAGGCATATTTTGCTCTGTTGGTTGTTAGTTTAACAAGGGCGTGTATCCATTTGTTAATTGATACAATTACGCATTATGCGTAATGGTCACGTAGGTCTCCAGGCACGCATCAATCACTGGTCTATTGACCTGCCAAAAAGCCTTCCTGCTGGGACTGCCCCTTCTCTAATAGAGAAGGATAGAAACATCATCGTCATTAACTCCGGGCTTGGACCTCTGGTCACAGAGCCAGGGGGTGAGATTAAAACTACACAAATACAGTGTGCGTGTTTGCATGACAAATATGTCAGTGTTTTTCTTTTGCTTTGATTGGTGTTTGAACAACTATTAAATTCCCTAATAATAATAAATGAGGTATGATTTATCTGATTCAGCCCCTGGTTTATACGTGTAATTATACAATAACAATTTATCTGTTACAAGAGAAACAGCATGTACAGTGTATCTTAAGAAAAGCAAAGGCTGGACGTGATTGGCAAAGACATTATTCTATCCCTGGTACCCTGGCGTTCCGGGATTACCGTGACGTCACGCTGATACCCTTGCATGGATGAATGCTAAAGAACTATAGAGCCACAAATAATAGCACAAGCAGAGTCCATATCTTGCAAGTCTTACGTTATCCTTTAAGCCTCCTTTAGCTAACAACAACATTTTGGTTGGGTTGCAGCGCTTATTGACGCTTAATTTAATTTCTTATCGGGTCGTTTGGGGGATTATTCATTCATATAAAACAATCTGCAGCTGGAGCCAGCCCAAAGTCTCCCTCCTATCTATGAGTGAAGTCATCTATTATTGAGCGAAAGGCCGTGTGTGGAAATGTGTGTAAGACGCTGGATTTGAAGTAGAATTGGTTGCAATCGATCAAGGGTAAAGAATATTGCTGATGGGAACAAAAGACGCTGCTATGTCTTTCTCACAGTTTGGATATCCTTACAATGCAACGTCACAGGTAAGACATAATTTTTTTATTGCATGCTATTTCTCTAAGTATATTTTTACGACCTGATTGCAGCACACATTTATCTGATGGGGAAATAATCTTTGACTGACATATTGACGGCTATTTTCTCTTGCGCGTTTGTTGTCGGACCAAATATCAATAGGCGCGCACACAGAGACGTGTCCAATTACACTGAATTATGAATGAACTCACGTGTTTTTTGGATGACAATAGAGATGAATGTCACTTATCTCAACCGGGGCGAGTTGTAAATCGGCTGCCACGCACGCGTCCACAACTTGTTTAGAATGCCACGTGAAAGTGGTTGTACAAAAAAAAGGCGCAAAGTTGAGAGGAGTGCTTCATTTAGACTTTATTTATGTTAGGCTTTTGCACAAATACAATTTAGTAAGCTACAAAATTAAAAAAAAAAAAATACAGAAAAGTTTCTCTGGTGTCAAAGTTGTTTTCTTTTTTTGTAAGTTTAGTCTATATTGCTAATACAACAAAGAAATACAAAGAGAGGATGTGGCTACATTTAAAGTTATTCTAGGCTTAAACAACATTTACAATTGTTTGTTTCCATAAAAACACATATTTGTCGACCTTAACGTACTTAACCTATTCAGCAATATTTAAAATCCACTCACCTGACTGAAACCACGTATCAGCTGTGCAATTTAACATTTGTTCTGACGCAAACCTAAAAATCTAAACAATGACAAGTGTGGTTGTTACACATTGGTCCAACTCGCAGAACACCTGAAACTACTTCACACACGCAGGTCTCTCAAACCGAACAAAAACAGTGACTGTATCCATCTCTTCATGCAGTTTTTCGTGTCGGCAAACCCCAGTACGACTTGCTGCGATTCGATTTCCAGATCTGTCTCTGACGGGACAGGCGCATCCCAAACGGCTGCAGCCGCGTCCTTCTGCTGCCCCTCCTACGAGAACCGGCTCCTGGCGAGCAGCCGCACGGAGCTCAACACGGCTCTGGGAGTCTACAGCTCCCCGTACGCAGCCGCTGCTGCCGCCAGCCAGAACTATGCCAACTACTTCCCCTACAGCACCGACCCATCCGCGATCTACTCTTCTCTGGTGGGTACCGTGCACTTTTACTTAATCAAAGCCAACATGTTTGTGCATTTCATGCCACCAGGCATGTGACTGATGTTACTGAAACACAATTAAATGGGGGGGAAAGGAAAGCGTAATATTCTGTTATGAAGGTAAATCTTATTTTTTCAAGCATCATATTAATAAAAATAATAATAATAATAATGAATTTGAACATTAATTTGACAATGTTTTTTTATTTTTTTTATTTGAATTGTGTCTTTCTAAAAAATGTGTTTATTGTAATGGAATGTGTATTTTCAGAATCCACAGTATGACATCAAGGACAGCACTGGCGCGTTACACTCTGGAATCGCTCAGACGGCTGCATACTATCCTTATGACCACTCACTGGGACAGTATCAGTATGACAGGTAGCACTTTTTTGGTCTTTTACGAAACAATATGCAAACTAAAAGCAGCCATTCAGTGTCAAATGTCAAGAAGTAACTTCACCCTGTCCTGGCAACAGTGAGGGGTGCAGGACTGAGCAGAACTCATGACATGTATGTGTGTTTATACTTGTGTGTGCATCCAGGTATGGGACAGTAGATTTTAACGGGACAGCCAGGAGGAAGAATGCCACTCGGGAAACCACCAGCACTTTAAAAACATGGCTTTATGAGCACCGCAAGAACCCCTATCCCACCAAGGGCGAGAAGATCATGCTAGCCATCATCACCAAGATGACCCTCACACAAGTGTCCACCTGGTTCGCCAACGCCAGGAGGAGACTCAAGAAGGAGAACAAGATGACTTGGTCACCTAAGAATAAAGCAGGGGAGGATAGGAAGGATGAACTTGATAAAAATGACCTCGACTGTGTAACCAAAGGTAACGTCGGAGATACTGTTCTCTGTTTTTACTTGTTTAGAACAACAAAGGCCTGTGCATGCAAAAAATTGTATCTTGCTTTAACATTGTATCAATACACCATTTCCCTGCAATTTTGTAATTTCTATAATATTATACTGACATTTATACATTTTACACTACACCTTGTTAATTTAACCATATTTTATTAATTTAACTATATTTTAAAGGGAAAATACATTTATTGTCTTCATTTCTCACAACGTTATTTATTTTATTTCCAAACCACATATATCAACAAGCAAAAAAAAGTCTGGTATTCAGAAAGTAATTGTGCTGACCATTTCCCTTTTCTGTACTTAAAGATTCTTCTGATTGCAAAGAGGAGAAGGACTTGCAGTTGAGCGACCTGGATGACATGGATGATGAGGACTGTGACAAACTGGACAGTGACTGTGAGAAGGTGACTGGAGACGACCCCAACTTACAGCAAGTTATGACCATCTCTGGGAGCCTCCAAAAACAAGACTGCAGCTCGGAACTAAACCTGAGTTTACCTAACACTTTTCACCCTACATTCCCCTGTCCCATCAAGAGTTCTCTCCCCCCTCTCAACAACTACCCTGATCCGGCGGTCTCCAGGTCTTCTTCCAGCCCAATGGGAACTCTGTCGCACTTTGAATCTCTGGACAAGCCCAGGATCTGGTCTCTGGCTCGCACAGCGGCATTGGGAGTTATTCTGAGTCCACAACAGCAGCCACAGCACGGCTCAGAGCTGAGAACGGGGTCGTCCTGCCAGCTCCAGAGCACCAGGCTTCCTGTATCTCTGGCTGGACAGTGTGCAGGCATAAGGGGCCTTAATGAAAATTCCAATCTTTCCAACTCGGAAAACTCTTTCTCCGCTGAAAATTCTGTGCTGCATCCAAAAGTGTATGGTGCTGGGAGCTACAGCCACAAGGGCATCCATCTGCACTGTTCATCCTACGCTGGGTTGCCAGATACATATCCATATGCTACCACTATCGAAGGTAAACATATTTTTTTTTAATTGTGTTTAATTACTTTTTTGTCTTTTTATTACAGGTTTACTATAATTTTATCAAAAAATATTCATGTTCAATCCAAAGCATGAATTTATAATATATTTGCATCACAAAACTAGTATTGGATTCTATTAAGAGTGAGTGATTTGGATCATGCCACTGTGTTTTTGTTGTTCTGGCCTGTTTGCTCCATGCCGTTCTATTGTGTCTTACATATTTCCCATGCTTATGCAAACAAATGACCAACTATTTAGGCAATCATATGCAAAAAATATGAACTGTTATTGTTTTTTACACAAAGATAAATCCCAAACTAAACCCCAAACATTGCTGAGTATTCTCCATAAACTGTGGCTGAAGTGCACTTTCTCCGTTGCTCTTGCAGGGTTCCCAAGTGGCAAAGCTGAGACACCGTCCCCTGACCTGACCCAAGCCTGTGCAACCTTAGCAGATGACAAAGTGACTGCGTTCAGACCCGTGATGAAGAGGTGAAACAGGTGAGAGCCCCACTGACCTGCAAACTGAAAAACACACATGCATAATTCTTCTACATTTTATTTGCTTTTCATTTAAGTAAACCACTTGTTTAAGTTTGAACAAGGGACCTACAAATACATCATGCATAATATACACTGGTACATTTGCAATAATGGAAACAGTAATTAAAATATTTGGAACAGCTATAGGGCTGAGAGGCCTTTAGTGGGGTAAAACAAGTAATATTTAGCTTTTACAGTAGTTTTTTCAGTAATTTTAACAGGCCCTTGAGTATAACAAACTATGAAATTGTAATTAAATACTAAAAACAAAAAAAGTTTAAATCCACCACTGCCTCTGCAACTTTCTAAACACACACCCACATAACAGCAGTGCTTCACCGGATCTGGTTGTCTAAGGCTCAAAGAATTTGCAGATTGCAGTTTAAAACACCAGAATTCAGCTTTAAAATGTTTAATGGATTAAGTTTTGCAAACAAAAAAAAAAATCTAAAATGCTACTATGTATATAGTACTTTTATAGTTTTTTTGAGTATTTCATGTTTACATTTACTTAAGTACAATGAAGTGTAAAATATAAAACTATATATAATATAAATATGGTTCAAAAAGTCTTAATTACTTAAGTTTTTAAAAAAGAATTGCACCTGGCTGCTCTGAATTTCCCCATAAACCTGACAATTCAAATAAAAATGAGTCTAATTTTATCTTTTGCAGATCAACAGACACCTTTCCACTGGGACATTAATATGCACTAAAGGATGTTTTGGATGGAGCGTCGGCTTGTGATGTGAAATGATATGGACTCATTCAGAGACAAATTTACTTAAACTGTGGATCATCATTTTGCACATTTGTTTTTCTTCATCAATTTTATGCAAAAAAAGTCTAGATGCAAAAATACAAGAACGGCCTCTTTATTGAATACATGGCCTGATGTGTTTATGGCAATCAAGTAGGGTAGATATTTATTCATCATATTTATTGTATTTATTTACTATGAATGTGTTTTAATGTATTTTAAATGTTTGTTTACATGGTATTGTAATCCTGCTTGTAAAAGACTTGTCTGACATTTCCACAAAAATGACCAGAGATCCAAAATCTTTTGCAAAACGGACCTGGACAAAACTGTCATTGTCTGCAAATGTGATTTATCTGTAATTGTCATTTTTTGGTTGTTTTTTCTTTTATAATTATACTTTTTCCAGAATCTTCTGTTTTGTGGTTATTTCTATAAGTCACTCCAAATGCTATGGTTTGAATATAAGTTTATAATCTTTAAATGGAAAAGAAAAGGCGCTGTACCGATGGAAGGTCATAATTCACTGGAAGACGAGGAATAAAAGAGGGACATCGGGTCTGTATTGTCGTCATCTAATCAGGAGTGGCATCAAACACTTTGTTACTGTTCGCGGCACAGGCAGAGAATGAATGGTGCTTTTGTCCCTTGTGTAGGCAGCCTGTGCACTAACCTAACATTGTGTTCATTAAAAGGTCATTTGTAGGATCAAACCCACCAGAGAAATTCACATGGGCCATCGCAGTCCCTTTGATTCAGATATTTTGCCTAAAGTCCGTCTTGTTGCATGGACAGCTGGCGGAGATGAGCCCACGAGCAGCTCTGTGATGTCAGATGCAGCAATGGCATGAAACTTTCTTCACTTTCAAATAAGTGTGTGTGCAAGCAGAGTAATCCTTTGCCCTTCCCATACACACAGTGATCCCATAATAATGTCAAGCACCAACTTTCTGATTAAATTACATTTGGGGAAAGAATAGAGCTGCCTCTTCAGGTTTATTGGATTTTATTATTTTCTGGGACCACAAAAAAAAATGTTTTTTATGCATCATCCTTTTTTCCATTGCAATATTTTTTGCAGCACAATGTCTCAATTACTTTCAAGCTTTGTGAGATCAATTCCAAGCTTAAACGATTTGATGTCTCTCCCAGCTCTTCACCACATTTTGTGCAATACAATTCAGTCAAAAAAAGCCAAGGGGCCAGATTAATATATATTAGTTTTCCTGCTGATCGAGTCTCAATTATGTATGGTTCGGCAAGGAAAATAATCTGTGTTCATTAAGCTACAATATGCTACTATAGACGCTCCGAACAATAATAGGGAGCCACTGACGGACCACTGCACGTGTAATGACAGGGTCCCCTCTTTACATTTACATGCGGCATGTGTATAAAATATTTACAACCAAATGTAATTAAATCCGAGGCTATAAAGAAAAGTTGCCTTGTGCCATTGAAGGTAATGATGCATGAGTAATGGGATTACCACCATGGCAATGTACCTAGGGGGAAACCATAGATAATGGCTATAATGGGCTCATATAGCAGCATATGCCGGCAGCAGCTAACAGGTCAATTAGTCTGTCCAGGCCTCTGCATATAGTCCTGCAGCAGCTGCACCAGCCACGAGAGATCGGAACATCACGTTTGGAGTCGAGCTCAAGTGGAAGACCAGATATTTTGATTGTCTGACATCTAATCCGGGCCTAGACATGGAATATGCAGCACCACAGGACAATGCATGGCTCCTTAGGTAGCCTTTATACACAATGTAATCTTCCTAATACATGACATCTTCATGAATTACATTTTCATTAGGCCAAGGATGGGGGTGTGTATGAGCGCACGCGGCTATAATCCAAAACAGATTTTAGATAATCTGTGAATGAAGCACAAATACGCAAGAAAAACAAACCAGGGTAAACACCATGACCCCCAATCCTATGTATGTGGATGTATATAAAGTCATAATTGATGTATTTATGTAAGGAAATGTGTGATTAATATTACACATACCCAATAATAGATAGCCCAGTCATTTTATAACATGTTGTCCCCTACAGCCCCTCACAAAACAAGATTGTGTCATAAGTGTTTTGTTTATCAAATACAATGTATTTTATTGTTTATCTTTTACTTACTAAAACAGATTTGCTGGCAATTAATATAATGCATCCATGGTGTTAACATTTCACATTTCAGTCTATATTTACCTTGTGAAAAGGCAAAGGAATCAGTTGAACTTTATTTGCCATTTTGAAGTCAGTGAGTTCCTTTTCATGGGTGCTATTCTGTTCTGTAGGGCAAAGCGAGGGTTTATTGTCAATTAGCAAAACTCTCAATCTATTACAAAGCATGGCAAACAGGCCCCAACTTAATGAGCATGTGCCTCTACTGACGTATACAGAGACTATAGATCATCCTGACATGATAGCAATAGCCGCCTGTTATAAATAGACAGCACAATAACAACAACTTCTCAAACAACAATTCTCCCCAAATAAGGCGACATGTAGGTGCTATCTGATGTGTCCCACGCTGGGCACAAAAAACAAGTCTTTTACCAATATCTTAGGGTTCACAGGAGGGGGACAATATACACAGTTCATTACATTTTGTCAAAAGGCGCAATGAAATGTGTGTGGCGTATTGTTTCTGTGCATGTCGCCCTTTCGTGGAATTTCTGATGGCCGATGTTGTTACAAGGTCCCCGCTAATGAGTTTTGTCAAAGATAATTATGGACTTGGAGGGATGACCAGGGAGGGATGAAAAGCTGGCTTTGTGCAGTGTGCCTGGATGCTGCAGTGAAACCAATGCTTTTGTCTGAACCCTGCATTTGACCAGTGGATTTCATAAACAAGAAATGTAGGCCTGCGTTGAGTGGTCACTGCGGTGCCCTGATCTGCTTCACCACCTTTGGCCTCATCGTACATGACCCTGAGTTGATTCCAATGCATCAGAGCGGAGGGTGCATCACGGTGTGGGATGCAGGGCAGGGCTTTGGTGACACTTGTGGCGGGTTAAGGCAGTTATTTTTCATTTGCATCATTTCCGAAACGTTTAGAGAAGTAAACAGTACTTTTACAGAATACTGAATCGCTGTATTAAAATGCATTTTTCAACATATTCTGTTACTTTGTCGAATCAGAGGATAGTATTCTCGTTCAGTTGCATTTTATTTTCCAGTGAAAACACAAGATATGATTAAAACAGGTTTTTATTTTTGCTTCACTATTTGTTCTGCAATTATATATCCGGCAAGAGAACCTTTATCCCAAATTAAAGAAGCAAAAATTGTACATGCCCTCACTATAAGACCTGTGTTTTTGATTTTTCTCACTAATTCAGCACAGTTTTGGTGGATGTCTGTCCAGATTTTCCACAATACTACAAGAAAAGGTTTGTTTGTTTGTTTGTTCAGCTATTTTATCATTTCTCAATCAATTCAAAAAGAAAAAGAAAAAACGGTTTCTTACCATGGAACAATGTAATCTTTCTGGATGTCATTCTTTATGCTAAACCGTCTTTTCAAGGTCACTCTCAGTCACTGGACCATCTGTACCTTTGGAAAGTGTGCAAATGGCCCTCAGACGGATTAAAAGAGCAACAACCGCCTTGTTTACTATCAACACATTCAGACGTAAGCAGGTCAGCCGGTCAAGAAAGCCTTACACACGCCAAAAGGGACAAGTCTGCGAAGAAAACACGAGCAAATCAAACTTGGTCAGTGCCATAGATATGTTTTTGACACAGTACATTCACTCATCATGTTGTTTGTTGTGGTGTGTTTGCTTTTATGCTTTTACTGCTGAACCGGCAGCTATATCTTTGCTGACTTAGGGCAGCGTCATTTATAATCTTCTGTGTCATTTTAATGCCCGTTATAATCCCCATTTCATCTTAATCTCACTCCCTCCTTCTGTTTTTCTTATTCTTTATGATGGGCATCTGCTTGTGGTTATAACCTGCTTTTTGCTGTTTATGAGATTCAGCATTAAGCCAAAAACATGCTTTGTATAATATCTTACCATAACATAGTATAACAATAAACATTAAAAAAAAATTATATTTTGATGAGCTATTTCCCCCAAAAAATTAAACGTACAAATATACTGCTTGATACAATATAGTCTATGCCATTCAAAATGATAATCCTGATTTGGCTCATAATTGGCTGAGAACACGAATATTTCAAACAAAAACATACAAAGTGTCAAAATAAACGTATGGGGAAAGTATAGACCTAATATATTTTCTTATTACAAATGTTTTATTGACACTTTGGTTTTAAAAATGTAGAAAAGTGGCTTTGCAGAACAAGCGCACATATCTTACTGAACATGGGAAAAAAAGGAATTGTATTTTTAATTACGACAACATGTAATAAATTAAATTGTGATTCTAAATTGCACAGCCTTAAAAACAACCATCCATTTTGGCAGATATAGTGGCCTGTTGCCAGACATGGGCATAACTGTGACCTAGATAGACAGAAGAGGAAATGTATTTTGTACTTTTTATGGTAGTGAAAACCGCAAACCTCAGAAAACCTTTGGTGCTGACCCATGATGTGTTAAGTCTCTAAATAATCTCCATTACTGACTATTAATTAATGACGTAATGACCTCAATATTGGTTTTGATTTCTTTTTTCTCATTTTTTTAAGTAGATGTCCCTCCATATGTCCCACTAGCCTATGCCCCCTTTGTCAAATTAAGTTCTGACCTACAACAAAACTTACCAAACAACTGTGCGTGAGTAATTCAGTACATGCTCAAAAAGATACATCTGCTTTTGGATGACTTTTGATTCGGCCGGTCTTAGTAACCAGCAGGTGTATTTCTGTTCAATTGTGTCTGGCTGTAGGAGAGTTGATTTGAACTGAAGACAAGGGGCAATTTTTAGCAACAATGTTCCTGGAAAGAAGCAGCAGTGCCATCGGTTTTCTTCAATTTGTGTCTCTTGCGCGGCGAGCTCAGTCTGCGTCAACCCCTCTGCAGGTTTGACACATGAAGTCCAGTATTTAAAGGCAGCCGCGCTCCTCTCCTCGCCGCGCCTGCCTGTTTTCCTTACCGCATACAGTAGATATGCCTCACAATGAGACAGTGGGGCAGCTGTAGCTATATAATGAACAGTTCTCCTCTCCTTCCAGAGTATTTCCGCTACATTAGCTTCATTGGCATCACGCGGGCAGCAGTGGAACTCTCAGCAGGGCAATGCAGCGGTGTGGTGTCGACAGGCCTCCGCTCCACTGTGCTCGGCTTGGGGGCTCTGTGTGAAGCTCCCATGTAGAATTAGACACCAGTGTGCAAGGCGGATGATTGCTGGTACTAATGGTGACTCAACACCTGCCTAATAACCATATTAGCTCTGCTTCTTGTAACCTAAATATCAATCATTGTCGGTTATGTTTGGACTTCTCTTTCTGTTGTGGTCCATATAAATCCATGGAATTCCAATATAATTATCAGTCAGCTAATATCATTGTTTTATCAACCAATACTTCGTTGACAAATTAATCAACTAAACGCTTAAAAAAGTACAGTAAAGTGCACTCAAATCTAATACTACTAATTTACTAGAGCAGTAATTTACTACTAAAATAAATACAGTTAAACCAGATTTTGAATATTCTTCATGATTTTTTGGGGGTCTTAGAGTGAAAAGTTGTATTAATGCACTAATTACTCTTGTAATTGAGTCACAAACGGTCACAAGTCAGTCGCACTCCCAAACTTGGAATGGTTGGAGAGAGAGCTATAAGATTTAACCTCATCAATAACATTTTTTGGACACAATTCTGCACTGGTACACAAACATCATTTTGTGAATATGACGACAAAAAAACGAGTTGCCAGGAGGGGCAGACAATTTGCAGAGATGACCCTGAGAGATGAACGGCGGAACATAAAACTGCAATTACTCTACACTGATCAAAAACAAAAGTAATTTACAACAATGAGGCGAACTGTGTGGCCTGTAACTCCAATTAAATCCTATAAATACATTGTATACACTCCATGAAATGTGAAAAATGGTTTTGTTTATAGCGGCCTAAATGATGGACATGGACGCTCATCAAGTGACATGAATGCACGGGCCATAAAGCACCACACAACAAGTGGCTGCAAACAAGGCCTGCTTGTTGTGGACGTGGCTTTGATACTGCAGCTAACAGGGGCATGGAGTGTACCCATTGTGCCGCACTATACATCACATGCCACGGAAAAGAGTGAAGAAGTGAACGGACGCTGATGCTAACGTGGAGGTGGCACAGGGACCACACATTTTACACAGCGTGCTCGTAAAACTACAGAAGCCATTATTCACGGGTGGGATAGTCTCGCATTCTTTGAAACAACCCAAAGCCTCAAGCTGTGTCAAATGATGGAGCTTCATAATTACGGCCTTTTTATTGCCCATCTTACTCCTTCTGTATGACTGATGCGGCACCCGACTCTAAGCGTTTCCATTTGCACTTTCATGTGGCGACCGGGGCAAAGAACACCATTCAAAAAGGTGGGCTGACAAATATTTATGGGCCAATGTGAAGTCACTTTTAATCATGCCCTGTGACTAGCTTCTAAGGCTCCTAGGCTGTCGCTGCAACATGCTTATCTCCCAAACTAAATAAATGAGCCATCAAAGGTCCCACTGTTCTTATATTATGTGTTGAGCTAAAAATAATAACTGACACGTTTCTTTAAAATCAGTCACCATCAACCATGGTCCCCAGGGAGGCCAATATAATGTGAGATCTATGCTGGAGACGGACAGAAATGAAGCCATGCTCTCCCTCTGTTGGTCACAGGTGAAATTGCACCCTAATCCGTCAGCGTGCTATTTAAAAGAGGAATAAAACGCACAATAATATTACATTACAATATTGGTATTTAAATAAGCAGTTACCCTTGCATGGATATTCATAAAAGATCATCTATTTATTATATTGAATAAAATAAGTATTTCAATTATTTTTTCTGTGCAAATCCAGTTAAATCTAAGGCATCATTGTAACATCACTACTATAGCTCTGAGGTTAACTAAAAAGAAAAGCCCTTTTTATTAATTTAACTTCTCCTGCTCGTCATCAGAGCAGTAGAGAAAATCTCGGATGGCAACACAAGTTAAGAAAAGATAAAACACTGTTGTTAAAAATGACTTTAACCTCTCACAAGATCGCGGTCAGGTCCAAATGTAATCCTAAGATTTGGTTAAACTTATTCACTATTGCTCCTGTCTATAATCCTACCACTCCATCTCACACTGTCTAGTTCAAAATCGAGATTTATGACACCAATAAGTTCTTTTCCATGCTTTAACAGCCTATAAGGCATTATGGGAGGGGTGGCTGTCTTAGTGAAAACAGATATTTTCCTCCATATTAGGAGTTATGAGCAGTGTGAACCTTAAAAATGAAAGTCATATATCATTTCCTTTCATGATTATACTATTAACGGTAGCATGGTTTATTCATTTGAGTCATGCTAATAGTTTGGGCTTGAGGTTGTGGCGTACAAACGCGGTGTGATGCCTGTTAAGCTTTTGATAGACTCAAGTTTGGTTATTTTGCCACATTGAATGGTAACTGAATATTTTTATTTTCTTTTTCCTTCACGGTCTCTTTTCCAGTTTCTATATTGAGCTAAATTGCGGTCTTCCAGAGAGACCCCAGTGACAAACTCCGAATTTTGTCCTCTGCACAAGCCGGTGGATGCCAGCATAGTACATATTAAATTTGTTACTAATTTTAAACTTGGCATGATGGATCACGGAGCGGCCACGAGGCTTGACTGGAAGCAGGCGGCGTCAACCCCATCTCCAACAACCACAACCACAATATAAACAAAGCATATGGTACAGGCAGCGCTCAGCACACTATGAACAGTAAATGTTTAGAAAGGGAACTTTTAAAAATAACCTAGTGTAATAGAATTACAGTGAAAGAGGCGCCTGGCTACACGTTTTTCATGGTTTGACAAGTACAACTAAGCTAAGAAAGGATTTTTGTTTGTTTGCTTTGAATGTAGTTTTTTGAGCATGAAAACCATCCCTTAGACAATTGCAAATTTCCAGAGAAAGGACTAACATCTGTGGAGATACAAATATTCTCTTTGGACACAGCATACACAAAGAAAATGGTACTACTTTAATATTCATAACAGAGCATATGCTCCAGAGGCATGGTGTTTGGGTGTCACTGTGAAATTGCTATTATTGGATGGCAAAATATTCTCATGCACATTTTAGTTTGGCCTTGGTGACGATGTCAGTCTGATAGTGTGGACCTATGCGTGTATAGACTCACTGTGGTATTTTTTGTCCTAGGTCCCGCTCTGCAGTTCTCATGCGTTTTGTCTATGTGGCTGTGGACCAGGACAAGCTCTGGTGTGTAACCCGTGGAACTGCAGTGACCTCTAGAGACAGCTCCCTCCACATACAGGGACCTGTGGTGTGCAGTCCAGGGCGTTACATACATTACATACTATATGCTATTATAGTGTCTAGGGTATGTTTGTTTGCAGGTTAAATCAGTAGTTAAAGATTAAAGATGTGTGTGAATATATATTATGTAAATATATGTGATACAATTATTTTGTGACAATGCATCCATTTTGTTGCTTGTATTATCTGTTTATGCAAGACATTTGACATATTAACTATTTTGATTATTCCAAAAAGTGTATTTCATATTACATTTGTGCAGGTCATGTTTGTAACAAAGAGATAATGTTTGGTAAAATGTGTTCAGTTCTTAAAAACAGTGTCATCATATTGTGAGCCATGTCATCTATTCTATCGAATCGTGAGGGACGCTGAGGTATAATCATAGTATACCCTAGAATAAGATAAATAAACAGTATTTATTGTTTTGAGTAGTATAATAACCCCTACAGGTAACACTAAAAGTACTGCACAACTGTCTAAAAATAAAATCTGTAAAATCATTCAATATTACATTGTGTGGTTATTACAGTTTTTCTATTGCATACGAGACTTATTGGCAAATGTAATGGTAATAATTGGTTATATGTTCCATTGAATATCTATTGCTGAATGTCTTAATTAAAACTATGTATTATACATTTGAAGGAGTAGAAACTAGTGCACTTATTCACACAGGATTCCAAATTGCACACGATGTATTAGGTTCTTTAAAAAAATAGGGCTGCATCACAGATTATCATGTGCAATATATTGATTGTTGCATGCACAATTCAGAAGAAAGATGCTATACACTGTACCTTACACAACCAAGTAATAAGTGTAAAAGTTGTGATTCTTAACTGTACCGTACATGTATTTACAGGACATTGTATGATTCCCATTAGCTGTGTACAGTACAGGGTTGACACAGAGATGAGTGGTGCCATACGGCCATTGGCTCATTAGAGCTCAGATGGAAGACATGAATCAAAGGAGGAGAGCAAAGGAAACAATCAATCTGCCTAATGGGAATTCCCTGTGAGCGGCGTGGGCCAGCCGTCCCAGTGCAGCTGTGTGACCTCCCAAAGTAAACCATACAGCAGAATGTCCCCACTGTCACCGGAGCCATGGGACAAACAAAGCACCACAACAAAGTAGAATAAAAACAGAATATGAACAAAGAAAAGTTATCAGCAGAAACCAAAACATGCAGACCAGTGATCTTCTGGTTTAGGAGTACATGCTCTTTTCGTTCATGTGGTTTTAGTGAGTGAGGTGAGAATATTTCCATATCTATTAGGATCTGAACTGTAATCTATAAACATGTAAGACTAGCAGAGAACGACTTAACACCAAACTTTGGCCAAGTACAGTGGTGGGCCCTCCAACGCAGTGTGTGGCTCTGCCTGGTGACACAGTTAAAGAAAGGCCATGGGAGACCTGGGGTTCCCATAAGCGCTCCTCCGCACATGTGTCCTCCATACCCTTGTTACCAGGGAATGACACCCAGCTTGATGTGGCGAGCTTTCAAAGCAGCAGCATGCAGGGCCTGGATTTATGGTGTGCAGGGCGCCTGTGTGCTGGGAGGCATGCACAAATTGTATGTTTACTGTCAGCGTGTGAGGTTGTGGCCAAGGTTAAGACACCATTGTTGTGGAATAGGCTAACTAGCATTTCATGGGGTCAAGGTTACTTTGCCTGCAACCCTCTTCTTCTTAAGCTTTAGGCATCAGACAGGCTTTCATCTGGTGGTCGCGTTGCTTGCTCTACTTATCTATTCAGCATGGTTTCACCACAAGAGCGTTAGGAATCGAGTTATGCTAAATACCGCTTGATTTAAACCAGAGGTTGACCTATGACCTGGGCTTAGAGGATAATGTCCCAGGCAAGGAGAGCAAGGTTCTGTTACCATCCATGAATCAGGACCCCGCCGACATTATTTCAAAATTGCTTAGTTGCATGGAACTCCCTTTAGTGCTGAACGGACTTTCATAAAATTGATTTTCTGAGTACACCCTTTTAGCAGCTATAAGCTTGAAATATGAACCCTTCATTGCTGAAAGCATTTCATTTTTTTGCCCCTGTGACTAATGATCCAGGGAAGAAGTGTGTTTGAAATTCTCCTCAGCAGCCATTTCCATAATTAAACACTGCTAATTATAGCGCTTTGGCTGACTTTAAACAAACAGGCACAGTTGCCGAGCATGCTTTCATGCCTTCCATTTGGAAATGTATGGTAATTACAATCAGTGCATTCTAGGAGGCAGAGGCAACAGTAAGACTCACAGGGCGAGACCACAAAGAGGGAAATGTCAATTAAAGTGACTGGACATGAGTCCAGAATATAAAAATACTTCAAACTCAAATCTGATAATAGACAAAGTTTGTTTTCTTTCAGACAGTTCACAGAATACACAGCAGATGGGCCAAAGTCTGATTGATTGATTTTGATGGGGAAGTTCTGTTTTTAAATGGAAAGCGGATAAACCCAGAACTTTTCTGCCATTTATATCACTTTGACATTATTTTCCTTGTTTACAGGCGAAGCCTTTCTCAAATTCTGGTTCAACTCGTCTGAGTCTTAGACCAAAGCTCACAATGGCAGTTATTGTCCATATGCACATGAATATGCATCTGTATTCATTACACAGAGTGCCCCATAGAGTTGAAAAAGCATATGTCTCGGCCAACCAACATTTTGCACATAGCTGTAGCACACACTGTAATACTTCATGTCAATTTATCAGCCTTTGACAGCAAGCCACTAAAGCATTATACCAGACAAACAAAAATTATATATGAAGATTAAGATCGAGTCATTTGTTGGGCAGGAAATAACACTGCTAGAGCGTACCAGCACACAGGTCTTCCAGCAGCGCTGGCAGTAATTCACACATCAACAGCATTTAAATTATTAAATAGATTGAAAATCATAATTGGCCATATACTTTTCCCCATTCTTCGCCTCACAAATAGCTCGCCCAAGGTGCTTGACATTCACCAGTGGTTTGTAATGTAAATGACAGAAGTGTATTTCTTCCCATATCTCAACAGCGGATGAAGTGATTGACTAGTAGTGAATATAAGCAATAGCCACAGGTGGGGGTCAATTATCATTTGAATAATCGAGCATCAGTGGCTGCCTAAGCTTGGCTGCGAAGTGTGACACATTTTTATCTCTATGCATTTCAATGAAGTCAGACTGGTACATAAAAGGTTATCACCTAGGAAACATATTTGCCTAGGCGCAAGTTAAACAGGCAAGTGAGATCGGCATAGATATTCAATTTAACCACTCAACCCTGACCTATAAATATTTTAACAAAACCCAATGAGCAACCCCTCCCTCGGCAAACCCCCCACTCAATTCTATCCGTCTTTGATCCAATTCCATTTTGGCGGCAGGAGATATGGGGAAGGAAGAAAGTCAAGCACATTTAAGCTTATCTATTAAGTGAATAGCGTACGCCATTTTGTCACTCGGTGATGGAGGGGACAGATTTATTCAACTGGCTGACTACAACCTCCAAAGTTGAACAGAATCTATAGTTGTGAGCTGACAAATCTGGCCTGACGTGACGCGCAGTAGCAGTGAGAGCAGGGAGGCGGGCATTAATCACAGAGCGGCGAGCATAGGCACACTGGGGACGCCTCAAAGTGAGCTGGAGGTTATGCAGGCAAAGGGATTAATCAATACACACCCATAATAACAGGCAACCAGCAGCACTTAGCGCCCCACCGGAACCAACGGACAACACGCTCAGTCCTGGCACACCAGATAATCACACTGAGATTTACTCTCAACAACAACTAGAAGAGGGATGACTTTTATCTGTTTTGTTTTTTTATCAAATACCCACCATATTAGAAAAGGCCAAAAAATGTACAAAGCGGGTCTTCATAAAGTAGGTTCATGATGCTGAAACGACCCCAGTACACTGGTAATGGATGGGAACCAATAATGATAAGCCTAGTAATAAGAACAGTCAACTTATGGTTTTTATTCATATTTTTACTTTTTTGTGTGTTTTAGTGGAAGTTAAGACCACCGAGATGCTCATAAACAATAATAGCAAATTTAACCTCAGGACTGGGGGCTATTAATTCAAAATGGAGTCAGTACACTGTAATATTAAGCTATTTTTAATAACAATGAATCTCAATGCTTTCAAAGTACACATCTTGTATTGTGATATCAAACGCAAATTTAGGGGTGGGTGATATTTTTTTAAATGTATTTCTAGATTTATTTATTTTTTCTCCCATGATCTGGATAATAATATTCAGACAATATTTTAAGAATGCATCAGGAATGTCCTAAAGTGTGCCTGTAAATGGTTGAGGTTCAAATATTGCATAAAACGTGAATGGATAATAAAATTGACAACAATAATATCTTTCTCTTTTTGAGGGCATTTTTTTTAATTATAAACAATATAAAAGATATTCTAACATGACATATCTCCAAAGCAAACATTGTAACATTATCAATTGTTCAATACATCTCCCCCCTTTAGTTATGATATTAGTATAATGAGTTAGCTTGGGGCAGAGCGAGTGATAACAGTTGCTCCAGTGATATACCTGCACAGACCTGGATCCTCAGACCCCTTCCTGCTCTGACAGCAGATCTGTCAGCCACACCCTGCTCCTCATACACTGGGCCCAGGAGAAACAGACAGTGTAGCAGGAGGTGAAAACTCCAGCTATTTGTCAACGTGGCGCCCGTGTCAAAATGTCAGGTCCGGGGACATTCCCTGTGCAGCTGGGGCTGTTAGCTCCGGAGACAGGCCGTATGGTCGGAGCAGGAGCATGCTGTCAGCGACCAGTCAACCTGCCACAGCCCAGCAATCAAGTATCTCCCACTGTCGCCGCCCACTCCGCCTCTTTATCTATCCATCACAGGGCTTTGTCAAACTCTTATCTGCCCACCGTTCCCCGCCCGACTCCCCTGATCACAGGCCATACTCCATCATATACCTTCACAGCATCATTTTTTATACAACTTTCACTACTTCAACATTTTTCATCATCAAGCGGAATATTACAACAATCCATCTTTTAGCCAAAATGAAAAGTGAAACATAACGTATTATAGTCAATACTTTGGTTCCAAAAAATACGTTCTTCTTTATACTTACGTAATACATTCAAATAAGATAATTGTATAATCTAAAGATGTGTTAAGATTGAGCCAATCACTGTTCCATTAGCTGCGTGTATTATCTTTACATGGTGGATGTTGTTTGTGTAGAATGGATAAGAGGTCAAAAACAACCATGTCCAGTGATAATACCATTGTCCAAGATACTCTTTCCCTGTAGAGTAGAAATCATTCAAGACTAGAAATAACAATAACAGACAATAAAATCAAGTAACATATGAGATGAAAAACAACATTAACTGTATTCATGAGCGACAAATTCATCTTTTCTTAAGCTCCTTTGCTGCAGAATTTAGCAGGAGCGGCAGAGGATTTACTTTGGCAAAATGCAAATAGGATATTTATGGGTCAAACACAGCCTAGCTGGCTTTGTGGCAGATTACAGTATTTTACAGGGAGGGACACAAATTCTCTTTGATAGTTTGATAATGTTGTAACACTTTAAATTCTGTGTCTTATTGGGTCATATTTTCAGCATTAGTAGGGGTTAGACGTGTCTGGTGTTTTGTTTGCTTGTTTCATCTGTTTAGACATTTTGGGTTGTTTTTAGGCCTATTCAGAGAAGAGAGGACTCTTTTGTCCAGTTATGTATTTGCTACAATGCAGCACCCCTCACAGGGTCCATCTGGTACCTCTGCCCCCCTCAGCACGTGGGCCGCTGGAATTCCCTCGCCTAATTAATGAGCAGACGCTCACTCCTGTCTGTGTGTCCTACCTGCCTCAAGAGGCCCGTTATTGAAAAGGAGAAAAAATGAGATTACTGTGCCAGCATGTAACCAACACAGTGACATGTAGTATGAATAGCATTACCAAAGGAACTGACAAGTGACGGGCACTGATGGAGGTATATATATTGTGATGAGGAAACTGTTAAATTACATTAAGTCATTACATAATTACACTTACAGACTGATACATGTAAATAATTGACCTTATTATAAAAATAAAAAAAATATATATATATATATTATATAAAATAGAGATATTTAGGAAAAATACAGTATTGAGTTATATAACCAAACATCATGTTGCAAACATGTTTGTGCTTTCCAAACAATTAAACACATAGCCTGTATTGGAGTCTCACTGAGAATAGCCAAGGAGAGGAATCAACTCTGGCAGACCACTTTCTTCATCACAGGGCTGAGTGGTAACAATATAGCCTGGCATGTGTGCTGCCGCCTTAACTACTCAACCACCGGGCAACATCGAAAATATTTGACTTTTCCTTTTGAGCATTGTGACATTATTAGACTGGTGGGGGATCAGTAACATGGGCGGTTAATGACACCTCCAGTCCATGAATCTTTCAGCTCCTTCTCCAACTCCATGAGGCCTGCTGTTCCTGCTCAGAAGCTGCAGCAGGACTGGGGACGGACTGAACCAGGGCCCAGGCCTCTGCCAGCTCTAGCACTTTGATCCGAGCTGTGGAACAGATTAGCTGTGAGGTCGAGCCATGGTGAGCTGGGCATCACCAGTACATCTGTACACGCTCTGTACAAACATACACTAGTCAGTCCAACAACATTCATGTAGTTACACTTTATGAGGAATTAGATTAGTTTGTATTCTGTATCTACAGTTGACAACGTTGATCATTCTAGGCAACGTTTTAACTCAGATACGCACACTTTATTGTATTACTATTTCCAATTGTCTTTGATATTTTAATTAATATTTAAAAGTAAAATATACATGCAAGTGAAATTATTTAAAATCGTAAAATACAACAATCAAAAAAAATCTATTTTACTTATGAACTATCACCAGAAAAATATGTTTGTACAGATGGGTTTCATGCTAATGTGCTAATGGTTTGCTTGGGGCCATGTCCATACAGCGTCAGAGGGGAGTGCAGACAGAGTGGACAGAGGCTGGCTGAGCTGGCCCACTGTTACTGGCACCAACATAGAAGCTCTTTCATTCTGCCGGCACAACACACATACACATGCAGGGAGCCAGGCACGGGTACAGGCCAGGGCACCGACACATGTCAGGAAATACTTTCTCTGATCTAAGAACGCGGGGACTGAGTTCACACTCCCCTGACATTTGGAAAGCAGAGTGGAAGAGGCACAGAATGCAAAAATAAAAAGGATCACAGAGAGATTTCAAATGGGAGAAAAAGGATCAAGTGAATCAGAAAACCAAACTGTGAACATAACTTAACATTCAATATGCAATGAAACACAGAGGAGAGGAGGAGAGTTAAGTGTCAGGAAACTACCAGGAGCAGTTGTCCTTTTTTTGTTACTTTTTTCTTTAAGGATTTTTTTGGCCCAATGGCTTTACTAGAGAGGACAGCCTTAGCGTGAAATGAGCACGAGAGAAGAGGGGACATACAGCAAATTGTCGGAGACAGAATTCTAACTTACGGCTCTGCATAGCCTGGCATATGTGTTGCTGCCTTAACTACTCAACCACCGGGCAACATGGAGTAGTCCTGTTTCATTCATGCACAAAACCTTCAAATGTTTGCTGCTTTCTCTCTGTGCAGTAAAGTTTCAACAACCTTTGCCCTATTTTATTACTTACGTTTACAAACCAAAAATGGTGCAAAAACAGAGTTGTTAAAACATCAGTCCATCTAATTAGAACCTTCTTCAAAATACATTTCTACATTTAAGGAGATAATTGCCCAACCAACCCCACAGTAAGAATCTGTTAAATAGCAGTGATATAAGCAGTTTTCAATTAGCATAGCAAGGGAGTGACTGTAACATGGGATGTAATTTTCTTAAACACCGTACTTAGCACTGAACAGGGGTGTTACAAAGAAAACTGTGCTCTATCCTGACACTCTGGGCTGTGCCTCCAGACGGCCATGCAAATTCATGACTGCCTCATTATAGCAGAAAATAATCAGCCTTTTAAAATAAACCTATAATTTCCCAGGCCTCTGAAGCCCAAAGGTGTAATCATACAGTCACTCACTCTTGAGTAAATGTCGAACAAGCATTCCATTTTTTTTTTAATCATTGGGCTAAAGGCTCTCTTACCACTTTGTAGTATCATGTCAACAGTAATTATTACTGCGTCAATTGGGCTTACACCAAACTCTGACCGAGAACAATAAATGTCTGTCTCACCCCAAACATAAAGTAGGATATTTTACTTTCTCAGCCGTGTCATTTACACAAATTATAATGCCTATACCACAATAAACTTAAGGACAGAACATTCTAAATGTTAATTAGTGACGGTGTCACCACTAATCCTCTCATCCCATGTAGACCAGCCCATACAACTATACACAATTCAGTAACAGTTCAGTAAACCTCACATCATTTAAAACTGTAACCTGAACCTCCCTTTAAAACAAAGTGGAAAAAAGCTGAGCGACTTAAGAGGGAATCAAAAGGAGAACGATTTAGAAATTCAAGGGGATCAAATGGTAACTTTATTAGGAGCTGAAGACACGGGGCGAAAGGGGAAAGAAAGCCTGGTCTGTGCAGGGTCTAACTGGCCAGGTAAGACTCCCAGAGAGAGAGAGCACTCAGGCCTGCAGGAGCCAGCAGGCTGCCAAGCAGCCCCACAGAGGTCATCCACTCTCCTGCCTCAGTATCCAGCCACTAATGTTCCTCTCAACAGGTACAGTGAACAGGAGGCCAGCCAGGTAACCCAACGCTGATGGGATCACTCAGCCCCTCCGCAGTTGGGCACACATTTTTGTGATGATCGTGTTAGCAAGGCTGCTTATGAGATGGCAAGCTTTTAAGTGAATAGACTAAATGAACCGCGTGAGGATTGCTCTGAGCGGCAAATGCAGGTGACGACAATTAGGGTCAAAGATTATCTCGTGCCTTCAACGCCTGTGTGGAACAAATCCAATTGTTATGGCACAGACGGAACGCTAAGAAGACCAAAGAGGATATCATTCATAATTACAAGGCTTAGCTAAAGCAAATGCTGCCCCCCAGAGCACTGCAACAATGCCCTTAATTACATTTTTCTCTGCAATCCCACCTCAAAGTTAAAACAGGCACGACAAATTTGGCATTGGGATTCCTGCTCATGGCTACCTCTTTGTGCTAATTTCACTTTTATGTTGGTTGCCAAGACAATCATATTAACATGTTATTTTAAAACACTAAAACCTCTTGGCTTGACACCAGTAAAACAGTGATTTAGCAAACCTCTCAGTTGCAATTTGAATAAGTACCTTTGTGAAGCCCCCATCATGGGTGGGCTGTCAGCCCAGGGGCCACTGGCGTGCAGACAACTGATCACTACGCTCAATAGAAAGCAAGCCCAGGGAGCCAGCTCAAGTAACTGCTTTGGTACACAATAAATGTTGTGGGTAACAGCATTTACAAAGAACCATTTGTCAACATGCTTATACGCAATAAAGCACCGTAACTGTCCTGACAGACAGCCAACTTTAGCTCATCAAGAAACACTGCTCCAGAAGCATCAACAAGGACAACAGAGGGGCTTGGATGCCACCCAAGTCAAAAGTGGAGGACTCTTTCTGCATAAAAAGTATGCTTTAAAAACACTAGGCAGATAAAATACAATAATTTAGTGTTCAACAATCCAAAACAAAATATCTTTGTTAGGAGGTCTCAATCTCAATGGGTTCTCACCTGGTTAAATAAAGGTTAGTAAATAAATGAATACAAAATATAGCCTTTATAATATTAACCTTTTTAAAATCAGAAATTATGGACATAGGGGCTACTTCGGCCCTCAGAGGCGACTGTTGTTGTCCTACAAAAATAAATTGAATTGAATTGAACTTTAAAGCGCATTCGTTTTACTTTTTTGTTGCTATTTCCCTTTGTTTACTGTCGTTTCCCCTTATATTTCAGCTGGGCATTTTATACTGTATATATACCATGCACCTGAAATAAAGTTTGCATTTGGACTTCTTTGAGATGCAACACAGACAATACAATATAAAAGAGAGCTGTTGAAAGAGGCAAAGGTGTTCCATTGCTCAGATACCTTTCAAAAGAATGTACCAACCCCGTATCCCCAGAGACCCTCAGACATTACAGGTCTGAAGTGATCCACAGTCAGAAAGTGAGCTCCTGTGGCAGCCCTGAACCCGGACGGAGAGAGGAAGGACTTCTTTTTCCCAAAAGTCATTAATCTTTCTTCTTTTCCCTTTCTGACACCACAACCAGATCCCCACAGCGGCAGGCCACTTCTCGACAGCCTTCTTCCTGGTTCATGCAGCAAGCCACCTGCAGAGATTCTTACGCATTACCTTCAAACACATGTAGCACGGATATATTTAAATACTTTGTAAAAATATAACTTTCCATCTGTTGATAACCCTAGTGACACTGAGAAAACCAGTTTACGTGTACCTACATGACGACTGATGTCATGTAGAGCTAGATCAGCAGATTACTTGTGACATTGACTGTAAACAAGTATCTTTAGACGTGCAGTTGTGGTTGTGCCTAAATGCACTTTTGTTTGAACACGTGCAGGAATGGTAAGAAGATGTTATTTCTGACACTTAAATGATGTTTTTGGTTGAAGCCCCTGATACCTTTGCGTTCTCCTGAGCCAGGAGGATGATGCGTGACAGTCATCTCACAAAATGAAGGATGCTCCGTGATGAGGCGGCTTGCAGCTGTGATACCTGTTTAGACAGACCCTCTGACAACATGATGTGTCACTAAGAGGGGCTTTTGCAAAGACGATTCCCTTGTTACAAGTGTTGGTTTGTCTGGGAGGCACAGAGTCTGGTCTCAAAGGCTCAGAATGTCAGTGAGATATGTTTACTTATGGGTATCTGTGAAAATGTGGGATGTGTTGATGTCCCGAGAATTTGATATTGTCAAAAACTGAAATGGAAGTGAGGAGCGAGAACATGAGCAAACAAACCAACAAATGCATATTCTTTCATCGTTATTATTTTTAAGAATGTTTGTTTTAGGGGGCTTGGAACTGCAGGTGTATTATAGGTGTATTATATCCTGGACAGTGGTCATTTAGTTTTAGTACAGAGAGACATAGACAAACACACATTCTCTTGAGATAATTTAGAATGTTAACATATTGACCATGGATTTTTTTTAAATGTGGACATTGTTTTGCAAGATGAATCCTCTCGTGAGTTGGACTAGTGGCCAGTCCAGTGGTACTGCAGCAAAAACCCTCTGCAGCCAAGATTTTTTTTCCATAAAGAGCAATGTAAAAACAAACTGGTGTTTGTCTGATCTACATCTTTCACAGAGGTCGATTTTGTTGGGCCAACCTTTCAGCCAGAGCCAGAGCGTAGACATTGACCGTGAACAGCTGAGTGTTGGTCTTGTAGCGTCTGTGGTCGTTTTTTGCTAGAAATTATTTAGTTTTTTTTCTCTTCTTTTATTCAAATTAAATCAAATTAAATGAAAAGAATCTTGACCTATGCGGTTAGTGGCTAAATAAAGCATGCACTGCACACTGAGACTAAGAGGATGATCTGTCCATTGAGTTTTGTTTCCCACTACCGTCATATGAACATACCCTATAGTAAAAAGTGGAAGTGGTGAGGCTAAAAGTACAAAGGGATAGGATTTGGGGGATTTGCCTTAAACTACAGCGCAGCATACTTGTCTGTTTGGGACCCCGCACTGAGCCGTCTTGACAGAAGGTGTGTATGGCATTTGAAGAGGTTAGCCGGGGTCAGAGCGTTGCACATTGGGGATTAGGAGGCGTGTGGCCCCCTTCTCTTTTAATCAAACCCCTCTAATCAAGTCAGATTACAATGGGATAAGCAGCTTCAGCTTGTTGTCTGACTGCTCTTGACAAGGCATTTCAGCTCCAACTAAAATAGAACCTAAATATAGCTGAATATTTTCCTATTTTAATGGGCAATGTTGGCTTTTGTGTTCATTACACTAGGCTTTACATGGGTCCCTTCAAGTTAAACTCAATGAAAGTCTTCAGTTCAGTTCTATGTGGATTGGGTGGGAGTCTGCAATGATAAGATAAGAGAACCTTTATTAACAAGGTGATGTATCCCCACAGACCCCCATGTCAGGCGGATCACACGGGGGTTTTGTCACAACTGTTGGACAAGTTGTTCCAACTTTGCAGAGCTTAACAGAGTTAGTAAACAGAGTTACCAAAGTAGGGGGTTACATGGTGCAACTCAATGAAGGAAATTTATTATTTTGCCATTGTTCAAAATCACTGTTCTTAATCTTGAAGTCTGACCACATAGGCTGTGATTTTTCTGTTAGAACACAGAGTGAAGTGCTGCGTGCCGAACTTCAAAGGGCCAGGGAGACGTACGGGGCTGCTAATTTTTCAGACTGGGCATATGTGGCGGAGAGCTCGGATTTGAGGCGCTCCTAGCACTTCAAAGCTAGGTGCCTTAAAAGGTCTGGCTGTGTTTTGACGCAGATCTGCAGAGGTGAATGAGAATCAAGCACCCGCTGCCGACCCCTCAGAAGTCAGGCTCTGTCTGTTTAACCCCCCCTCCTCAGTTCTCCCTGTGCACACACTCGCTCCTGCCTGCCTCGACAAAGAGAAGAAGAAAAACAAGAAAATTCAATAATGCCTTTGAGAGGCAGGATTACCTGAGGAGACGCCAGTGCTGCTATGCCGTGAGTCAAATCTCCTGTGCCCTCCTCTCCGTATGCTCACATCGCATCTCTCCACTGCTCAGCATGGCTAAAGACAGCCCTAAAAATCACATCAAAACTCAGCTTTGATGCTATGGCAGGCAATTAACCCCTTGAGTCCAAATTTACAGATTGCAGGGGATGTGACACATTTTGGATGGGTGGGGTGGCAAGTGCATTATGTGCCTGTTAAAGGGGGGCAAGGGAATGTGATGGGGAAGTGGGTCTATTATTTGTTTTTTTCAAGCAGAATACTTCTTTAATTAAGTAATGCTGTGGCAGATTTCAGACAACCCATTTCTGTCAGTTTGAAAAGTAAAGTAGGCTAAACCTCTAGAGGAAGGGCTAGCTTCACCGGAGGAAGTGTTTGCGCTCCATTATTTGTACTGCTGCTCACTTCTGATGAACAATGCTGCAATACAGCACAAACAAAGGAGCCAGGCAGTACTCCCATTTTAATTAAGTTGTGGGTGCAGCCAAACATAGAAGAGACCTATCCTAATTTCAATGTTTTTGTGTGCCTTATTCCGATTTTTTTTTTTTTAACTTATTAACGCCAAGTGGATGTCTTGATGTGATTGTAAATCACTATAAAAACAAAAACAAAACCTATTAAATGATCTGGCTGTTGGTCAAGATCTAAAATCAGGAAAAAACTGCACAGATGATTGATCCTGACAGACATACTTTGCAACATTTCGTAAATTCGAAGCATGCATTTTTTCTTTTTCTTTGACAGTCATAAGGGATATTCCCTGTTTGAGTTACTTCTGCTCCTCTCACAGTATTGTTTCACTGCAGGCTTTAGCGCTGCCCTCCCCTGGCAGACACTGAGATTACACAGTCATTATAAGCAACTCAATATTGTATGACATCCGCCAAAACGTCAGGGACTTACAATCATGTTTCATTAATTCAGCTTGAGTGAAGCCCCATTTCAAGAGATGAGCTTAAGATTTATGTGAAATTAATAACATAACAGATGTCTTGGAATACCATACTAAATAAGACAATTCATCTTTTGAGATACAAATAAGAAAGATATATGCACGGCACTGGCATGTAAAGGAAGGATTCCTATCATTGTAGCGGGCTTGTCAACCTATTTGGCACTTCCTTTCATAGTACAAAGCGAAAGTCATCTTGGATATTTTAATCACGAGCATCCACAAAGGCATCTTCAGAACTTGTCACTTTTTTTTCTAATTTTCATGAGTCTCCATACTTGTCACATGCCCTTTCATTTAGTAACAAAATGCATCTGTGTTTCTGCAAATGTTTCACACACTTTTCCTTCAAGCGCAGGGAACCCATGCACAAGATCGCCTCAGGCCAAACCCGCTGTACCGCCGCTCGCTTCCGTATGCCATCTTTCTGCATATAGACTAAATATGAGGGGGACATGAGAGCTTCTTCACACGAGCCTTCCACTTGCCTCCCCAGGTGCTCCCTACTCAAACACAGGCGGTGGGGTAGACAGCGATTCTCTGCTTCAAAAACACGGGGGATGGATAAATCATTCAAGGTTGGAGCTTTTGTTCCAATATGCCACTGAGCTGCAATCACAATCCCTTTTTCCGCTCTCTTTGTTTTACCAAAACTAAAGAATCTGGATGTGACAGTGAAGCCGACTTAAGTATTTTCTTCCCTTCTTCGGCAGGTTTGTTTATGGCTCTCAATCAGAGTAATTCCTCAAATTTGAAATGACAACATTGACACAGTGTTTTTAAAGGCAAGAAAAGAAATATAAAAGATTTCTATAAGTGTGCAAAGTCGGTAATAAGGAGTGACAAAACAATGGCTGCAAACTGATGAATGACAAAAATGGTTAAAAATTAGATTCTGCTGACAATAATCGGTTACTTCTGAAGGTATTTGCAGTCAAAGATGTCATTCCGTTAATCAAATGTATTAAGCTAGAGGAAGTATGATTTAAAATTGTCTCAGTCACGAGAACGCCTTTGTCAGAGGCTCGGGCTTCGTTAAGTCATTTGAAAAGAAATAAAGGAAATATTGCTTATTAAATTTGATTTTTCAGTAATGCATAATCTGACTTCATCTCGGTAGAATGGGTTGGAAATTCTTTGTTTAGCCAGCGAGGAAACTGAGGCAGTGCAATAATTGAAAAACCAATTCAAATTGATATGAGAGCCGGGTTTGCCAAAGTAGGCGGACAGGAGAATGAGGTGTAGAACTGCATTAATCTTTATAACATTATTATTTCCCCCCTTCATTCTAAGAATAACAATTGTCTGCTGCATTATGGGATCAAAGTAAGTTTGCCAATAATGACGAAAAGAAGAAAGGGCTTACAGTATGTCAGTCAAACGCTCTCTAATAGAGTCTAATTCAGTTTGGACTCAACAACCCTTGGCGCTGCTTTGCACATCAATGGCCCTCGAGCTCGGAATAAAACATTGTGCTAAATCGTCTTTAATCTATTCACAGTTAGAGACTAGTTAATGCTAGTTTTATAATTACATCCATCCAGGCATAAGTACAACCTACAACATTCATCACTCATTTACAAGTCGCCCCATGGTAGCAGTGTTCCAGAACTGGTCCAACACACTAGTCCGCCCTCATCTCATTTTGATTTATAACTGCGGGTCATGCTGTATAAGCGCAGGTGGTAGGGGGAAGTTCCTACTCTTGACATGGTGTTAATTTACTAATAAATACACACAGGGAGGGTGAAAGGGGGTTCAGGGGTGAGGAGAAGAGGGGCGAGTGCTGCCCCCTAGGGTGAAGCAAGAGGAGACTTTTGGAAGCAGCGCTAGGTTGGCCACTCGCCAGCTACAGCTAACTGTACTCCTCCCCGCTGAGAGAACATCCATCTCCCTCCTCAAACTGACAAGCAGTTTATTCCCACATTCATTTGTCATGTCCCCAATCAGCCGCCTCAATAAAAGCATTCTGACCATGATGGATTGGACTTTGACGGTGCCAAAAAGCAGTTCTTATTCATAGTTTCCCTTTATCTAATAAGAGGATAGTTTTAATGTCATCATTGAGTGATGGTCTGTGAGAGTCAGGTGTAGGTCATCTGGATTGAAGACTGAAAGTCAGAATTAAGGAGAGTGAATCAGAGTAAAACCCTGACACTTTTGTTTGTTTGCTGTGCGTAAAACAAAGGCTGTATGGCATTGAGTATTCTATCTGAAAGAAGTCCCCTCAGAGATTAGCTATTCAAAGGCATGCAAATGACATCGCCATGTGTAGGTTTACAAGGGGGTTGTGTTCGTTTTGGATCTGCTTAATTGCTTCATTTCTAAAATAAGTCTGTTGTTTACTAGCACAATGCAGGAAAAAGCAGAGCAGTTGGCGCATTTTTTTTTGCCATTAATATTTTTATGCCGTGTGTGTAAAATCCTGTATTCCAGTATTCCAATATTACAGATATTGAAATTAAATAAAACACTTTCAAAAAGAATATGCAGCATCCGAATAAAAAGTGTTTTTTAATTTATTTTTCTAAAACCAAAGAATGACAAAAATGTTGCATGCAACAAACATCCACTCATTGCAATCATACTATTCATACACACTCATTATAGTAGCTAACAAAACAGGAACAAAATATCTTAGAAAAATCTAATTCAAATAAATATAAAACAGCACATAAAACAGGTTTTCTTCATCCTCCTCACAGAACCTGAAGTAAGGATCATTTTGTATCTGCCATTTTGATAGATTTTTTGTTGCCATAATTTTGTAAAGAAATAAAGTTGAAATATCCTTGAGTATGAGTCTGTTGTTGTATTATAAATAGTTAGAAAGAAATGTCTCCATGGAATTGGAACATTTTTCAATTCAGTTCTTGTTTTAGTTTAGTTTTTCCTTCTAAATGATATTGTCAATATTCTAATTTTAACTGTTCAAAAAAAACATTCTCAATATGATCTAAATTTCAATATATTGCCCTATACTAAGAATATTTTTTTAAATGTACAACTATAATGTTATTACACTTATAAAGGATTGAGATCAGTCCTGGGTCAGGCGCAGCGCCTCTGTTCAGTGGGGGCTGAATTACATGGAATCCCACTATCTCCAGGGGTTAGCCATGCGTGACATGCCTGCATTTCACTTGAACATGCAGTGGCAGAAGGGGCCTGAGCCTTTTCCAAATCATTCAAAAGAATCAATTACCGTAAATGCAACAGAGTTAGTCAAGCATGTAATACACAACATATCTGCACATTTCAGTTGAGCCTAAAGCACTATTTGGATTATGCTATGAGACCAGATTTATACATATACTATGCATGCAACATGGGGTCCATTTTGAGTGTCCCTTTTTGTGACGCATAGCTTGAGCGAGGATGTTTGACCCTATAAACTGCTGAGAGTGTCTTCAGTGAAGTAAACCAGTGAAGATCAGTGCTTTATACCAGACACCTACGTTTGAACTGTTTCTGAATAGGTTTTTTATTCACCTCTTTTATTTTCCGAGCAACTGTAAAGTGTCATCTTTTTTTTCTGTAATTTTTTTGTATTTATAGAAGCATTGCATTGCTGTAGATTTTTTTCCTATCACCATCCAGGCAACAGTGCACATAAGGACATACAATCTTCCATGGAGTACTGGAGTTTTAATAAACATTTAACGCCGATGACTTGATGATAATGTGATGTTTTCAATACAAAAATCTCCTTCAAAACACGTTACTTCTAAGCCTTTCAAAATAACCCCAAAATTGCTTAAATATTCTTATTACGTACAGTACACCACATAACCTGCTTTACTTCATCTTCGAGCTGGAGCTTTATCTCAGCCTCTACATGCCTAATCTGATGTAAAACATAACAACGTGTAATAAATGTGAAAATATAAACATCATGAGGCAGCCAAGGCCTAAATCTCTTTTTCCATGTTCTTCCAGAGTGGACAAGCAATGTTATTGGTTGTGGAACAAGACTAGGACAAGGATCAGGGCTTCACTTGTGATGCCATCTGAGGCTTGAATCGCTGTTCTGGAGTCATACACAGTGTATACATGCTGTAAACCACTCTTACTATGGACTAGGCTCTTTGTTAACACTTGTATTTTAGGCCTTCTCTTGATCAGACATACTCAGCGTGACAAATTTAGTACATTGTAGCCATAGCCATGAACACACAGAAAGAGAATTGAGTGCTTTGTCTTCCAAACAGGCAAAATATTATGATCACAGGTGAACAGGGTGGCCAACCGTTCAATAGAACCTTGTTCCTTGTTTGGACACGAAAAACCCATGTTTCTTACAGAACTGATAAGGAGTGCAATTTGTTCCTTATTTTGGAATTATTATTTAGATTTTAGTTTAGAAGCGTAGACCTTAAAATATACTGTTCTCTGAGTTTTATTCATTATAATTCTAGATATGCAAACGTTAGTGGTATATCTGGAAGTGGTTAGTGTTTTGTAGAGCCTTATGAGACATAAACTGCAGCTTGAGTTGGGGGATCAATCTGAGGGACTGAGACTACATTAAGGAACCACTGTAAAAAAGATGAAAGTTCTTTGCACGGCAAACATTTTGATAAAATAGGCTGAGAATGTTCCTCTAAGCTCCCTCCAACGAGCTGCAGTCAGTATCTGCCCTAAAAAAACACAATCAAACTGCTTAAAAGAAACAAACTACAATATACTATTTGATCTCATTTGTTAAGTGTTGACTGCCCGTACTACAGGTGAAGTAGTGAATAGCAATTTGTGAGTGAGATGTGCATTAAGATGACAAGTGTTAAAATGTATTGATTATATGAGCGACATGGACCAAATTTGACAACGGAGTCATAAATATTTATCAAAAATAAGTTAAAAGAAAGGGTTAGCTCAGCATGTAGGAAGAACACCATAACCTCAGCGTTCAAGACAACATACTTATGATGCTGGCTTACTTAATAATAACTGAAAGTCCATCAGCGAGTACCTAACTTCAATCATTGATTGATTACATTTTTAAAGGCTGATGGTTTTGACATAAATAAAGCACTAGCTGATGATGTCAAACTAAACAAGGCTCAAAATGACTGACTGTTTGGAAGTGCACATGAACAAAAAGGGTTTCATATAGTGCCTTTGTGTCCTTGCGGACAATGACAGCAATGATGGATACAACACAAGCATCAGATTAATCTTGAAAATGGAATAATCATGCACTTCATGGGGCTAGTGGTCTGAGCAAGAGGCAGGATAAGCACAAGGGCTTGAATAGCACAATTTGTGACATAATCTCCCACAAAAAACATTGGGAATCTTTAAATGTGGGAATATACATTTCCACAGGTCAAGGTTAAGATACAAGTGCACATTTGCCAAGCTGTCCTTGAGGATGAGCGTGTCTCTTCCTTAGGGACATGAAGCGCATTGCAAGGTGACCTAGAACAGCTAATGGTGACTAATATGCCATGTAGAGGGTCATAACATGCCACACCACTTACAGGAGGCATCTCCAATCAATACACAAATCCTTCAATCTTATTTCCACTATACGGAAAGCCACTGAAACATATAATGCAGAAATAATGTACACTTACATCCAATTGCACAGAGCTGGAACATAAACACCTAGCATGCATATGTTCAGTGTTTCAGGAGAATGCTTTTCCATTACAAATTTGCACTTGCTGTTCAAGGAAAGGGAACAAGCAGCTTTACACACAGCTCTGCTTTGTAATTGAATGCACATCCTGGAGACATTTCAGCACTGAAGGCCGATGCTCTTTATATTGTGGTATGTTACTTTTTTCAAAAAAGAGGAAGTCCCAACATGTTGTCACTGAGTGTTTTCTGTAACGCCGGAGAAAATAATCCTTCCGACTCAAAAGCTGTGAATGTATATTGCAGGTATCTGTCATCTGGGTGTCAATCCAGCCGGCAGATTTCACACGCCATTGGCCCCACCACACCTCAGCCTGCGCCTTCCCTGACTGCATAAATACTCTGCATTCAATCTACCTCTCAGGTAAATGTATGAGAGAGAAACAAACAATCAAATCCATACATATGGTACTGCTAGAAGCAACATGATAGAAAAGCGTTCTGTATTTTTAATGCAACTTATAAATCATATTTTCATACTCTGTGGTCCCCATAGACTTTTATGCAGACTTTTCTGCCCTTTTATTTTTGGTATTAGGGCTGAAACAATTGATCAAGTAAATTACAAAAAGTTGATTAGTTTAATTTACATTGTAGAAAAAGGAGGAAGTGGTCTGTTTTAAACTCACACATGAGTCTATGGAGCAGAGTTTTGTTGTGGGAAAGAGCACGGAGGACGGCGATAATGAAACAGAAAGTCTGCGCAGAGGAGCCAAGACACAGCGGCTAATGCTGCAAAAGGACTCAGTGAAGAATCATCTGCAGATGTCCAGCTCTCAAAACAACACAAAGTAAACCACTGGCCTCACGTAACAGAGTTACACACACATAACTTAAGTGATGTGACATAAAACTTGATCTGGCCTGTTTACAATACAGTCTGGTGACAAGTTAATTAGACATTTATAAAGATTCTAACAAATGCAATGTTGTTTCTTCTTTCTTTTCTAGCTGTGATGTTTCAGTGGAAGACCAACATGGATCCCTTTAGAAATAATCTGAAAGAGACGGAAATGTGGCAGATGCACATCAAGGACATTTGGACTGCTGTGTCTGCCTATAGAAGTGAGATAATGGGACAGATTTATGTGAAATTAAGAATACAATGTGTTATTTCAAGCAGAAGCTCCTTATTTGCTATTTGTGCATACTATGAACAATAATTGTTATAATATATGTAAAAAAATGTTTGAAATGCCTTATGTTTCCTCTATAACTTGGATGCCATTTATAGCTTAGAGTTAGGCCTTTATGGAGCAGGTTTCTTTCTGTATCTGCAAAAGTATGGCACGATTAACCCTTGCCATTTCTTGCTGCGCCAAATGGTGCTGCAGTATAGCGACATGAGCGTACTGAGCCACACGTGTATTGTATTTTGACGGCCGTATTGAACAAATATCATATTGAGTATTGTTACGTCGCTATTTTATTTGCACACGGGCCTTGCACAAAGTATACTGGAACTCAGTGGTTGAATTACTAACAGTTGGGGGAAGTGTCAAGAGATAACATATTGCTAATGCAGCAGTTTTACATCCTCAAAGGCAGCTACAACATGATAAAAGCTATTGTGGTCATTAGCCTAACAATTCATAATGAAATTCCCTGGAGTTTAGCATGATAATTGTGTCCTGCCGAGGCCTGTTGACAAGCTTCGAATCCACCTCAGCTCAAACCTATGTATGTACAATTGTTGCCAAAATCCAGGTGAGAGCTGATAAGGAGTTGAATGGGAGCAGGGTTCAGTAAGAATGCATTTCATTTTGGTTGCAGTACCTTTACAATCGTGCATGGGTGGTGTAGTGCCATGCCTTTGATCAGCTGGTGGAGACAATGCAGCTCTTCTTACCCTGTGGCACTGGGGCTTACCTGCGGGGACTGAACACCTTAAAGAGGCTTTAACCCTGCTTTGGATCCGGCTGACATGATTCATGCGAGCTGGGTGTGGATGTGAGTCCCCGCTGTGGAACTGTGTCTTTCATGTCGGCCTGTTTATGAGAATATGGATATGGGTTTTAGGAGCTTGTGGGTGTTCCTTAAAGCAGCGCTACAACCTCAACCCAGGCCTGATCCCTGACGAGCTAGAATCTACCTCTCGATGAATCTCACATAGCACACTTAATTCCCATAAGAACATGCTGCACAAGGCCCCTCATCTTGGAAACAGAAAGGTATTTGAGAGCAGATTAATATTATGAACAGTAATATTCCCCCAGCGGCATCTGCATGTGCCAGGGATTACAGAGCTCTGGGCTGATTACCAACGCAGGAAGAAGGGTTACAAGTCCAAAAAACTTTCATTTTTTTTACTGATTGAGTCCAGGGCATGGGAGATAGACGCCAATATCGTAGAAATAAAAATGATCACTCAAGGCACTAAATTATGTTGTGAAGCATGCAAGGTTTAAAGTAGTAAAACATGGGGCAGCGGGATCCCCAAGGACAGTATGTCTAATCCCCTGTTGATTTTTTGTTTTCAGCAGCATAAGACAGTTAGACCTTGCTGATCTTAAGCAGCATAAGACATTTAGACATTCTTTGCCTCATTATACTTCTGGACACCGGACTGACGCCAGGCCACGCGTGAGAAGCCAAGGAAATTACCTTCAAGAGATGTCTTCTGACAGAACACTCGGCAATTTCCTCAGCGCTCGTTCGCGTGAGGACAACATGTGGTCCACTTTGACCATATGCAACCAATAAGTCAACCTAACTAAGCCCATGTAACTGGCACACAAGGGAGGGGGAGTGGCTCAACAGGCCTCTCGTGTCAGAAATTATCCAAAGCTGCCTTTAAAGAAAAGAAACAACACTGTTTCCATTTTGTGCCAAGTCAAAATCACAGAGCTCTAGAGATTTGTGAGAGAAAAACAGCGGGATATTTCCCTTCTCTGTGCTCTCATGTTGACTTAGCGGATTCCACAAGTCTCTGGGATTGACTAGAGGAAGGAAGGCGATGGGGCACTGCCATGCACAGAGATTGTCAACAGTTCTTCGACAGGTTCAAAGAGCAATCTGATAGAAAAGCAGCTCTGACATTGGCTTCCTGCATCCGCCGGCTTCACACAGTAGTCATCAATTAGAGGACTGAGGGCGCCGTCTAAACACAAGCGCACGCACCGTGTGGGTCAATTAAACTTGAGTTTAGAGAGATTCAGACTGACACTCATATGTTTCCAGTTAACAGAAAAGCTACCCAATGGATTCTTTTCTTACATAATTTGTGAAAAACAACTACACTTTTATTAACAAAAAAGTGAAAGTATGTGTCTGATTAAACATAATTTTCATTGTGAATATAATAAATATGTTTTGAAATCATTATTTTCTTGTATAGCAATTCCAATAAGAGCAATTTTGCAAATTTTTTGTATATCAAAGTTAAATTAACTTTTTACTTTTGAAAAAATAATAACAAAATATTTAACAACAATAATAACTAACCCATAACCCATTTATGTAGGAAATAGAATTATTTGCAATGCATGATTGTGTAAATATGCAATAACAAGCATTGCATTGGTTTAATATGTAAACATATATTTCTATCTAAAAAAGACAAATCTGATACACTGAGAATAAACTGGGAATCCACAGTATCTCTGAGTACACAGGGACCGGGGCAGTGCAGAAATCCCCCGATATCACTGATACCCGATATCACTGATACCCAATATCACTGATACCCAATATCACTGATACCCGATAAACCATCTCTAGTAAGATCCCATGAAGGATATCACATTGATTCGGTAATTGCAACCGTTAAAATTGCTATTTCAATTTGCTATTTCACTGCAATTTTACAGCCCTGGTAAAATGATAATAGAAGTCTCCTTGTTCCATTTATTTTTTGACAGTTTGGATAATGTGCAAGTGTGAAATTAAGAGCTTTGTTTAACTCATTTGGCAGAAATCCTACATCTGATGCAAAGAAACATCCTCATTCATAACGGTTGAAATTGATCGTTGTTCATGTCCTCCTGAACCACGCTGCCTGGATTGGATCTCCCTCTCTCCCATCTCTTTCTGCAGATATCTTGATTAAAACAATGTTGGCTCTACTAGAATATATTTTGAGTCAGCCATGATGAATACGTCATCTCCCGGGTAAAAGGGTAGAGATGGGGCTGGTAGGTAATAGAAAAGGAGGTAAAATTAGGGAGGGAGCAAAGACGATGTAGAAATCAATACCATCTTCTATTTGCATTCCTTTGATCAGATACAGCAGGAGCAGGAGATTAAGTAATACAGATTTTGCTTGACAAGACAATCATTAACACTAGTTTGCAATCTGCCGGCGCACCCGCTGGTCCTGTCTACCGCCTTGGGAAAGACAAGTGTTCTACATAAGTGAAATTGGGAGGGCACTTGTAAGACATTGGCTGCAACAGGCCAGAACAGCACACTAGGTGAACGCTTTCTGTGTAAATCACCATCTGACTTCAATCACACTTTAAGCCATAAAGCCAATTAACAGCCGAAAAGAGACGCGGCGAGATCAAATGCAGCGGTTTCTTGGAAAAAATAATCATGGGAGGCTTGTAGCAAAGGATTAATACAATTTGGGTCATTAGAGGCCATGTCGGTGAGTGAACTTTGACCTTTGTCACGCCATTCGAGAAGGTTTTTGATCCAAACTATAACTCTGGGCTTATTTACCCACGTCTCCTTGCTTTGGGCAAGGGTCACACAGATTATGTTATTTAGCACACTCATCCGCGGTCACAATTCCATATGCCACTCAAATGGACTATGCTGGACACACGGTGATAGTCTGCCCCCTTATGCCCAGATGTGACATACACATTCAGACGTTTGGAACACAGGGCACTGTAAGTCCCATAGTGCATAATAGTAAAAGTATTAAAAATAGATGGTTTTATTTAACCTCAAATTGGACATTAATTTACAATGTGTGTCTGGGAAAATAATATCCTCCCTCTCATACGAATGGGATCAGTGGATTAATCTTGGTAGCAAACAGATGGAGGGAAAGAAGAAAAATTAGAAAAATATGCAATATGAATACATTTGTCTTGTATAATATGCAATCTGATTCATCTAACGGTGAGATAATAGGGTGATGCATCGGGGTACTTAGGAAAAAGACAAAGTTAATTTATTTATGGCAAAGTGTTTCTAACGTTACGCGAAGCAATATCATTGATTCCTTTGGGATTACAAATTAAAGATAAGCCATGAATGAGGACAGCAATGTAATTTCAACAAATGCATTCATTTAATCACAGTCTAATTTAAAAGCTGAATCTAAAATGCATCAGGAGGCCATAGGCCTATAACACACTGCCACAAATGTAATTATGGCACAGACGTTGTTTTACGGTGTTATGAAAGTATTCATTTATATTAATAGAAATGGCTGCATTATTTTGTATATTTCTAGCCATGTTCTTAGGTTTTAGCTAAAAGACATAAGTGTAGTCAATGCCAACCATAATAGACCGTATTTTAAACAGAAAATAGGGGAAAGGCAATATTGAAATTTAGAACAGCATGTTCACTATCCCCCAACGACTGTTGGGCCTCAGCTTCCTACAAAAGTCTGTTTCAATCTGCTCCAAACGCAGATGCATGCTATCTGCTGCTTTAACACTCGGGGCCTATGGGCTGCAATAGATGTTACGACAGCACTCAAAATCTAAGATCACAGCATAACCCAATGAGAGGAGGCAGTGCTCCTACCAGGAGAACACCAGCTTATTCATGGTGCAAAACACACCCAACATGTTAAATTAAGAAGCTACAGGCAGTGACGGGAGGATTACTTTCAAAAGGTATTTAGTTACAGGTCAAGTAAAAGCAGCATGTATAGATTGATTAGGAAAATCCGCTACTTAAAATGTTCATCAAAACAAGCCATGTGCTTTTGTTTCACAAATATCTTGTTATGTTATGTTCTTTAAAACACTGGAATCATGTCATTCCCTTTTGCCAAACATACTTTTTTACACTTAATCAGTGCTAACTTTTAAGTGGGTTAGGTGTGCTTTTACCACTGAAAGAAACTTCAGTGAACTGTGGTAAAATCAGAATTAGTCTGAAGGTGATCAAACTTTTAAACAAAGAGGAACAGGTCTAAAGCAGGAATGTGTGTTTGTATGAATGATTGTAGGTGTCCAGCCTTAATAGTGTGAGGCTGCTGTGAAGCAGGGTAGAAAGACCCCTAAGCTATAGGGTAACATGCGATAACATGGGGTAAATGTTAAAAACAGACTTAATTAAGTCATGCTTTCTCATCTCTGGGGTCACCCAAGACATAGGAAATTCACTTATACCTGGAATTGTTTTGCCATTGGAACCAAAGATAACATTTAATTATCAGACTGCAGAGGCAACATGTTTTTTCTTTTATATTCATGAATTAATTCTATCGCTTGTTCCCAGTGACTTTCGCTTTTTAATTCATATATAAAATTATGATAGTATAGTATAGTATAGTATAGTATGGTATGGTATGGTATGGTATGGTATAGTATAGTATAGTATAGTATGGTATGGTATGGTGTGGTGTGGTGTGGTGTGGTGTGTTGTGTTGTGGTATGGTATAGTATGGTATAGTATAGTATAGTATAGTATAGTATGGTATGGTATGGTATGGTATGGTATGGTATGGTATGGTATAGTATGGTATAGTATGGTGTGGTGTGGTATGGTATGGTATGGTATGGTATGGTATAGTATGGTATGGTATAGTATGGTATGATATGGTATAGTATGGTATGGTATAGTATGGTATGGTATGGTATGGTATAGTATGGTATGGTATGGTATGGTATGATATGGTATGGTATAGTATGGTATGGTATGGTATGGTGTGGTATGGTATGGTATGGTATGATATGGTATAGTATGGTATGGTATAGTATGGTATGGTATGGTATGGTATGGTATAGTATGGTATGGTGTGGTATGGTATGGTATGATATGGTATAGTATGGTATGGTATGGTATGATATGGTATGGTATAGTATGGTATGGTATGGTATAGTATGGTATGGTATGGTATGATATGGTATAGTATGGTATGGTATAGTATGGTATGGTATGGTATGGTATGGTATGGTATGGTATGGTATAGTATGGTATGGTATGGTATGATATGGTATGGTATGGTATGGTATGGTATGATATGGTATAGTATGGTATGGTATAGTATGGTATGGTATGGTATGGTATGGTATAGTATGGTATGGTATGGTATGATATGGTATAGTATGGTATGGTATGGTATGGTGTGGTGTGGTGTGGTATGGTATAGTATGGTATAGTATGGTATAGTATGGTATGGTGTGGTGTGTGGTATTGTTAAAACTCACTTGGAAAATAATTACTAAAATCTGGCTAATTTTGTATTATTTTATTTAACCAGGAAAGTCCAGCATTTTTGTGTTTTTTTATGTTAATGGGGAAACCTGAGGACCCAGGACCTTCTTGCTGTGAGGCTAAAGCAATAGCCGCTGGCCACCTTGACATATTTATTGAATAAAACTAAATATTTCTGTCAGATGTAGAACCTTAGTGTTTTACAATATTTAGTTTATGGCGATGGATTATTCCATTAGCCTATATTGCAATACTGATATTTTTTTTATATATCTATACTTTATATCATTGCTAAATATCCTTGGGGAGCATATATGTATAGTGAACAAAAATCTAAACGCAACACTTTTTTTTGTGCCAATTTTTCATGAGCTGAACTCTGTATCGCAAATATTGTTCAAAATCTGTCTAACTGAGCAAGTCATTTTAATATTAATAATCCATCCCACTTCACAGGTGCGGCATATCAAGATCTGACATGGGATGAATATTGCACAGGTGTGCCTTAGGCTGGCCACAATAAAAGGCCGCTCTGAAGGGTCTGGTTTTGCTTTATTAAGGGGTCTGGGGGGGTCAGAAAACCTGTCAGTATCTGATTATGTCCAATAATGTGTTGCACACTTTGCACAATGGCTTTCTACAAAATGTACTGGTCCCAAGATGCATGTTAAAAAACAGCTTTATCCAAGCAGCAGTTTGTTTGCTGTAATTATTGTCCCTATGTGTGTATATTTTCAATGAAAACTGTTGAGTTGTTTAGTCGTGGTTGTGGTTTTGTTTCTTTTTGATCAGCACTGGGTTACTTTCAAAATATGATTTATGGTGATGTATGGAGGCCAGCTTCAGCTGCAAAACAATTATTACTGTGGGTATAAATAAAGTTACCTGAACATGAAAAGTCCACTGAAGTTGCTGGATATTGGCAGGATCTGGAAAACACTGTTGTATACTTTAATCCCAAATATGCTCAATGAGTGACATGTTTTGTTGTGCCATTCATTCACAATCATCACCCATGATCATCACCAATCAAGCATGATAATGCGAGGCCCCATGTGGCTTTGAGTTCAGCTCAAGAAAAATGGGAGCAAAAACAAAAATGTTGCGTTTATATATATTTTTCACTAATTTTTATATAGATAAAAATAAATATATATAACGATTACAAAGGAAAATAGACTTGACTTTTACAAGTGCATCTGGCCTAAACAACAGACTAACAATAAACAGCCTACGGCAATCTTCTAAATGTTAAAATGTATATTACAATATTTATGGCAGAATACTAACACACCTTTCACTCTGTTGCATCATGCGGCGTCTTCTCTCCGACAAGCCAGGCAGGTAGCAGTATGCATAACATCTCATCCATCTGCAATGACATTTAAATGAGATCTCAATCTGCATGTCCCAAGGCCTGTTCACCACCACACTCCAAAAATACACATTTGAATATGAGAAAAAAGTCAGGTCATATTACATTTGCATATCCTTGCACAAGGAGCTGTTATTTGTGTTTAGCATAATGCATCAATTTAGAATCAGAATGTAGTGCCAAAACAGTGGATTAACAAAAAGATGATGCAGCTGGGGCCGGGAAGAAAGTATTACATTCAATTATTACAATTAAAGAATGTTGTTGAAATTATAGTATTCATCAGCAATACTAAATAAGCACAAATAAATGATGACATTATTATATTATAAATAACATTATGGGACATATAAGTCTTGTTACATTTGTGACGTTTAAAAAGCACACGGATCTGTTATAATATACTGTAAATAATCATAGTCTTGTTTTATACTGATTATCCCTTTTCTTCTGCTTTATCCGGGGTCAGGTTGCAATGGCAGCAGAGTAGAGTCCCAGACTTCCCTTTCAACACACACTTCCTCCAGCTCCTCTGAGGGGATGCTGGGCTGTTCCCAGGCCAATGGAGAGCCATATCTTCCCGCCTCCTGGCAGTGGGAAATTCAGACCGAAAGGCTTCTAGGAGACATCCGCAACAGATGCCCGAGCCCCCTCAGCTGGCTCCTCTCAACTCAGGAGGAGCAGTGGCTCTACTCTGAGCTCCTCCCATGTGACTGAGCTCCTCCTCCTGCCCCAGTCACTCTGCGAAGGAAACCGCTTGTATCCACAATCAATCTTGTCCTTTCGGTCATTACCCAAAGCTCTTGACCATAGGTGAGAGTAGGAATGTAGATTGACCGGTAAATTGAGAGCTTTGCCTTTCGACTCAGCTCCTTCTTCACCAAAACAGTCCGATACGCTCCACCGAACCATCTGTCAATCTGACATCTTCCCTCATTCGTGAACAAGACCCCGATATACTTGAACTCCACTTGGGGAAAGGACTCTCCACCCACCTGGAGAGGGAGCGCCACCAGCGACTAAAGATGGATGTAGTTAATGGGCCAATTCTGATAAGATAAGATAAGATAAGGGAACCTTTATTTGTCCCACAATGGGGAGATTCCAATGTTGCAACACAGATTAGGTCCAGAAACAAATTAGGCACAGTATAATAATAAAAAACTCTTAAACTTTTAATAAAAAATATCTCTTGTTAGCTGTTATGGACAGAAAATATTGCACCAGGATGATTGACATTATGTCAGTATTGCACATGATTATGAAGCTGAATGAAACATGTTCAGGACTAACAGTGTTTGTTGTAGAGTCTGACAGCAGCAGGAAGGAAAGACCTGCAAAACTTCTCCTTCACACAGCGAGGGTGGATCAGTCTCTCACTGAAGCTGCTCTCCAGAGCGGACAGAGTGTCCTGCAGGGGGCGACACTCATGGTCCAGCATAGATGTGAATCTAGCCAGGACCCTCCTGTCCCCCACCTCCTGCACCGAGTCCAGAGCACAGCCCAGGACGGAGCTGGACTTCTTGATGACTTTGTCCAGCCTCTTCCTCTCCCTCTCTGTGATGCTGCTGCTCCAGCAGGCCACACCATACAGGCTGATGCCACCACAGAGTCGTAGAAGGTCCTCAGGAATGGCAAATGTATACTGTATGTTCTTAATTTGCACTGTCCCTTTAAATAGATAAATCTAAATCCAACCTTTTTCCGGTCAAGAACCATGGCTGGTGCAAGCTTGAATGAGCTATCAGCATAACATCCTCAGCAAACAGCAGGGATGAGATCCTGTGGTCCCCAAACCGGACACCCTCTGACCCCTGACTGCGTCTAGAAATTCTGTCCCTAAGAATAATGAACAGAACCGGTGACAAAGGGCAGCCCTGGCAGAGTCCAACATGCACTGAGAACAGGTCTGACTTACTGCCGGCAATGCGAACACAGCTCCTGCTCCGGTCATCCAGGGACCGGACAACCCTAAGCAAGGGCCCCGGACCTGCAACTCCTGGAGCACCCCCCAAAGGAAACCAGGGGGGACACGGTAAAATGTCTTCTCCAGTTCCACAAAGCACAAGTGGACTGTAGAGTGGCTCTGTAAAGCACTCTGAATTGTGCTCTACAAATAAACGTGCCTTTTTATTTTTTTATTAAAACAGCAGCTCCGTCACCTGACACAGCACAATGGCATTACAGACACATACGTACAAATGACATCTAATAAAAACTATCCGCTCCCATTAAGACATCATTGATTTGTATGTGTTTTTGTGTAGATTAAGCTCTGGACTGTTTGAGCCTGACCCTGTTAAAGAGTGGCGCACTAAACCAACGTCCAGATGGTTACAGCACATATTCATTATGTGGAACATGTCTGGGGTCAGAAATTATGTTGCATAGTATTGTCTCATACAGTCCGTCTAAGGTTTGGCCCACATCCTTTGAGCATATTTGATATGCATATTCACACAGCATTACAGTATTACAGTACTGCAGTACTGCAGCACGCTGGGGAAGATGGAGCTGAAGAACAACACGAGCACCTGTTGTGCGGCCCCTCATGACCTGAGGTGACGGAGGATATACATTATTTGTTTTGTCTTTTTACAGATGAAGTCAATGTGATGTGTCTATGATAATTGCAGGATGATAACAATGATAATAAGGAAAGTTCCGCACTCCATTAAAATGTAGCTTCTTACAATCACACACATTTGAAGCGTATTTTAAGTGTCAAGAAATGCATTTATATGATATTATTGTCATCATTATCATTATTTTTGAAAGCAACAATAAACTATACTCTCAAATAAGGAAATATCCGTGTTCTTAAAAGAGATAGAGGGAAAGGAGCTAAACTGAGCAGACAGACTACAAAGTATGCTGTTTGGGGTCAGTTCCCCTGATGTCTCTCACAGTGCTGTTGCCAGTTTCTGCCACAGAGTGGAGCCGACAGCTCAGAACTGGAGTGAGGCAGGGCCAGCCCCATGTCCTATAAACACACACAAATCATTTACATGCTGTACTCATCAAAGGCAACTCTTCCTCATCTCCGCTGAGATTAGAGCCAATCTGAGCATCCAATATCAAGTCTCAGGGAGTTGCAGCTAACCTTTGTTAGTGCCAAGAAAGTGATTAATTTTTTAAATACAGCTGTTGACCTATTATTGCAACGGAAGGAGCCACGAGAGAGACTCCACTCGTCTGTATAATGGCATGCATTATTGCATCAGTGTTTACAAGACTGACTAAAAGAGAAACAGAATGTGAGAGAAAACGTTAACTAAAGCTATTGGGCTAATGTCGCTGAGGGGCTGCTGTGTGCACACTGTCAATCAGCGTCGGTTTGATTCATAGCACTTGAACGGCAGAGACGAGTGGTGACACAATGTGGAACAATAATTATCCAACAGTCCTCCAGTGTCTTGAAGTATTCATAAATAAAATATGTGCAAGATAATGGATTTATGTTCAATAATTCATCATTGCAATGTTTCAAACTGAATGATATAGCGTGTGTCACAGAGTTCTGTAACACATAACGCTTAGCCAAATTAAATTATCTTGAAACAGATTTATTGACAGTGCCGTGGCAGCATTCATTTAGTTAGCAACCATTGCTTAATTACTCTTGCGAAGTTCATAAAACAAACACAGCCAATACACAGATATTTCACTATTCTATGCTATATCACGACAGCAAGTTTGCCTCCCAGAAAGTCTGGAGTAAAAAGGGAGTATGGACAATACAGAAGTCTGTGTCATTCATGACCTTGGCACTGTGGCCACATAGGCAGTTTGGTTTGATGACCCTTCAGAGGAAGTGGCACACAGAAGCACGGTTACACGCATGTTTCACTGGACTTAGGACATCAGTCAGTGTGGACACTCGGAGCCAGCTGGAGAGCCATGACAGGCCTGTCCATGTCCCCAAGTCCCAGACACAGTAGAGGATCCCCATAATCTAATCAAAAGAAGGAAGTCTCTGATCTGTATATTACATTATTTTTCTTATTTTGTTCAGTGTAGATCTCTGTTAAGCATAGACCGACAGCCACTGAATCCTTTCGTTTTAACCAGAATCTTGCGGTTGTTCCCAAACAAACATCTTGTCACTCCATTAAATCTCCTTTTGTCTCTCCCCACACCAAAAACTCCTCACCTCTATTTGTTAAAGCACCTTCCATGCCTGGGTCTACTAGGGTGCAAATGCATTTTCAAAGTGTTGAAATCCTCTTGCATCCTCTTTTCAGGAGTAGAGATCGACCATGGGTTTTTCTATCGCCGATGCCAATTTTTTTCAAAGTTTGTCAGGACAGAGAAGTCTGGAGGCAGCATTAGACTGAGCACTGATTTTTCGACAGTATTCAGTTGTCGGATATTTCCTAAACTGTTTCTGGTTCTGTTTGCGTTTAAGTCTGCAACTGCTGCTCCTTCACCTATTATCAGATTTCCAGGAGACGATCCTCCCAAAACAGACAAAGAAGTCGCTTTGGTAAGTCTTTTTAACACTATTCTGTTATCTGAAGTCACTAAATAACGGAATCTGTATTTTTCTGCTCAGGACTATTTGAATAGATTATATGGATGCCCACAAGACAGATGTAACCTGGTGAAGTTGAAGGACACTTTAAAGCAAATGCAAAAGGTTTTTACTTTGCCAGAAACGGAAGAGATTGCAGCCAGGGTAAGTAAGAGGTTTCTCCACAACAATTACAGCAAGTGGATTATAAAAAAGAAAGCCCCTCTTATCATTTTCTTATCATTCTTTCCACAAAGTAGCGCAACTGGTAGTCTTGTGATGCGATGTTACTTTTGTTTTACAATGACGTCATATTGGTTAAATCAACACTTTAGATTTAGCGGGAGAAAGCGAGAAAGATTACTGGTTGCTCAATATATCGGGCGCACGATCTCTATTTAGGAGCGTAAAATATTGACACTTAATGGTAAGAATATTGTCTTTGTCTTTGCACCTCTCAGCCTGGTACCTTCATCAAAACATCTTTATCACCAAACATCTAACACAATCCTTAGTACTCATAGAATAACTTTATAACGCAGCAAACTTGTTGTATACTTGTTGTTATGTATGGTTGGTTGGTTGGTTACTTTGTGCCAGTTCAAAACCAGGATAAAAGAAGAGGGTGTGCCATGGTATTCCCTGCCAAAACAAATATAGCTTGTTGTAATTTACTAAATAAATCAAGAATTAAGATGGAAGGATAAACACACATTAAATCTAAGGTCTAATTGTAAATAGCTTCACCTCCAAAGGTTACAACGCTCTACCTTACACCTTATATGCAAAATGTGTTTATCTTGCGTAAGACACTGTCTTAAAGGTGATAAAAAGACACTCCACCACACATAAACCCAAATGAAACCAAAGCTACAAAGAGCAGAGGGACCCACGTCTTATAGAATATATTTGTGCATACTACAGAGACACACTATCCTGATGAGGATCCCAGGGACGCACAGAAAACAATTTACATGCAAATCAAATGTTATCTATGCAATCTCTTTATGCCACTTTCACAGGCAAAATTGCATTGATATTCACAAGCAAGGCATTCAATTACTGTAGCAACTTCTCACATCTCAGTGTGTTCTATTCACAGAGGCAGCTCCGTGTACATGTAATAGGTAAAGTCATTGTGCTGGGTGGCCCTGCTCAGAATCAGTGTGTGTGTGTCAGTTAAGAGGAGATGGCAGCATGTATATCAGTGCATGGAATACAGCTCCTGCTTAAAGTGACAGGCCCTGGACATTGTTGGCAAATGGATGTAACATTTCAGTCTGCAGCTGGTGCCTATATGGAAAATTAACTGTATTCTAGCAAAAGGAAAGGGAAATTGCATTTCTGGATATACAACAAAATTCAGTTTGTTTGTAAGCAATCCATCTGTCAGATCTTCCTGCAGAAAGTACTGAGCTTTGTAAATTGGGAGGAGCTCTCTGTGCTGTTCAAAGTAATACAGCCTATTGTAAATGATCATGACTTGATCTAGAAATTGCAGAGCGTGAGTGAAATCACAAAATATATTATATATTGTATTTCTAGCTAAGAAAACTGTATTACCTCTTATGACCAGCAGATGGCAGTAAACTATCGTCAGAAAGATGGATTTCAAACAATAAGTCAAAGTTTTATTTTAGCAAAATTGTGTGGTCATTGTTAGAGAAGCAAAAACATGTGTGTATTGAGATCAAAGGGATATAAGAGGCACGCGGTGTTAGCCAAATGAAGCTAAAGAGGCTACATCGGAGCTAAACCTTCTGCTTTGTATCTGTTTGTGGCTGAATTATGCTGCATTACCGTAATAACGTGTTGTTGCTCTGCGTTGAGCCGAGTGTGAGTCAGTCTGACACATTCCTCCAGAGGCAGACCTCCCCCGCTGCTGCTTCACACAAAGTGCGTGTGCAGCACAAATCCTAAAGTTGGAGTTTGGAGCAGGACTGAGCACTGCTGCTGCAGACCACAAGCACTGAGCAACTCCTCTGCAGTTAACGCATTTAACGCATTTAATATGGATTTTTCGACAGTATTCAGTTGTCGGATATTTCCTAAACTGTTTCTGGTTCTGTTTGCGTTTAAGTCTGCAACTGCTGCTCCTTCACCTATTATCAGATTTCCAGGAGACGATCCTCCCAAAACAGACAAAGAAATCGCTTTGGTAAGTCTTTTTAACACTATTCTGTTATCTGAAGTCACTAAATAACGGAATCTGTATTTTTCTGCTCAGGACTATTTGAATAAATTATATGGATGCCCACAAGACAGATGTAACCTGGTGAAGTTGAAGGATACTTTAAAGCAAATGCAAAAGTTTAATCGTTTGCCAGAAACTGGAGAGATCGATTCCAAAACGGTGGAGATCATGAAAAAGCCCCGCTGTGGCGTCCCAGATGTGGCCAATTACAACTTCTTCCACAGAAAACCAATGTGGGGGAAGAACCACGTCACCTACAGGTCAGACACCTTCATCCCAGACAAGACAGCACCTTTTGAATCTTCATATATACAAGGGCCAACTCCTCCACATTACACGGCACAATTCTAGTCAAACGCTTTATGTAAAATGTTACTGCTTTTACCTCGGCCCTGCTTGACCCCTGCCCCACCCCCACAACAGCCAAAGATGCTGGTATTTACAGCAGCAGTCAGTCTTTTCTTTTGTTTGCTCTTAGATCGTGAATCAAGGCATTTATATCATCATGAGTTTATGAGTCCTGGCCCGTAAAGTGAGCCTGAGTGAGCGTTAGTCAGCACTGGCCTGGAACAGTCTTTGTTTTCTTTTTATGGACTGTAAGGACACACGGTACATGAAATTTGGGGTTGCAGACTCCAGCGGGGTATTTCTTAACCGTATAATTCATGCATCAGCTCTGAGAGGCCTAATTACAGTTGATTTTGTGTCACGATGTAGCGTTGAAGGGCACGTCTCTTTGCAGGATCCTGGGCTACACACCCGATCTCGATGAGGAAGTCATCAACGACGCTTTCTTCCGAGCCTTTAAAGTGTGGAGTGACGTCACCCCACTCTCATTCACAAGACTTATGGACGGAGAAGCCGACATCATGATCAACTTCGGTCGTAATGGTAGATTTCGACTAAACAGTATTTACAGTGTCTTTTGAAAGTATCGGTTCTGTGTTTCTGCTTTTGTTCAAATGGAAAAAATGTGTTCGAACTTGGCAGAGCACGGGGATGGATATCCTTTTGACGGCAAAGACGGCCTTTTGGCTCACGCCTTCGCTCCCGGTCCCGGGATTGGAGGAGACTCTCACTTTGACGATGACGAACAGTGGACTCTCGGAGAGGGACAAAGTACGTCTGCGCTCGCACAGTCGCCCGTCTACCAGCGCACCATTCGCACATTCGTTATTAATACGGTTTTCCCCCTCACACAGTTGTGAAATCAAAGTTTGGCAACGCCGATGGAGAGTTTTGTAAGTTCCCCTTCCTGTTCATGGGCACGGAATACAAGAGCTGCACCGATCAGGGCCGCGACGACGGATTCTTGTGGTGCTCCACGACGTACAACTTTGACGACGACGGCAAATACGGTTTCTGCCCCCATGAATGTGAGTTTGCTTTCACACTCACAGTAATGGAATTCACTTCAAGTCATTCAAGTATCTGTCACAGCGTGCCTGTCCGTCATTTTTAATTGATCGGTGTTTTGTTGCTGTCCATGGTACTAACAGGTTAACTGCCATGACACTGTCCTTCCATGAAACTAGTGACGTTTGATCTTCCTGCGATTACATTGTGTTCTTATTTACAGTACTCTTTACTCTTGGTGGGAATGCAGAAGGAGCACCATGCAAATTCCCCTTCACGTTCCAAGGAGACAAATATGATGGATGCACCACTCAAGGAAGAGATGATGGCTACCGCTGGTGTGCCACAACTGAAGACTATGACAAAGACACGACTTACGGATTCTGTCCTGAAACCGGTACTTTTTCATTTGTACTCGAGCAGTTATTCTCTACTAAATAACGAGCTTTTAACGTTTAATTGTCTGAGAATGACACCCAGAGTAACACCCAATTTAAATAGTGGTCACTGAGTTCAGTCCAAACCCAGTTGAAATGAAATTAGTCGAGACAAGATTAGTCCGTCACCAGTGCACAAAGTCTACCCAAGGTCACAAGTTTACATCTACAAGTTACACTTACATTTCATTATAAAAGAATGATAATTTATTCCATGCACTTGGCTTTCACTGCTGCCCACGAGAAATAAGTCAAGTTCAATCCTGATCACTCGCCATAATGACGCTGGTCCAAATCATGTCCTCGAGATTTAAGCCAAACTGAGAATTGTGCTTCATGTAAGACGGGATTTTTTTGTCTCCTTGTGGTTTTTCAACAGCCTGTATTTTATTCTGATCAATAGAGCATTTTTCCAGCTTGTTTCACCTCGTTTCCAAAGAAAAGAGTTTGACCTTTATACTTTATTTTGAGGACATTGAATTATAGACTGGGAACGTTGTTGTATCTGAAAACAACGCTAGTACAAACATATTCCAGGTTTAGATTTGTTTTCATTTGAAAGCAAGTCAATGTGTGTGCATGTGCTCTTTGGACTTTTGCCTAATCTTTTAGTTATTTAGATCATCTGCTCAAAATCTTAATTCATGCAGTTTCCAACAACGCTCACTCAGGACAACCCTATCAAACACACTAACGCATTTCTATATGTCATTTGCTCTCTCTCTCTATTTATTCATACCAAATGCATAATAATTTAAAATATATAAGGTATTGAAGTCGTTTATACAGACCATATTCTTCATTTATTCCTGCAGCCATGTCGACAGTGGGAGGAAATGGCGAGGGAAGCCCCTGCGTCTTCCCGTTCACCTTCCTTGGAAACACATATGAAGCCTGCACGTCATCTGGACGCAGCGATGGCAAGATGTGGTGCGCCACCACCAAGAGTTATGATGACGACCGCAAATGGGGATTCTGTCCTGACCAAGGTGCGACCAAAGTATTCTGAGAAAAGCTCGTGTCTTATATACGGCAGTGTCATATGTTAAATGTTGTTTGTGCCAGTCTTGTCGTCTTGTTGAGTGCATTGCCTACTCCTTGTACTGTGCGCTACGTAGTTTTAATCAGCGTCTTTCTTCAGGTTACAGCTTGTTCCTGGTGGCAGCGCACGAGTTCGGCCATGCTCTTGGTTTGGAGCACTCCCAGGACCCCGGCGCACTGATGGCTCCTGTTTACACTTTTACCAAAGACTTCCGCCTCTCTCAGGACGATATCAGTGGCATTCAGGAGCTTTATGGTAAAAGGCCTTGAAATGAGAACTTGGCACAGCCTCAAATACAATACAATAATCAGTTTAATGTTTGTTGTATGCAGGTGTTCCCACAGACAAGCCCATGCCTCCCACACAAGGGCCAGTCACTCCCATGGACATCTGTAACGAACCCGTTGTCTTTGACGCTGTGGCACAAATCAGAGGGGAGACGTTCTTCTTTAAGGATAGGTAAAACACACCGTAACTGTGGCGTGAATACTATGAAACGCGCAGTATTCAGGAGTGGCGTGTAATAAGCAGTGCGGCACACGGTGATAAATGCTGCTCCCACACGCAGGAAACGCAGTTACAACCAAAACAGTCATCAGCGGGCTCGCGTCAGGGGCTGTAATTATGCTTCAGTTTGCTGTGTCCACTGGCTGACCATGTGAGATTTCAAACGTGTAGAGTCGTTTAAATGTTTCCGTATATTTGGTCCAGTCACAGTCCAGTTTTGTGTGCTCCTTTTCACAGTTTCAAGCCAAGATGAAGCTTATAATGTGACTAGCTTTATCCTAATTTGTCTTGGCATGATGAAATGTAAAGTCCACGATACTGTTTGTTTGTGACTGTAGATTTTCCATTGGAATTTTGTTAGAACGGATGATGTACACTTTCATATTATTCACCTCATCTTTATAGTTGTGGTGTGCACTTTTGTTTCTACAATTGGGTCAGTGGAAAAGTATCGAGCCGCTGCCGTTGTTGCACAGCTGTGTATTGGAAGTCTCTGCATGATAGGTCTTGTTCCACTGGCGTCTGCAGCTTCAGCCCTTAACGAAAACCAGATGCTCATGAATCAGGCCATTGTGGCTGGTTCCTACCGGCGTAGCGCTCGCACTAAAATTCCCCCATAAAACTCACATGGCTCCCCACAGCTCCCCCCTCTGTCCTTTTTTCCCCCGTACTTACTGGGATTATCCTCAATAATACACCCATGCAAAACCGCTGTCTTTATCTGTACGTGCCAGGTTCCTGTTCAGGTCAGTGAACTTCAGAAGCAAGCCGAGTGGACCGATGCTTGTGGGGACGTACTGGCCGGACCTCCCTCCCAAGATCGATGCGGCCTACGAAAACGGAGAAGAGAAAACGGTCTTTTTGGCCGGTGAGTCGATCGTAACTACACCTAAGTGCGGTGTTTTTTTGCGTACTGTTTGAATATTTCGCCACGCTGGAATGTTGGCCGAGGTCTCGTGTGTGGTCTGCGCTCTTGGGAAACTTAAGGCGCCCGTCCCTTCAGTTATTAGTGGTTTACGACACATTTCCAGAAAAGTGATAATGCTCTGAGTACTGATGAGGTTGAAATATTCAGCTTATTTCGATACTTTTAGGGTGAAATTGTTGATTAGGGTGAAGTTGTTCTGTCTCTAAAGGAGAAATAACTTAATAATCCATAATAATGCAATTGTGTCCATGTGTTTTAGGGAATGAGATGTGGATGTTTAAAGGAGATCAACTGGAAAGAGGTTACCCCAAGAGCCTCTCAAGTCTCGGCCTGCCCTCTGATATCCAGCAAATTGATGCTGCTTTCAACTTCAGGAAAAACAAGAAGACCTACCTGTTTTCTGGAGACCAGTTCTGGAGGTTGGCAATGCTTTGTACTTTAATTTAAATCTGAGCATCGCTAAATATGTGTCTTTTCCACTGTGTTTTTCTAGATATGATGACAGTCAACAGGCCATGGACCCTGGCTTCCCTAAACTTATTGCTGATTCTTGGAACGGCATCCCAGACAACATCGACTCTGCCTTCAGCCTGAATGGAATTGGTAAAGACTTTCTCTTCTAAATGGTGCTTAGTAAAGGGGAAATTGAGACTTTTTCATCCATCTGTATTGTACAAACACAGAACTGCTGACAACATTATTAATGACAGATTATGATGCAGTTCATTTGAGCCTGTGTTATGTAAGAAACACTTTTTTCCCCCATTACAACCTAACTAACGTACATACAGTAAACATTCTAGTGTAAACATGATATGCCCCTCCCGGTCAGAATGGGGACATAAAGAGGGCCGTGTTGCCTCACAAAGATGCTTCTGTATTTCTCATGTACATTATTCAACGATGGTCAAACTTTATGCCAACATTAATATTCAGGTTGACATGTTTTAGACTTGCTTTTTTTTCCTGTAAAGTGATATTCTTGTGTGTATGATAGAACAATGTGTTAATTGTAAGCAGATTTTAACAACACTTTTTTTCTTTTCTAGATTACAGCTACTTCTTCAAAGGGAACCACTATTTCAAATTGGAAGACAGCAGCCTTAAGATTGTTAAACTTGGTGAAATCACAAAAGACTGGCTGGGTTGTTAAGCCTTTTGAAAGCACACATAACTGGTAAGGAGTGATGTCTGGCCTCTGGACATTGTCACCCACATAATGAAGTATCCTCTCCACCGACTCTGCCTTTTAGGCTGTATAAAGAGGTTGCAGCTTTAGCCGAAAGCCCCTGTGAAACCAAACATAGGCAACAGGATACTTTACATAATTGATACTGTCTTGCAGTATTTTGACAGTTTTACCAGTTACTGTATAAACCCATGCTTGACTGGATTCCCTGTTTTATTTGTTTGTTTGCTAAGACATCAGGTATGTCCACAAAGCACTGAACACAGTGCTGTAATATGCTTGCCTGGCGAGGAAACCCCTCGTAAACTCTTGTAAATGAGTGTGGTCTCGGCTGGTCAGGAAAGTAATATGGACGTCATGCCTTTTTATGCAAAGCCTGTAAGGCTTACAATAAAATATATGTCCTTTGTTTGTTTGTGTTTAATTCTTTGTTTTGTGCAATTCATTTCAATTAACGGAATGTGCACAACATGTCTGACCGAAAATGGTGCTTTAGAATTTGCTTTTGCTTGCTGTCCTTAACACATTGTTCTCTGCGTAACAATGGATGGGATTACTTGGTAAGTAGTATTTGCAGACATAGACATCTTGTATTTACCTAGCACTTTGTATTGGACTGTGTGTGGCTTTGTATTATGGAAGCCGCTGTATTGCCAAAATGACTTTTTGGATTTCCAGAGAAAGATTTTAAGGCACAGGTTGCCTCAAGAAGATTTTTAGGTTGGTGCACAATGTAGCACTGCAGTTGCTTTGTTATTCTGTTGTTGTTTTATTACTTACATACTTTTTTATGTTGTTGATATTGCTATGTGTTGGGCACTTTGTCATGAATTAAGACGGTTAATAAAATACATTTGAAATCTATGTTTGGGTTAATTTCTTGTCAAAGAAAACTGTACTGTGCTCATGTAAATATGTAAAGTGTATCTTCAATGATGATCACATTAGTCACTATGGAACATAAAAAAACAGTCGTAATGTTTGTATTTCTTCTCTTGGCAAAGGTAAAAGCCACATCTGCTCTGCATCACACTGGAAACATTTAGAATGAAACACTGCCATCTTCTGGGCATCTATAATATCACACGTAAAACATTTCGCATCTGATCACTCAGCCTAATAAAGATAAATCTGTTATATATGAACAGCTGCAATAGTTTAAATTATAAGTCTTTAAACCTGTTTCTAAACTCTCCTTTGCTCTTATCACGCACATTGCACACGCGCCATACCGCAGCGCTCCAGCAGGTGGCGCCCGCTCCAGCCCCCGCTCCGCTGTACGCGTGCGCCTGAGCCTGTGCGTGTGGGACCGTGGCGGCTTTACTCACACGTACGGGAGAGCAACGGGCCTGTGTTGAGGAAGTGAAATGATAACCTAAAGGCTCGGTCCCCTCGCCGCTGTTCCTGGTTCCGCGCCGCGAAGAGAGCGCGATGCCGACGCCGCGAGTGTCCGCTTTGCCTCGGCAGCAGTCGCTTCTCCTGCCCGCGGTCATCAACCCGTTTGTACAGGACACAAAGCTGAGCAGAGCCACTATTCTCCGAGTGAGTATTGTTATGGGCAGAATTATGCACAGGTCCTGGCCAACACGCCCCGCTTCTGTGCGTTAGCTTCACGCGCACAGAGCCATAAATGTGCAATAATGTAGTGGATCAATGGCCAGTGCACGCGGGGCCTAATCCTCCCCCTCACTCTCTCTGGAAAGCGGCTTGTGCTGCTGCTGCTGCTGCTGCTGCTGCTGCTTGTGTCGAGCTGAAAACAATGACCTGTTTTCTAGAAAGCCCTGGGTTTCTTTCCCTGCTCTGTGGAATGTCAGCAGCATGAAGGGAATGCCTCATGACAGCCGTCTTCTCTGATTGTTGCAGGACTTCCTCTAATTTGCCATGTATCTGTGTGTCCGTGTGTCTTTAGTGTGTCCTGATAGGGATCGTCCTGGTCCCTCTCCGGGCCATCCTCGTGTCTCTGGTTCTCATGGTAACGTGGCCAGTCTCAGTCATCATAACCTTCAAGTATCCCCTGAAGGGAGCCGTGGAGCCGATGACCGGATGGAGACGGTGCCCAAAGCACACACAAACATACACCTCATCTATGTATTAAAGTATTAAGTATTATAATAACCTGCCTACATGAACTCTGATGAACCTTGTCCCTAATGAGCACATGCAGTTACTACCTAACAGAACGCACACAGGGCAACCAATAGTATCTGCATCGAGTGGGTCTTTTACAACGCAGTTTTATTACTTATAGTCCGCCACATTTACGACACAATCTGCTGTTTGGCCAAGGCGTATCCACTTTATCGAGTCTTTTCTCACATGCTCGACTCTACTGCGTTACACAACCCCAAAAAGGAACAAACCAAAAGCTGCACTTTGTTTCAGTAATGACTTCTGACATGCTGATACATCCTACAGCTTGTATTCTGGATGATTCATTTGATTGAGATCATATCTAAGCACAAGTTAACCACCACCACGTTCAGTTCCTCTCGACGGAACATGTTTTTAAAATCGTGGGCCTCAAGTTTAGGAAATGAACATGAATGGGCCAAACGTGTTGTCGTCTTAATGCTTAGAGATTTAGCGTGCAAGATTCAAGGCAGATTATAGTTATTTGACATCAGGACATTATAGCGTTCAGTATAAACCTTCCTGGAGTTTGAGGAAGTGGTGGTGAAATAAGAGACGTGCGCGTGCGGCTGACGTAACCCGCCAAAGTCCTGCCGTTAATGTCATCATGTGTGTGTCTTGTTTGCAGGTTCCTGTGTCAGAATGTGATGGGCGCGTTGGGGAGGCTGTACTACTTCAGCATGGGCTTCAGGGTGGTGGTGAAGGGGAGGCAGGCGAGCAGCAGCGAGGCCCCGATCCTGGCTGTGGCGCCGCACTCCACGTTCTTTGACGGGATCGTGTGCATCATGGCCGGTCTGCCCTCCACCGTGTCCCGCGTGGAAAACCTGGCCACGCCCATATTCGGCCGTGAGTCTCGCAAAACGGGGGGAAAATGGGGGAAAAAGAAGAAGGCACGTATTTGAAAAGAATCCTGTTTGTTTTTTTTGCAGGATTTGTGCGCTGTCTTCAGCCGGTGTTGGTGTCGAGACGAGACCCAGACTCCAGGAAGAATACGATCAAAGAAATTGAGAACCGAGCCAAGTCTGGAGGTCACTGGCCACAGGTTGGTCAACAGCTTTTTTTAGCCTGCACTATCTACAGTCCAAAAGCATCTGTGTGTTACGATCAAGCTAATCTTTTGTTGTTTTTTTGGTAGCTTCTGATTTTTCCAGAGGGAACGTGCACAAATCGATCATGTCTTATTACGTTTAAACAAGGTATGTAGCTGTGTGCTCAAAGATTGCCCCTCTTTTGCCATGTTCTACACATCATGTTCATGTACAAGCAGGTTCCCATACTTCCCAACTTATCTTATCATCGCAGGGGGAGATAATGCATAAAAAGCGGGATATTGCCCCCCTAAGAGGGAGATTTTAAATTTCATCCGAATTAAAAGATAAAATCAAAGTTAATGAATGAAAACACTGAAATGTGAGCCACATGACTTGTAGGACGCAGATCCGTCCTCATATTTGCTCCTCTACATGTGTCTGCATCAGACCATGCAGTGTCGAACCTGTTTTTCTTTTTTTTTTCGTTGGTTTGTCATTGTCGGCGTCACTACTTTTGCCACCGCTCACGTCGTTCATCATCATGGTGTCCATTTCATATTCAATTTGACCTGGGCACGGAAACACGCCCAGCAGCGTAATCACAACAAACATGGCGGCGCCCATGTCAGCTGTTCCCCCCACTCGCCTTAGCTACCAAAATAAAGGATAACGGCGTACAAAAGGACAATTTTTTATTTTTCGATTGAAATATCTTAAAACCGGGAGATTTAGTCTCTCGATTAGGTTGATCGGGAGACTTTGGGTTGGGAAGTATGAGTTCCTCATTTTGAATCCTGCTCATTGACAATGGCTTTGATTCTATTCTGATTGTTACATCATGTCTACTTTGTATTGTTTTAGGTGCCTTCATTCCCGGTGTTGCTGTACAGCCCGTTCTTCTAAGATATCCAAATAAAATGGTATGATATGTTCAGCCAAAAATGTCAATAATGTGATTTTTGGTATAATAAATCTTGCTGCAGAAGATTTACTGTATGAGTGCGTGTTTTCTGCAGGATACAGTGACCTGGACCTGGCAGGGATTTGGCTCGTAAGTATTTGACTCATAGTTATTTTCTCTGTTTTGTGTACAAGAAGTAATATTCTTCACTCTGTCCACGCAGGAGCACTCTGCTGCTCCTCACACTATGTCAGCCCTACACCACAGTGGAGATCGAGGTAACACGTGCATTTCTGCTTCTTCTTGTTGTCTCACTGCCTCGCTGACCCTAAACCCTCACTGTTGTTAGTTCCTCCCTCCTTGCGTTCCCACAGAGGAGGAGAAGAAAAGCGCCACCCTGTTCGCAAGCAAAGTGCGAGACGTAATGGCCCGGTAGGACGTAAATCAAGCCGTCGTTATAAACAATATTCCTTCTGTTGGATACTGAGAATAAGTGTTTTTATTCTAGGGCTTTGGGTGTTCCCGTCACAGACCACACGTACGAAGACTGTCGCCTCATGATCTCTGCTGGAGAACTGACCTTACCGATGGAGGCCGGGCTCGTCGAGTTCACCAAAATTAGCCGCAAGCTAAAGTAGGACTCCTTTGAATAACGTACGCTAGATAATAATGGACAAATACTACACGTTTCTGTTGTGATCGCAGTTTGAAATGGGACAATTTAAAGAAGGAGCTGGAGGGATTCGCTAATATCGCACGATCTTGCAAAGGAGGCCGTATCACCATTGAGGAGTTTGCCGAATTCCTTCAGCTGCCGCTAAACCCGGCCCTGGAGGAACTATTTGCTCTTTTTGACAGAGTGAGTTCAATTACGCCCCAAATAATCCCTGGTGAATAATATTGTAACGGTCGGGTTTTTGCTTGCGCTATTTCCAGAATGGAGATGGCACTGTAGATTTCAGAGAATATGTCATTGGCGTGACGATCTTATGTCGACCTGCCAACACGGAGGATGTTCTGCGGATGGCTTTCCAGGTAAGAACCGAGGTCTAGACAAAACCGAAATGAAATCGCTTAACTACAGCTCGTAGTAGATCGCAGTATTGATCTATGGAGAGTTACAGTTCATGGTGGTTAGCGGGAAATGTTTTTATTCATGCCAAAAGGGCTGCGCGACCTGTGACCGCTTTTAAATGACCTCAAAGTGCAGAACATAGGTGCAGATATCAGGGGAAACGGGACTTTACAGAGAAACGAATGCAGGAGAATACAGATTACTCAAATATGCACAAACCACTCTCAATACAACTTGAGTGCACAAATGCGAAGGGGAAACGATTGACAAACAAATAGATTTTTGCACAATTCCTCGCCTTTTAATTCCCAAGCATATGTATTTTCTTTTGTTTAAACATTTACACGCTGCATTCTGTACAAATCAAATCCATGCAACATGAAAAAGTGTCGGCGTTGAATACAAGTGCTTCATAACATTGTTGAGGAGGAGCTGTGTCTGATGATGATGTACAGTCCGAGGGGAAGGGAAGAGTGCACTAAATCACCCTGCGCTGGACTAAGTTGATGTGAAGGCCCTGCAGACAGCGGGTCCTCGAAGTCTGTGTAGACACAACAGAAGCAGCAGTTACAGCCGCTTGGACAAAGTCGTGCTCATAAAGTGCGGCTCTTGTGAGTGTGACTCAGTTGTGGGCTTTATTATGGGGTTTAAATTATATACAAACTCTTAATATCCCGTGAATTGAATATATCGCTCTAATTTAGACCTTTTTTTACATTTTAGAGGTTTAGATTTTGCACCAAATTTAGCTGTAACACATTTTTAACACTCATTTATACACCATATTTTATAAACAAGACTAAAGTGTTGCACATTATAGCTATCTGAGACCAAAACGGTAAAAAGTAGAAGACAACACAACCCTCACTCATTAACTCCATGACGTATCCACGAGTAAACTGCTACTTCATCATTAACTATTGCGTGAAACTCTAATGTCACGCCGGCTGAATGGATATTATGTTTCCGATGCATCGCTTCATCAAAGGATAAGCGTAATTTGATTATTCCGCGCACATTTTTTTGTTTACACAGTTGTTCGACACGGACGAGGACGAGAAAATCACACACGAGGAGTTCACGTCTCTCCTGCGCTCGGCCCTGGGCGTGTCCAGCCTGAACATGACCAAGCTCTTCAAGGAGATCGACGCGGACGCTTCGGGCTTCATCACGTTCAGTTAGTATCCCACTTAGCATTATGTTTATCCAATGTGAGTTCCGCTTCATTTCGGGTTGTTCCTTTGTGTGTTAGATGAATTCCAAGCCTTTGCCCTGACGCACCCGGAGTATGCCAAGCTGTTCACCACGTACCTGGAGCTTCAGAGATACCAGGCCATTCAGGAGGCTTCGCCGGGCGAGCTGGAGCTGAGCGGTCACAGCGTTTCACAGGACGAGATGGAGAGCAGCACCTCGGACAAGAAAGATGACTGACTTAACGTACTTATTCACTAAAGAGTTGCATTTACAGTCGAGGGTAACACTTTAGAATCACATAGAAAAGGTGTCGGAGGCAGTCATCCGGACAATGTGTTTTTTTTTAAAAATCGACTGTCGACTTCCTTTGAAACCTTTTTTTTTACATTACATCTTAACGTTTTTATCCATTCAATCTCCATTGATTACACTGTGTTTTTAAAACTCATTGTTTCTCGTTTACCAGTTCACAAAACATTGAGATCCTTTAATCAAAAGTCACGGTTAGATGTTTGTTTTATATCATTTTACTAACAGAAAATTGGTAATATGCTTAGTTTTATATTTTTGATTATACACTGGAATTTTACGAGTCTCAATAGAAACGAACAAAAAGATTTTAAAGACTCAATTTGCTCTCGTACGTATTACATTTGTTTTGCTGACAGACAAATCTAAAGTGTTGCTCTATCACTGAGTTATATTTAGTTGTCATGCAATGGTGAAATATTTTTGACTATAAACATAGCTTTGAGTGATTCTGACGTGAATGATAGTGCCTTAACAATTAAGGTTTTTAACTCCAATATGAATTATGTTTTCGGTCCCGTTCATTTCAAACTGCCTTTTGTGTTAACACTTTGAGCCGTGCGCTTCTTCATCGCGGTTTCCTCTAAATTGGTGTGAAATTTGCAACATCGACACAATTTCAAACATAAGCAAAGGCTCCTCGTGCTCCTATGTTGCAGCATAATTAGTACTTTATTATGATCTCCCATTGCTTGCCCACCGTGTTCTGTTGTACAAGTCTACTGCACACGCTGTGTTTTACACTTTCTGCGGCGCTCAGGGACACAGACCGTTGTAAGATGGCTGTATAATTAGCCAGAGGTTTTGCTTTGCATGTGTATCCATTTGCATTTCCACTGAAGATTCTTGTTGCTGAGTTTGCTTTAACTTTACAGAAGCAAATCCACTGTGGAAAAGAAATAGGCCAATTTGTGAGCAAAAAGGCATCCAGCGTTCCAGCCGGGTGCATAGTTATTTATACTGTGTAGCCATTAAGTCATTATTCTGTCTTTTTGTTAATACAGCAAAGTTTGTGTTGAAAATAAACCACTTTGCATTTTTTTTTTTTTTACATTTTTGCGATTTATTTAATTACTAAGAACTTGTGTCCAGATTTTGTAAGTAATTATGTACACGTGTAAATAATTCTCATTCTTACCACAAGGTGCCAGTAGTTACCTGTAAAAATACTATACTTTTTTTCTAGAGGTTGTTCCCTTTTCGTTTTTACATCGGTTAAAAAATGTTAACATGCAATTCAGTTACAAAAGAGGTTAACAAGAATCGTACATACTTTTACATGCTTTTTTTTTACGCTGATATTGCAAAATATGGCTGTAAGGGGAGGATTGTACCAAGCAAATGTCTTAGCCAATTCATCAAATATAACTGACTGTGAACTAAATTATTGCTGCTGTGTGGTTAGTGCCAAAGTACAACTGATTTTATCTTGGCAACATGTTCTTTAATCATAGTTTTGACATATCAAGAAGTCTTTCCAATAAAATAGTTATATGTCAATGTCTTTTATGTTGACTTATGTGGGTTCTCCATGTCATTTTGTAAAGAAGGAGTGTGGGACAAACCGGTCAAGCTTTACATGGAATGATTGTGGCAAGTTTTGGCATATTCTCTAGATATCAAATAAATTATGTTGAAATCGGAGCTATGATGTACTTAAGTTTGTTACTAAGTACAAACACAGGTTTTGAGAACTGTTAAAGCGTTAAATGTAGTGATATGAGATGGAATTGCGCTGATCTTTGGTTAACTATTAAAGTATTTAAGCTTTCTCAGAGCCTTTAGTCAGGATTTCACCTTAAACATATAGAATCAGAAAAGGTTTATTGCCATTGTCAATGACATGTAATTCACAAACATAAGAACTTGCTTTGGTGAGTCAATGCAACATAAAACAATGAGCAATGATAAAAGCACCTATATAAGTCAAAAAGAAAAACAAAACAATTAAAATCTATATGATAGCTATAGAATAAAAAATGAAAATAGTCTATAAGAATAAAAAATAGGCTTACTGTGTACACAAATCTACAGATGAATTTACATATGTAGTGCAGAAACCCCATATAAGCCATACAAAAAGTTCTTTTAACTTTTCAGTTCAGTTTAAAATGTAAAGCAGTAGAAACTATATCTGTTCTCAAATGTAGTGCAGTAAGAGTAACAAGTACCCACTGTTACATTCAAATTCACTAAGGCCAAATACATTTGACTTATTCTGCATATTGTACATTGTTACTTTTGTACTTTGTTACTTTCCACCATTGGACAAAACGCATACTAAAAATAAATGTTTGAAATGTAGTAAAAATAAGAATTCTATCGCTGTTCAGTTACGTCTGCAGATGTATACAGAAACAAATAACAGCTTAGACTTAATTATTCATGCAAGAATGTCGATCACTTTATAAAAGCCCTGCTGCTGAACACACTGATGATCAGCCGCACCGTCAATTCACTCTTAACCTTTCCCCATGTACAGAGCCTCATTTCTTTTTAATCACAATTGATGAGGAGGCATAGAATCAATTAGGGGCCCCTCACACAACGCCGTGCTCTGTATCGCTCAGAAAAAGGAGACATCTCCCCTGTCCCTTTGGTCCCCGCTGTTGCCTCAGTGATGCTCTGTGGATATTGCTGTATCCATTTGACTCGTGCCTGGGGGCCGGGCCCTGTCACGGCTGATTGCGGGAGATATGCAAGTGTAATGTGATTTGGGCTCCCCGGGACCTGGATGAGTGAGTGGTCGCTGCAGGTACGGAGGGCCGCTTGGACCCGGGCCGCGCGTTGCCAGGCGGAGGGAAAAGGTCAACGGAGACAAGCTGCTGTGAGACCGTTAAACTGAAGTGACACCGGGAGTGGCCCCGCGTGTGCAGGTGCACCCGCCGCTCACGGGGCAGCGCGCGGGGTCAGGCGCAAGACGGTTGGCATTTTGGAAGGATTTCACTCGTGTGGTGTGGCAAGAAAGAGCGGGTGGAAAGCTTTTATCTGCTTTCATTTATTTAGGTGTAAAGCAATACTGGCTTTTCCTGAAAACGATGTGCAAGACTGTCAAAGAAAGATGTGTTAAAACAGGTCTTTAAATGTAGTAGTTGTGGTTTGAGTTTGATCAGACAAATATAAAATGATATACTTCCCTTCTTTGGGAGTTTACAACATACCTTTTTGTCTATTTACATTTTTCAGCCCTTTTGGCAGCTTTTTGTATACTCAAAATACTCTGACGTGCAAATTGGTATTATCTGTCCTGTTCTGGTTGCTTTATATGTTGTGTTGTGTAGTAGTAGTAGTAGTAGTAGTAGTAGTAAAAGTAGAAGTAGTAGTAGAAAAAGATGAAGTAAGTATATTAAAGCTGAGGCCCCCGACTTTTGTTTTTTGTAAATGAGTAAATGTTGTGTTGAGTATATTATAAAAGGGCTGTGTGACAAAGAGGGATGTCAGTGCAGTTTCAGCATCAAAAATAAATGTCCATCATCAAGTAAGAGCTGAAAGCAGCGCTCTGATTGGCTGTGCTTGGGTGGTCCATCCCAGCTTGGCTCGCTTGACACACCTGAAAATTAAGAAATGTGGATTTGAACAAAATTCCAGGATTTTTAGAGCGAGGGATGATTTAGATAAATTTACCCACTTCCTTCTTTTGTGGATCGAAAAATAAATCATCCTAGCTTCAAGGGCATTTTTAAGTTTTTGATGACGGATTTGAAACCCTCTTGTGATGTTATTATTTATTAGACTAGCACTAGCAGCCTCACCTCACAGCAAGGTCACAGGTTCGACTCCCGGACTGCCCCCGTGTTGATGTGCAGTCTCCATGTTTCCTCATGTCTGGGTGGGTTATTTCCGGGCACTCCAGTTTCCTCCACCAACTCAAAACATGCAGGAATAAGTCAAATCCTCCAGCTACATCCCTGACCAGCTGAGCTCAAGATCTGGAGATGGGTCCACTGCAGCACTGAAGGATGGGTCAAATGCACATTTTCCCAAAAGTATATCTTAACGTTAACCTTCATTCATTAATTTTATTTATTTATACAGGAAAATCTAATGAGAAAGGTTCTCTTTTTCATGATTACCCAGTTAGAACACAACACAAAATAAACAACAAACAAACACAGGATACTAAAGCACAAATAAACTGTCAATGAAATTAACCAATACATAAAAACACATTTATACATACAAAAGCAAATGAGATGAAATTATATAAAACAAGTGCATTGACACTGTGGATAGTCCTTGACCAGTGCTTTAAGATCATTAAAAGGCATAAAATGATTGAATTTAAAAAGTCTCTGTGTTTTGTTCCACAGGAGCAAAGTTTTTTTCCTGTCTCTGTGTTGATACGATGGGACTGAAGGATGAAAATGTCCTGACACCTCAAACGTTGAATAGTTGAACTGATGTGCAATAAACTAATGCAAACTAGAGCCTTGTACACAAACAAAAGACAGTGCGGCTCTCTTCTTGCATCCAATGATCGCCATTCTACTTCAAAACATCCATTATCAGATGCCCATATCTTATCCATCAACTTTTAAATCAAATCGACTTTGATAACCACAAGAAGGATACACGTTGATACTTTCTTGACCCTGCTGCACTGTAACCTGCTCCTTGAAAATTGTTTGAAAGTGTCATTTTTCCACGATTATAGTTTCTTTTCTCAAACATTTGGAGAAAACCGTGGGCATTTCCGGCAGCTCTGCAAGTGCAAAAGTTCAAGAGCCATTTTGTTTCTACATTGCACCCGAGAAACAATTTATTTTGACTTTATGTTGACTTTCCGGCTCGGACAGGATACATGGGAGCGTGTATATTTGACCAGGGCTTTTGTGCTGTATGTCAAACATCTCTCAGCTTGTCAATATCCCATGTGTTAAGAAGGACACTGAGATTGTACACACGATAAAATCCACAACAGATTTGATTGATGTTTCTGATTGTTGCAGGTGATTGTTGGAAAATGATAATTCACTTTAAGAATGTGTGGACGTAAATGAGTTCGCGGTAAATGTCTTCATCAATCATACAAGGAAAATATTTGGAATACTCTTTACATCCTGACACACAGTAGGTGGGTCTTCACACTTTGGCATCCCTGACACAATTTATAATGTTTTCTGAAGAGGAAGAGACTGTCTGGCAGATTAACTATCATTTGCAACAATGAACCTGTGGAATTTGAGGCAAACATGGCCCGCGTCCAGCACCGAGTCAGATGTGTTTTGATTTGGTCAGATAGAGACACAAGGTGCAAGAACCAAACTTTCTCCTGCTCCGGATCTTTGGGAAGTTTCCTAAACGTCCTTGTTGTGGTTCCTGGACACACCCGATGACACCTTGTTGCCATTGTCTTTCCCATCATTTTATTTTCTCGATGTACAGTTTTTTTTTTAATGTGTTGGAGTAAATGGGCAAACTTTGGGGATTTTTTGGTATATAACTCAGTAGAAGTTTTGAAACTTCTGGAAATGTACAAATTAATAAGCTTTGAAATTGCACTTCCTGGTTGGACATGGGCAGAGGATGAGACAAACATATAGGGCCAAATCTATTCAAATTACACAATATAAAACAGAAAAAGGTGTCCATAAGTTGTCTTTTGGATAGAATGTCACTTATGATGTAAAACTTTGTTAAATATTTATCAAAGGGACTAGATTACCCAAATTAGTACAAAAAACAGATTAAAAAAAGGTCAGCGTGGCTACATTAAAGCTAATGCAGATGCCTGTTTATTTTGAATTAAATAGAATATATTAATTGTTGCATTTTTGTGATGGTTTCAATGAAAATAACTAGTTCTGTGGAGTCTACTGGAGTAGTGTACTCTATTTGGCTCATTATATTTGCTGGGATATGCTTCAGCCAGCCATGACTCAATAGGAACAGGCGGAAGAAGCGGAATTAATTATTTCTTGGCACAAAGCAAGTAATACCAAAAACCCACTGTCCACACTGCACACTCCAGGGCACATCCACGGCACACAAGTTTGAATAATTACAGTAGTTCACTAAAAGAACAATCCACTTTGAGTCTTCACCACGGCCATTGTTGTGTGTCATAAAAATGCAAATTCTCTTACAAAATTATTTTATTTTTTCAGATGTACAAAAAAGGCCTTCAGCAAAACTTCATAATATCTAGTAAAACAATCTGGATAATGACGTTTTTACTGTCTTGCTTAAGGTGCTGACAGTACGCTTTAGTTCTGTGCTGTCCAAACTCATTAGTAAAAGTATCACAGATGCAAATCTGATTCAGTAAAAGTATTGAAATGGACTTTTAGAGGAAAAAGTAGAAGTATTTTGCCTAGATGTTTGATGAATTAAAGTGAAATGTGGTGATCTTGATTTTTGTCCAGATTTTTGAAGTTTCTAGACTTTTGTGCATATATTTTTATTTTCGCAAAGCCAGAACTTGAACTGAATGTTTAAGGAAGAATTTCACCATAAATGTGCTAAAACTAACCCCTCAAACTTGAATAAAGTAATTTTGTTACACTCCACCACTAGACTTATAACAAGTGTGGTTGCAGTTATGGAATGAGTATGAGGAAATCATCAACTGAAATGAAAATATTTTTACTGTATGCATTTTTATACAGTTGTTACAGCACTAGAACTATTAAACTTCTATCCATTTTCTAACCCTTAGTGTGATCTCAGGTCATCATATTAAACAAGAAATAATGATTAATACATAGACAGTTATGAAATACAAAGAACACATAAATATTGTAAAACAGAGATGAAGGAAACACAAGGTGCTGCAGAAAATAATCACCATAATATAACGTAAAGACTAAAAGATATGGGCTAAACCCTTTCAAGCACACCCGAGAAAACCTCTAAATGTATATGCTTACACTAATACTCTGCATTACCCAAATGTAAACACACTCACAAAACTCACAAGATATTCTTTTAACATTTGTGCACAATCTTGACGTAATTTTATCATGTGAGTTCTCATTCCTACACAAAATATTTTCAAGTAGGCCATTAAGTTACGTGTGTGCATTGTGTTCTGTGCTGTTTGGCATTCTAACTGCATAACATTCTAATGGGTAGGTGACAAACATGTGAAGTTATGCAACTACCAAGAAACCATGCTTCTAACTCAAAATACCTAAACGTTTAAGACTGGAAGAAGACTTCACATTTGTGAGCTGCTTAATCCATGAGCAGACACAGAGGCAGAGCTTCTGAGACAATCTGAGTTTGATGGGACATGGGAAAGCTGTTTCTACTGGTTCAGAAAGCTTTAACTAGGCCCTCAATTTAAGCCCACTTAATGCTAATGCTATGTCTGAAGGAATGGGGAGTTGTAACTTGAAAAACACACAAAAACTCTAGATGCCATAAATAGTACGTTGAAATATCCATCGAAAGGATATTTCAAATGATGACATTTTTTCACATTTTTAATTATTACTAATGAATTACCTTATTTTCTTAACTGTATGCTGCTTTCAATGATTATCACGACTACCAACGTTCTACTGAGCTGTGATTAGACTATACATTTAGTAAATATTGACCCTCTTTTTACTCAACTTTACTTATACCTTATATCACCTTAAAACAATAAAGTGCTGAATACATATTGGACAGGACACATTAGTTACAGTCCACCTGAAGGACTTCAAAGTATAGTTTTTGCTCTTGCTATGTTACGTTAGAACACAAATATTCACACCAAAAATATTTTAAACGAAATTAAAAAATAAAGCAGGCACTCTTAAAGATCTGGGTATTTTACTGGCCGATGTTTCATATGTTTTTAATGGTAGCAGGTCAAGGGTTGTGAAGGGATGAGGAGAGTTTAAATGGTTGAGTAAATCCCCATAACACTGGCTTTATTGTGAAGGAGTTAAAGAGAATGAACCAACTTATCTTAGTAGGATATGGTTAAATTCATTGTTATGTTGTTATAAGTTCTGGGATCAAACGCAGTCTTCATGACATACCAGTGTGATACTTATATTACTTATATCTTTTTGCAATCTCGGCCTGTTGCACATCTGCATAGTCCTCTTTAACATCTCTGTATCTGCACGATTGATCTCTCAGAATGATAATAATAATAATAATGAAGAAGAAGAAAACAAGAGGGGCAACACGCTGGGCTTGTTAGATGCGGCTTTACCATCACTGCAGATATTCAATCTTCACAAACAAAACACACAAACCAGCCCTATTAGGCTTTTGTAAAAACAGAAGCAGAGAGCAAAAAAGACATTCATTGACTTTAATGGGATGAAGTGATCAACCATATCTAATAGAAATCATTGCCCCTGGCCAAAGCTGCTGTGGAATTGGATTACACATGGAACACAATGCTTTTACGGCTTCTAAGAAGACTGTAATCCAATCAGTTTAGTACAGAGAAGAAACAGATAAACTTCAAATTATAACATTAAAAAGTTTGAGTTTTATGTAGAAACCAACTATTGGTATAAAATGTGAGTTACGTGAGCTTAAAGCAGAAAGTCTTGATACTGTGCAAGAGCCAGAGTGTTGAGCCAGGTGCCCTGCAGAGTCCAACACCACAAGGTTATTTTTTTATCAAACAAGTTCAGCATGTGTTCAGCATGTGCCCCTGAACAGAACAGGTGGTTTAGTAAAGAACTCTTGTTGAAACAACTCTGTTGCTTTTGATACTATAGACGCGCCTCCCAAACAAAACCATCACGTTTGGGAGGACAGTGTTCAATTATGATGGATCACGTGAGGGAGAGAGAGGAAAAGGCGGTTTAAAAAGCTCGGTTTTTAATGTAGTCCCCGTTAGAAGGAGGCGAGTCTTGGTTGCTTAAGAATGGGCAGTCTTTCATCACACTCGTCTGGACGTCAGGGGCACAAAGTCATGAAGAGCTTTCTGTAGCACAACAAGAACACCACACGCGAGAGAGTAACGGTCGGTGTTTTTTTGAAATGACAACGTAGACATTTGATTGCATTTGACCCACCTGGTCGTTTTTATTATTCAGTTCTTATGCCATTCAATGGCGCATAGGATTTTGCATTTTGACTTGTCATCTTCTTTTCCTGATGTATTTGTTGTTATGAATGCACAACCACAAGGAGTTCCAGAGATGTGTAGTGCGTAATTGTAATGCTCACAACTTTACGCACACCTCCAAACCTCTCCAAAGCTCAGTTAATCTTCCTTTCTCTGCAACCAATGTACACAGATGTGTGGCCAGTAGTTCCGTGGACAGAACTGGCCGATTTATTTTTTTAAATCAAACTATTGCCATCCTTCTTGTTCAGTCGCAGCGTCTGAAAGCATCCGCTCCGCCGCAGGGGGCCAGCGCGCAGTGTGGGCTCTCCACGCACTTCTCACCTGGAGAAGATGAATATCCAAGTGGTGCCAGAACACAAGCTCTCTTCAGTGGCTCCGCTTAAGCAATGCAACGTGGAGAAGAAGGAGGTAGAACTGATACTCGTCAAGGACCAGAATGGCGTGCAATACACCAGCTCGTCCGTCATGCCCTCAACCGGACACCGGACAGGTCCGCCCGGGAACCCCGAAGATGACCGAGAAACGTGGGGCAAGAAAATAGACTTTCTCCTGTCAGTGATTGGTTTTGCAGTCGACCTGGCCAATGTTTGGAGATTCCCTTACTTGTGCTACAAGAATGGAGGAGGTGAGTGAACAAACTTGTGCTGGTCAAAGTTCTATTGATGTAAAAGATAGTACACACGGAATGGAAAACCTATTTTCAATATAAATATACCAAACCTTGTAAATAGTCTGGTTAAACCCGCGCATCATGCGCTCAATTTAAATTATGAATCAAAATGAACAATTCACGTGATCCGGACAGGAAGTTTTTTCTGGGCGAATTGACAGCTGTGAAGCACTGACTTTGTAAGTATCTTACTGTACTTATTTATTTACTTAATTACTTACTTATGTACTTTATTACTTGCAGGAGTGCATAGTAGGGTAATACAATTGGCATAGGCTACAGTCTGGTCCGTCTTTAATTCATACATTAGATTGAATTAAATCTGCATATTATTATGGTAGATAATGTGATAATGAGTATGAGATTAAGACACGTGACCATAACATTTTACTCTGTAAAAGGATATGTTGAGCTTCTTAATTTGCCTACTTACCCGTACTGTACATTATCACTATTTGTGTACCTGACATCAGTGACCCCTGGTTGCCCTCTTGACCTTTCACCTCATCTGACAGACTAATAACGTTATAACTTCCTTGTCTTTCAGGTGCCTTTTTGATCCCTTATGTCCTATTTTTGTTCATCGCGGGGATGCCATTGTTCTATATGGAACTTGCTCTTGGCCAGTTCAACAGAGAAGGGGCAGCCACAGTTTGGAAGATCTGTCCTGTATTTAAAGGTGACCTAGACTCACAGTCACATACCTGCTCACGTGCACATAACATGCCCTTCGTCTTCTCTCGCTTTAATCTCTGACAACCTCTCATTTTCTGTTCATCTCTCTTGGGCTCTGGCCTTTCATTTTAGCCCACAGTTGCAGTTCTTTTCCTCAAGGTGTCACTTAAAACTAATCTCTTTGTCACAGTGAGCTTCTTGTTTCACCTCTGGCTTTTTTCAGGTCCCCTCTTGTTCTTCAACTCCTCGCCCTCATTCATGTTACTGTAAATGCCAAATCAATATCTATTCACCAAGAACACGTTTGATGTTGAATCCATCAGTTTGAGACATGTATCAGAATTAACTTGAACTTGACAACAGTTCAATTGGATATAGTTACATTAGAGGTTTGGTTTAGCGCTGAAAAAGTGCTGAAACAGGAGTGAATACTGTTTTGATGGCTGCAGGGGCCCAAATTAGGTATTTTTTTGTGCTGAGAGAGATGAAAGGATATGATGTTTTATGACTTTTGAGTTTCTGAAAAATAAATTGTCAACTCAACATTTTGCAAAATAAAAGAAGAATACTGCGCACACTGCAGCTTGTAATTCTAATCTCTGGTGTTGTGCCCTTAGGTGTGGGATATACAGTAATCCTTATAGCCTTGTATGTGGGCTTCTACTACAACGTCATCATCGCCTGGTCCCTGCACTACCTGTTTTCCTCCATGACAAGAGAGCTGCCCTGGCTCAGGTGCGGCAACATTTGGAACAGTCTCAACTGCACCGACCCCCAAGGCATCAACAGCTCTGTCCTCGGCAACGGGACATCCTACGCCAAGTATAAGCTCACCCCTTCAGCAGAGTACTATGAGTAAGTGTTCATTTATTCTCTGATTTATTAAGATATTAAATGACGAGAAGAAATATTTGGTTCAGGGATTCTTGATCCTCAATAATGCTCTCTATCGGCACGGATGTCCTGGAGCACGACGTAGCTCCTGCGAGACTATGGATGCCCTTTATGTGCTTGAATGACTGGTAGTGGTCAGTGAATCTGTAGGTGCAGAATGGCAGCGCTTAAAGTGAGGAAGATTTGCTTTTATTGCACCAGTTATACCCTTTGTGGATCATGAGCTTTTATGTATTATGTATTTGTAGTTCCTTGATTCCTATAGTTGTGTACAATGGCCATGTTATTTTTATGACTTCAAAAATAGTCAACATGTTTGGTCTTTGGTCTAAATTTATATATGACATACAGAATGTGGGTTCAGTTGAAAAGTGTGACCCGCTGACACTGTAAGTGGAAGAGTCCTAAAATTATCCATGCCTCACTGTTTGTTTTGTAGAAGGTGTATACATAAAAGTTCAAATGCTTCCTTTGAAGTACTGTATGCAGGAAAAGCAGTCCATCTGTGTGTTCCCGGCCTCTGTGAGCATTAGTGGTGTAGTCCAGCGGAAGTCTGCTCGAGTGACCAGGGACAATACCTGGGACATGTGCCACTACTGACAGTGCAGTGCGTCCCAGACGATTGAGCTTTTTGATTTCCTTTTCCTCATCCAAATCCAAATCATTCAATCCATGAGTTTTAGCTTATTACTGTGAAATCAGGCCGGGACTGTTATTCAAGCCCCGATATGAAGGTTTTGGTTGATATTGGTCTATTTCCAAGTGGACTTATCTAAGATGGACAGTCTAACAATGAGGTCCTTCTAGACAGAATATGGTGAGGGGTGAGCCTCTGTTGGGGGCAGTAAATCCTTCTCAAGCAGTGAAGCGATGCCAAGGCACAGCATGGGCCCCCTGAATCAACAGTGCCTGGCTTCACCTCTTTTCCACAGACATCCTCCAGAGCTGTGTCTGTCTACAGCTATTGTATGCAGATTTGTTGTACAACTACAGTAAATGGTGTAGAATATATCTGGACATGGGCATATTCAGTTTTGAACTTGAAACATCTCTGATAAATAAATATATAAAAAATATGTTAGAGCAGTCGGAGCATGTTTGATATAAAGGAAGGTGTCCAGTTTTTTTTCTTCTGTAAAGGAGACTTTCTGACCATTTTTGAAGTTATTAATTTGGCACAGCCTGTTTTAGAGGTATTGTGCCGGCCCCCACACGGTCTGATAAAAATGTGAATTTCTTTGGTCAACTCATACATTCATCTGTTAAGTTATATTGCCTGCATTCATTATTGTATTAATTTGCTACATTTATGTTCTTTATCATACAGGTCTTTATTGTATGTAAATATATTGTAAACCCCAAAAATGATCAAAAACAATGCAATAGTTTGACCATTCCACTTTTGCTGTGACACCCCATTAACTTATTTTCCTCCAATGGTCTTTACAACTTAACATTGTATGAATAAAATGATGTTGTTTTGATTCAAAGCATGAGACAAGGTTTATTAGAAACTGAGGTGAGGAAGGGACAAAGCAGAGGAACCAGGATGTGCCAAAAAAGTAGATGTGGGCATATTGCTGTCAGTAATTGGCTTTCAGGATGTGAAAGTAATCTCCGACCTGCGCTTTACTTCTGCACATTGTCTGATTAAAGGAAAATAAATAATAATATGATGAACTTGGAAGTCAGGCACAAGGGGTCACAAGCCACTGTTCTTTTTATGCTCGTGCCAAGCTCTAATAAACACGGGGGTTTGGGTCAGTGAAGGCACCTTGCAAAAACAAATTAGTTTTGAATCTTTGCACGTTAGGGGAAGGATTTATTATGGAAAACCAAGGTAAAACAAGTCTACACTGGGAGAGATGACAGAAAAGTTATGCAACAGCTGTAAAGTATCGTTCACATAAGGAAATTTAGCATTATTCACTCCGAGGTTCACCCATTCTCTATTACCTCTGGGTAACCTGGGTATGCTTGGGAAGAAGGCTGTACAGTACTTTGACACAATCCACTACTACACTGTTTTATAGAAAAGCAGAGAAACATGTGCATTTCATCAAGTTTGACCAACAGGCTACAGCTAATGACCTTTAGTTTGATGGCTTTACTCTGGTCCTGGAACAAATAAAATGTGCTGAAAGAGAGCTCTGATGTTATGGAACAGCAAATTACACTCTCTGATCTTGGCCTTATGTGTATTAGTGAGACAGCCATAATGTATCGTCAGTGAAATACTTAAGTGGAAGGGAAATTGACCATTTGACTTACAATCATTCAAAGTCTGCCTTGTTTATGGTTAGAAAATCTGTACTAAAAGCCATTTTTATTTAGTTTTTGAAAATAAAAAATCAATATTGAACCAATGTAAGTGAAAAAGTCAAATGTTTCTTCTTTTTTCCCCTTAATTAGAAGACAGTTCTTCATTGGTCCGGACTAAGTATTGGCTTTTCATTCTCATTGCTCATTTGAATTTATTTCTAAGACATCAGTTTGTACCGTTACCTAATCTGTGCAGTCATTCACATCAGGGATTTCACTTAAGATCTAACTGGGTTTAATAAATTGCACAAATTTAAACCAAATCAAATTACACTGACTGAGGGAATTACATTTAGTTTTCGCACACAACAACCTCCATATTTCTTTGTATAAAGCGTTTAAATGAAAAGGAGATGGAATTCAATTTAAAACATTTGGCTGGAATGGATACTTGATATGCCTTTAATAATTTCTTTATTTGTTTTTATTTTAATAGCTTGTTTGTTGTCCAATGTTGACTGTAGATGCACCATGCACACAGCAGCATGCGACTCTTGAGTACACAAAGGAGAACTTAATGGGAATAGTGAGTGTCAGGAAAGTGGTGTAAAGGCAGTTTGCTGAGTGATGATAACAGTAAATGTGTTTACAGTAATGGGACCATAGGGACAAGGATTGATGTTATAGTACGCACTTACTGGCCGCACGCTATCAACATTATCAAATGAACAAGGAGACCTAAGGGCATTACAACGCTAACTCAAGATGTCCAGGCTCTAAATTTCCCTTGCCAAACAAATTGTGTCCTCTTGTCACTATCTTTCTCCCAAAAGGCCTTATGTCTTTGAATGTATTATCAGATGAGATAGACAAGAAGAGGGACTGCATCACTCTTGTGCACATTAGGATACTTCAGATGTTAGCGTGTTGAGCTGTAGCTTTCCGTGAGGCCATCTGTTGTGTAAAGACCCTCTGTCTGACCAACTCCACTGTTTATCAACCATAACATCACTCCACATGCCAGTGTGGGGAAGAAACCGCTCCTTAAAAAGGAGGAGAAACAACGGTGAAACAATAATGTTGCTCTGGAATAAAAACATTTTGGAAAAAATAAACACTCATAGTATCACAAATGTCCATTGTGCCCGTCATAGACCTCCCCTGAAATGGACCTGTCTCACTGTACCATCCATGTGGCACAAGGAAACACAAACACTGTCAACCACAAACCAGCCACACGTCATGGATTTGCATCCATTGCCAGGAATAACAACTAAGAGTTTAAGTGCATTCCAATATGTAACTGTAACTGGAGCTCTGGAGCTACTGTGCTGTCGCAGACAAATTCCACTCGTCTCGTCTAGAAACACACAGCTTTCCACGAATATGTAGAAAGAAAAACATGCACCATTAATACAGCTGTTTCTTTATTTGAAGACATATGCTTCTGGTTGCTACAACAACAACAACAACAACAACAACAGCGACCAATTTTTCATACTCAAATTAAACAACACACACACACACACACACACACACACATATAGGAGAAGCTTTTGAAATGTTCAGAATCACTATAAAATTGCTGATTTATGGATTGTAGGATTGTAGCTCCTGAGTCCATACATAGGCCTCTAAAGAGAGGATTAGACGGTGCTGTTTTTGTCCTTGGGGCCCTGGGGGACGAGTGACACTCACTTGTAAACGGTTTGCCTCAAAAGGCTGCATGCTGCACGCTCCTGCAGACAATTGGGTTCACAATTGTCCTGTCTGAGTGACCGGAGCTGGGGCTGGTCCCTGGGTCTCAATTACATCCAAACCTGTGTCATTTCTAAGATAGAAATGTACAAGGTGGTTAGACTTTGATATACTGTAAAAGAAAATCGAAAAAGTTTGGTTTAACATTTAGCTTTGGAACTAAATAATAATAATAACATCTAATTCATAAATAACTAGGTAAAATTAGGTTAAAAACAACCAACAAAAGGAGCAGGAAATGATTGAGTTATTCTTCTCCTGTGCAGAAGGGGTGTGCTGCGCCTCCACGAGAGCGGAGGGATCCAAGACCTGGGGATGCCACGATGGGACCTGTCCTTGTGTCTGATCGCAGTGCTCTTCATTCTGTTCTTCAGTTTGTGGAAAGGCGTCAAGTCATCAGGGAAGGTACGGCTCGCTTACGGTTTAATTCACCATTCTCAGTAGGTTTGGGAGAACAGTTTGTATAAGTATTCTATAAAATGTTGTAGTTGTTAACCTTTTGTAAGTTTCCTTTTCCAGGTGGTGTACATTACTGCCACTATGCCCTACGTGGTGCTCTTTGTGCTGCTGATCCGTGGAGTCACTCTACCCGGCTCTATGGATGGAATAAGAGCCTATCTCCACATTGACTTTAAAAGACTCAACAATTTGGAGGTTAGCAGTGACGCTTTCATTCAAAATAGTTTTCCCAGTAAGAGATACTTTTGGTATTGCTACTCAGTTTGCAGTATTTAAGTCGGCGTTCCTTTCCACATGCCTGGGCTCTGATTCATACTGAATCCAGGAACTGTTCCATGTATACATTTCACTGATATAATCTTGACTCAAAGTGCACCATGCGTTTGTCTGGGTGAGGAAAAGTTTACCTCTTAGAACATTTACGGGCAGTTACGTAAATACCAATTTAAAGTATTAGCAGAGCATGCAAATGGAGCCTTTATGGTTGAATTGAACCAGATACATCAAGTTGACAAAGAATTTAAACTAAACACACACACACACATACATATTTGTTTTTGGTTTGTTCTCTAGGTATGGATAGACGCTGCTACCCAGATCTTCTACTCATTAGGAGCAGGATTCGGTGTGCTCATTGCTTTTGCCAGTTACAACAAATTTGACAACAATTGCTACAGGTAAGAATATGACTTAAAAACTACATAATACACAAAGTAATCCAATCTATCTGTACCATAATGTGTAGAACAAAATACCGACTGGAAACACTAGAAAAGTCATGGCCAAAGGCGTTGTTGACTACTTTGTGCTGTTTGGCGTCACAGAAAAGCAAACATTGGATTAAATCTGGGCTTATCTTTTTTCCTCATAATTGGTTGCAGCGCCTCAGTTATAGCAAATGCTGTGGGCGAAACATCAGTCAAGTCAATTATTTATTTTAATACATCATACCCCACGGACAAAACATATCTTGCTGCAGCTGAAGTTTGTAAATTCATAATGCTTTTGCCATTACAGTCGTTTGGTTGATTAGTTTCTTAAATGCTTCCGTCTTGTCCAGTCTGTTTGCTTTGCTTTTCCTGATATCAGCTTCACAATTCCAATAAACAAGTTGTGCTGGCAATAACAGAACTATTATATTATTGTAATCGTTATACATCTTGAATTTTAATATCTTCACATATGTCTTTACTTACTTTATTTTCTTTCACTCTTTCAGAGATGCCCTTTTAACAAGCACGGTGAACTGCGTCACCAGTTTCTTCTCTGGATTCGCTATTTTCTCAGTACTCGGATACATGGCTTACAAACATGGGGTGAAAATAGAAGATGTAGCTACTGAGGGTCAGTTACAGTTTATTGGACAAATCATATTCTGAAGATGTTCTTAATGTGTGTGTTTTTGACTGTCCGTCTCAGGGGCAGGTTTGGTATTCATCATTTACCCAGAAGCCATTTCCACACTGCCCGGCTCCACGTTTTGGGCCATCGTCTTCTTCATCATGTTGCTGACGTTGGGCCTCGACAGTGCAGTGAGTTTCCTTCATGTACAGATAATGAGTTGGCGGTTCACCCCAGTGTTCTAACGTTGATTGTGTTGGATTTTCTAGATGGGAGGCATGGAGGCAGTCATCACAGGCTTGACCGACGACTTTAAGATTCTAAAGAGGAATAGAAAGTTGTTCACCTTTGCCACAGCCTTTGGAACCTTTCTGATTGCGCTGTGCTGTGTTACAAATGTCAGTACTAACTTTCACTTTTTTACATTTGCATTTCAGTGTCATTAACTTGATTTGAAATGAATGCCAGTGCTTCAAGATGTAGTTGACAGTATAATTGATCAAACATGCTTTTTAGGCAGTTGTTAGAGATAAAAGCGTTGTTTTTTTTATGTAACCTTAATAAAACCTGCTATGATTCAGGCAGTGAGCTGCATCGTGATATTAGGCACATCATTTTCACAAGGTTTTATCAAAGAGACATTCAATTTAAACCTAACTAATCATAATGTAATGTATGTTCTATTGTAGAAGAATAATTTATTACCAAGAGATGCAGGTTTCCAGCTTTGATAAATTCAGTCTTTGAAAAGTATGATGCATTTGGTCAACGAATATAATCATTATTTAAAGCAGCATTATTCTTGTCGATGCCTTAGAGTCATCAAAGCCATCGACCAGCAACTGTGGACCCATTATAGCAGGGAGCACACAAAACTACACTCAGCTTTTTTTATTTTCAAGGATATAAGCATAGTACATACGCAAAAGTGTTCAAATCATCACTGGACAAATCAGTCTTTCGTCTGTATTTGAGCAAATCAAGAGCACTGCTTTGTAAGGCAGAGTGCTATGTTACAGTCATCATTTACACAAGATAATTAGTGTTTATTAGCTATGGAATAAGTATTTCCAAATACATGTTATTTATTGTAGTATGAGTAGGTATGTCACCTACATTATTGCATTCTTTTTCGCTGCTGTATCCATAAGTCATCTGTCTCTTTCATTATTTAAAGCAGATTCCTTGTAGTGGGCACACCACCTGCATTACTCCACAGAGGGGAGGGAAAGTTAAAACCAAGCTTTAGAACATTTTCCATGATAGGTGGAAAATGATAGATTTATTTGTTTTATTTTTTTCAATTCTGTTGAATGTTAGAGGCAAAGAAAGAACATTTCCATTGAGACAAGCAGGTGGCAGATCCTCCTCCAGGAAAGCTACATGTCAAATTTGTGGAGAAACAAGACAGCATTGATATTGAGCAAATGATGGGCTTTAGGCCAGGACTGTACTGGAGACTATGCTGGAAGTATGTTTTTGAAGTTGTTTTAGGCAAGGCAAGTTTATTTGTAGAGCACATTTCATACACAAGGCAATTCAAAGTGCTTCACAGCAGGAAAAATGCATTCAAATCACAAATAAATTACAGAAACAGAAATACAATAAAATTAACTAAATTAAAAATTATCAATCCAACTGATTTTCTAAACTAATAAAATCACAAACAAAAGAGAAGAGTGCAAAGAAAAAAATGTTTCAGTCATATGCGCAGCTAAACAAAACTGTTTTTAGCTTAGATTTGAACATTGTCAGAGTAGAAGCCTGTCTCACATCTTCAGGAAGACTGTTCCAGATTTTAGCTGCATAAAACTGAAACGCAGATTCCCCATGTTTAGTCCTGACTCTGGCACCAGCAGGAGGCCGGTCCCTGAGGTCCTCAGAGTCCGAGATGGTTCATATGGCACTAACATATCCAAGATGTACTTTGGTGCTAGGCCATGGAGAGACTTGTACACAAGCAGAGCTGATTTAAAGTCTATTCTCTGAGCCACAGGAGCCAGTGCAGAGACCTGAGAAAAGGACTAATGTGATCATACTTCCTGGTTCTAGTCAGGACCCGAGCAGCAGCGTTCTGGATGTACTGCAGCTGTTTTACAGCTCGTTTGGAGAGGCCAGTGAGCAGGCCGTTACAGTAGTCTAATCTACTGGAGACAAACGCATGGATAAGTCTCTCTAAATCTGGTTTTGACACTATATTTTGATTTTGGCAATGTTTTTTAGATGGTAAAAAGCTGCTGATGTTATTGATTTGACGTGGCTATTAAAGTTCAAGTCTGAGTCCATTATTACCCCCAAATTTCTAATTTGGTTTGCAGGTTTTAGAGCGAGACTCTGGAGGTGACCGCTAACACTTTCTCTTTGTTTCTGTGGGCCAAAAACGATTATTTCAGTCTTGTCTGAGTAGGATTACTCAGGACTAGGAATAGTCCTAGGAATAGGACTATTAAAGCAGCTGTAATCAAGTACTTGTAGGTGTTAAGTCTATTTATTTTGGCTGCAATCTTACACAGTAGGGCGTTAAACAACATTGTGTCACATATCACTGTAGCAGAGAGATGAATATTACCACAATGCACACACTGATCTGTCTGTCTGTGTCCCTGCTGCAGGGAGGAATCTATGTGTTGACTCTGCTGGACAAGTATGCAGCAGGGACCTCCATACTGTTCGCTGTGCTGATTGAGGCTATTGGAGTGTCATGGTTTTACGGTAAGAAACACTCACAATAACACTCATACAAACCAAATACTCTACACAATCACTAAGCAACTAGGTCATGCACATGGGTGTAGTTTGTCATTGTTTTACTATACCTCCCAGTGGGAATGTATACAACATGTATTGTCCTTGAACATGTGTGATGTAACTTTGGTTCTGTGTTTGTCCTAGGTGTGGACCGCTTCAGTGATGATATTGAGCAAATGATGGGCTTTAGGCCAGGACTCTATTGGAGACTATGCTGGAAGTATGTTAGTCCAGCTTTTCTGCTGGTGAGAGGAACACAATACACTTCAATATGTTAGAAAATCACACCAAATGTGGCATATTTCTTAAAACATGTGTATATTACTGGGGCTTTATAACATACAAAGGGTCCCATAAAAATAAATAAATCAAATCTATTCGTATTAGCTTGAAAATGACTTGCAGTGACACTCAAAATAAAACAAAGAATGATGAATATAATGAAATATTTATTGTTATTAGGCCGTCAAAATGCAACTTAGTCTGAGATACAGGAACTTCTCTGAAATTCTGAAGCACAATTATCCCATTTTCGGCACCACACACAAGTTCCTGTGTGGTTTGAAGATAAACTGTTGAAGGAGGTCAGTCCACGTGCATTAGCGGAAGAGCAAAGCCGTGTCAACTGTTGCCCAGCCGAGAGTGGAGCGATCACGTGCTTCCTGTCATTCACAAGGCTGTCCGCGCCATCATCCAAATAGTGTAAATTACCAGCTCTATTCAGGGATAATTGTTCATGATACAAAAAGAACAAAGCGTTATGAATGAACACAGTGTCAACATTTGTTTTGATATGTAAATGGCCCTGACAAGCTTTTGTGTCTTAGAGAAAGAAAGCCGTGAGCCTGTCCGACATATGACCTTAAAATAAGCAATGTCATACACATCTTTTCATCTAACAGTCACACATTTGGTTGGGGAAATGTGCTGCTCTAATTAAATTTGTACTTTGTAACTTTTCTGGTAAAGGGTCTGCTACCTCTTTGTTGTTGAGAGATGTTATAGTTTTGCCTGGACAATTCAACTGTATGGTTTTTAACTTATTTTCTCTATGGCTGCATGCAAATGAAGTCACCTGACCAAGTTACGAGTCAGATCTGTTTTCATACATGTTTTCAAGGTATATTTTAGCACATAATGCACTGAATAAATGCAAGATAGATTACTTCAATACCATTTTGTGCAACATTCCATGAGAACCCCCACCAGAAAAGTTACATAGTGCACATGAAGTATTTTTTTTTTGTATTGACAGTAGAATATTTACTGAAAATTACAGATTTTCCGAGCATTTTCATAATATTCTGCCTGGGAACCTTCACCCTCAGCACTCTTTCTCCCTTTTGGCATTTGTCACATGTCAGGCAAAGTTCTGTAGCATGGCCTTTACATGGACGTGCAATGGCTCCAGTCATAAAGGCCATCTGTGAGCGGTGTCAGGAACGGGTTAGAGCTTAGGTGAATTGTTCGATTTGAGTGTAGACAGATCCTCAGGCAACGTCACTTTGTGAGGATGGTGGTAATTCGAAGCATGTGTTTCTTTCTACTCCCTATCTAGTCTTTTCAACTGTTTGTTTTCATTCATTCGTGTTTGTCCTCGAGCTGTAACACAAACTTACCCAAACCATGTCGCATTTCTCTTCACAGTTTGTTGTTATAGCCAGCACCCTTACAGCTACGAGCCTCAAGTACGACGATTATGTCTTCCCTCACTGGTCTAACGTCTTGGGCTGGGGCATCGCCATGTCGTCCATGCTTTTGGTTCCTGTTTACGCTGTGTATAAATTCTGCACTGTGCCGGGACACACTTTCAAAGAGGTCAGTATCAAGACCTGTGTGAGAAAAGGAAATTTCTGTCACTTAGATGCTCAAGAGTCTACTTAGTCTTTCTCATGTGCATTATGGATACAGCAGGGTTTCACACACACTCCACATACTGTAAGTCATTGCATAACCACTCCTAGATGTTGTGATACGTTACACACTACTGTACTGTTTTCTTCAACTTGGGGAAAAAAATAACAACTATAACCATTTATCAGTTAACATTCCTGCTCTTACCCGAGGACACAAGTGCGGGGGAGTGGAGCGATTGCATCAAACCAATGAGGATTTATTGACCCTCATCATCAAAGTATTTCACAGCTATTTGAATCCCTCATCAGTCAAGCCTTGCCAGCTCCACTCAAGTGTACACAAACGCTTTCCTGTTGTGTTAAGGGTTTCCCACTCATCACCATTCCTGGAGAACACTAGCGAAAACAAGAGAGTCAGTCATCCCGATTCAGTTATTTATTTAATTTACAGGTGAGAATTAGAACATTCCCAAAAAAACGTCTGAAACTGAATTTTTTTGTCTCACTGTATTTGCTATTTATCTGTACCAAAGATAACTCTAGCAAATGTTGGTTTAGCTGTTCATGTAGATGTATATTAGAAAGTGCTAGAAGTGTAAACTCATTGACCAAGTATGAATTATCTTTAAATCTGTGCAGGATTCTTTTTCTTTTTTAGATTAAAGTGTTTATTTAAAGGGACATACAATGTAAATATGCCAGAATTAGCCCATTGGCTGCTTTCCATCTGCAGAAACAATATATAACACAGTACACATGTTAAATACAAACAGCAGCACTTCAGGTTCATTGGGGATAGATCTGGTTCCTCTTGAGCCGACGTTTAAAGTTTTGTCTTAGATGTGCTTAATGTCAAACGGTCTCTGCGAGCGGCTGGAATGCTGTTACAAATCTTGTTGCCTTTGCCTGACAGCACGTGGTAACTGAAGTTTGTGCGTCTCAAAGGAATTGCACAGTTGCCTCCAGTAGAAGCTCTGGTTACTCTGTCTCTTGATTCGGATTTGCGTGCATGTTTTTAAATTTAGTGGCAAAAATATGTCCCCCCGTTCCAGTAAGTAATAACTCGTCACACCGCTGTTACCGTTTCACAATAGTGTCGTGTAGTTGTTGTAAAGAAACACTCATAACACAACATAAACTACGGGTCGGGTTAGGATTATTTAGCAGCCGTTGTTATGGGGCTTAGTTTTCCAGATTTGAGATGTGCCAGGACAAACGCACAAGATTCTGTCAGCCGAATACAAACTGCTGCACGCACAAAGAGACAGATGATTCACTGTGACCAGACCAAAGGAAACGAAAAAAATAAATAAAAAATAAGATTGAAAATGTGATATGTTGCATTCATTCTTTGCAGCGAATAGCCTACTGCATCACACCTGAACAAGACTATCACAAAGTGGCAGAGGGTGACGTACGCCAGTTTAAAGTAAGTGCTGGTTTAATATAAGTATCAAACAACAACAAAACTACAAAATGTGAACGACTGAGTTTCTAACATTGTATTTTTCCCTTTTCAGCTGAAGCACTGGTTATCAATCTGAAAATGTTGGTGTACAGAGAGGTCTGGGTACCGAGGTCGGACAAGTAACATTATACTTTAACATTACATCATGCATCGTCTGTTTGCCCTCTGACTCTTACATAAAGCACACGAATGGGGCAGAACATAAGAGAAATTCAAACATTTCAGTTCAATTTAAATGCATTTTTTTTCTCCTAATACCTTGGTGCACATAAGTATATTTACATTACGTTGTATTATTTATTTATTATGCTACGGTATATGACGCTGTTCTCGTTCTCGCCTCCGTTGGCAGAATTTCTCATCTGTGTTAGTGCCTTATCAAAGAAGACACTTCATATTTTACTGTACAAAAAGGAGAGACAATTTAACGTGTTGACTCAGGAACCCACTAAATTTAGTGTGTAGACTGTTATCTGTTCACAGGAGCGTAAAAAAAAGCAGACGGGCGAGGGGGGAATGTGCCACGTTCACCTGCCTCTGTTTCTCATTGGAACAAGACTTTTGAACAAGATAATTGTCCCTGGAAGATGGCGTGAGGTGTTACTTGTAGTCCAGGATGCACACCAGTAAAAGTGGCATAGCTGTATGAAAAGAATTGCTAGTTATTATTACAGAAACATACCGTACCGAGTTTAATTGGCCACGATCCTCTCCTGTGGGTTTTGACCCTGTCCATGTCATTCAGATCTAAAAACAGGAGGTCAGAGACAGAGGACAAGGAAAAGGTCTAGTCTGTCATGTTAAAAGGGAATTGCATACAAGCTTTAAAATAACCAAGGAGGGCTTCTTTTTCTGGATTATAGTCTAGATTATAGTCAGACATTAGCTCTTTTTGGCCGATACATGACTATTGCTACCGTTGTGAACTGATTTCAAACTAGCCTTTACAAGTTTGTGAGGAGGAATGTGTGTAAACTGTCCAGTGTCGTATGGAGACTTATGTTTAAAGTCACATCTTGTCTTTATGTTTTCAATGTCCAAATTCTGACACGTGAGAGAAGGTATTTTTATTATTTTATTTTTTACAAATGTATTTATTGTAAAAAAAAAAAAAAAGATACATTTAAAACCCCTATCGAATGGAAAAAAAAAAAAAAAAGCCAGAAAGAAGCAAATAAATGTGGACTATATAAGAATCGATAAATATATTCTTTTGTTACATCTAAAATATATAGGCTATTTATCAAATTGTTTATATCAAGACGTGAATGTAAAGTATTTTAAGCGTAGCTGTTAATTGTTATCACTTAGTGTTTGATGTCGAAGAAGAATTATAAGATTCTCCTGTGTAACTCCTGGCTCTTTCATCGATTAAGAACTGTGACCAAATACCACTTGGCTTTCCTGGACTATGTTTACAGAAACTATTGTGTACAATACCCATGTGACGTCCAGAGTGAGTACCACATACAGTATCTATGGAGAAGTATGACATATTTACAAATATTAAAATAAAGAATTTCTCTGATGTGATTTTATTTGTTTATTATTTTATAGTTTTGAAGGTTTATATTTAGTATTCGTGTGAAAGGGCGTGTGCGGCTCAGGCGGAAGAGCAGGCGGACACCAGTCGTTGTGTCTATCAGGTATTGGTAGTGGTTTGAGAGGCCGTTGGCATGGATTGCCAGGCTCGTCTCTGTCGATCAGCCCCAAGGCAGCTGGGGCTAAATGTGAGAGAATGAATGACGACCGGTAATGCAATATTTAGTGCCTCAAGTCCATTAAAATGATGATGATTATTATTATTTTGTTTTTTGGGGCATGGGAGGTTATGTGTGACTGCTAAATAAAAAAATAATAAATCACAAAGGACTAAGGAGTTGGTGGTGACCCTGGAAGATGTTTTTAAAGGACCACAAGATTACCACTTAATTTATTTTAAGCCTATTATGTTATTAGAAAATCCCCTGCTGTGTATAAGACATACTTGTTTTTGTCTGGCCCTTGTTAACTGATCTCTTCAGTGCTTTTTTCAAAGGTCAAAACCACAAGTTTGTATCAAATTTGTTTAGACAATAAAAGTCAAGTGGGACCACCGCAGACTGCTTTGTAATTGCAAAACTAATGATTCCTTTCTAATGTGCCTTTTAAAGAACCATTATAAACTTCAAATCTAATTTTAAGAGGACAATCCATGTGAGCAAGTTAAAGGTGAGATGTATAAAGGCCGAGAAGCTTGCACAAATAAGAGGTGATCATAAACTAAGAGATGAAATACTTCCAAATGCAGTATTTCATATTGAGAAACTCAGCGAGCAGAGTTTCCACTACAATTATCTTTGCACGGTTCTTTGCAGACATGTTTTTAAATGGTCCTTTGTGCATACTGTGTCTACAGAGAAACTTTTCAAATCCCATGGGCTAATTGCATGATTTATGTATTTCCTGTTTACACCATGACCCACCTTTGCCAGTGAATGGGTTTCTATGAATCAGCAAATCTGACCTGCAAAGAATTCCCTGTGTCTGTTCTGGTCCATATTCACATGCTGCTAATGCTAGCATGATAAACTGCAGCCATTTCCTGGACAAACAGGCACCACTAAATATGTGTCTTAACAACCATCTTGTAGGATCATCACATAAGATAAGCTGCATTGTCACATGTTGGGCAGTAACTAGTCACACAGTAAGGAAATACCTTAATCTATGTATTATCATCAAAAAATAGTAACTTTTATTTATTTGCAGCATCCCAGGAACGGGATATAAAAGTTATAAAAGACAATTAAAACAACAAAATGCAAAAAATAAAAATCTCTTGTGTGTATCCATAAAAGCATGAGTTTAATTGAAAGCAGTTTATAAGATGCAGACTTCACCAGCCTGAGCTCCACTGGCAGCTCGTTCCTCAGCCGAGGGGCCCGTATATCGCAGGATCCCCTCTGCTCTCTGAGTCTGGACCTGGGAACAGTCAGGCGCTTTTTGCCCGAGGACCTCAGGCAGAGCACTGGCTCATGGGGACAGTAGTTCTGCTTTATACTCAGGGGCCAGACCATGAAAGTCAGTAAGATTTTAAAATCAATCGTAAAAGCAGAAGGAAACCAGAGTAGGTAGGAGTGTTTTGCTCTCTTTTTAGTTAAAACCTTGGCTGCTGCATTCTGATGGTACGATGTTCCAAACTTTGAGTCCTTTTATGAAATTGTTCTCAGTCTTATGTTATAGTTTGCAATCTGTCAAGAGTATGTGCTGATGTTATCATGTCCATCAAGAGTTTACTTCCTGGGAGGATGGTGAGTGTTTGCTGTTTGGAGGCTATTTCTGACAGAGCACACATCCCCTATTGTCAAAGCCAAATATTTGACAAATGAATGAACACAAACAAACAGCCATGATGATTATTAATAATGTGACAGATATGTCATCGTTTGTATGTATAAGCCTGTCAGGCTAAAACCTCAGCTTGGCCTAAATGTGATGTTGACTGGATGGACTGTTACTGTGTAGCCTACAGATGATGTAGTTCTATTCTGTGTCAATCATACTGCAGAGGCTTAGATAATATAGCTAAAGCCTCACTGTAATATATTCCACCAAAAAAAAAAAAAAAAAAATGAAATGAAATGCATTTTTGAGAAGTATTTATCTTAATATTAAAAATACAACTTGAAAATGTGCATAATCATACATCAGGCTTACGTCTTAACAGAGCTAACTCGAAACTTGGCCTGGTAGTGTTCAGGTCACCTGCTTGTCTCCATGGAGATGTTCAGTGGTGTAGCACCAAATGTTGGGCCCCGGGTACAAGCCCCCCCCCCTGCTGAGCCCGCACTACATATTTTCTATAGAAAAAAACTGCACCCTAGACTGATCTCCATAGATACTATTCTAGAGTTGGTTTTAACTTTCTATATCCATGGACACATGCAGGAGGCGTGCCCCAACCAGGAATCTTCCCTGGTGCTGCTTTAAAAAACATTTATTTAGAACTGTATCTTTTTATTTAAAATACACTCAAAAAGTAAATCTGAAGCTTTGTAATATTTTGTCTCCATAGTGTTTTGAAACATACAAATTAAGTTAGTAAGATTAGATTAGTAAGATTAGTGACCATTGTATTTGCATTAAGCAGGTGCACTGGTAAAGAACATAGCTGCTTCATTGTCAACAGCAGAGCTTCAGAGGTGGGGACCAAGTGAAAGGCCCCTTGGGGCCAAGTCAAACTAATGATGGCAGCTAAAGGTAATTGGATCGACTTAAGTCTCCTCGGGCACAGTATGAGAAAAGCCCAATCAATGTCAGTGCTAGAGAGAGCTGAACTTTCACATCCAATTAGATTGGGTTAGTAATCAAAATCCAAAGAAAACATTGTTTTGAGCAAATGCCTCAAATTACCTTCTAAGTTCGTTAGTAAAAAGTGGACTGTCAATAAAAAAAAATTAATAAGGCATGTCAAAAAAATAAAAAAATAAAAATCTTTAATATAATGATAAGCTATATGAACATTAGCCCAAATATGGAAATAAACTGTATTGTATATTGATAATTTCCCATGATAGAACTCTTGGCTAATGGTAAGGGACAGAAAGTTGAAACGTTCAAACACTGCCATCTAGTGATGCTTTTCTAAAGAACACGTATAGTTTCTCATAACCCATGGGCATCAAAGCTCGTTGTATTATTTTTCACAGAAAGTGAAAAATAAATTAAAAAATTATTAAAAATTATTAAAATTATTAAAAACTAGGACCGTTGCTGTATCAATTAGCAGAAACACGTAATTAATATAAATTAAATTAAAAAACACGTAATCCATCTTTGAATGGTGAGGAGTCCTCAAAATGTGGTTTATAACAGGAAGCTGAAACTCATAAATAGGGTTTCTAAGTTGTAACCACAAACTTACTGCTAACAGACTAAATGTGTTTGAAAAATATTATTGTATAAATGTCAATTAATTAACTTTTTTTAATTCCTAAAATTCCTGAGCTAATATTCCCATGGGAAAATGTATTTCAGAAATAGTAGTGGTAGGGTTGCTGTTTCAGTTGTAGTTAAAAAAAACTGATGCGCAGTATCAAAATGACTCCACTACTATTTAAGTATAAATACTGTTTACTAGTTTTAAGAGGGTCTGGATCTATATAATAAATTGCAAAAAGCCACAAGGTAATGTTAAAAAGCTACTATCATTTTATGTTGATAAAAGTGTTAGATAGCTACATAGATATACAGATATAGCAATAGAAAGCAATAATTCAAACTTAACATAACATTCCCCTATTGGATATGATTCATTTCCCACAATATTAACACAACTGGACTATTTGAAAACTTCTGAAACACTTGCCTTCTCAAAAGCAGCTATCTAAGCACAGTCTTGTTAATAAGCACCTTGAGCACGAGCCTTTGATGTGGAACTTTTATGGCTCTAAATAACTCTTCTTCTGAAAGGGCAAACTTTACTTTTCCATTTAAAAGAACGAGAAGCTATTTGTCATCATGTTCCCGTCCCTCCGCCCCTCCTCCACTGTGCACATCCTAGTTAGTCATAGTTTGATTATTTTCCAGACTGCCACGTTTAGTCTGGGGAGAGGCAGTGCTAAATAGATTGTCATAGATTTGTTAAACGTTTACTACAATCAATAGGACATAGATAACAACCTAATCTGACCCAGCAGTTTCTTTCACCTAAGCATCAGGCCAAAGCAGTCCTTTATCAGAGCTTTTACTTGTTGATCTGTGATGGTCTTTCTAAACACAGAGAAGAACTCATGCACACCAGAGGACCCAAAAAGGGGGCTGTCCCAGGGGCGGGCCGTATGTTAATGACCCCTGGAGGAAGTGAGCACAGTCTGGTGGAATGTAGTTGCCATTATAGTGAAGCTGGGACTGGCTAACAGGCTAACTTGCTATGAGGAGTTAGAGTTTGGAGACAGAGTGATGAAAATATGCCTCATTTCACAGTGGTGCCGGTGAAGGACAGAGGACAGAGCAGCTATGACAGCCTGGAGGGGGTCAACTGGGTGGACTACAGGGACACTGGACAAGACTACACTGACCATCAAGACACTGTCAGCTCTGATGGTGAGTCAGAACTTCTTTTCGTCCCCAACACACTCCATATATGTTTAAAGTTTGGACGCGATGTGCTATGAATTACACATGAATCACTGCACAGCCTTGTCTGGATGAACACAACAACAACAACAACAACAACAACAACTTGTGTATAGTCTCCAGGGCAACATGGGGTTACAAAGTTAGCTAATTTTCTCGCTTCTTTCCTTGATAAAAGATTAAAGGATAGAATACATGTGCGGAGAAACAATCTTAGTATTCGTAAACTCTAAAACACAATGGGAGGCGTGAGAATGTTGCACAGAAAGGATCAGAAGGGGGTGGGGTTGTGACAGGGGCAGAATACCACCCCTGCAAGAAAAGTCTTGAGTTCATCTCCAAACAAAAGACAGAAGGAAGAGGGATTTGCTTTCACACGTATTGGATGAGCCGGACGGACGGGAGCTGAACTTCTCCCCACGTGTAGCCTCTGCCTAAGCATGTCTCTTTCATTAGTTGAAACCGTGTAAGCATTGGAAAAAAACACGAGCAGTAGGGAATGGTGAGGCAAGACAAAACAAGAGACGAGCTCCTGGTTTGTGTGGGTTGAGTGGAGAGGGGAAAGCTTTGAAAGGGCAGGCACACGGGTGGGGCACTGGTTAGAGGCGCTCAAAAGGGCCACAAATGTGTGCTAGACTCTCTAACTATAGATGCCATGAAAAGAGCCTGTAGTCCCTGCGGTGTTCACAGTTATTCTAACCTGATTTGAGGCCACTCCAGGCGGCTTGGGTTACAACACAACCGTTTTTTACAAAGATGGCAAACAAACAAAAAGACATGATATTTAACTGATGATATTGAAATGAAATGAAATCTGTAAACACTGCATTTTGTGAATATGTCCCACTGTGCTGTATGCTGTAAGTATAGTATTGCTCTTGTCTGTTTTAATGTCAGGGACCAGGTCTACTTTACTTTTCTACTACTCAATACAAAATCTAACTTTCTACATCACATTAAAAGTAGTGTCATGTGTTGCACTTTGCCCCTTTCACGTGAGGTTGTGCAGGAGAGATAATGGGACCTGAAACAACCCTCAGAGCATGAGAAACGACATGACCGTTGGTGTCAAAGTTTGCCATTCGCCCAAAGTGAGATGAAATGTGTCTAAAATACATGAAATACGTGAAATTTGAAGCACTGATGCCGCTTCAATATACAGTATTCAGCAGCTGCTTTTGAATCGCTGACATTTAAGTTGCTTTTGTATATTTTATTAAGGTGCTTTCCGCCCGGCTTTCCGTATGAATAAGGATGTCTTGACTTCATGATGGGCGAGGAAGGGAGTGGACGGCTTGTACAGGGGTGTTACATGCTGGGTTAGAGGGGCAGTGTGACGTCAGCGCGCAGCTCGGAGGATATGACAGTGCACAGCCTGTTTCAGGGGCCAGCTCCAAGTCCCCAGCCATGTCCAGCGTAAACAGTGGGGTCATTGTGGCAGGAGCAACTTGCCTGAAACAACTTCTACTCTGCGACTGCTTGTGTTTACATTCAGTCGGAGGTAATGGAAAAGTGGCAGAATGCAGTTTCATTTACTTTTAAAGGATGCCGTGCAATTGTTGGCAATGAGAAAAAACAGTATCTTCGAGCAATGTTTTCAAATATATATCATGGAAAACAATGCAATGACTTTCTAATGTGTACTTGAGATGTATGAATGTGGCAGTGATGATGAAGGAGCTGGAACAAATGTAGTCTGCATTGCACTCTCACAAACAGGGTCCAGGGTCTTTCTATTGTTGTTAAAAAGGAATCTAATCAAGGTGGAATTATGCTCGATGCTCTAAGGCGAGGCAAGTTTATTTGTAGAGCACAAGTCACTCACAAAGTAATTCAAGTGCTTTACATCAGGGGTGTCCACATTTTTTGAGGGCCACAAACAACTCGACAATGTTGAATTTGACAAAGTGAATCAATCGAAATGTTGCATTTGACATAGTTTTGATGAGCCTCCACACCTTTAACAAGACTTGGAACATTCATATTAGGTTGGTATAACATCAAAATGCTTGAATGTTTCCAATCTTACAGTAAAAAGTACAACTTTTGTTGTTTGAACCAATTTAGGTAGAAGCCGGAGGGCAAACTAAAATTGGTCTGAAGGCCACATTTGGTCATAGTTTGAATATGCCTGCATACAAAAAAGGAAAATATGATAGATATGCAGATAAAATCATAAATAATCATTATAGAATGTACTTTCAAAGATAAGAGTGCAGATACAACCTTTGAGTGGTATAAACAGACCTGTTTTAGCCTGGATTTGGACATAGAGGCCTGTCTCACATTTTCAGAAAGATGGTTCCAGATTTATGTAATCTAAATTAATCTAAAATGAATCTGCTAAAAGTGTTCCCTCAAACCATGTTAAAAGTACTTTCTACTTTTCAGTCCAGTTCAAAAATGTAGTCGAGTATAAAACTCTCATATGTAGAGAAGGAAAAGGAAAAAGTGAATGTAATGTCTAGTGACTAGTAATAAAGTACTGCTTGTTATTTTTACTCATTAAACAGAAAGTTATATTTTTAAGGTCAGACTAGACTCTAGTCTGACCTTAAAAATATAACCTTCTGTTTGACCTAATCTGAGTGATCTGACCTAATTACAGCAATAATATATGTACTATTTTTCAGTTGAAAAGCACAGTCCCTATCCTTAGTTTACCTCACCTAACCTGTAGTGCACTTGTAACTGCTGTTTTTCAGACTCCAGCATCTCTGTTTTGATCATCAGCACGCACATCAAAGCTAATATGTCTTAGCACAGCAGGATCACATTCCTAACTTCAGTTCAGCCATGGGCCAATTACTGTTGCTTGCTACAGAAGCAGATTGAAACTGTGTGGACAATACTTAGGGTAAAATTGCTTTGTTTTTCCTGTGTGGCACAATAACATCGTTTGGACCCATAAAAAGCCCAAAGTGTTTGTAATGTTTGTCCTACAAGTTCACACCTTGTTGACAACAAGCCCCACAAAGTTCATGAGGTCTAACTGCGCTAAGCTGTGCACAGTGTTAAGTCTTCATTAAAGAGGAAATTTAGCAAAGACGCTTTTAACTGCCTAAGAGGCTAATGATTTGTGATATTACTTTCTGTGATCGGCTTTTGAAAGGGCAACGCGTGGCTTTTCCCCTCTTATAAATAGTATCAAATAGTTTACTTTTAGCTAAAAATAACATCTATAAGGTCAGAAATATTGATAATTCATTAATATATATCTGTGATTCTTGAGAAGTAGGACAAAATGAAAGAAATTAAACTTTTTCAAAAGCACAGTGCATTTATCAATCTTGCCAGCAAGATGAAGATTTTTATGTGTTCACAAATCCATCTTGTTAGGCTACCGCTGATTCTGTTCGCACAGTGGTTTAACGGGCCAATCACATGGCATTTAGGGCGTGACTGGAACCAATCACAGAGCAGCATTCGGGTTTTGGCGGCAGTCAAAACAACCTGAACCAAAACAAACATGGCGGCGCCAACAACCTTACTCCAGCCATAAAAGATCAAGATCAACCTACACATCTTGTTCCGCCCCGCCCACGTTTGCCTCTTTTTGCCAAAGATCAGAACTTCCGTTGTAATCGCACTTATAATTGAGAGGGAACTCCCTTAGGTGGAGAACGAGGGAAAAGTCTTGTCGCTAAAATATTCTATAAAGTAGATTGATTTGTGTAAAATGTCCAACGTCTTGCACTCTGCACCAACAAGTCACAGATTCCTTGGGCGGCCTGAAAATGTGTTTTTAGTCTGTGTAAAACTTATTTTCTCTCGAGGTTGGCCGTCCTATGTTTACTAATACAACCGGTCAAGAAGGATTACGGTGGCGGTGCCACTTTGGCACAGTTTTTTTTCTTTTTTTCCCTCAGTTCTAGAGAACAGACTTCGCTCTCGCCCGCTGCACCCACTTTCTGCCCACCAGGGGGCGTGCACGCGCCAACAATTCTGGAGGAAAACAATAACTGCATTGCTCTTATTTTATGAGAAATAACATTATATAAAAGACTGTTTTGTTTTTCAGAATAGCACACAATGACGCTTTGTTCATTTTTTGGATGAGAAAGGTCCAACTGATGTGTATCTGAAAACTTACAATAAAGAGTTTTTAAACAGTAAACAGAGTTTACAAAAACACATGTTTTTCCTTATTAAACATAGCACTTTAGGGTGTTTCCCTTTCATTTTCCAGCTGTGACCAGCTGGAAAATGATTCCTGAGGTCACTGACCTCAGGAATATTTACAATGTTTTACATATACATTTTTCTAAATGTTTCCAGGCCGTGAGCAGTAATGCTGCGTCCAGAACATGTTTAGGTAACAACAGCACAACAACACAACAAATGGGGACCCTCAGAAATGTTATGAACTGTATAAATGAGGTTTTTGAAAAAGTTTGTAAATGAACACTACACTTTAGATGTAACTATTTCAATTATAATATTTAAAACATATTTTGCAAGAATTTGCAGTATTTTTGAGCGATTCTCAAAAATCATATATTTTTGTGAAATCTTATTCATGGGTTTTGCTTCCTATTTTATGCAACATTTAGGGGAGTTTTTCCAGATTCCAACATGTAATATTTAGTTTTAAATTGTTAATCTCTATGGCAACGGTCTTATATTTTCATAATTCTGAAAAGTATGTGTGATATGTATTATCTGTGAAAAGCAATATTTACAAAAACAAATGCCATGTTCTAAATGGAGTAGTATTAGGAACAGAAAGGACCTTGCACACACCTTGCTGAGCCTGAATGGGCAGTAATCCAGACTGTTCAGGTGGGAGCTGGCAAGTTCTTGCTTGTCATTTTTGCAGTGTTTTGTGCTCACAGCATGACTTTTGCCTCCATAACTCTTTAATAACTCTTTAATCTTCTTAATTTTACATTTATAATACGTTTATTAACAACAGCCCCCGTTTGTGTTTTCCCCCCTCACTGCAAAAGTAGTTAGCAACCAAGGATGCTGTTGTTGTTGTTGTTGTTGTTGTGGTGGTGGTGGTGGTGGTGGTGTTACTTTTAATGGCAGTTGGCAGCCAGTTGTGTTTTATGCCCCAAAAAAACTCTAGTGAAAACCTTTGTTTACACTATAAAATGCTAAATACCGCCCTTTCCCTGCATGTAATTAGTCAAGATTTCACCACGTCCTCCACAGCCTTAGCTTTCACTAAACACAGCACCCAATGTCTTGAAAAATCACTTGTATCCAGCCAACACTAGATGGCAGTGTAATCCTTCAATCAAAACCATAACACATACATTTTGAGCTTTTATCAGAAGTAAAAAACAAGTCAAGATGATGTTATTTGCCCTGAAAAATGCCAAATTGACAACGGTACATTTAATAAACACACAAAAATAGTGCTTATGAAAAACAAATCCATGCAAAGCTTCCACATGTGTGCCCTGTGTGTGTCTGAACCCCTGCACCACCCTCACAGTGCACCATGTGGTCAAACTGGCCTTTGGTGTCACCTTGAGTCACCGGGCGTCCTGGATACTCATTCACTGTTCCCCTCGCCACAGTACACTGCACAGTACACTGCACAGTACACTGCACAGTACACTGCACACATGCTCAGCACCAGCAGCACCACAGAGCCTTACGACACAGGTGAGTCTGGACATGCACCCAACTATTCTCTGTGAGGCCTGGAAGTAGTTTGATTTATGTAAGGAGACTTCGGGACTGTGAGCTTTGGTTATTAAACGACCTCCAGCACAGTGGACTTATCTGCTTCAAACTGTTTCTAATTGGATAATCATGACCTTCTGTACATGCTTTTCTATCCAGTTTCCTGACAATTTATTCATGCTCTTCTGATCTCCTTCAAAGAACAACGATTTCACCTTGTTTTCTTGTCTGAGTGAACATTTGCTTCTACAACCATATGCAATGTATTTTGAACGTGTACTTGTTCATTGTGTACTTGTTCATCGTGTACTTGTTCATCGTGTACTTCATGTGTGTGCGATTGCAGGACAGGGAAACAAAGAAGACAGCCCTTTTCTCAACAATGCCGAGGCCGGAGGAAAAAATAATGACTACTATGACAGGAATCTGGCATTGTTTGAGGTTTGCATCTTTCGTTTACAGCCTTGTTTTTCTGTGCATTTTACAGAAAGGATTTTAGTTACACTTTTATCTTTTAAAAGTCAAATTTATAATGATTATTTGTGTTTTTATTTGTTTGTATAGGGAGTTTAATGCATATTTTCTTGATCTGTAAAGCACTTTGAACTACTTTCCTCTGCAAATGAACGTTTCCCTTGTATCCAATCTTAAAAACTCACTTCATATCCATCTCTGTTTCGGTGCTAGGAAGAGCTGGACATCAGGCCCAAAGTCTCCTCATTCCTCAGCCGCCTGGTCAACTACACTAGTATCACGCAAGGAGCCAAGGAGCACGAAGAGGAGGACATCCCAGAGTCTTTACGCCGCCACACACCCAAGGTACACTGGCTCCATTCTATTCATATAATGCCATCTTTCATTTCCTCTACATTTTCGATTAACACTTGTTGATTGATTGCCTCTGAGCGCACACTGAAGTTGAGGCCGTGCACGATCTAGGTTATACTCAGAAGCTAGTGTTATTGAACGACCTTTAACACGTACTGCAGTCGATAGAATGGATCAATGGTGAATACGTGTCCCTCTAACGCTTGCTCTGCTCTCTTTCAGTCCCCCAACATGGGCACTCTGATGGGGGTCTACCTGCCATGCCTACAGAACATATTTGGTGTCATTCTGTTCCTTAGATTGACCTGGATAGTTGGTATGGCCGGCGTCATGCAGTCTCTTCTGATCGTCCTGATGTGCTGCACTTGTGTTAGTATACCAGGGATGATTGAATAAGATGAATAATTAGATCAGATTTTTGCTGTTTATATGCACAAAATATATCTGATTAGCAAAAACAACATTATTATTCAGCCTAAATCTTGGAAAACAAAACGCGCTGAATTTTAAAATAACACATTTAATTTTGTCCTTCATTTGTGTTTTTCCATAATAATTATGGAAAAACACAAATGAAGACAAATGACAATTATTGTCCTTGTCAAAATCTGCAAAGGTTTGAACAATCAGAACGAAATCATGTTTCTCACATCAGATGAAATTTGAATAACCTGATAACTCCAGAGATCCGATCATGATCAGACTTTTGGAGTGCATTTTAACATAGCCAGTGAAAGAAAAGCATGCTTACATGTCGGGCTGAGCTGCCATATATCTTCATTTGCTTTGGAGGTAATATTGAATTTGATGTATTGTGGTACAATTGCATGAGTAGACAGATATTACAGCTCAAATCTAACCACTTAAATGGGAGAGGAAAAGGAACTTATAAATTAGATGGCCTGACATAAGTACAACTATTATAAATGTCACCGTTAAATATTTTCTCCACCATCACGTTACATTGCCAATTATATTTTTATGCAAATTTCCCCTTTTGTGATAAACATTTTAGGATATATTGCCATGCCTATTTACAAGCATACTAAAAAAGTCAAACTACTAAAAAGTAAGAATGCATGTTTTTAAAGTTTAATAGTACAATAAAACCCCATAATGAAAGTTAATTTATTGAGCATGAATAAATGTTTTTATTTTGGTTTATGTGTTGGTTTAAATCTTACACGGTGATGCTTTAAATATTCATGGATCTATCTTACTTTACAGTATTTCTAATTGATCCTCTTGGTATTACAGTCCTCTAATGGTGTTTTCTTGTTATCTTTGCAGACAATGCTCACTGCCATATCTATGAGTGCCATCGCAACAAATGGAGTTGTTCCAGGTACTGCAAGTCAAATTTAAGACTTTAAAATGTATTTTCATGTTTGTCCACAAGATGGCAGCGTCGTGCAAGTGTTAGTAGTAGATGAGTAATATTCTTGCTGTAAGAGTTTGTTTGCTCTGTTGTTGTTTTAGCTGGTGGATCATATTTCATGATTTCACGTTCTTTGGGCCCAGAGTTCGGAGGAGCTGTTGGCCTGTGTTTCTACTTGGCCACCACATTTGCTTCCTCTATGTATATTCTTGGAGCTATTGAAATTTTTTTGGTTAGTTCACAAGCATTCTTCTTGCTTTGTCCAAATGCGCCAGTTCACTTCTATTTTATGAGCCTATTATTTCTGTCTTTTTTTTTTAGAAATATCTTGTCCCCCAAGCAGCAATCTTCCATGCTGCCGACCACCATGGAACTGACAGTGCCACCCTAAACAACATGAGAGTGTATGGATCCATTTGCCTGAGCCTGATGGCTGTAGTGGTTTTTGTGGGCGTCAAATATGTCAACAAGTTGGCCTCCCTCTTCCTCGCCTGTGTTATTATCTCAATTGTGTCGATCTATGCCGGAGCAATCAAATCTACAAGCCATCCTCCAGAATTCCCGTAAGTCAGAGGAAGAGGCTGTAAAAACAAGCCATTGGCCTCCAAAACAGGAAATGGAATCTTTAGCATGTTTTGGATAAATTCAAAATGCAGTTGTGTTCTATTTTAAGCTTGTTATCATCATTGCTTGTCTTTTTGCTTTTTCTAAGAATCTGCATGCTGGGAAATCGGACTTTGGTGAGCAACAAATTCGATGTGTGCGCCAAAACTGTAACGCAAGACAATGAGACGGTGCCCAGTCAGCTATGGGAGCATTTCTGTACCCCCGGCAACCTGAGCAATAGTCAGTGCGATGATTACTTCCTTCAGAACAATGTGACACAGATTCAGGGCATCCCAGGTCTGAGCAGTGGGATCATCAGTGGTGAGACTTTTGTTAAAAAGGGAACAAACGTGGATCAAATTTGTTGAGAAAAACAATAATGTATTTTCCCCATTATAGACAACATGTGGAGCAACTACATGTACAAGGGACAGGTCCTTGAAAAGACAGGACTTCCATCTGAGGATGCTCATGGGGGCCTAGATAAGGTGTCCATGTATCTGACAGCCGATATCGCCACATCATTCACTCTACTAGTTGGAATATTCTTTCCTTCTGCCACAGGTATGCAACTGTCATCATTGTAAACAGGTATCATCATATGCTATTATGACACTTACACAAAATATATATATTTTTCTGTCTGTAGGAATCATGGCAGGCTCTAACAGGTCTGGTGACCTGAGGGATGCTCAGAAGTCCATCCCAGTAGGAACCATATTAGCCATTGCCACTACGTCTTTTGTTTGTATCCTTGTTCGTCCAGTGCACTCATTTTCTCTCTCTAGTTTAGAAAAATGCTCAAGGTTTTTCTTGACTTCTGGTTTTAAGATATAAGCTTTGTGGTTCTTTTTGGGGCATGCATTGAAGGTGTTGTTCTTCGAGACAAGTAAGATCTGAACTATTCATCGTAAACAAATTGTATTCAAGTTGTAATTTTGTAATTGAACAAACCACACATCTGTTTAAGAAACATCGCTGTTCTGTTTCAGATTTGGGGATGCAGTGAATAATAACTTGGTGGTGGGCACTCTGTCTTGGCCGTCTCCCTGGGTTATTGTGATTGGCTCTTTCTTCTCCACGATTGGGGCTGGTCTGCAGACCCTCACCGGAGCACCTCGACTCCTGCAGGCCATTGCCAAAGACAACATCATCCCTTTCCTCAGGGTACACTTCTGTTATTACACCCACTTCATTTGAATACAAATGTGTTTGCCAGAAAATGTGAAGCACTATAAGACGACTTTTCTAATAAATAGTCTGAAGATAGTAAAAAGCTTCTATCATTTTGAAGCCAAACTTTGTGTTTTCATGACTCACTCACCCAACATCTCAACATCTGGGCCGAATCTAATAAGATTGCTGTAATTGCATCATCATGTGTCAGGTATTTGGCCATGGGAAGACAAATGGAGAGCCCACATGGGCCCTGCTGCTAACGGGACTGATCGCTGAGCTGGGGATATTGATTGCCTCGCTGGATATGGTAGCTCCTATACTTTCAATGTGAGTAAACAGGCACATGCAAATGGAACGCTGGGCATGCAAAACTAGTTTCCGTGCATCCACATCCCAGTGTTTATATTGACAAGTTAAACATGGTTCCTTTTGCAGGTTCTTTTTGATGTGCTATCTGTTTGTTAACCTGGCCTGTGCAGTGCAGACCTTGTTGCGAACCCCAAACTGGAGGCCAAGATTCAAGTACTATCACTGGTGAGGGAGGTGTTTTTTTTAATGTTTTAAATACTGGTACATAATATATAAAGAGCAACACTAAGCGGCACACAATTTTGAAGTGGAAGGAAAATTATTCATAATTTCCAGATATATATTTGTTTTTAGTAAAAAAACTTAAAAGTGCGGAATAGAAACGTAATCAACGAACAACTGCTTTGATGTTGCTTGATGGTTCCTGAAAGATTGAATGTTGAACAAATGATTCAATAGAGTCCATTGGCGTGAAATCTAATCTCAGGATAAATGTGGCAGTTCTGTGAAGGCCACAGAAGTTTGTTAAGAGAATGTTGGGCAGCAAACAGCATCATAAAGTCCAAGGAACTCACCAGACAGGTCAGGGATAAAGTTGTGGAGAGGGTTGTGAGCAGGGTTAGGTTATAGAAATATTTCCAGAGCTTTGAACATCTTACGGAGCACTGTACAATCCCTCTTCTGGAAATGGAAAGAGTATGGCACAATTACAAACCTACTAATCTGGCTAAGAGTGGCAGGAAGAACAGCCATAAAAAAGTCCTGTTTGATGTTTTCCAAAAGTCATGTGGGGGACACAGCAAACATGTGGGAGAAGATGCTCTGGTCTGATCAGACTAAAACTGACCTTTTTGTGAGGTGGAAAACCAACAGGACACACCATCCACACTGTCAAACATGGTGGTGCAGCATCGTGATGTGGGGCTGCTTTTCTTCAGCAGAGACAGAGAAGCTGCTGATGGGAAGATGGATGGAGCCAAATGCAGGGAAATCTGTGAAGAAAACCTGTTGGCATCTGTAACAGACTTGAGACTGGGGCAGAGGTTCACCTTCAGCAGGACAATGACCCTGAACATAAAGCCAGAGCTACAATGGAATGGTTTAAAACAAAACATTTCCATGTGTTAGAAAGGCAAAGTCAAAGTCTAAATCTAAATCCATCAAGAATCTGTGACAAGATCTGTAAACTGCTGTTCACGAACGCTCCACATCAAATTTGACTGAGCGTGAGCTGTTTTCCAAAGAAGAATGGGCAAAAACATCTGCCTGTAGGTGAGCAAAGGTGATAGAGATAAATATGAAAAGACTTGCAGCTGTTATCGCAGCGAAAGGCAGTTCCAGGAAGTATTAACTCAGGGGCCCTGAATACTTTTGCACTACTTTTTTGTTTTTTTAATCTGAAACTAATGAATAATTTTCCTTGTGTGCCACTTTGTGTTGTTCTTTCACAAAAAATGCCAATGCAATTTATTTAATTTGTGGTTGTGATGGGACAAAATGTGGACAAGTTCCAGTGGTACAAATACTTTTGCGAGCCACTGTAGAGCCACAACAGATGAAACTCCTCTTTTTTCTCCATATAGGACATTGTCATTTCTTGGAATGAGCATTTGCCTGGCTCTGATGTTCATTTCCTCTTGGTACTATGCCATTGTGGCCATGGGTATTGCTGGGATGATCTACAAGTACATTGAATACCAAGGGTAGGTGTTATTTGCATTGGAATTTGACGTCAACTACAACCATAATAACCTTTTTATGAGCATTGATTTGCATTTTTTGTTTGTGTTTACCAGGGCTGAAAAGGAGTGGGGTGATGGCATAAGAGGACTTTCTCTAAGTGCTGCACGTTATGCCTTGTTAAGATTGGAGGTCGGACCCCCACATACCAAAAACTGGAGGTACAGCTATTTATAGAACAAAGTGATATTAATTGTATTTGGTGCTTTATGATTTAAAATATTCATTTTTGGAATAGCACTTTGTCCAGACATACTTTACACACTTATGTGTATTAAACCAGATGGTGATAATTTTATAACCCTGGTTGTATTATTGTTGTTTCTTCTGAAACGGAAAACAAGGCACTTTAACATGTCTATTTTCATTTACAGACCCCAGTTGCTGGTCCTGTTGAAGTTGGATGAAGACCTGCATGTGAAATATCCCAGGATGCTCACCTTTGCCTCCCAGCTGAAAGCAGGAAAGGGCCTCACCATTGTGGGAACAGTCATACAAGGAAACTTCCTTGATAGCTTTGGTGAACTGCAGGCTGCTGAACAGGTGCCTAAAAAAGCATGTCCAATTTTTACTTTTGTACTCATTTTTAACCATTCAATTATTTCCAGGCTGTTAAAAACATGATGGAGATAGAACGGGTCAAGGGTTTCTGTCAGGTTGTGGTGGCAAATAAGGTGCGAGAAGGCATCGTCCATCTCATCCAGTCCTGTGGTCTCGGGGGCATGAAGCACAATACTGTGGTCATGGGCTGGCCCTATGGCTGGAGACAGAGTGAGGACCCACGTGCTTGGAAGACCTTCATCAGTAAGTTGTTTTACTCAGTGCAGTACTGGTTTATTTGTAATAAGATGTGTTTTTACACGTGATTGCATTTGTCCCTCTCAGACACTGTTCGCTACGTTACTGCTGCTCATTTGGCTCTGATGGTGCCCAAAAATGTGTCGTTCTATCCAAACAACCACGAGCGCTTCATGGACGGCAACATTGACGTGTGGTGGATTGTCCATGATGGAGGGATGCTGATGCTGCTACCATTCTTGCTGAAGCAACATAAAGTAATAAATAGCTCTTATATTCTTACTTTAAATTGATTCCACTACCTAACCTGTTTTTTTATTGCTAGGTTTGGAGGAAATGCAAAATGCGCATTTTTACCGTAGCACAAATGGACGACAACAGCATCCAGATGAAAAAAGATCTGGCCACCTTTCTTTACCAGTTAAGAATAGAGGCTGAGGTGGAAGTTGTGGAAATGGTACGTTTTAATTACGACAATTAAAAACTACACCTAATCAAAACATGGCTTGAAGTTCTAAACTTTAAAATGTGTACTTCAGCACGACAGTGACATCTCAGCGTACACATATGAGCGGACACTAATGATGGAGCAGAGATCACAGATGCTGAGGCAAATGAGGCTCTCCACAGCAGAACGACAGAGAGAAGTATGCAGAATTCGCCCGCTTTCTCCTTGACACATTCAATTTGAACATTTTCTGAGACTCTACTTGTTCTGTCAGGCCCAGCTGGTGAAGGACAGACACTCTTTGGTGCGCATGGGCAGCTTGATATCGGACGAGGAAGAGGAAGTGTTTGAAGCCCCACCAGAGAAGGTTCACATGACATGGACAAAAGAGAAGGCGGAGGCAGAGAGAAGAAAGAGGAACAATGCTCCTGAGAACTTTAGGGAGCTGATCAGCCTTAAACCGTGAGTTACACATGTGTATTCTTCACATTTCCAATTCACCCAGGAGAGTCTCAGAAGGAAACAAAGGGAAGCATTAGATGAACAAGCATATATTTGTAGAAGGGATGGAAGAAGAATGATGGGCAGTGGCAGACAGACATTGGTGTTAGGACAAGGAGCATGTGAGATCTGAAGAGGTGGAGGTAGCTGGGGGCTGCAATTAGGTATTTCAGTCTGAATGAATGCTTTGCTCAATTTTGTCTTCATAGATTTGATTATATAGTTTACGTGCAATTTTATCTCTCATTTTTATCCTGCAGAGATCAGTCCAATGTCCGACGAATGCACACAGCAGTGAAGTTGAACGAGGTCATCGTGAACAGGTCACATGATGCTCGGTTAGTTCTCCTCAACATGCCGGGACCTCCCAGGAACAGCGACGGTGATGAGAATTGTATCCTTTGGCTGGACTGAACTACTATATTTTGTTGTATTTACGCTGTTTCATGTGAGGTACATAGATCCCGGACTGCTTGGTGTTGTGCGTTTCTTGACTCTGCTCTTAGACATGGAGTTTTTGGAGGTGCTGACCGAGGGGCTGGAGAGAGTGTTACTGGTCAGAGGCGGAGGTCGCGAGGTCATCACTATATACTCATGACCAGCCCACTTCCTTTTAGAACAGACTGCATTCTGCCTGAGCTGCTGTGGACTTCAAACTGTAAAGCGATGGGAAATTAATTGTCTTTTTTTTAGAATTGACAACAGCAGTATTCTATTTTTTCACAGTTTTAACATTTATTGCAAATCAAAGCTATCTTAACATTTCAGAAATGAAATCATATTTTGATCAATGAGGCAACTGTCGACAGTATTATAAAGTTCCATATGAAAGGACTAGTGTTGCACCATTTTGTAGTGATCGTTTATCACTTGTAGTGTCACATGAACTCCTTTGAATTTTAAAGCACACTTTTTTTATTTATTTATTTATTTTTCTATAAACTGTTCCCTGGACATTGCAAGTGTTATTGTAAATATTATATGTAATAATGATTCATAGTTTTGCTGACATGCTTGCTTGACATGGCCTTCCATATGTGGAAGCTACAAAATAGCATCTAATCAAGATATGTTTATTACCGGAAACCATGTTTGTTTCTATGTCAAAAATACAGTCTTGAGAATTTGTTTGTTTGTTTTCCTTTTTTAAATTAATTATTGTTATTCTCTTGAAACACACATGAACTGCAGCTGCACAACAAACTGTGACAATTTAAGGGACTATATTTTAATCAATTGATCACACACATAGGATACAAACAACAGTAGTTTGTCAGTCATTACAGTAAAGATAAAGTCAAAAGAAGTGGGACTGCAGATAAAATGATGTGTGGAACAGATAGTTGATTTTGATCAGATGACACACGTGACACAGAGGGATGGCCGGCTGAGCCTGGGTGCCTCAGCTCCAGTCTGCAGGGGTTCAGCACTTCCTCCGTGCTGATCTGCATCTCACTGGGAGGCTCCTTGATCATTTTGTCACGGACCTGTTGAAATATATTATATATTGACATTGCTTTTTTCCTCAAATGGTTAAATGCATAATAAAGCTTTTCACCATTTCCACTGCCTCAAAAACTCTCAAGAAGTTCAGACGAAGAACCTTCGCCAATTCCTGTTCACTCCAGTTTCTTCGCAGTAATTCCTGGATCAAGGCAGGATACTTTGATACATCCTCCAACCCCTGAGGGAAGCTAAAGATAGACAAATACACATCCAGCCCTTTAGCCATTACATTTGCTCAAATAATAATGCTTATAAAAAGGTTGGTATAATGCATGTTTTAGTTTTAGTAACCCTAACCCTCTTGCATTACTGAGTTCATACCTTTCAGCCCCCTCAAAGTCACTACCAATTCCTATCGAATCTGCACCGATTATCCTCTTAATATGATCAAAATGGTCTGCATGAAAAAACAAAAAAACAAATGAATACAACATTCAACAACAATTCAAAATATAAATGAGCTAATATTAAATAAATAAATAAATGCTCTCACCAGCCACCATAGATATGTTTGCCTTCTTTTTACAGGAAATGAAATTGGAATGGAAATTGACCATAATAAGACCCTGGTTGTTTTTCTGAGGGGAAATACACATTGACGTTACAGATACATGTCCATAAAACAGTACTATTCCTCAAGAGAAGAGGAATATTTCACACAGCATCAGTGATATCCATTAGGACTATTTGTTATTTGTTGCTGTGAGGGAAAGAGCATCTTGAGTGTCACTGACATGGAATAAACCCATCAATTCAATAAAAAAGCTTTTTTCAAAGCATGATTGTCAGCTCAGTTTTCTTACCAGTTTTTCCAACAGCCAGTCTGGTACATTGCGCCCATTGCCACACACAGTATATGAAGACGAGTGGCTGAAAATGACAGGCGCCTTTGACAGATCCAGCACTGCTTGAGCTGTTCCCCATGAAGTGTGGGAGAGGTCTATGATCATGCCCAAACGGTTCATCTCCTTCACTACAGCCTAATAACACAGACAAGTATTTAGTGTATTAAGGTAAGAAAGATGTAACAAGCTGGAATTGATTTGATACATGTTAACTTACTCTTCCGAAAGATGTCAAACTGTCATTCTTTCTTTGATAAAATTTATAAAGCTTTGACGATGATTCCGCCCTGTGTAGAATAACGAGCACTGTTTTCAGAAATGTAGCATAGCGTGGACGTACCTATGGAACTAGTTTGCATGGATATGTAAATATGTATATTTGCAAATTTTGTGCAATAAAGTTTAATTTAGGAAACAGGAAATGAAATCAATTCTTATTATTATGCGCTTACAGTTCTTACTAGTGACATGGTGAGAATGATATAGGAATAATATGCAGTTTTGTTTTCATTAGATCAGTCCAACAGAAATATAGAGAATAAACACATTACCACGGTGTGTTGCATGTGTGTGTGAGAGCCATGGAGCGGACCCCGAGCTGGTAAAACATCCGCAGAGCTGGTAGGCTGCTGTCTATGGAGTGACCTCCCTCGATACTCAGCATGAAGGCTATGCTGCGATTCTGATGTGAGTTTCTCAGTTCTACATTGACGAAAGATTGATGAGCTATAAATGGAGTATCACGCCATTACAAATATAACAAGTGTAATATAAATATGGAGACCCTTGGTGGATGTGACCAGCTCAAAGTCTTTATACATTGTGCATAGGCGTCTGAGCACATCTATTTGTTCCAGTGTGAGCCTCACAGCATCTTTCTCCTGAGCGCCACACAACACGTACACGGAAAACATCTGGCAATAAAAGAAGCATTAAGAACATCTGAAAATTACAATTATGTATATATATTAAGTTATCTTTAAAAAAAAAAATGTATATTGCTACCTGAGCCTGGACATGACCAGCACGGAAACGGTTGATGTCAGTTGCAATTTTGCTCATATTATGGAGGTCAATTTTGTTCACATTGTTGTTATAGAGTTTTCTCAGCTGAAGAGCAAGATCATTGTGACTGACACAAGATGTAATAATTTGTATTAGATTAGTTGAGTTTAGTTGAGATAAATGTTTTTCTTAATAAAGATCTTACCCATCAATAAGAGGGTATTGAGACATAAGAACTCTCACTTTTTCTTCTTCTTCTGAATGGCCATAAATCCAGGAGCACAGGGACAAAAGGATGATGCACTGCAACTGGGACATGGCTCGACAGCTGTAACCTTATAAAGTTAAATATTACATAGAAAAAGACAATCATGTTTCAAAATGTGATCCAAACGCAAAACCAATCAGTACCAAAATCCACACAGAAACATTTCATTTACAGTTTCACAATAAGCCCACCAAAACAATATATATATATATATATATATATATATATATATATATATATATATATATATATATATATATATATATATATATATATATATATATATATGTTTTTCACTTACCGCTGGCTCGTTGCAAAGTGTTGCTGTCTACTTCACTGAACAACTGGACACACACTGCGAACTTTCCGAGTGTCTAGTGTGCGTGCAGGCGTGCGTTCAGGCGTATGTCGGGGTATCCTGGACTCATACAGGCGTGCGTGCGGAGGCGTGTGTGCGTGCGGAGGCGTGTGTGCGTGCGGAGGCGTGTGTGCGTGCGGAGGCGTGTGTGCGTGCGGAGGCGTGCGTGCAGCGCCGTCTTCCTGCCACTGTATATCTAACCTATGCTTGGTCAAACTTATCTTCATCTTATCATGCAAGGCTCCAAAGCATTCGGTTGCTCGCTGATGCCATCTTCTGGTGACTACATGCCTTGTCCAACCAAAACAACATTTCCTGTTACATTGAAATATATTTGTTTTAAAGCTATTAGTCTATATAATTTTCAACAGAATAGTGAATTTAAACTAGAATGTATTAATTACATTAGCCGTTTTCAAACAACATTGTAGTAGACCTACTAAATCCCAGTGACTTCGGGCCTTATGCATTTACTAAATTGACATGTGTGGGCCGGTGTGGGCTTGCTCTTAACCTCACAGTCACACGCATAGGGCCCATGCATTAAGGGACACGGCCCTCCCACTTTTCACAGCAGCTGCTCGTCACTATGAGACCTGACCTCACTATGCTGCTCTGACTCTTGTCTATTGCAGAGCGCAAACTCCCATGAAACTGACTCTTTGAATGGAACTCTCTAAGTTGTGGGCTCCTTGAGTCGGAGTCTTTCCTCCGCACTGGAGAGGCCAGAGCCTTTAGGGCCCAATGTGCAGGGCAGAGGAGGAATCACAGACACACATCCAGACCTTAGGCAGAGGAGATATTTAGCTTTTGGGGAGTTTGATATCGTCCCAATGCGTTCAAGGAGAATTTAAACACAAAGCATGTTAAATCTGGAGGATTAATTTACCGCGAGGCTCATTAGCACTGGAGAACTGCAGCGCGTGGACCTTTCTGATTGTTTCATTCACATAACTGTCTCTAATATGATTAAATCAGGCATATAGTTAGTACATGTCTCAACTTTAGTGTTGGTTTACTTGGTTATTAGAATGAGAAGGGAAATGCAGGAGAGAGAGAGAACAGGTTTTAGATTGTGATGATGAAATGTATATTGTCCTCAAAGTTATGAAAGTAATGACATTCAATAACATTCGGCTGTATTGAATGGAGCATTATGTTTTATCATGGAAGATTCTGATTATGGTATAAAGAATAAATAAATAATCTTCACCTCACTGTCTTCAAAAGAGATTCTAAGCAGGGAGAAAAGATGGTTTGAAAAAGGAGTTAAATAGGCTATTTTTGTTAAAAAAGAAAGGCCTTCTTTAAACAGGAATGATTGATTGATTGAGTGATTAATTGATTGATTGATTGATTGATTGACTGATTAAGATTCAATCTTCCTGTGGTTTATTTGAATCCCTGGAGAGGTAGACGTACAGGGCATTCGGACACTAATCAGGTGCTCAGGGTGAGTGAGCCAGGGACACAAAAGGGAGACTAATAGCCCATTAAAGGACTGATAGTAAACAAGAGGCTAGCCTGATAGAAAACCAAGAGGTGTAAGTTTCTGTTGAAACAAATAACATTTTCTTCTACTTCAGGAGGGCCCGCCTGGTGGGCAGGGCTTATCAAAAAATAGAATAAATATCTGAGTTCCTGGTCTAAATTTGCAAATTGACAATGACTCTTGGATGAGAGTCGAAACGTTTTGTTTGAGTCCAGATGACTTCAACTGAACCTTTTTCTACAATGGAACTCTCCTGGATGAATGAGGGACTACACCGGTACACAATATAACTTTAACACCTGTGATGGAGCTGCTTGTTGACTTAGATCTGACTTCTTGCCTAGAATGTATTCCTAATGGCATATGCTTTTTCTATGGAGACAAGCAGTGGCCCCTCCAGGAACAGTTACAATTCAGATTTGTGGAGAGGTGAAAATAAGGATGCTGAAACAAAGGACTTTAGAAAAAAAAGGGTTTCCACTTTCATCCAAAAAGTCATCCTCAATCTGTGGACCTAACCTGAGAGCTCAGATATTTATCTTACTCTGAGCTGTGTAAGCCCTGCCGATTGGGTGGAATCTCATGATAATAGCCTGTCCTGTTTTAAGTTTCGCCTGAAAAGAATCTTCTTTGTTCCCCTAACAGCCTTGTAATGGGCCATAGAAAATGCTGTTGTACACAACCAGTAAATTGAACTTTAAACCTCCATCATGGCAAAAGAGGGATTCTATTATTTAACAAAAATAGCCTCCTTAACTATCAACTATTAAAAGTCTGTAGTGTTGTGTAGTGAGGCTCTGTCTAAAGCACAGACTGAATATTTATGTCTGAGAGAAGTGCAGTAGAAGGAGAGCCTCTGAGCAAAAGGGAACATAAACCTACACCTATGATGAAATATGATACAATGTGTTTAAAAATGTCCTGGGGCTGACTTGAGACACCATTGCTCACACTAATGTTAAGTGCTATGACACATAATGCCCTGCATTCACATTATTAAAATTAAATAGCAATGGAAATTGCTGGCTCCAACATGTAAAAACATGGGAACTTTTTGTTGCTATGTCCTGAGGCAGGTACCAGGTGTCAGGCAGGCCACAGCTCGTGCTGTCGCAGAGGTAAAACCTCAGGGCTGAGAGGAGTTCAGAGAGGCCATGGATCAGAACTATTGGTCGTCCTCAAAGAAATACTGGCAGACCGTCCGATGCCTTGAGGGTGAAGCAGTGCTTCACCAACACTATTTACAGTGAGGGTGGCGAAGTGTTGACTTCTACTGGGGATGTTGTCAAAACGGTGGGAGGAATACTTCTTTCCACCTGAGGAGGAAGCAGAGACTGAAGACTCAGAGGCAGCCCAAAGTGCTGTAGACAAGCAGAGATGAAAAAACACACATAAAGTAAAACATGAGAAACAGCTAAAATTGAATTGAAAGCCAGTTACAAACATGCAGTTTAAAAAAAATTAGATATTGGGCCAATCTGTAACTAAGGGATAGGCTGTTCCACAGTCTGGGGGCAGCAGCAGAGAAAGCCCTGTCTCCTCTGGTTTGAAATGTCAGCGTAATCCCTCATGTGTCCAGGAGTGTTCAATTATTCAGTTGTAGTCATTTGGACTTTGTTTTTTGAAATAAATAAATAAAAATAAATAAATAAATAAAAAACAGAGCCCAGATCTCTGGTTTGAAATGTGTCCTGGGCACATTCAGTGGGAGCAGGTCAGCAAAGCGCAGTGCTCTGGAGTGGACATGCATGGAAAAAAAAAAAAACTCAAATATAATGGGGCCATTCCATTTAAGCATTAAAAACAATTAATGGAATCTTAAAACTGATTCTGTAGCTGTCTGTTGGCCTGTGTGCTGGCAGGGACCTGTTGCCTGGGTGTGTTCCAACTACAGAGGGATCACACTCCTCAGCCTCCCCCGTAAGGTCTATTCCAGAGATCTGAAGAGGAGAATCCGACCGAAAATGGAATCTCAGATTTAGGAGGACCTGTCATGACGCACTGGACCAGCTCAATACACCATCGGGTGTTCAAGGGTTCATGGGGTTCATGAGGGTTTTCCCAACCAGTCCACATGCATTCACGCGCTTTGTGCATCTGGAGAAGGTGTTGTTGTCTCCTCTCTGCATTTCGATCCCTTTGTCACTGGTTCTGTTCAATGCTTTCATGAACAGAATTTCTAGTCTCAGTCAGGGGTTGAATTTGTCCAGTTGGAGGAACACAGGAGCTGATCTCTGCTGTTTGCAGTGATGTTATGAGGAAGACCTAGGACATGCTTGCAGGGACAATGCCTCTCAGCTGGACTGGGAACCCTGTGGATCTCTCCGGACGAGCTAGAGGGAGTGTGGAAAGGGAAGTCTGGCCCTTCCTGCTAAGAATGCTGCCTCCGTGACCCGACCCCATAAAGTGGGTGAAAATGGACAGTCGCTTTCAGGAAGAAGATATGTGAGTTGATTTGGTTCAGAGGATTGTGATCCCTGTGTGATTTGTACAAAGTAATCATAACTGTGATATTACTCTATCAGGACCCCCAACGCACTATGTTTCAGTTTGAACAATTCACTCAGAGCAGAAACTGAATGGAAATGTAAACTTCCTTATTCTTGAAAACAAGGGCTCATACTGTATGTGGTCTGGATTAGGGTTTCAAAACCATAGCTGGGGGGCCTTGCCTTGCTGATCTGAGCGTGGTTAAGGATCCAGGTGGTACAATGTTCTGTCCACCAGAGGCATGTGTCCTCTGTTTGGTTAGCAGGTGGCTAATATACCAAGGATACATTGGTGTAGCCTTCAATGATTTGAATTGGTGAAACTACCTTTAATGCACCATGATAATTTTAGAAAATCAAAAATAAGAGGATGGATTTAAATTGCTTTTGAATTAAAACATACTAAACACACAAACTAATTTAAATATATTATTTATTATTTATTATCTATTATTTATTATTTATTATTCATTATTTATTATTTAACCTTTAATTTTCTACCACTTGTTCCGCTCAGGGTTCCGTGGGTGACTGGAGCCTATTCTAGTGACTTTGGGCCTTAGGTGGGATACTCCCTGGACAGGGGCCAGTTCATTGTAGGGTTATTTAATGAAATAAAATTAAATACAATACATTGTTTAATAAAATAAAGTAAAATAATAAGTCCCCGTCCCGAGAAAGACCCCACCACCACATTATGTCCCCCCCCCCCAGAATCAGAATCAGAAAGGTTTATTGCCATTGTCAATGACTTTGGCATTAAGGTGCAACATACAACACTGAATAAAAAGTGTTGTAAAATATATTTTAAAAAAAAAGAGCATGCATACATTTTTTGAACGTACAAATAAAATAAAATAAACTTGGTCTGCATATATGCACAATTTACAGTTGGTCAGAATAGTGCAAAAAGTGGCACCCCCAGAATACATGTGACCCCCAGAATATTATGTGACCATCACACCCCCATTTGTATGCATTTTAATATATATTTGTGTGACTGCTCGTTCCCCCTAAAGCCTGTCTTTTTCGACTGAGGACAATTTACTTGGATTGGAATGAAATTACTTTGGAGGAACCAACTTTGGAGGCAAGGGAAGGTACTAGGCTTTGGGAAAAGCATACTTTGGCCAATTTTTATAGATTGTTTTACTGACCTTTTTTTTGTAATATATAAACATAATCATAGAAGCAATTTGTGTAATTCAGGACGGGGGAAATGTGTGCTTTTCTCTGACTGAATTTAACAACATTTAGATTTTTGGGCTTTGACAAGATCGAATTCAAATATTCTTCAGGACGTTAAGCCTTTCCCCAGCTGCTTAAGGCGAGTCCAGATTGATATTTTGTAGAACTCAAATCAGAGTGATATCAATCTGGCGTGAGCCAGGTTAGCCTAGTTATATAAATATGCCCAAATAAAAGGCAGGATGTTTTGATTAGATATTCAAGTTATTCTACCACAAAAACCTCAAACCTCCTTGCTTTGTGACAAAGACCTGAAATAAATGTTACATGCCTTTTTGTACAGTGGCTAGTTCAAGCGAGCTTCAAAAAGGTTAGACGCCCCTGGTCTAGATGAAAACTTAAGAGGTCTATATTTTCTGATTTACAGCAAAACATGTTTGTTGTTGTTAATATGGGTTCAAGAGTTCCCACTGTAAAAATGTATTTCATTTTTTTAATGTTGGGAAGCTAAAAACAAGAATCAAAACTTGACTACAGTTAATTTTATTTTTCACACTCAAATTCGACAGCCCTAAATGTTGGTTTTGTAAAGACTACCCTTTGATCAGGTACCAGTAAACATTTCACACTTCAAATATTTCATATATACATACCTCTTCTCAATATGTGTACACTGAAATGGAGAGAGTACACAGGTGTCACAGCTCACATTTGGGTGTGGTCATGTCGGAGACTATGCTTTCTGCCATAGGAGCTGGTGGTGCAGAATTGGTAAACTATAATATTAAAGTACAGAAAACTATTGTTTAGAGGTTGGGTCACTCTTTCTCTGTCTCCTTTTCTCTCTCTCTCCCTCACTGTCTCTTTCTCACTCTCTCTCTCTCTATGTGTTGGTAGCAGAAGCCAATCATCAATCGCTCTCACACATTTTCACACATGCATGGTGGCTGAAGTGTTTCACTCACTGACAGTATAAACTGGTCACAGCAGAAATCAACTGCCAACCCTTCATCTTAGAACAAGCACCTTAACCACAGTCATCCCAGGTATTCATTTGTATAGAACAATGAATAAACAATGGAGTAAACTAAGAACAGTTTACTTCAGTTTAGTCTTTATTTGAAGGACGAATGTACAGAGAGACATGAATTACATATTAAAACAGAGATGTTCTAAATTGTTTCCATGCAGTCCCAGCCATAGAGCCGATGGCAAGAATGTAGTGATCTTAGTCACTGCTGCAGTCCAATAAACAAAATACACTTTTTTTAACACCCACTAGAGGGCAGCAGTATTCTGGACAAGTTTTTCAGCGGATATGGATATGATTGTGAACCAAAAATGCATGTAAAAAAATATACATATAAAAATTCCAACTAAAATGGCCTCGAATTATAACTCAAATAATTTTCTAATGTGTTTATGTATTTCTACTTTATACCTACCACTTTATTGTAAATTATGTTTACCCAAATGCTAAGCGTCTGCTGCAAAATTCAATGGGATAATCTGCAATGTCTTCCGCGAGGCAGCTGGGGACATTTTGTTTCACTGAACTTTCTCATTTCTTGTGCCCTGGATGCTGGCAGCCCTGTAGTCAGCATTCATTATCGCCACTTACAGCTTTGACTTAAGCACGGCAATTACATCCTCAACTGCACTGATTAATCCAACATGGAGGCATTTCACAAAAAGACATTTTCAAGACACTTACCAGGGAGTAGCTGGGGCACGGCTTGTTTATGCTGATAGACCAGCCAGTCATATTGCAAATAATATGTTTTCACTGGCTGCTTAAGTGCTCTCCCAACCTCTTGTGTACACTGCAGAGAAAACAATGGACCATTGAGGGGAGTGATTAATTTGGCCTTTTTCTTTTGACATATATGGAAGTGTGTCTTGTCTCATGTTAAATATTGCAGTTTTTCTGTTGTTGGTTAACATCACTGCTCCCCACTTAACTGCTTAACCTTTTCTATTCTCTTGCAGCAATCACATAATCAATCACTGTCCCATTACTTGACACAGGCAGACAAAGTGTATTGAGAGTGAGAAAAAGCAAGAAGAATGCTGACTTGAGAAGGGCTAACACAGGCAAAAAACATAGCCCCAGTAAATATTCAATTTAAAGGATTCCGAGATAAGGCGGGTTGAAAAATTGAGGCAGCACCCCTTCTTCTAGATAAGAGAAGACGGAGCCATCTGGAGGCAGGGAGATAGCGAACTCCCACGCCATCCCGGAGACCTCACTCTCATCTGCAGCAGCAGCAGAGAGGGGAGAAAGTGAGTGCCAACACTTTCATTATGTTAACTTCAAAATGAATTAATTCACATTCACAGCATGCACTTATTGGCTTCAGTAAACGGGAGGTTACCGGTACTCCTTTGTCCACCACGATAAACAGCAATAGGCCTAATTGGTCAAGCTGAGCAGAATGGTACAACAATGGGTTTAAAATGTATAAATGGTCATTAGAACATGTATAAAATAGTGATGAAGTCTAACGGTTGTCTAACAGAACAATAATAACCTAAATTTGTGTGCAAGCTTGTAGGCAAACAAATATGAATCTCAACTAAGGCCCTATGATAACCTATATTTACCTATTTGGTTATAGGATAAATGTGGAAAAAGTAAAATGTATTTCCTTTCACTCACACCATTCATAATATTTGCTTCATCTTCATTTAAAAAGAAGAAACAATAAATGTATTCATAAAAAATAATTGTTTAAAATAAATACCCAGGTTATTTATGTCAGCACGCAGTGAATTTATTTATTTATAATCTATTATATTTATAGTCCATTTATATTTACCATTTAATCTATTGAATTTAGCTAACTGGTGTGTCCAGAGAGGCTGTGATACAGAGGTGGGCTGATATTTCGGAAAAAGATGACCTGCCCTTTTAAAACAAAATCACCTTTTGTGATTTTGGTTGCATTAAAATACAATTAACACGAATTATGAAAAAACGAACAAACACTTGGCATTTCATATTTTGGGCCATACAAAGAACAGATACATTTTCTCTCATTGGATTAAATGAAGCAGAAAAGTCACTGTGCAGCTGGGTAAAGATGCACACACAGTCACAGTCTGGCCTGGATCCTCTGCTAATCAACCTTGACTTGAAAACAAACATTATCGGCTAGAGAAAGGCACTAGTAAATAACCTTCCTCACCTACTAATGCACTTTGTCGACTCCTACACTGAACCATTTCATGCCAGTCACATTGAATTTGGCTGTGGGATAATACTTTTGTCACTACATTTTATCTGTTCTCTCACTCAGGTATGCAATGCTGCTATCCCCAATTACCTTCTCCTGCATTTTCACACTTGGCCCGGGATCCTTTCTACTCGATTGGAAATTTACTTACAGTGTCACTATCTCTTTGACCCGCATCTAGCTGCCCCATGGGCTCCAGTGTAAAAAGCTGTTAACTGTGTGATAACAACGACCCACAGTGATAACCTTCTAGACTTGAGGACACACAGTTCATTGCTTGCTGCTGCAGTTGCAGCGTTTCTTATTCAACCTTGGATGCTCTGCTATACTGTGATGTCCTTAATAGGATCGAGAGGGAGGCTAATCACTCTGTGTGGTACCTGACCATTATATAAAAAAGTCCTGTGGTAGATCAGGAGAAGCCTTAGCATTCCCTTCAAGCGTATTGTCACTTTGATTAATATAGCAAAGGAGGGCAACATCTGCTTTTGGAGATTTTCATTAAGATCAATGGTAAGGCTGCAGACAAGAGTTAGCGACTTTAATTTATTATACCCTGAAGTCAGAGCAGATGAGATGTTACAGTTCTACAGAATTTAGAACATTGTCCTTATAGTTTTTTTCTTATATCTTTTTGTGAATTTAAATGCTTTCAATGCGTTTTTAAAATTGAAAAGCTTGTGTTTTTAAAATAATTTTATAGGCATTTTTTTTTAATTCCTAACCTCGGCCATTTAAAAAACAACCTTTGGCATGTAGTTTGGTTGAGTCCAATTGCTCCATTCAAAGTCATTTTTTTTTAACATTTAAATTAGTTAGCGGGGGAAAAAAGCAATATGAAATTAGTACGTCACCTAACAATTTTCATAATTTCTCACAATGAAATCAGTAAACATTTTATAATGAATGAAGGTCCCTATGGTCAAACTATTACAATAAAATATCTTTTGACACATGTAATTTCATGTTAATAGAAGAAATCAGATCAAAACTATAGGAAATATGTGATGTATTAAAGTGTTTGCCTCAAGACTTCAGTATTAGACTGAAAGGTGGATTTTTACAGGTGTGTTGTTCGAAAAGGATCTCATGGTTGACTTATATTTTGCAGGACAGTATGTGAGGGTTTATCTAGTTTTATAGACCTAGTTTTAATCCTTTTCCCCACTGTGTTGTGCAATGCTATGCTGCTATCTTAATGATAATCTTAGCCTGTATTTTTGCCTTGGGCGTTTCTGTCAGCCCGTGGTGGTTACAGGGAGCGGCGCCTTATCAACAGCTTTGTCATTAAATCAGCTTTTCTACAGACAAATTTCACTGCCATTATCAGACCATCAACACACTGATTTACTTTACTCAGTTCAATCAAAGCTCTGCAAATGGAGTGTGGAAGTTGGGAAGATTAAATACAAAAATAAATGGCTGGCAGAAAGACAATATTTAATTTGTTTTTGTAATCAGACATGAAATTATTTGCATTTGTTTTTAGCGATGGCTTGTTTTTGTCATACTCTCAGCCGCTACATAGTAAAGATGGAAGGGCCAATGTCTGTCACAAGAAGCAAAACCGGGAAATCTGTTACCCGAGACTTTCATGGCTTTTTCTTGTATCAATGTGAAAAAACGCATTGAATGAAAATGTCAGTTTTGATATGTGATGTAGGACGTCCCAAGAACAACGTCCCTCGAAATGCTATTGAGTCAAGCTTCCAAATGGCCCACATGCTCTCCAGTAGTTCTTCTCGGAGTGCACAGTTCTATCTGAGTGAACGTTCTGATTGTCTCAGCATTGTGCTTGAGCGGAGGGCAGCTCCAAATGAACTCCTTCTGATTCAATCCTCTCCACTGTTTGACACGAGTTCGGCCTGCAGTCGCAAAGGGGGGAGCGCGGCCCAAGACCCTTCCCCCAGACACACTCTTTTACCAGGGGGGGAAGCAGCGCCGTATGGCAAAAGTCCTGCAGGTCTTTTACATGCTGCTGGCGGTGACGAATCAAACCCCTCTCTCTCTTCCCAAAGCGCGCTCAGAGCCTCCGGAGGTTGGTAGCCAGGTTCCGTGGGGTCAAGTTGGTCTTTGGATAGCAGAATGCTGATGGAGGGAACTGACCTGTGCACGGTCATCTCAGACGCGCCCCCTTCACTGTTCTCCCACACCTCTTTGACTGTCTTGTAGCGCAGCTTGGTGAGCTGGTGAAGGGACCCTACTTTCCGCTTCATGATCTCAGCACAAGTGATGGTTTTGGTGACTGCTCGGCCCGACCCGCTGAAGACCACCTGCCTCAGACCTCTGGCGCTTCCTTCGGTTCCGCTCGCCCCCTTCTCGCCTTGCATCCGAGCCATGGCGAAACCCATTAGGTTACGGATTTTGCTGCCCTCCTTCACGCGCATCTCCAACACTCCGGAGGGCAGTCCTGGAAACGGACTGGGGCTGTCCTCTTCACTTCGACAGACTTTTTTGAAGCCTTCTTGTCCTAGTTTGACAGCAGGAGGTGGGGCAATTTGTGGCAGTGGTTTTGGTGGGATTGGGACACTGTTGACCACTGGTGTCGGGACAGGAGTGTTGTAGGTTTGACCCTGGTACACAGAGCACATTGCCATGCTTCCACTATTCTGTATTTGCATTTGTCTGTTAACATCCAGTCCTGCGTATATCCCAGAATTGTCCCTGCTTAGGTATGGGCTGTGGGCACTGGCCACTTGGCACCCTGTGAACATGTTTATGAACTATAAAAGTCTCACTCTATGCAGAGATACAGCTCACCAAATATTCTGTGGCATTTTTTCCTTCCAGTCAACAGTGGTAAAGTTTTAAAGACTTCATAAGAAATATTCCCCAGTCCCCAGGAGCACTATCAGTGAAGCCTTTAATGTTTCCTCTCAGTAAGAGCTGGAGAAATAAGATAAACGCCGGGCTGCTGAATTAACAGGACTGTTGGGACAAAGACCATCTCAATTTCAGACCACAAATGGCGATTGGGAAAGTAGCCTGGTGACAGATAAAACAAAAAGTGCATTCAGATATTCATCATATTAACAGCAGTCATGCTTTTAAAAAGTATTGACACAACAATGGTTCTCTTTAAAACTTTATTCAAACCACATGAAAGCAATAAAATTCAAGAATTTACCTTATTCTCTGAGGCTGTGGACATAGCTGCATCTTCTGATCATGTTTCGTCAACTGAAAATGAATCCTTTGCTTTGACCCAGCTGTGAAAGTTGCAGCTTTTGTGCTTCTGGATGTTTTACTCCAGAATGGGTACAGCTGTGTCTCCTCTTCTTTTTCTCATCCTAGCAGTGCAGTTGAGTCCACTGGAGGTCGGCACCTGGGGCGTCATCCCTGGAGCACTGTCCTTCTCTGCTGTGTTGCCCTGGGAAGTGTGTTCTGTTTCCTCCATAGAGACATAAGGGACAGAAGCTGCCTCACTAATGCTCACAGGAGGAGTGTCAGTGTGGTTGAGGCAGAGCATGAGGGAGAGTGGAGACAGCCCTCTTAAAGGCACCGGTCTCTTCATCCTTTACAACAATGCACTCCCTCCCACAATTATACAGAGAGCAAAAGAGGAGAAGTGGGTAGGGGCCATGTCCCTTTAAAACAGAGAGCCCAGATCCCCGGCAACTTTGTCAGTCTCTTTAGAGGACGTTCTAGTGTGCAATGTACATGACTGATTAAACTCGAGTTCTGAAATAGAGATTCAGTCAACCTTTAAAAATGCATTTTCAGCCATAAAACAGTGAATTAAATTAGCTGGGCTTATAATTTAAAACATCCTTCAAAGAGCCAGTGAAAGTCAGCGGCATTAAATTGCACTGTAGTTACCCTTTATCCTATTAGATGTTTGCGACCATTACGATTTACATAATGCGGCATTAATAGCTTCATTGTGGAGGCAATCAAGTGGTGCGGTGAGAATGCTGTCTCTTAACGCATGGATTGCTATAATGTTTCAAAACCTGGAGAGTTCTTGCGATCAAGGACACAAGGGCCCCAAAAAACCACAGAAGCATGACTTCTATGTTCAGGGCGCAATATTAATGCTGACTGTCTTCATTAGGCTGTCATATCTGTGTAGGTGAAGGAGATGGGGCTGACAGCTGTGGTAATAAGTATCTTAATGGGCTTTCCATCACCAGTGGAGGGCGCTGCATGGTCCAGGGCCTGCCACAGACAGCTGTGGCACTGCCCGTTCAGCCCAGCCTGGCGGTGGACAGGTGGATTTGTTTTGGAGTGTGACTGACAGATGGGAGAATAGGTAAAGACAGACCAGTGAGGCTGAACCTATGAGGCCAGAAGAGAGAGTCAGACAAGCCTTAACTACTCTTTGCTCGGTGTCTGTGATGCCCGGCTCTGCACAAACAATAAACTCAAGGTGGCTCAATTCAAACTGTGTACAGCCGTTACACCCATATTCCTTAAACTTAATATGTCTTTTTCTTATCGGATTCAAGTTGACACTGAGCAAGAAAAATGTAAAAAAATTAATCTGATTAATTGTCGACTTATCATGATACTGAAAGAAATACTGTACAAATAAACACATTTCATTAAGAAATATTTGGATGTTGCTATGTCAGAGGATTAGGTATAGGAAGAGTTTAAGGCTGCATTCTGTATGCTAAGTAATATATTTGAGCCCTGCGGCTGAGAGATCTTGGAGGCCCCCATCACACATGTCTTTTTAGAGGTTAAAAATCAATATTGAAACTATACATCACAAATCCTGACCTGAAATATTTGTCATTACATTCACTAACAAAACAGACAAAATACAATAAGATAAATTGTTTTATTACAAATTGCAAACCTTTTACAGTTACAGTTTTGATACACTCTGTAAGCACCCAAACTATAGTGTTGAAGCTGCTGACTGGCATATCTTGATCTTATTGGTTTGTTAATATGATATGCATGCAATTTAATGCATATTTAATTTATTGTCACACTCAAAGTTTTCTCTCCATCAGTTATTGTTCTTGTTTAAACTGGATCAAGTTCTATGATATGCCCATGTCATTAAAAATGTACGTCAAATATATCATAATAGAGTTTTGTGTCGTAAACTGTGCCCTTTACTAGAGCATAACTGTATTAATGGATAATAACAATATCTGAAATAAAACGGAATCTTCTTTTGTCCTAAATATCCATCATTACTTGTGTTTTTTGTAAGTTAAGGATGAGACAGGAGCAGGAGAGGACCAGAGAGGGGGAGGGTCTGTAGCTCACACTAGCAAAGTGATCATTCTGTTGTTTGGAAGAAATTACCCTCATCAGTCATACGGAGATGCACAGCTGCCTAAGGGGATCTGGTAATGTTACTGCATAATAAACTGTGTTAGTGTTATAGTGTGTGCATGTATATGTGTAGCGGGAGAGCAAGCAGAAGGTGACACAAGTTTGACTTAACAATTGAGAGGTTAGAATTGATGTGCTGTAATCATCCCTCTCTACAACCCAAAATTGGCCCCTTATTTAGTGCTTTTCTGCTCCAATCCAAAGACTCCTCACTCACAACATCTGATAGATTAAACTGTTTATTTGAAATGCTGTTGTCCAAACATTCTGCCTCTCCATTGCAGTGCGAACGATTCTCCAGATAGCGGTGTAAAACCATCACGTTTTATGGAGGGCCTCGTATTGACCTTTTTGAGTGGAGCGTTTTTTTCTTTAAGTGGCTTCGTTTAATGATGGGTAAAGGCAGCGGCGCTCATGCCTGGCCCCACACCTCCTCCACACAAGTGTCTCTTGTTTTGTAGCTTTCCAAGCACTTACTCCTCACTCTATCTGACCCCGACAGGCACCAGTGATAGTCAGGCATTCTCTTCATTCGACCGCCGGCTCAGCTTTTATTCCTGCCCACCTCAACCTTTAAGAGTTTTCTTTTTTTTTTTTTGAAAAGCGAGAGACTGACAAATTGCAGTAGTCCTTTCTTGACTTTGCAGTACACTTTAAAACTCTAAAGTGGTTGTGAGTCCTTGGCACAGTTTGACAATCGTTCGTTTTAAGCCTACATGAGGGTATTGTCACAGATGCACCTTACAGTGACAGCCGGTTGCTCACTTTACGTTAACCGCAATGTCTTCACGGTCATCAACCAACAGTGGCCTGGAGACTGTCATTTCGCTCAGTGCGCCTGCTAGCCTGCAGCGTGGTTCTGCCCCACAAACTCACAGCCGGGCTCGGGGGGTGCGGACCAACATAGACGTGCATATGCGCCCACAGAGAGGCGCGCGCACAAAATCATACAGTCAGCATAAGGCGGGCTGTTGGAGCAATTACAGAAACATGGCAGAACACGATGAAGCAAACCCACTATCAGAGGGAAATAGAGTGAGCTGAGGAAAAAAATGATGACGCCATTAATAACAGTGAAGCTCGGAGGTTGGGGAGGAGGAGGGAGTGACCCTTTTGGTGATTTCCCTGTGACAGCACTTTGAGGGGCAAATGGTCCTGTTTGTATTACATCTTTGGACATTTAAATGGCCCCATTTTACATCGTCATTGTGGTCTTCAAGAAGCGCAAACTTCCAAATGTGTAGAATGATGCTTTTACCGACGTTCTCGCATCTGTTATTTTGATCAATGACAGGTTAAATGTGCATTGTTTTCAACCACGAGCGTCTGTCTATTTGTATCCAGGGTCTTTATCCTCAGCCCTGCAATGTGTCATACAGAGGAAAGGAACACTTTTGAAAGCTTCCATAAAAGAAGGATGGGGTGAAAAGGAAAGCAATAAAAAAGACTGTTGTGGGTGATGGAAGTGGTGGCGCAGTATAAAGCTGTTGAAATATTTCTGGCGCATAACATATGGCAATTCATGATTTATGATGCCTGCCTGTGAACATGATGATTTCAGCTTTCAAAACGAAACAATTTTACAGAGCTGTCACTGTCATTCTTCATACAGCAGTAATGGCACATGCATTGTCTGTGTAAAAGACTTGCTGGGGACTTTTTTTTTTTTTACAATCAAAAAGAATTCCTTAGAGCAAGCTATACTTTCTGCTTTGAGTTGCAAATATCCAAAATAGCTGATGTTTAGATACTGTACAGGGCTTTAGTTTGGTTGGTGGGTCTGCTTAAAGTGATGTGTTGTGTTGGTCTAGCCTGGGTTGCAGACAGACTTTCTCTGTATTTTCTAATACAAAAGATTTCACAGGTCCACTACTTCCTCCCTTGGATCTGAGGCCAAACTCAGCCGAGTCGTGCAGTCGGACAAGTTAATTTCTATGATGCATGGGAAACAAATCAGCTCATTTGTTTTATTTTTAGAACAACCCCAAACTAGTTTCAAATCTGCTTAACAGCATTTAATGCTTTACCCATTAATCTTGCACTTTTTCCTCAGTACTCTGTGTTTTGTTGTTGGTTTTTTAATTCAATTCAATTCAATTTATTTTTGTAAGGCCCAAAATCACAACAATAGTCGCTTCTGAGGGCCGATTTTAGAATCACAATCAGAAAAGGTTTATTGCCATTGTCATTGAACACAGTTTGCAAACATAGGAACTCATCTCAGCGTTAAAGGTGCAACATAAAATAATGATAAGATAAGATAAATGCCTTTATTTGTCCCACAATGGGGAAATTCCAGTGTTGCAACACAAAGTAGGTACAGAAGAAAATAATAAAAAACAGATAACTTACAAAAAACCTCTTATACTCTGCTGTTATATGGACAGAGAATATTGCACCAAGATGATTGACATTATGTCAACGTATTGCACATGAATACGACAGTATTGCACATGATTATGAAGCTGAATGACACGTGTTCAGGGCTAACAGTGTTTGTTGTAGAGTCTGACAGCAGCAGGAAAGAAAGACCTGCAAAACCTCTCCTTCACACAGCGAGGGTGGATCAGTCTGTCACTGTCACTAGCAACATCTATAGAATCAAATATGGCATGCATAAATTAAGAAGTTATTAAAATACACTTGTTTTGGTATGTACACAGATATTTACACACAAATGTACAGATGGTCAGAAATAGTGCGGAAAGTGAGCAGTGCCTGAATAGTATTGGTTGAGTATTGTTAAAGTGTCAGGTAAGTTGAGTCCAATGGCAGAAGGAAATAAACTGTTCTTGTGGCGGGAGGTTCTGGTCCAGATGCACCATAGCCTCCTGCCTGAGGGGAGTGGCCTCCTGCCTGAGGGGAGTGGCCTCCTGCCTGAGGGGAGTGGCCTCCTACCTGAGGGGAGTGGCTCAAATAGTTTGTGTCCAGGGTGAGAAGCGTTGGCTGTGATCCAACCTGCTCGTCCCAGAGCCCTGGAGACATACAGGTCCTGCAGAGATGGAAGTCTGCAGCCGATCACCTTCTCAGCAGAGCGCACAATGCACTTTACATGTGTTTCATGAGTCGATAATCCATTTGTCAATTACACCCATGTAAATTCCAGACGCTAAGACTGGGGACCAGACTATGTTTCTATTGGAAATCTGTGTAGTCTTGGCTTGCCAGGCAAATGTTGGACAACAGTCAGTCATGGTGGCTGAAAGTAGCAGTCGAAAGAATATTTTAAGCATCAGAAACCAGACTGTCCACCCAAATGAAAGCAATTTATCATCTGTTTGCTAATTATGTCAATTTAATCATTATCCAATTATTTTCACAATTTACGGTTCTATGGCCCAGGCTACAATAATAAAACAATAGAAAAATAATACCCATAATTATTATTCATTTATTTTCCCCAGCTTTACACCTGTGCAAACAATGCCTTTTTCTACTTCACACCATTCATTTCACTCATAAACCAGAGCCTAATTATCAAAGTCAGGTGAACCTCAAAAGCAGGTGAACATGCTGCTGAACCTGGTGGGCGGACCACTTGAAACTGAAATAATATAGCCATAGATGAATACAGCGAGAACAAAGCAAGTCTGGAGATTATGATTTCTTTACTTTTAAACAAAGAACAGGTGGATTTGCAGAGAAGACTATAGGCTAAATACAGACTGTATCATAATAGTGAGTGGTATTTAAACTATACAGTGTGGCACGCTTCTCGCTCGGACATTAATCTTTTCATTTTATGGCTTACAAAAGTTTGAACAAAAGTAAACTTTCCAAAATACAATTACATGTCCAAATTTATCCTGTTTTTAATTGTCCTGGGGAGCAATCATTCATTGACCTACAAATCTTTGGTAATGTCGTATTTTACAATAGAGGCATAATTGCAGGAGTTTAATTGCCTGCCAATGCTGCTCCCTCTGCCTGCTTGCATTGAAGAGCCCAATAATTAGAAACAGGGAGAAATTAGGTGGCAATTTTGTCTTGGCAATTATCATAATGCAAAAGAAGTGCCATTAGTATTGTTAGCCTCACAGTACATAATCCTTTGACACTGTCAAGTCACTCTCTAGCTGCTGGGTACAACAACTCTTGATTTCCCTGTAGCCCCTGCACCCGTCCTCCGTCACTGCTTGAGTCAGCTCCCTCCCTCACGCAAACTGAGAGATGTAGCACATCCACGCCCCGAGTGCTGGAGGATTAGCCACTACAGTATTAGCAGCCTGCTTCTTTTAAAGGTAGAAAAATTGGGTGTTAATCCTCTTCCGTCATGTCAACCATGAAATTGTGTTTGATATAACAAAAAATGAATAAATTTGACACATATTGTACTATATTGCCACCCAGTCATTTAACTACCCCCTTAATATTTACAAAGTTTTCAATAATGAACAAAAGCCTTTTTCACCTTTGCAAACAGACAAGGTCACACAGACTCACACAGTCTCTTGTGGTGCAGTTATATTGCAGTTGCACATTAGATTTAGACCACGTAGGCCTACTGATGCTATCAGCAATTAAAACACTATCACAGTGAGGATTTGGATCATTTGCTTATTAGCTTTGAGTTGTTAGCAGACCCGCAGGCACAAATCACCCCACACCCCACTCAAATAAAGTACAAACCTATGCCAAATTCAGTATTAGACCTATGTGCACTAGAGTTAAACTGAGAGCAGTATAACACGTGAAATGTGAATGTGGAAATGGTCTTCACTTATTCTGACTTGACAGAAGGAATTTGAGATTGGGTCTTTTCATTTTGAGTCATCTCAGAATAATATTCGAGTACCTATACTTTAAGCATAGAAGAATGAGAGCTGTGAGATTGTGTACATGGTCCAGAGCACATCATTGGGGTAAATCATTATTTGTATTTTACATAACAATTGCCCGATTTCAGGCATTTCACCTGCTCCCCTCAGTCACAATTGCTTTATACTCATAGGTGGTTTACTGTTGTTATTCTTCTACATTATCGTTGTTTACACATTTGGACAATTTAAAATCCAATGTCCCATTTGATTTCCAAAAGCAATAACAACATTCAAGCATTTATGCGGCCCCCCTTCATTAGTGAGTGCAACAAAATTACATTTATGGCATATGTACCGGGCTAACATTCATTTGCATTTCATTCAGCATCATATTATCATGATTGGTTTTGTACCTTGTATCACTGGAACCAGCACAAAAAGTGAGCTGCAGGTAAAGACTGAAATGCCCTGGTACTTTTTGTGCATTTTATGTTTCCCTTGATCCATTACAGCCGAACAAAATGTTTAACCTACAAATATCTACTAATAGTGACACTGCTGTAAGAGCCAGCTTAGGTACAGAGTGTTATCTCAGTGGAAAACAAGAGGTGCTAATACCCGCGTGAGTAATGAGGAGAAAATGACTTTGGGAATCAGGAAGTCCTTCAGCATTAACGCTGTACAATTCTCAGTGGCTCCAGAGCAATCAAGCAATGGGATTTACAAAGGATTTTCATTTGGGTGCATTAGCCAAGCTTCTTGTGGCCAGAACGGCACATGATAGCTCCAGCAGGAAGATACGCTCTGATAAGTTTTAGGGTCAACAAGCTGCTGCAGTGAAGATGATAACAGTGTCCTGAATGCACACACTTCACACAACAAAGAGTACCCAGGTAGGACATGGTCAAGCTTGAAGTGCCTATGACAAGTTGGACTACACATTGAACTAAAATGCAGTTAACATAAATCTATCTTTAGATTAAAAACAAAAGGAATATTTTTTTTTAAATCCCAGAATGGCATATATTTTAGGTTTATCATTTTACTTCCTGGTTATTATTGATGACATCACAATAGGATATTACCTAGAAAACCACTGGGCCAAAACTCATCTAATGTCACTTTATTTTGTTTTGACAAATGAAAATATATGAGAGCATTAATGAGAGCACCTTTATTTTGTTGAAACATTTAGAGGGTCAAAAAAGTTGTTTCTTTTGTGTAAATTATGCATAAACTTTGTGACTGCCCCTCGTGTGATGTCACTTCCTGTAAGTTTACCACAAATAACTACTTGATTGCACTACTACTAGCTACTTGATCACTTCTATTTACAACAGGTACAACAAACACACCAAATGAAGTAAAAATTAGAAAATCATAAAAACCTGTAATACACACTTTAAAGCCCCATGTACAATATAGGCCACCATCATGGTATGTGAATGCAAAGTTTAAAGGTCATGATTTATGCTTTTTGGGGCTTTTTGAAGACTTTTACGACCTTTTAAGCTATGTAGTTTTCGCTTCATCATTAGCCTTGTCACAATTGTATTTTGACTTTTTTATTTTTTCATTACAGTAATCCTGATTGTCAAGCAATTGTGGCTTGAATGCTCAGAAAAGTATTTTTTTTTCATCCCCATATAGTTCTGCATTACAACGTGCTCTAATAGGCCAGCTCTGAGCTTTGGCAAGAGAGACAGACTAAATAGCAGGATTACTAAACCTTGCACAAACAAAACACAGGTTAGTTGGGCTAAATATAAGCCCTTTGAAGTCATGAAATGTGTCAAAAAAGTTAAGATCCCACCGCATGACATAAATAAATGTGCTAAACAGGAAAAACATGGCATGAAGAGACAACCTGTATGGATAAGCGATGGGAGGCGAGAGAAATCCGCGGGTTTATGCATGTTCCCATAGTATTGAAAGGCCGACATAGCGCTTGGAGGAGCATTCTGCTGATGGAATCAAAACCCCTTTTACAGATTCAAATGAGGTGCACTCAGCTGTGATTGGTATTGGAAAAGCATTTGTCGGAACAGCGGCTCACAGAAGGCTTCTTAAATACGAGGCAATCACAGTGTCGAGCGTGCGAGAGACGAGGCGAGAGGTGTGCCCGGACTGCAGAGCGCGGGGAAAAAAGGACAAAGGATTATGATGGTAATAAGCGGTAAACCAAAACAATGTCATCCCCTGATTCTGTACGCTCTCTCTCTCTCGGTATTTTTCTCCCTCCTGTTTCTGTCTTCGTCGCTTAACCCTAAACCCTTCCTAACACCCCCCCTTCACTCTCCGCATCACATATTGACAGAGCCATTTTTCCATGGCGCCTCAGCAACAATTTAAAACTCATTTCTCATTATTTGTGGTGAATCCTCCGCACGTACAATTTCTAATCTGTCAGGGAGGCTATGATGGCGGCTCGCAGAAAGTATAGGGACTTTATGCAGATGCCCGACGCCAACACCTCTACACAATGTCAACTCCTGCACACCCGACTGGCCTTACTATATTACAGACGTCAGCAAAATCTGCATGCTGTCAACTGGGAATCTTTTGTGCTAATAACTTTTTTCCCCCCTCTTTCAATTCCAACTCTGGGTATTTTTACATCCCAGTGATAATGTGCCGGCACGGATCAGACAACTCCAATCTTCTAAAAGATACGGCCTTTTGACAAACTGGTGATAGAAAAGAAAAAAAGGAAAAAATCTGCAGGACTGGGCCACAAAGGACAAGGTAGGGGCGGGTGTATTCGGAAGGGAATTGTAGGAGGGACTTTGCAAACCTATAATTTGGCCTATGCAATGAACGGTTGTCAGGGCTTAAGCTACATCCAAACGCAAAGTTGTGGATGGGCAAAAGTGAACAAGAAAGAGCTATTATTATGCCAGAAAAAGAAGGCTTTGGCAGTTGGGGATGGGGAAGAATAGAGGGGGAGATTGGGTGGTGGTAGTGGTCTTCGCTCACTTTATCAGTGCCATAGCTGTGTGGGTTTTTATTTATTTATTTTTAACCGCTGATCTTTCTCCCCACTGACTGTTTCTTCCCTCACCAGAGCAAACTGTGGACACCTCGCAACAACTGTGAGCACTTTCCCCACATTTGGCTTTGTCTCCTGTCTTTTTCATCACATCCTATTGAGTATCTCATCTTCATTATATATATATATGTGTGTGTAGAAGCTACACATGTATGCGGCTGTTTCCTCGGTTCAAATCCAGCCTTTGGTACTTGTCGAATGTTTCCCACTACAACTGTCCTGTCAAATAAACGGTTTAAACACATACGCATGTTTTTGTAATGGTTTATTAACATCATAAAGGTATTGTAAACCATCTAAAAATGCTATTAAAGCCTTGTAAACGCCTTATAAAATGTTCACAAAAAAACATTGTTTTAAAGAGTTTCTTATTCAAATTATGTTATTTGCCCATATAGTAAATTAATTTGATTTGAGGAAATGGTTTGCCTTTGTCTCTTGTTGGTCCCAGTCCTGTGACTAACTGACCATGTGTTTGCCGCCAAAGGCCCATAGCAGTTGGATCAAGAATGAATAAATTACCATCCATCCATCCATCCATCCATTTTCTACCGCTTGTTCCCTTTCGGGGTCGCGGGTGACTGGAGCCTATCCCATTGACTTCGGGCCTTAGGCTTGGTACATCCTGGACAGTGGCCAACTGGTCGCATAATAAATTACCATGAAATCAAATTAAAACTTGTTATTTTAATCACATAATGGGATGAATATGAGACACTTTTTACACATACACTCTCTACTTTCTGAGCCACAACATCAGGGAGTTCTTGCTCAGTCAAACATAGAGATGAGATAACCCATAATCCTTTGCTACAAGATGAAGTAAACAACATTGAGGTCTATAGGAACATGTTGCTGTAGCTAGAGCACAAACTATTTAAACCACTTCTAAAGGTTCTGAGGAGAGAGAGAAAAAATGTATATTAATGCACAAAAAATGTAAGAGAAACTAGGAAATGCTCACATTGCAATGGCAAAGAATAGTGCCAAGATTTGGAATTGCTTCTTATCATCATTTATACAGCCAGAAAATATTTATTCAGATTTTCTGCTTTTCCAGTGATGTCACTTGACCACAAACCCAAGGCATCTCTAATGTAAAAAAAATGAATAAAGGATTGCTTAGGCCAGAGAAGCAATTGGAAACACAAAACCGTTAGAAAAATAGCTTGGGGACCTTGTCAGTCAATGTTACAACTACACACAGCAGATCAAAAACAAGCAAAAGGCAGAAAAAGATAAGCCTGAGTGGATAATTGATCAGTTTGAAATTACCAATGGATTTCTGCACAACCCACGCTTGAAAATCCATTGTGCTTCGGGTCATCTATTGGGAATCATAGCACTGTGTAATACAGCGAAATTGGCACACAACACAATGTTAATAACCTCAACACCTCAACCTCTTCAACATTGATTTCCATAGTTCTAACACAGCAGCTGACATCCCCCAACTCAACAACTTATAAGTCCCATGAAGAAGGCAAAGCTTTTCCAAGCAGCCATAAACCAAATCTAATATCAATTTGAGCTGCGGGGGGCATGGTCACAGTGGCTGCATGCAGGGCTTGAAGCACAAATGCCTCTATCATTCCTGCATCGCTGGAAACCAAAGCTAACTTACCAGAAACTGTGTTAGAGAACACCCAGGGTTTCAGAGTGTTTGGGGCCATATGGTAATGTTAAACGCCCACCCCCTTGTAGTTGGTAAGAGAATCAGGTGCAAATAAATAGAAATAATATCTGCAATAATGAAACAAAGGGAAATGTAAAAAAAGAAAAAAAAAAACTCCACATCCAGGCATTGCATTCTTTTACTTCTAAGTATGAATTTGAGATTCAATTTCTGCCAGAAAAGTGCCAGAAAAGCATGAATCTTTTGAACAGTAGGACATTGCTGTAAAGTTTTGTTTGTGTACTCCGTGCACAGCTCCGGCAGAACATGGCCTGTTTGTTTGCTGCTCTGCCTATCTGCCTTTAAAGAGGCTGTGAATGATCTTATTTAGTGCACAATGATTGCTGCTTTAACCTGGCAGCCACGCTGGGTGCTGCTGCATTAATAATCGCAGAAAGGCAGGAGAGCTGGCGGGGCCTGTACCTTGTTCACTGCTCTCTCGTTTGCTATCTCCACAGCACCAAGCAAAGAGCCAGGAACAGCAGGGAAGTGTGGCGGAAAATTACAGTCTTCATATGCCAGCCAGGGAGGCTGCGGCTGCCGCTCGGTGGAGGCCAGCGTTGTGTGAAGAAGACAGAGGAATGGGGAGGACTTTTGGGTCTAATGCCTTTGTGTTGGTAAAAGTGTGTGTGTGTGTGTGTGTGTGTATGTGCGTGCGTGCATGCGTGTGTGTTTGCGTGCGTGCGTGCGTGCGTGCGTGCATGCGTGCGTGTGTGTGTGTGTGTGTGGTGTGTGTGTGTGTGTGTGTGTGTGTGTCGTGCGTGCGTGTGTGTGTGTGTGTATGTGTGTGTATGTGCGTGCGTGCGTGCATGCGTGTGTGTGTGCGTGCGTGCGTGCGTGCGTGCATGCGTGCGTGTGTGTGTGTGTGTGTGTATGTGCGTGTGTATGTGTGTGTGTGTCCATGATCATACAAAGATTTGATATCCATAAATCTGAAATTTGCTAACTAGAGCTAAAAGATTGATGAAGCACCTGAGTCTGTGCTTATTCCAGTTATTTTTCCAATGTCAAAAGGCCACACATTGTTTTATGTATTATGTTATTTATGATACATTATTACATTAGGTATTATGTTATTTATGATACATTATTATGCTATTTATGATACATTATTAATTTTATTTGAAAAATGGCGTTATGTGAAGTTAAAGAACTTAATCAAAACGTCTTATTCTTGTACATTGTTTCAATTATTTTTGAACATTTGCTGAGGGTGAAAACACAACTCCTCAACTGAAACACTTAAAATCTGTTAGAAATTAATTTTGCTCGAGCTATTTCGACACAGTAAAAGTCTGTTACTCCCACTGTCTTCACTGCAGGGCACTGAGGGACGATGAACGATGAGGTGTTGCTCTGTGTGGCATATGAAAGACAAACGCACTAAAGGCCTGGGACAAACTAACACCACTAGACCTCCTTTGTGTCAGTAAGAACTTTAAGGGTTGGAACTGCTGCCCTTTTTAACTGTGACCAACAATTCTCTCTTTCAGCGCGGTCCAGACGACATTTTGATTGGTTTTGTGAAGATTAAAGCTCCACACATTCTCTGCCAGGGAGAACAGTATAATTGATATTTCAGCTCTGGGCGAACTCGCCGCGTGCAGGCCAGTGGCTGTTTCAGCAGAAAATTAATGTTAGCACTGGCGGCAGAGTGGTCGGCGTGTTTCAGGAAATATACTCAGAGTTAGGTCTCTCTGGTCCACTGGCTTCTGCTGTAACGAGTGTGTGTGAAATGAGTATAGTGTGTTTGGAAAATGCATGAACATCTCTGCATGACTTGTCGCCAGCACCGCACACACGACTGCACTCATTTCTGCTGAAGCTAAAGATCTGGTGGTCGTGTTGTGGGTGTTGTGCTGTTCTGCTCACACTTTAGATTACACAATAAAAAATATGTGTTGTGATGCATGGCCAACCTGATGGGTGATTGTTGGTGAAAATAAAGCATGCTTAGTGCTACAACACTTGAATTACTGTGTGAATTTATAATGCAGGTTGACATACTGTATAAAACATAATCTGAATATTGAATAGTGTTGATAGTTTCTTTGTCTTGTACAACTAGAGATGGCTATTTAGTTTTCTTACACCGGGTTTACAACAGTAATATTTGTTTCCAAGTAAGAGGTTAGGTAACCATGTCTATAGTGACCAAAGCGTTATGTTGACAATAGTACATTATTTGAACACATGGGCTTATGGGTAAATTATAATTTACCTTCAAATAATATTTGTACTTTGTGTATAAATGGGGAAATGTCGTGTAATTCTATCTATGTTGTTATTGTTTGCAGATAATATTATGCAACGGGTTTGTGATAAAGATGGCACCTCTGTATCATGGCTCAGGACATGGCTCAGGACATGGCTCAGGACATATGGCACAGGACATGGCTCAGGACATGGCACAGGACATGGCTCAGGACATGGCACAGGACATGGCTCAGGACATGGCACAGGACATGGCTCAGGACATGGCACAGGACATGGCTCAGGACATGGCACAGGACATGGCTCAGGACATGGCACAGGACATGGCTCAGGATATGGCACAGGACATGGCTCAGGACATGGCACAGGACATGGCTCAGGACATGGCACAGGACATGGCTCAGGACATGGCACAGGACATGGCTCAGGACATGGCTCAGGACATGGCTCAGGACATGGCTCAGGACATAGCTCAGGACATGGCTCAGGACATGGCTCAGGACATGGCTCAGGACATGGCTCAGGACATGGCACAGGACATGGCTCAGGACATGGCTCAGGACATGGCTCAGGACATGGCACAGGACATGGCTCAGGACATGGCACAGGACATGGCTCAGGACATGGCTCAGGACATGGCTCAGGACATGGCTCAGGACATGGCTCAGGACATAGCTCAGGACATGGCTCAGGACATGGCTCAGGACATGGCTCAGGGTCAGGTCACCTCCTGTGTCAATGCTTTTAAAAAGATGTGTATAGTCATTGTTGAGTAAAGAAAGATCTGCCTTGGTCTCGGTCTCGGTTTCGGTCTCGGTCTGGGCCCTGTAATGGGCCATAGCAATCCCATTGTTTGCTGACTGCAGCACCCTCATCGCAGATTAGTATCTGATTAGCATATGACTGGTCTGTCTTTATTTGGTTCCGCCCTATTTGTTTTTTTTAGTTCTGTGTCTGTTTATTTTTTTAACCGTGAAAAAAAGAATGATAATACTTTTTTTTTTTTTAAGTATAAGTGTATATCCACGACGCTCTGCAATCCTGAATTTACATGTCTTCTGTGTTGATAAGCTAAGATAAGCCTTTATTTGTCCCACAATGGGGAAATTCCACAGAAGTAAATAATAAAAAACACATAACTTATAAAAAACTTTAAAAAACACAACATAGAAAAGCTCTTATACTCTTAATAAAATAATAATAATAACAGGAGAGCAGCCTCTTGTGTAGTGGCTGTTTAAACAGCAGTGGAGTTAAGGAGGATTTTTTTAGTCAAAAGAAATAAACATAAATGGAGGTTTAAGGTTCAATTTAACCTCTGTCTAATGCTGCATTTTGAGGCTTTGGCCTGCCAACATTACGGACCAGTCATGTGCTAATCAGGTACTCATTAGTCAGCAAACAATAAGAATGCTATGGCCCATTACAGAGCTGTTGGGGTAACAAAGAAACATTAGTTCCAGGTGAAACTTCAGCAGTGTAAACATATAGATTAACAAGAGAGAGCAGCATGAACAGTAGTTCTCAGGCCAGGTCCGTGGATTGTGAATGACTTTTGGATGAAAGTTGAAGCGTCTTGATTTTCAAAACAGCGTCCCTATTGACTACAAATTGAGTACAGATTTACACCACCCACCTCTGATTAGAACGTAGGTTTCTTTCATGATTTAGTATTCACAGTCATCTGTGTCTCACCAATCGCTTTCAAGTCCATTCATGCATTTCAAAACTCTTTTAAATCTTACTGAAGGTTATTAAGTCCATGGGAGTTCACAACATGGAACAATATACTCCTGGAGTCATGTGCCAATCACGAGCGCAAACGTTTTATGGCAAATTTTGAGTTAGTCACGCACCCTATAACCGGAGTGTACGATTTTGCTTCAGTGGCTCCGCGCATTATCAAGTTGCTCAACAATGAGGAAGCATCTCTCGTCCACTTCATTAGCACATGTATCATTCAACCCCAATGAAGAACATAAAAACCAGCCTAGCATGAAACAGCGATGGAGTCCTTGTTCTGATAGCGGCCTCACGGTGCACTTGCTCGGAATGGGCCATTTAAGTTGACACAGGGGATTAGGCAGATGATGGCTGCAGAGGTCCGTCATACTGGTGCAGTGTGATTCGGACCACATTAACAGGACATTAGTCTCATTTCCCATTCCGCCGGCGTCCTCTTCCACACAACAGCCAGAGCAAAATCATTGTGACCCCTTCTGCTCCAGCCTTTCATTTCCTGTCGCTATTCAAGGCGCTCTTATCTCTCCTCCCTTTTTCCTCCTTGCCCTTTCTCCACAGCCGTCTTCCCGCCCGTCCTTGCCCCTGCACAACCCATTTTCTTCTCGCTTTCCCTTCTCTGTTCCACATGGACGACTGGGTGAAGCCTCTCACCGTCACGCATGGCTGCTCGCTCCTTAATTACCATGTATTCTTCTTTAGCTAATAAAAAAAATGCTGATGAAACCGATTACATGGTGGTGCGGCTTTTGTGTGCGGCTGGATTTGGGTACGGATAAAGAGTGGGGAAAGAATTGAGGAGGAGAAAATGTTGCGAAAATAGACAATGAAGTAAAGACTGGGGGTTGTAGCAGCGTTAATTTCATCGACTAAACTGCTTTGTCATAGTTACTGAATAAAAGCTAAATAACAAGTGATCCTAAGACATTTTGTGGGCTAAAACTGTGACTAAGGTTTGATATTTCTACGCATTGATATTTTCATCAACCAAAATTACTGATATTTTTTTCAACTAAGTACTGATGTCAAACAATACAAATACATGAATTGAAGGTATGTGTGGAGACTGAATCCAGGTTGAACTTTTTAATCCCAGAGCCCCAAACCTGAGCAAACAAAAATGAAACGTAAAAAAAAAATGTCCCGTTAAGCAATACCATACAATTTATCAAAGTTAAAAAACATATTCTTTCTGATTGACTTAAACTGTTATGAGTCAGTCAACTAAAAATTAGCATGACATTTTCCTCAACTAAAATAAACTATGATAAAAATGATTTGATTAAAACTTGACTAAAATTAGAAATACATTTTAGTCAAAGGTTTAAGACTAGAACTGAATAAAAAAAACAAAAAAACATGGGAGTTAACTTTGCAAATGTTCTGTTACCGTGACGGCAGCATTGTCTCATATAGAAATTGCAACGTAATGTTTGCACAATTGCCATTTTTGGTTCATAATACAACTTTACCAGCCAATCGACTTTGTAACAATACTTTATATTAAAAATAGAGCTTGGGTTCAAATGTCCGGAAACATTATTCTTGAGGTGTGATGGGACAAATGTGCATAGTGATATAAATAAAATATAAACCATTGATGCTGCACTTATATTTGCCTCCGCCATTGCCACCAGTTGTCTCGTCGTCTTCTTCTTTCATGTTATGGACGTAAACTAAATGCTCTCATATCTCTAGACAATCAACACGCAAAATGTGCTAACCAATCATGGAGCTCATAAATAGTCTGCCTTATCTTTTATTAAAAATGTACCCAGGAGGACCAGGAGCGCCACGCTAAAGCTTATCGGGAAAGGGTAATCAGCAAAAGTAAAACAAATGAAAAGGGTTTTGTAAATTTGTAAATTAATCAAGTCGAGTTTAGAATACTCTTTTAAAAACTCTTTTTACAAAAGCTTCTGTTAATAAGTTTTTAAAATATACACTTTTAAAACTCAATGAAAATGTTCTTTCAATGAACTTGGCTCTCAGGATCCTCCATAATGTGCTGCCTCCAGTGGCCACTGCATTCAAGTGCTCTGTGACATCACACTAAAGCCTTGATCTGTTTATTTCATTCAGCACAAAGTGTCATACAGAGAAAACAGCTAAATGTAAAACATCAAATTAGCATTTAAACAGTTGAATTGCGATTGCAATAAACATGTAGAACATGGGTTTGAGAGAGGTTATATTCACATTATAAACAAAAAAAAGTCATTGATTGATGGGTAGTGTAAATATTTAACAGTATAATTCAATATTAGTTGAAGGTTTTCTTATTTATTCATGTTTTTATATTAGTATTGATTTATTTATGAGTATTGATTTATTTCATTCTTGAGATGGTTCTCATTTGGTTCAGTTCCTGCCAATTTCATTTTTATGGAGATTTTCCCAACACAATGACCACCTGTAACAAAAGGGAAAAGTCGAAGAGCATAGAGGGACATTCAAAGTGACAGATGTCACTTTCCTAGAGGCTGATCCTCTGCCTGGTTCTATTGTAGATTACATTTTGCAGGTATATCCAGAGGTTTTTGCTGTATGGGCACTGACAAAAGAGGTGAGCTGTTGTTTCTGGCTCTGTTTGACAAAAGTCACATTTCTAATCTATCTCTAAATTGAATCTTTCTCGTTTTGAATGACACTTCTTCAACTTCATTGTTGCCAGCCCTGGGACCATGACAAAACTCTAAACAGGGGAGACTATATAAATGTATGGTCGGGGTGTATGGTAACATTGTAAAAAGTGTGTAGTGGAAAAGAAGCAAAGGGTCGGTGCCCAATGGTGGCGGGCAGACGGCGAGCAGAAAGAGAGCGCCACAAACACGCTCTTTAAAGGGGCGCCAACAAACCATTAAAGACCCACAACACCTCCTTGGATTATGACAGCGTCCCATAACGACGAGGAATTACTGTGACCAAAATCAAAACATAGGCCGATACAAACGCTTCCAAACATTTCAGTAGTACCAAATAAACAAAGCAACCAACTAACTAATTCATTATTAAGGTACCTCCACAAATGGGTCCCTACATTTTAATGTCAACACAAAATGAACACATAGTTCCACCACCTCAACAATGGCGGACTCTACAGGGCGGAGACCAGTGGACCTGCGAGGCCGTATGAAACAGACGAGCACGCCGCTTCTCTGCTACTTAAAACAGATAAGTGACGCCAAAAGAGCAACACCTCTAAACTTAACAGAGCTTCTGTGGCCAAGAAACTAGGTGCTTTAAGGTCACTCACTTTCCTCTCCTGATTTACCAAAACCAGGTCAAAATAGGTCAGGTCAACGCACTCAACACCACCAAAGGATTCTCCCACAAGAGAGAATCTATCGAACGCCTCACAAGCCGCCCGCACCAAAAACAAATGTCAAACGAAGAAGTGAAATTCAAAAAATAAAAGTGTTAACAAAACCCCAAAGAACACAACTAACTTTGACTGCTTGTCCCAAAACTACCACAAGCGTCACGGTCCGGCTCTGGGACCTCGACAATGGTAAAATGGTTCGTAGTAGAGAACAAAAGAAAAAGAAAAGAAAGCGCGAGCTGAGAGAGCCCCCGGACATGCTACGTGTACGCACTTTAAAAAGTTGCCATTATAGACCTTCCAGGGGTGTGGCACAGCATGGTAGCGCAGTGGTTAGCGCTCTTGCTTCACAGGGAGAAGGTCCTCGGTTCAACTGCTGGACAGCGTGGAGCCTTTCTGTGTGGAGTTTGCATGTTCTTCCTGTGTCTGTGTAGGTTTCCTCCGGGCTTGCCCTACCACTAAAACATGTACAATATTCTGGTGTACAAATGAGAAAGTGAATAAGGAAATCAGCCCATGGCTATAATCCGGCAAAGTGGGAAGCTTTGGGCTAAAACTAACACTTTATCTAACACTTGACTAATAATTTTAGTCAAAAGGCTAAGACAAAAAGAAGAATTATACAAATGTAATGATTGTGGAGATGGAATGAATGCCATGGGAAGGATGAATGAGAGGGAAGGGGAAAATGGCAATGGTTTGGGCAGTAGCCCGTTTGTTGTCTTTGTTGATGTTTGGGTCAGAGATGCTTTGGGCCCTGAGGGAACTTCCTCATCTTATCACAGTGAGCAGACGGCTGGCACATCTTTCTCATTACTAGGCTCTCAGTTATAGATTACTCCTGCCTTACTCCGCTCCCCAGCCACAGGCGCTCTCTGTTACAGGCTTCAGAGCGGCGCTAGCACTAAACACAGTTTGAACTACTGAATATAGACTTTGCCTTTTTCTTTGCCTTTATGATACAGTATTAAGTCACTCAGTCTGTCCGTGTAATCACAGGCTCAACTTCAACCAACTGTGTCTAGAAGGAGAAAATGAATTAGGGCTTCTGTTTGATTGAAATGCCTCAGAGGCTGCAGTGTGGGGGGCCCATTCTCCTTGCAATATGTGATTACTTCTTGGCTGAGATGCAGTAATCTCAGGCTACTGAACTTTTGAAACTTGTGTTTATACAATAACATGGTTCATCTAAGTCAGTAGTTCAGACTCTAGTAGTCACAATTATAAATGCCAGTGTATTAAAATGTGCTCATAAGTAAGAAGGAAAGTAAATAAAATAGGGAAGCACATTAGCAAAGATACCTCACAGCAGTAAATAGTTGATTCACAGGTGGAGTTTGCATGTTCTTCTCATACCTGTGGGTTTCCACCAGTAACATTTACTTACAACTAAAAACATGAACAACAGGGTCCACAAATTCTCACTGGGGCTTTCTTGATTAAAACTGGGTACCTAATTTCAACAGTGAAACCGGCCACAGACAACCATTTTGTAAGAAACTCTTTCATTGAAAACACAAAATATCCTCATTTACAAAACCACTTAAACCACATCTTTAAATGATGAAAACAATAAAATAATAGTCACTGTAATTGTATATGTTTCATTGTGTTATTCACCCAGTATTTTGGCGAACACTACAGTGTAACTGTTTCTGGTGACAGAAAGTAGAAGACTTCAAATTAGACCATCTCTTTCAGGTAACGTTGCGTATTCACCTTTGAGTTGTAAATATGTTGCTGAAATAAAAAGCATCTGGAGAAAACATCCTGCACATCTTCAAATGCAATGTGGAAAAGGAATAACGTCATTTTCCAGCACCACACAGTACAAACGGTCTCTTTGTAGCCGCTGTGAGTGCAATTTTGCGTTTGCATATTTGGGCCCATTAACTGCAGAATAGCTGTCCAACAACTCTTGATATGCTCTTGTGCTTTCGGAACAAGCCTTGCCGTTACTGATTTGTTGTCCTGTTTCATGACCCCTTTTCAGTGAATATCCAAGCCCCGTGAGGCATCCTCCACATTTACATGTTAATGTCCGCAATTTGTAAACATAAATTGAAAATGTCAGAAGCTCAATAGCCAAATAGAGATAAGTAAACACATTATTGAAGGGCTGTGGCCACTTAAATTCGGGCACCCGTTCCATACAAAAGGCAGAAATTATTGGGAAGGAACGGAAGGATGGGGAGAAGGCTGGAAGAAGACAAAGAGTAGTACAAAAGAGAGAAAACGGGGCGCAGGGGTGCTTTAATTTGCTCAGCACGTAGTTGCCGAGGGGGTGAGACGATTAGGTTTGTGATGAGAGCAGCAGTGTGACGGAGAGGGCATGGGGGTGTCAGAATGAGCGAGGATCAGGCCCATGAGAAGACAGAAACATTATCACACCAGGCGCTCACAGCCGCACACATGCACCGCCGCTGTTTCATACATGTGGACACACACTATGCACTGGCATCCACTCAGACACTGTGTGGAGCCAAACTCACAGTGTGGCCACAATTTCCTCCAGTGGCTCTCCTCGCCCCTGAAACGCATAAACACTCCCACCAGACTGACTGAGAGTGTGTGTGTGTGTGTGTGTGTGTGAGCGCGGGAGTCAATGCAGTGGGCGCCCGGTTCCCCTGGCTGCACTCACATTCATCACTCAGTCGTGGGCCTGACAGGAGCCTCTGCCCTCCAGGTCCGGGGTTCACACATACTCACAAGTCCGCACAGAAACTAGAAGAGAAAAGATCCTGGCCTTAGAAAGAGTGTTAGAAAGCGGCTTTGTCATTGGTAAACTTTAGATAAATTAATTAATAAATAAATTGCAGTGGTTGGCACGTCATACAGCCTGCTTTATTCATAATTCACTAAGAATTGGCAGCAAGTGAACTGTCAAAAATATGTATATGGAGTGAGTTTAATGCTCTTTGTCTTATCTTTTATATTGCTTACACTGCATGGGTTCAGCTACACTTCCATAAGTCACTGAATATGACTGCACAGTTTCAGATTTGCCCTGCATTATGCAAAGCGGTAATGTTAGTGGATGTTTCTACTTCAAAAGATATGAAATATCTTTTATTCATCCATCCATTTTTATAGTGGTGTTTTCTTTAGAAAAACTAAATAAAGAAAGTAACATGCCAAAACATCTGTTTTACAAATGGTAGTCTTTTGAGAAGTGTTCAGGGAAATAAAAATTCCACTAAAAGTTAGCAGGCATCTTGAAAGGGCTTTCAGAACATGACAAGCTAAAAAATCCATAAAGAAAGGATAATTTCCCTGTAGCTCTGTTTTCCCTTGATGGCAGCCTGCAGTAACAGATGCGGTACAGTCATGTGTGAAGAGCCGAGACCAGGGATTAATCTATGTCACCAGGTTGAATGTGTTCATTATCCTCCGTCAAACGCTTGGTGTTTGTGAAAATGGTGGAGAACAATCAACAGTCATCATTGAAGGCGTATGTCATATCACAACAAAAGAGCAGACAAGCTGTTATTACTCGGAGGAATGAAAGATTGTCTGACAGAGAGAAGCTTTGTGGACACACTTTCTAAAGCTTACCAAAATATAACGCTTATCTAGAAGTTGGCCGAACAAAGAAGTGGCTGTTACTCTAACTATGGACATAAAAAAGCTATCAAAGGGCCCACTGTAGGTTTGAGCCGCCTGATTCCAACCATTTACAGTTCAGCTTCTTGGGATGTGGACATGTCAGTCATCCACAGCAAATGGGGACATAGTTTCCTGCTCCAGATGCTTATTCTTATTGGGGCTTTTTCATCACTGTGGCTGAAGAACAAGTCAACTGGACACTCCTCCTTTCTCTAACTCTCTCCCTAGTTAAGGTTGGCAGCTCTCAAGACTCATTGTTAAAGGTTTTGCTTCCATACATTATCTTCACGCGGTAAACACAAAGGAAGAATGACTGCAAAATATGGCCCCTGGTGTTCATAAGCTCCTTCTTTAGCCACAGCTGCCTTGGGCTAGACGGACAGAAGTGCTGCCAAACTGCACCATCGGCCCGTCTCACAACCACACAAACACCACATTCACACACACACACACACACGCACCTGTGAAAGGTCCTGCACAAGGACACAAGGGCGGCTCTGGTCAAAGCCCGACCTTTGGGTAGGTGGGCCCCAAATGAATATAGTTTTACTTTACTGGTATGTCATGTGAAAGTATTCATAGTTGGAATAGGTTAGTCATTAAATATGGGTGTGGCTTAAAAAAGATGAGGAAAGCTTTTTATTATATTTCTTACATAAAAACACAGTTACCATCTGCTCATGTTTTATGTGTTTTATTTTTTCAAATGGAAATAAAGAAGACTAAAATGACTGATGTTGGCGTTTTAAGGGGGAAAGAAAACATTAATCGTATAGTGAATTTGTTAGCTGTAAATTTCATAGCATAATGACAAATTAAGCATAGAACTTGTTAAACGTACTAATCGCAATTTTGTCCTGCCTGCGGCCCTGCATTTGAGCGCCTCGGAATGCTCATTTGAATGTGTTCACTTGTGTGTGAATTGCAATATTAATGGACGTTCCAGTACATTTGGTCTGACGCCAATGGGCCCAATTGCTTAGCATGCCTGCAGGACATTAATTGATGGCTGGGTTACGCTTACTAATAAGTGTCATAAATAATGGTTTAGCAGGACGAGGGCGAAAATCTCAAATACATTAACCACCACGTTGACATCTTAATGGAGATTCAACTGAGATGTGATCAAGCGGAATCCGTCAAGTAGGAATCCATTATTGCAAGGTTGTAGGCAGCAAACTCAGTGATAGAGGATGGGAGCTTTACCACCTCGGTCGTGTGTCATTCAGGGCTTAATGGACAGCCTTGTCAACACGCTCTCCCCGCTCACACATGGCCCTCCACCAACACAGCTGTTGAAGATCTGTCAAACCTCTGTGTCTGGGTTCCGCACGCCCCCTCCTAAAGTCACTTAGGGGAGCTAGTAAAAACCACGAGCCGTTCAGTAGCAGCATCATTGATTTTATCCCCAAATTATTGTTGAGGACGAACCATCCCCTGCATACCAATGGCGCTCTCTCTGCAGCACAAGGGTCATTCCAGCCCCTTTTCGCCACTGTTTATGGGGAGGGAACTTGTTGTCGTGCAGATGGCGGTGTTGAATGTGGAAATATGCACACGGACGCACGAGTATAACCTCTAAATTCAGTGGTTCACAGTTTGCCAGTCACCTAGTTTTGGGTTTGCAGCCAGAAAGCTCATCAGTGGAATTGCAGGTTTAGCCAACAGAGGATTTTTCTGTGTAACCAAGCCTGAGTGAATGGGCTGAAAACCCTGAGCTCCCACAATATAATGTAAGTGGTGCTAGCATTAGTTTCATGCAGGGATTAAATGATTTAGCAGTGTGAATGGAAGTGCATAAACCATAAGGGTAGCTGCGTATAGGAGCGGCAGAAGAATGTATAGGCTTTGTCTTGAGTGATTTGGAGTGTACTTGTTTACTTGAGTATTTAAAAAAATAAAGGAAAGAAAGCTTCCTTTAATTTTAATCCAATGTATTTTGTGACCATTTTTTTTTACTTTTCAAAAAATAAACTTTGATGCAGTTTAGTGTCAATAAAAAACATGTTATTGTATCATTATATGTGTGATGCCATACTCAAGATAAAATAACAATTCACATTCTATTATAGGGCAAGCAAACCTCAGAAACACATTTAAAAGCTAAATTCCACCCAAATTTACTGTATCATGACAACTGTAATATCTGAAAAAACAAACTACCTTTTCTACTTGTTTGTTTTTTCATTTGAATAATAAACTTATTTTCTAATTTGTGTATTATAATAGTCATTTTACATCAGAGTTGATGAACCCTGTTGACCCCTGCATCACGGCACTTTGGATAGCTTTCTTACATGAAGTTTCAACATTTTACTTCAGAAATATTTCACATTTAAAGCATTCACAGCCTTCACAGTGCTCTGCTTTTTTTCCCCTTAGCTGCAGCGGTTGCTCATTAGTCTAAATTTAGGGCTGACAGGCTTTGTTAAGGGGTTTTCTAAGTTTATCAAACACTTTCTAAGTTTCTATTGTGAATGTGACAGCGAAAGTGAGTTTCAGCGACAGCCACTTATGCATGAGTGTTTACTGTTTCATATTTGTACATAATGCGTTATTGTTTATTAGGGCCTGTGTGGTGACAGTTGTGCATGTGGCAAGTAGGTAATTAGCATGCATTATTCAAATGAAAGACGGAGGAGATGAGGGTGGGGACCTGTCCACCTGGTTGTCAGAGTCTTCTCGTTCGGCACCACTTGCTCCTCACGTCCCCCGTGTCAGAGCCTGTCTCCTGTTAATGTATCCTAAGTATAATTTGTAATGTTTTCTTATTGCACTCTTTTATTCTACAGGTTATTATCAAAATTAGGTTTGTAATCTTAAATCTGCTCTTTTACAATCATGCTATCTATCATATTGACTAAAACTTTGCTTGTATAATGTACTTTTCAATAAGTCCCATATAGTAAAACTTTATAACAATCTAACAATGTCATATTCTTTCTTCCACATGAATGCAACAGAACTAAAAACGCAAAGAAATATATATTACTTGAATTGTTATTATTTGGGTTTAATGTGCAGATTCCATTAAATATTCAACTAAATGAAAGTCGCCTCCTTCCAAGGATTGATATCAATTGACCAAAATGCTTTGGAAATCTTGCATTGATATTTAAAATAAAAGTGCATATGATGGGCTAGACTATTTCGCAAAAACATAATTATAGTATTTAAGATTTTGCTCAAAATCTTTAGAAGCTTATAATTTTACTTCCTTGACATGTGTATAATATGCAAATGGGACATACACAGAGGTAATGGTGCACACAGTTGTCCTCGGAGGTCAGAACTCGGAGTGATAGTTGTCAAGTTGGAAAAACAATGATCAGTAATGTTTCAATCAAGTACTAAAAACTAGGAAAGTCTTAATTTAACAACATGGAAAATGTAATTGCATTTGGTTAAACTCTTTCAGAGTGAATATTTGCTTTTGTTGATATCAGCTCCGTGTAGACGTAGCAACATTATCATCACAGAGCATAACTGCACATTTATAACTGCAGAGGCTCAGCGACAGCAGGAGCTGGTTCACAGACAACAAGGGGAAATAATACAAGCAGCCTTTCAATAATAAAGCTGTCGGATTTTACTTTACCCTGAAGCAAGGCGCAGCCATGTTTATAACTCTGAAATGTTCTTCGGGTTTCCAAATAGGAATTCCGAGACGGACGGGTGTTCCAGTTTGAATTTACAAGTAACACACTATAATTATATAACTATGTAACAACCAGAAACAAAGGCTAAAGCAAAGATAGTATTTGGTAATTTAAAATGTATGTCAACACCTTTATTTTGTTGAATTCCTGTTTAAACTGTCAAAAAATGTATCAGTTTTGGATGGAATTTTGTGTATTGATGACACAGAAAGAGGGATTCCTTTTTTTAGAACTGCAGCACTACTTCCAACATTTTTTTACTTTAAAACTCACAAACTTAAGAGAAAGGTATATTTGATAATACCCTTGTGAGGGAAATTTGTCTCTGCATTTGACCGATCTTTCCACTCGTGCTGGTGGAGCAGAGCTCGGAGGCCCATCTCCAGATCCTGAGCTCGACTGGCCAGAGGATTTTACCTATTGAGCATTTTTTTGAGTTGACACATGATAAATATTGACCATTCAGTCACCTGGACAATGTTTTTTTTTTTTTTTATTCAAATGTCCAGATTACAACCTTTGAAACTTCTTCTATGATGGATCACTACTGGTTGAATGAAGGATTACAGGACTTGCTCTTTGCTTTCCACTTTATTTTCAAGAAGAATATTCATATAAAGTGTTTGTCGCCCACCACTGGCAGCAAGAAGAAATGAAACATGTTGAAATGATTATGAGCAGCAGAGCTAAGGTACACATGTTCTGCTACACTAGGGATATATAATATTATTAAATCATTACACAATTTGTGATTTTTGTAAAAAAAAAATCCCCTTATTCTTTTACGTTTCTTTATTTTTCAACTTCAAGACTGATACACATTCTGACACTTAAAATACAATCCATTACCATTTCTGGGCTGACACTCTGCCCTCAGGAGGACTCGAGCCACAGTTTGCTCAAATGATCAGCTTGACAGAGTTCCCACTTTGCACACTTCATATTTAGTCAACATCTTTGTGTCAGTTTAATTGGGTCCCCATCTCAACTCGTACTACTTACCTTCTCACTCTAACACACCGCTAAAGTCCCATTGTCCCCTGGTGAGACGAATGTCAATGTGCCCGCTGAAAAGGCAAACTCTTTTCAGCACTGACATTGCAGCAAATCTCACAGTAGATTTAACCTCCATATTTATTTAAGCACAACTCAGCTCTGCACAGAGTTTTAGTCACAGTGCATTGCTTGAAAACACATCAGATACTTGGAAAAGAAACAACAAAAAAACAATGTTAAGCCAAGAAAGAAAGAGGAAAAATAACAACAATCAAGAGTAAACTAACTGGCAATAACAAGTTGGCCTATTATCTGCTTTTCCAGCCCTGTTCGCTCATGTGTGGTTTGCCAGAGGTCTGTTTGACTGCGCGTGTAATCAGACTTGCTTAACTGCCTTAGCTCATGGTGGATTTGCACAATTTAAACGCAACTGTCTTTGGATTTTGCTGGACCACCGACTAATCCTTTGTTACCGGCGGGACTACATGCAGTACATTCAGTCCAGGCACTGTGTCCAAGAGAAAACCACTTCTGCCCTCATGTGGAAGCTCTGCACATCTACAGCTTCTGACATAAGAATAATAATGTGTCTGTTATGTTGACATTATTGTTCATCATGTTGGATTTAGCAGCAGCATATAAAAAACATAGAATAAACGAGGGTCATAAGGGTCGAATTAGTGCAAATAACACGGATTTGCAGCTCTTAAGCCAGAACACTTGGCATACATTTCTGGGATAATTTGGTACATTTAATTATCTTAAAAAATGGCTTTCAATATTGTTCCATTTCCCAAATATCGGTAAATGATAAACACGTAAAACTGGATATTATGGACAGACTAGGGCTTCTTTCTAAAGGAGGATGTGATATGAACAGTAGATGGGTATAAGTCAAATAAAAGTGTTTATAAATCACACAGACACTTACTGATGGTCTTTCTAATGCGGTAGAAAGAACATCAAAATAAAACATTGCAAAGCCTAATAACCCAATTTAAAGCTGTTGTGCTAAACTTTTCTTTGTGCAAAAGGGCAATGTAGAATCTAGCCTTGAATACAATGTCATCCTGGTTCAATTTAGTCACTGTCAAACACAAGAAAAAGCTACGCTGAAAATTAATTATGATAAACCCCCTCATCACCCCCTCATCACTCCCTCATCACTCCCTCACCACCCCCTCATCACTCCCTCATCACCCCCTCATCACTCCCTCATCACTCCCTCACCACCCCCTCATCACACCCTCATCACTCCCTCATCACCCCCTCATCACTCCCTCATCACCCCCTCATCACCCCCTCACCACCCCCTCATCACTCCCTCTTCAGCCCCTCATCACCCCCTCATCACTCCCTCATCACCCCCTCATCACTCCCTCATCACCCCCTCATCACTCCCTCATCACCCCCTCATCACCCCCTCATCACTCCCTCACCACCCCCTCATCACTCCCTCATCACTCCCTCATCACCCCCTCATCACCCCCTCATCACTCCCTCACCACCCCCTCATCACTCCCTCATCACCCCCTCATCACCCCCTCATCACTCCCTCTTCACCCCCTCATCACACCCTCATCACCCCCTCATCACCCCCTCTTCACCCCCTCATCACTCCCTCTTCACCCCCTCATCACTCCCTCATCACACCCTCTTCACCCCCTCATCACCCCTCATCACCCCCTCATCACCCCCTCTTCACCCCCTCATCACCCCTCATCACCCCCTCATCACTCCCTCACCACCCCCTCATCACTCCCTCTTCACCCCCTCATCACTCCCTCATCACACCCTCATCACTCCCTCATCACCCCCTCTTCACCCCCTCATCACTCCCTCATCACTCCCTCACCACCCCCTCATCACTCCCTCATCACTCCCTCATCACCCCCTCATCACCCCCTCATCACTCCCTCACCACCCCCTCATCACTCCCTCATCACCCCCTCATCACCCCCTCATCACTCCCTCTTCACCCCCTCATCACTCCCTCATCACCCCCTCTTCACCCCCTCATCACTCCCTCATCACTCCCTCATCACTCCCTCATCACTCCCTCATCACACCCTCATCACCCCTCATCACTCCCTCATCACCCCCTCTTCACCCCCTCATCACTCCCTCATCACTCCCTCATCACTCCCTCATCACACCCTCATCACCCCTCATCACTCCCTCATCACTCCCTCATCACTCCCTCATCACTCCCTCATCACACCCTCATCACCCCTCATCACTCCCTCATCACCCCCTCTTCACCCCCTCATCACTCCCTCATCACTCCCTCATCACTCCCTCATCACACCCTCATCACCCCTCATCACCCCTCATCACTCCCTCATCACCCCTCATCACTCCCTCATCACTCCCTCATCACACCCTCATCACCCCTCATCACTCCCTCATCACCCCTCATCACTCCCTCATCACTCCCTCTTCACCCCCTCATCACTCCCTCATCACCCCCTCTTCACCCCCTCATCACTCCCTCATCACTCCCTCATCACTCCCTCATCACACCCTCATCACCCCTCATCACTCCCTCATCACCCCCTCTTCACCCCCTCATCACTCCCTCATCACTCCCTCATCACTCCCTCATCACACCCTCATCACCCCTCATCACCCCTCATCACTCCCTCATCACCCCCTCTTCACCCCCTCATCACTCCCTCATCACTCCCTCATCACTCCCTCATCACACCCTCATCACCCCTCATCACTCCCTCATCACCCCTCATCACTCCCTCATCACCCCCTCTTCACCCCCTCATCACTCCTGAACTTCACCTCCCACTGTCCCACAGGAACATTTTCAAACTCTTTCATCAATATCTGCTCCAGCACTGTTTTGTTCAAACAATGGGTTTTGTATTTTTGTGTTATGTGTTACGAGTTGAGGATGAACATATAAATAAGCCATGCAGAGGAAAAAAATAAATACATCTATTTCATCTTGAAACAGGCAAATTAACTTCTAGTCTATTCTAGGAAAATGTAGCAATACAACATATATGATTTGATTTGATTAATACCCTATTTTGAATACCCTCCAAGTTCTAAATCAAATCAAATCAAATGCAATAATAATAAATATATACAATATTTGTATATATTTCATCAGAATTATTAAAAGCATGTATGCTACTCAAAATCACATGTTACCTGAAAAAGCCACAAGATGGTGGTAAGTCCCTGACACATTTTCTTAGCTGGTAACATCACCAAGTACTTTTTGCTTCTTCATTTCATTCATAATTAATAAAAAAAATAATCTGTAAATTACATTTAAAGTGTACATTTTAAGTGTATTTGTTGTCGCCTTTACAAGCCAAGCTTATACAAGAAGAAATAAATTTGGGGGAAAAAAACAAAAAAACAGATAAAGACAATGTAAATGTGGCTCAATGCTATTAATATTTGCCACATCTCCATTCATAGAAACAACCAGTAATCATTATTTGACTGTGTCTAATCTAATTTGTTTAAGTATCACCGATCATCACATTTGTGTTAAACAAACAACACATATTTTTTGTCTGTGGTGGCAGTCTCTTAGAACATTTTGATTTAGACTGTTGAAAAAGAATTAAAGAGGCTCCAACAGATGAACATTTCTTTGAGCTGTACCAAAGAAGTGTTTTGTATTCAATTACACAACAAGTGCCATTGTCTATTGCCAATTTTGTACTTTAAGAGCTTTGCTGTGATGTGATGTGTTGGCTCTTGTGTAGTCAGCTGTGTGTTTGAGAGCTCCAGTACTGTGCGTGGCTCACTACTCCCAGTTGCACACTGCATGCTAAACTAATGGTAGGGAGCTTCTGTCAGACCCATGGCCCTCATCATGAGCACCCAGCCATCAGGGTTCAAGCTCATATGTGACCATTAGCACACAGAGGCTGGGTGGTGCTGATATGGGTGTAGACTGGAGGGGAAACGGTCACTGTCCTGAGCACGCTCATACCAGGCTGCACTTCCCAAGGACATTAGCGGTGCAGTCCACAGGCTCTCGGGTGGCAGCCTATCATTAGTGTGCCTGCTAGAGCCCAGAGAGGTGATAGCGGAGGGGGAATTGTGGGCTTTCATATATCCACAAGCTGGTCCAAGGCATGCCAAGCCGAGTGTGGTAATTTAGCTCAGAGGTGACGGAAAATGGTGGGTTAGTTTAAGGGCGAGTTTGTGTAGCCATGTAAAAGCCCTCATCAGAGAGTGGGCGACGGAGTAACTGAAGACCAGGAGAGGGGGGCTGGAAATGTCAGCTGAGAACAGGGGGTTCACACTGAGCATGTACAGTGTGATGTTTATGAAGTGGGTATGAGGTGGGGTAATTCCAACATTTAACCTTACACCTTTCACCTTACACATTTGCACCACCTCAAACAGTAAACGCGGGACGAGTTGGGAAATGTGGTGAGACACGATCATTTTGGGCTGCTTTTTGTTGTTGATATTTTCTGGCCCTTTAATGATAGGACAGTTGTAGCGTGAAATGGGGAGAAAGAGGGGAAAGGCATTCGGTAAACGGTAAACGGGAAACAGACCCACGAAGTCAATCACCCTTTATCCACTGCACCCCACCCAAAGCCTGCATGGTTTTTAAAATTTATCCTTAAAACACAATAAGAGAGTTTGACATAGTAGGTTCAAACCATAATATTTACAACCAGGACCCCAAAAAGTGACGACTTCTGTAATCCTGTTATGTAAATGTAAAGTGTATTTATATTTTATACCATTCATGAGGCACTAGGTGTGACATTCTCTGTATGTATTGGAAACTGAACCTCCTATTTTCAGTGGACGACTTGCTCTCTGCCATCAGCAATAAGGTACATTAAACAGTTGATTAAATTGTGTGCGATAATGTATTAACATGAGCTTGAAATGCAAACATTTGAAAAAAAAAAAGTATGTTTAGAATGATTAATGGATCTGCAAAACAAAATGTAATGTAAAATGTCTTGACCTGTTTGAATTTGTTTCCGTTAAAAAAAAAAAAAAAAAAAAATCAATTCACCATCTCTGTCTCCCTTGGCAACAGGTTATAATCCATAGTTACGATGAGCGGTTGCTAGGTGCGTTGCCGAGATACGGAGAGTACTGGTGCTGCTTAGGAGGCCAGCAGGTCCTGGATGATGGCGTGGAGATGAGGGACAGGTGAGAGCATGACAAGAGACGGGGCAATGAGGAGAGGAAATGGAGTCGCACTGCTCAAAATGACTCAAACACAGGCGCACGCAGAGGGAGAACAAAGCTGCAGCAGGCTCAGTGGTAAACACACGGGCAACAATGGAAAAGCTCCTCTGCACAGCATAGCCTACAGTAAGAGCCGTTGCTTCAGGTCAGAGACGCCGCTTTGGACTGTGGAGACTGCAGAGAAGTATAATACATATACTGTAGCTGAATTCTAAAAAGTTTGGAGAAACACATAAATGAAAACAAAAGAAAAACATACATAGTGCCAACAACTCATGTTTAAATAGCCTGTTTCCTTTGAGAACTATGTATAATGCATTAGTTATGTGTTTAGAAATACTACATACTATATAAATACATAGGAATTTACTTGAAATTATCACTTGGTTATTGAAAACAGTTTAAGAAGCAGCTTATTGATAACAACGTACATGTTTGACGCATGCGTTTGGTCAATTAAAGTTTACAACATATTACAATAAGACATTTATAAATGCTTGTAATTGTCTGTGTGCCTATACGGTAACAAATACTAGTGCCTATTAATACTGCCTTGTAAATATTATAGCCTTATTTTACAGCATTACCTGAGTTAAATATATGGTAAGGTAAAATGTGTATTTGAAGATATTTAATGTAGAAACAAACAAACAAACAAACAGCTGGCATTCAGAAAAAGAGAACATTAACACCAATAGCTTCCCTGCATATTTAAGCAGTCATGATGACACAGACCTGCGGGACTATTCACTTAAACCAGAGTTGCTTGCTGGAGAGAGGAACGTCTTATTTGGTAAGGAACCCACAGCAGCAAAGCGGCCCTCCCAGTACAATTATCTCACGCATCACCTCTAGGGGGCAGTAGCACCGTGCATCACCACTTGGGACACTAAACTCTGCTCTTTCTTGAGATCAAAGGCAGTTCCATGGCGGCAGCAGCGGCAGCAGCAGCAGCAGCAGCAGCAGCCATCACCCTCCTCTGTCAAGCTCACGACTAGTTTCTGACAGTCCCAAAAATATATTAACATGATGTCATAGTGTAAAAAAAAATTAAAAAAAAATAAGAGAGAGGGAAACGATCCTTAAAAACAACGCTTTTCTTATATTGGTTGTGAAAAGAACAGTCCAGTTTTTAAGATGTCGAGTAAAAAAAATCTAATCAAAACAACAAAAAGACATAAGTGAGAAAAACATTTGTTGAAAAAAATCTATTTTACATACATTTATAGCAGAGGTATTAGCTGTTGAGTGATATTCGTCAGTTTGTCTTTCTTTGTTAAAAAGTGAACCGCACAGTCTGTCTTTGATGTCTCCTTGAGAATTACATCAAAATAACAGGAATTGGTTTGGAGGTTTACAATATTGTTCCTTAGCATTTCGAAAAGCAGCGAGAAAACAGATTATCACATGTGTTTTGAGCCATTACACAATCGACGGACCTTGTGTTGACATCACTTCTACTTCACATTGTAACTTTGCTTTGAGGACGGGCCCCTGTTGGTTGATTGGAATGACTCCCCTAATTGGATTCCATTCCTGATTGAAACGTAATAAAAATGCATCAGTAGACATGTAACCAACAATTACCTCATGCAAATCTCTTGATGAATTGATGTGAGGGCTGTAATTGCGGCTGTTAAAAACTGCATTGATTTCTCCGGCAATAGTGTGGATTGGAATCACCCCGCGCTGGAGCTTCATCTGCCGCGCGTGCTGGTAAAGATTGTCACCGCTCTTGGCTCTTGTTTGGAGGTGTGCTGAGAAATGAAAACATCTGCATGCTTTCACGTGGAATTGCAAGACAGATTGGGCATTTGAGAGTTTGTTTCACGTCGTACATTCGGGCGTGTGAAGGAAGGAAACTAAAGTGGAAATGTCGTTGGCTTTGTTTCCCTCTTCATCATGATGTTTGGCAGGTTATGACTACACAATCTGCACAGGCTGCGGCTCAGGCGGCGTCGCACACACTGTAGCATATTTGGATAAGAAAAATAAAATGAATTTCAGACGTTATGAATGCTTCTATTCCTTCTGCAGTCAATATTGTGAACATCATCCCTCTGTCTTCTGATGAAGAGAGTGTGTAGAGGGAAGGGGTTAAAGCATCTTCTGAGTTATTGCCTACTGCTGTAGTCATAGCAACAGGTTAATAAGTACTTCTCTGATCTTCCTCTGTTGCTGCACAGGTTGCTAAGATACAAATAGCATCCTGGACCCAGTGGACTGAACTAAAAACATCTTTTGATTAGAATGAGCTTTAAACATTTAGACCTAAACAACCGAAACGCCAATGCCAAACAGTGTTAGGTCCTGAGGGAGATGGATGAACTTGTGTTGCACCTACAGTCTCAGAGATTGCAAGTACCACATCTGACCTATCCAGGCCAAAAACATGCTCAAGACAACAAGTGACTTCTTATGAACGGCGACTACCTCACACCTCGGAGCCGAGTGGTTGGCTCATGTCTAAAGGTAAACGGGCCAATCAGCTTTGGAACGGAGTGGCTGTTCCTAGACGTGTGTGAGAAACCAAGGGCAAATTAAGCATTGCCTCTGAGTTGCATCATTCTCTCTCACAGCTCTATTAGCAGGCTAGCCACAATGTCTCTTTACGAGGGCTGCTCTCAGAGCAGAATTAGGCACACTTCCCTGCAGTGATATGTCTTTTTATGAATCACGCTGACATCCTGCGTGCCAGTTCCTACAGGAAAAACACATTCTCTGTAAAAGAAGAAAAAGTGAAGTATGGATACCTCTGCTCCACGTGAGCTGACTTATGAGCTCTAGCAGCACCAGCTCTTACATTCAGAATTTATATTCTATTCCAACTTGATTAACTTCTCTGACATTAAGATGAAATACTAATAATCTGATAACGGCCAACAGTGATGAGAATAGTGATTAGAACATATTTAGGCTATAAGACTCACCTCCTCTGTCCTCGGCTCATCTCCAACTACAAATGGAGGCATTTTTCAGAGAAATGCCCATTGATTCAGAACGATAGACTTTTGTTTGGACTGACACGACAAGTGAATAAACAGACACACTGCTTGATTGGAGGAAGCTGTGAGGCCGCAGTAGGGAGTGCACAAGTCGTTTTTGAAGATAATGCTCTATCCTCAGTTCTCTTTTGTCACCAAGCCTTATTCTTTCACTTGCGCTGGTTCAGCTGTCAGCCTGCAGCAGCTATTTACATTCATAGTGCTGCATGTGTGTGCCATTGCTCCAAAATTAGCCCTTACCCATGTGTGCTAATTTGGCAGCCGTAATTGTATATTTGTGTGATTAAGACTGTAATAGCAAAATAATGACACTTCATTTTGATTTATGAGAACGCGTGACAGTTTGTGTCTGGAAGGTGCCAGGTAAAATGACACTGGCCCATCAGCGCTAAAGTGATCTTTAGCTAATCCATTCAAATGTGTCGTGGGACATGTGTGTCACCGAGTCTGAAGGTCATGCAAACCTTTGTCTGACTTGTCACTGAGGCGCGAATAACAAAAAGATTCAACAATGAAAGAAGACACAGACTTAATCCACTTTCTTTATTAAAATGACACAGTGAAGATTTGAAAGATTTTGACAGCACAAGGATGATCCGGCTCCATCAGTGCATCAGTGATTTTCAATTCACAGCAAGATGAATAGGATCCACAAATTTGTGCTCTTAAGGATAACAGTCCTTTTCGTTGTACATGTACAGATGAAGGCAGCCCACACTCCAATACTGATTAAAGGCTCTCGGCTCCCACGGGGGCCCGGCTGCTTTGGGTTCATTCAATGGCTGCCTTGATTACTTGATTGAACTCATTGATTGAAGGAGAACTTTAATGACCTATTATCTCAAGTGTTAATCAGGTGTTAACAGACAGCTGAGGGACTGGGCAGGGCAGGGCTGAAGGCCAAACTGGACACGCCGGGCGCTTGCTGCTTTACTGAGTCAAGGGGCCCCACAACGCCGCACAGACTTTTGGCCATGTGACATTTTATAGCTTGGTCCCAGGCATCTATGACTCAGATGTTTTTCAGCTCAGGCGCTATGGCTTTTTGAATTACCATCCATTCAATTATCTAACATGTAGCAAACCGTGCTATACCGACTTATCAGTTTCCCCTATAGCGAAATGCAGAGCTACTCTAGTTAGACACAGGTAAAGTCAAGGTAAAACGGTTTCATAGTTCAAAATGCGGATCCGGAATTGAAAGTTTAAAGTCCTGCATTATCTCCACCTTAGACTCTGTTTAAAAAAAAATAAAAATACCAACTTTTCATCTTCTCTTGAAAGTGAACACTTTTATTATAGTGTCAGTGGCATCACTTGAACAGTATCAGTCATTGTCAGAGTGGACTTTTAACTGAACAGCTATAGTGTGAATTGGGGAAAACGAGGTGGAGACAAACGGTTGAGTCTGTGAAGCAAATCCACAACGCTGAGGTAGTAACAACCACTTATGTGCAACGTCTTAAACCATCACACTGCCGAGCACCTTTTCTTCAATTTCAACCTCGGCCACCGCCGTTGTATGTACTTTATTAGTCGACCATTTCATCAGACCTCATTGGGCATTCGTAGGCATACTTTGTAAAGACCTAAGTTACAGGCGCCTGCATCACCTTCACTATCACCTAGTGAAATCTCCTGTGCCCCTCTGTTCCCCCCAGCTCCCTCCTCTCCCTCCTCTACACTCGGCCCACCGCATTTCATCCTTCTCTTTAATTATCTCCCTTTTCAATCCCAGCATCTTCAGGTCTCATCAATGCTTCTTAATTTCCATCAATACGGCTGCAGCCTAAGCTCTCCCCACCTGTCCGGTCACCATGGCAACCACACCTCTGACAACAAAGAGCTCTGTAAGACATGGCATGCTGTATTCCCCTTGATTAGATATTGATTAAGCTTTTGTAATACATAATAGGCTTTTCTTCCACACCTTCTATTTGCACTTATTTAGTTAGAATCTTTTGTTATTCAGGAATCTGCATGTTAAGCAGGTTGGAATCGAAATCAGCTATCAGAGAAAGAAATACTATGGGCAATATACAGCCACACGCCGAGGCCACTACATGCAAATCAACATTAAAAAGAGCGCGGGCGACAGCACGTTTATGTTGGGAAAGTGGCATTGCTTATGCATTGCGGCATGTTCCATTAACGGGACATGCTAATAGTGCCTGTTGGAGTGTGGAGAGTGTCCCTAATGGATGCACTGATAGATTAATGGACTATAAGAGTCAAACGCTAAATACATCGTAAGTGACATGTGATAAGTCAGGATAGTAAATATTTGTGTAGAGCAGAGAGAAGAAGTTGAAAAGCCATTACGCATGATTACCTGTGGACATGACATTCTTTTTAGTTAAATGTGACACAAAGTAATGGTGCATTGCCCAATTCCCCCTCCAACCTATCAGTATGCAGAGGGCCGCTGACATGATACAATTGGTTTGTTCAGATACACGGAATTAGCCTGTGATAAATGGGGGATTTGAGATGTAAATATATGAGATGTCCAGAATGCAATCAGGATATTTTAAAGTTATTTTATGGTAGATTTCACCGTCTAAGCATTGTCTCCTTCACACCTTCTGAGTAAAGCAATGTCCCTTTATGCCCGCCAGCATTGTCCAAAGTTATCAAAAGTATATTATTGCAGAAGACTGGGAAAATAACACACGTGTCTATCTACAAGGTTCGAAATAGCACGTTTCTGACACTAACCAGAATTAAACTAATCTTTCAAATCCATTTCCCCCCATCCCTTTGTCGGTGACTTCCACCTTTGAACTCTTTAAGATAGCAATCAAACAACACCAATAAAGTAAATACACACAAGAAAGTGGTTGTAGGATTTACACTTAAGATTTACGGGATACAAGGTTGAGAAAAACTATTTTTCTCATGCCGCCCTGGGAGAACAGGGGGTCACAACTGTGGATAAACCCAAGAACCATAAAGCACAGTGTTTGGAGCAATCTGACCTTTTTTAACAACTCAAACAAGGATAAAGACAACAAAATGTAATAACTTTCCCCTATCTAATCCATACTTCATGATTATCCCACACTCCAAAACATTGGAAAGAATGGGACTGTCAAAAGAGTCTTGTTGTTCCATTTTCTTTCCCACGGCCCCCCTCCTGGAGACAAACAAACAAACCCCTGTTAGCACATTTCATCAGCTTTAGGGGTTACAGAACAGATTGAGTATCGACAATGGTGGCTGTCGAGGCTTATGGCTCAAAAGCAGCCGGTCGAGGGAAAATCTCAGGGGTAGGAGATGCAATCGAAAGGACCAAAATAATTCTGCAGGACTCGCTTGAGGAACAATCCAGTTTGTCATGTGGAATCATGGAGTGTCTGGCGCACAATGAAAAAAGCTCCCCGGAGGATTTCACCAACGGGAGTCAACAATAGCCACGAGTTAGTGCCCCACCTGGCTGGTCTTTGTCTTTATATCATCTGCAAATTTAGCAGCAGTAAATCTATTTCCGCACCAGCGCCTCAACAAAGAAAGGACCAATAAACAAGGAATGATGCCCGGCGTCGAGGGAAAGGTTTTTGGTCATTGTTTGCCTCCGGGGTGTCGTGGCAAAGTATACCGGGAGTAATTACAATCAAAGAGTGTTAATGTGTCCTTCTGTTGTGATGGACAGTTGTGGAGCCAATGGGAAATCGCTCAACAGGCAAAGGTTTCGAGAAGCACGGTGGAACCTTTGCTTGAACTCTGGATGATGGTTAGAAAAGGACATGTCACGGTTCATCCCAGGGTTGTTTCTATTACTTGAGTTAGTCGTATTCCGAACTAGTGACTTTAAGTTGTTTATGTGCACAAACAAGACATACTCCAGTTCTTATAACTCTAAGCTACCTTTGATCTTTTAAAGGGGACACATCAAGAACACTTTCATGAGTTTTAACCTTGCTACAACTGTGTTTCCTCATCATTTGCTCAAAGTTGTATTTTACTGAATAAAGCTGAGGTACCGAATTTTAAACAGTGAAATAAGGAAGCAAGTATTTTTTTCATAACTTTTTTTCTCTAATTCCTAGCACTCACAAACTCTTTCGCACTTTTTTCTTATACACATGCATCTTTGATTTTTCGGCCACTAGCGCAGCATTAGAGGGTGATATCCTTAAACAGAAAATCAGCTCTCATCCCAAAGTACCATTTAGTGACTCTCATGGCTCTTTCTTACAAGCTTGAAAAGATAAAATGTTTAATAAGTTGGAGACTCCAGCTTCAATGCATACGAGTAATATTATTAGTAGGCCCGAGCCAATGAAACCAATATCTTATGTTGCCTCCCTTTGCTTATAGGACCAAAAACATCTCTTATTATATTATAATATAACAGGGGCCAGACCATATTTCAGGCACCTAATGTTTAACTAGTCCCAGAGGTTTGACCCATTCAAGCTCAAACTTGGTCCACACCATCTTAAGACATGGAACATTAATAATCATTGCATATGATGTAGACGTGGCCATCACAAATTGCTTGCTAATGTTTTTATTATTCTATTTAACGTTTGTCACGCTCGTGCTGTGAAAATGTCAAACCTGAATCGCTTTGCAGTTGTGCTGTTGAGGCGACGGCAATGCATGGACGGTTTGTGTGGATGGGCGGTTTGTGTCGGGAAGAGGGCCTTTAATGACCACTATTATTACAATGTATTCATATAGCACTTTTCCATCTTAAAGGCACTCAACATAGTCATATTTTGTCCATAAATTACTGTTTTCAGCTGCCCCCGTCCACAAAAATGGTGGACTTCAAACATGTACGTTCCCCATTTCATTGTATTGTGTTAAAATTATGCGGCGCTTCTGACTTAGCAACGTAGCAGCAAGAGCTAAAAAGAAACAATAGAAAGGACTGTCTTAACAATGATATTTTAAATACATCTGTGACTGCCCAGCAACAACACTGTAAAAAACGTAAGCCTGATCTCATTTGTTTGTGGCCAAGTCAGCAAATGATCTAACTAAACTGAGCCGTGGCTTTGTGATTTAATTCAACTGTGGTTTAACAACACACGAACAGCTGTTTTACGCTGCAGTTTTACTTTACCACATTCTCAACGCTCTGAAGTTTGGAACGTCCCAATTCTCATTGCTGCAGTTTTGAACAGGAAGCGAATGGACCTGTTTCTATTATTAAGCCAGATGAGATCAATGTTGCGGTTTACAGTGAACAAAAATGTAAAATTATGATCTAATATGTTCTTATAGTTCAATACTGAGCACCAGAAGAAAATGCATAATACGTCTCCTTCATCTAGCTTTAAATAGTGAATTTGAGTCCACGGAAAGTCCATGTTTGAGTCATGAGCCTGATGTGTGCGTTAGAAGTCACGTATCCTCAGCAACACAAGTACTAAAACAAGTCCTAATCTGTGGTTTATTAGTCTCACCCATGGATATAAAAAGAGGAAGGATTGTGTAAGCAGGGCAAAGTGTTATGACGCTAATAAGAGGGTCTGTTATCAGTCTGCACTCAATATAAAACTGATTCTACATTTGCTGTCAGCCTTCTGTAATGCACACATGATGAAGAGAAGCACTCGTATCACCTGACTTTGTTTCCACTGTAACACTTCAACACGACACGAGTGGAATATCCATTTCCCTTTAATCAATGTGCAATTTATTTCCCTCCCTCTCACAATTTCCCGTCCATATATTATGCATTATTCGCCCTTTTTAAATGATTTTCTACTAACCTTCTCATTTAATTTGGTGTGCAGACATGGTTTGTGCTTTAGCTCACTTAATACAAAGACATGTTCTAAATAGATTTTTTCTTTTTACAGTTAAAGCATGTTTTCTGACATGAATTTATTTGAATTGCAAATGAGTATTTGCAGTGTAGATGTTCTGAATAAATAAAGTGGAACAGTGATGTAACATATTATGTATATATATATGTAAAATATATGTATACGTAGACATACTGTGTATAAACTTGGTTCCACCATTTGATGCTCTGGCCTCTCCGTCCTTGCATGAGCCAGTTATTTTTACTGCATTCATTCTATTTTTGAATTCACTTTTGTATCCCTCTATGCCCAGGATTTGTGGAGACCAAGAGAAACCATGGCTCCCAGCAACAGGAAAATGATTATGAACCAGACAAAAAAAGGACACAGCAAAGCGTTTTCTACAGGACTGTGCTTTATTTTAGTCTAAGCAGAATATAATGAACTAGAACTACAGAGTTCAGGAGCACTATGGGAGTTATCACTCCGAAACAGGGAAACAGACCGAGCCAACATTAATTCAAATTACGTCTCTGTTTCGAACAAAAGAGTTAATTTAATCAACAAATGTAGGAGAAAATAAATTGAATTTATTTAACTAATCTATATTTATGTTAAATTATTCATCATGTCAATAAATGATTGGAATGAAATTTAGAAAGTGAAGCTGGGAATGTAAGTGATTTAGCATACAAAGATTGATGGTGCAAAATGTGTGACGACTAAATATAAATTAAAGGCTCTATTCAAACTTGATTAGAGCAAAGTGCTCAGTCATCTAAGTTTGTTTACATTTTGGTCCTTGTAACCAATGACAATGGAAGTAGATGACCATATCCTTAGTGTCAAATGGACTTGAGGCAAACAGATTCTTTACAACAGATTGGACATGTTCAGAGATTTTTTGGCATTCCCACAATACAGTGTGTTTGACCACTGTTCACAGGTAGTACTGTCAGAGAGAACAGACTGGGGTTAAGGCAGAATTCCCTCCTAACATAAATCTGACGGCAGCAAAGCATTGTGGCACATTGTACGTCTCCGACAGCATGTTTGGACATTACAACACACATAGATGATGAAAAAGTTGACCGTAAACAGAAATACGTTAGTGATCATCCTAACAAAGCCATTATCTAAACAATAACAAACATGACAGTTTTCGTACGTCTGAAACAGTGGGATGTGACAGCAAATTACTCACAATCAATCCAGGCTGTTTTTCTTCTAACATCCAAAGGCATCAAATGAGATTCTCTGTAGTGCTGAACTCTGTTGTGCAATGGATTCTTATTTTCTTTTTGTTTTCAGAATCCGTAGAACTTGTACTGTCAGTCCCCATTTACAATGCAGATTGTACATTGATGACTTGAGATAGGAAAGTAAAGTTAATATATCTTTTTTTCATTAAAATGATGCATGCATTTTCTGATACATAGATTGTGCAGTTTTAAAAGAACTTACACATTGAAAACAATTAAACCCATTTCAGTACAAGGGCACTCGGAAAGTGCAAACTCTGTTTATCCCAGCTTCAGCTGATAATTAATCAAAGAAGAAATGAAAGCGTTTGACAAATGGTATACATGGGTATAAAATGTCACTTCTGAAAATCAGTGCTTCACTATACAAGAAATAAAACAATAAATTGTATTTTTTAAATAAATTTGTCTCATAGCTTCCTTTTCATGAGTGAAATATATTAAGTATTTTTTTTTTTAATTATTCAAACCTGTCTATTGTATGAGCTATAAAGAATGTCAAACACAATTGAAAAATAAGCTATATTGTAGTATGTACAAGTCGATGCAGTTGTGTGGTCAGAGCAGTAGCAGGTAAGGGCAAGCGTGTGGGTCTCTTGTGGAGGTCGACGAGTTCATGGTTCTTGTAACCACGGCACGAGTAAATACCTGTGGATTGACTGTATGCGTTTGTCTATAAAGGCTTATGTACACAATAAACAATTCTCTTGCAGCTTTAAAAATCCATTAGGTAAAACTAACTCCTTTCTATGTTGCGAAGCCCAGACATCTACTTCTACTATAATTTTTGGACACAATTTCAAGTAAAAAGTGAATGAACGCTGTCATTGGGCCCATTTGCACTAAACCAATTACTGCAGTATCCATTTTTCTTCTGTCAGGAAATCAAGAGATGTCCATGTACATGACAGCGCTCTCCTGGGCCTTTGCTTAGACCAATACGCCACAAATCCCATGTAAGGGCTTGTAGAATGCATGCTCAAACCCCCAACTCTCCGGAATCCCTGCCCTGCTGCGGATACCTTTTTTTTCATTAGGTTTTTTCTTTTTTTTTTGACATCATTATCCCACAGAGTTCGGCTTCTCAACACAAACTGCTATACAACCGTCATCTTCTGTATTTTGCTATTTACATAAGGTAATAGAAAAAAAGTCTTTGTCTTCATTACTCAGGCATGTTTGGAGCACACCAAAAGCAATTCACTGTGCATTGTTGCTTGGATGTATACTTTCACTTGGTTTTGTATGGCAAATGTCAATCTGGGAAACAAAGGAGACTATATTTTGTGGTAAGTAAGCCCTTCTGCTCACTCCCTGCTACTGAATGCACTCTTCTATTCCACTCTGATATTTGTGATCTGGCTAAACCTCCCTCACGACCAACGGGGTAAGGCAAGGCTCTGAACCTCTCCACTAATCATGACATCATGGCGCCTGATGCCCTGAGTATTGGGAGCGATTTTGTGGAGTTTCAGTTTTAGCACACAGCACCCCCACCACCCAGTGCACTTTTCCCCAACCCCTTTCACACTTTCTACGACCGAATCCCCCTGGATGATGGAAAAGCTCTCTCTCCCAATGCACCCATTAAACGGGAGGCATTCATTTCGTTCCTCTTGTCCAACAGGTTCCTTTAATTATCTCTCTCTCTACTTTCAGTCAATTACATTTCACTTCCTTTCACTTGACAATCACAGCTATTTTAGGGTGAGTATGCACCTAAGGGCGGGAATAGACATTTTTAAGGACCCATGCTCTACAGGACTCTAGTGTACTACAGTAGCATTGAGAGATCTACTCCAAGGAGATTGTATTGATCGTGTTCATGTATGATATGCATTCGACCATACTTAATAACACTTAAATGTGCCAGCGAAGGAAACGCCAGCATTACTTTTAAGCAATAGTCGAGAATCATGGTCGAATACAAAGGTTGCCATATAGTGTAGGTCACAAAACCTTCTCCACCTGAAAAGACCATTTCACTGGTGATGTAATCAAGGACACTGCACCCAAATTAGAACAAAAAAAAACCTGTTTGATTTAGGCCAATTTAACTTACAAAGATCCTAAAGCAACACATCCGAGCTTACACTCACTGTACATTTAAACATACAGTAATTGCTACATTATAAAATAACTGCAATTCATCAAATGCACTCTTAGCAATCTCGGACGATACAAAAATGTAATTTGTCTGCTGATTTGACATTGCTCGCATTAGCCCTGGTTATAGCGGAAATGCTACATAATGCTGCACTGTTAGCCAAGCAGACAGCAGAATACTATAGTCAAGGCAGGGCTGGGGTAGTGAGCGTTAGCATAGCATCTGATCTGGCAGAAATGCACTGTGGGAGAATTCATTACGGAAATAGGCATGCAATAATTAGATCCTACCCTTGTCTCATTTGAAATATTCATCTAGAATAGTGTCTCGTTTTCTTCATCTTATCCTATGATTTCTTGCTTATTAAATCTTCGCAGGCATATGAAAGACTACACAAGGAACGGAGCTGAAACATTGACATCCATAAACATACATCTGAACTGCCTCCCTTGTTTTGATGGATATTATTTGAAATTTTGAAGTCCCCTTGTTCTTCACAAATCCTGGCGGAGAATAATGAGTTTCGCAAGTGTTGCAGCTGGATTGCAGGTAACAAAAGAGCGAGTAGAGCAAGGTTTTTGAGGACAAGCGGACAAAGGTAGTAGCAGTCTTGGCACTGTTTGGCTGGACGGGTTTAAGCACAAAAGCACAGTACGGATACATTTAAGGATTTGAGTTCTTGGTTTTGACCCACTTATTATTGACAAAAGAACATTTTCTTTTAACCTACTTTTTCTCCCTCTGCTAACGTTCATAGTGATGGAAACACGTGTGGTTCTGAAGCTTTCATTTGATTTTCCAGTTACTGTTTAAACTGGTTAAAATTGGGCTAGCTTGACCTTTCAAAACTGTTCAACCTGACCTAAAAACACATGTGAGCCTGAAGAATCAAGTCTTAAGCAACTATGACGAAACTAAAATCTCACCAGAGGAGTTTGTGAAACTACAGTATAGTTTGAGAACCATTAATCTAATTTTTTCTATTGTGGAAGACTTCATTACACTTCCTCCTTTTCCTTTCTGGGAAATTTGGCAGTGTTATCATTGCCAGGTCAGCCTTGCCAGGGAGTAGGCACAAACATAATTCTATCTAATCTTCCTTCTGTCATCCGCGTGCAAGTTGGGGACCATCTCTCCCGTCATTTGGTCCAAGTGATTATCGCGGTGATTTTTCACTTGGTTGCTGCTAATGTATAGAGGCTGGTGATTATGGTGTGATTAGGGAGAAAGGTGAAATAGCATGTCTAATACGGAGCAGGAGATAATTGAAGAGTAACGAGTGCTCTTTCCAAAGGAGAGTTTTCAAACTGCTGGGCTGAGCTTTTGGAAAGAGGAAAGGCATGGATGCTCCCGGGACAGGGAAAAACAAGGGCGTACCAGACCTTCTGCTAATTTAAATGACAACAAATGGCAGTGCTTTATAAGTCTGTTGAAACTGTTGGCACGTGTTCTCCGTAGCTCCTTCTGTGGTTTTGGATTCGATTTGAAGGAAGACAGAAAGGGATAAATGAGGCTTTTTGAATTATTATTATTAAAATGATTTAGCGTTTTCATTTGACTTTTCAAAATGATGATGATCTTTTATGTTTCTAGTAAATGGGTCAGAAAGTCAAGATACATTTTGTTGTATTTCATCGATATCGCCTAAAAAAATTAAACAACACTGTCATATTTTTATCATGAAATGTTACGATTAAATGCTTTATATGTATGGGAATTGAAATGTAATTTACTGTATTTATACATTTCTTTACTATTTACCAGGGCTGACAAAGTTGATTCATGAACATTTAGCAAATTAGCTAAAATCTGCTACTATTTATCTGCTGTCCCTAATCATTTTACCTTTTTAAACCTAATTTCAGGGGTCACAGTTGTGTGTTTTCTTATGTTTGGCTGGCATCCTTCTTCGTCTTATTCCTAGTGTAGCTACAAAAGTGTAAATATAGGCAGAAAAACCTCGTACACTCGTTTAAAGCCTATATTGATTGGGCCTAAGTCCTAACAGTCTAAATGTAGACACTAACTTAAGAGTATCGTGGGTCAGCCTGAACTGCTTGGCAACAATGTCAGAAGTGGGCTGAACGGTGGTGGTTTTGTAATCTCTGTCTCATACTCGAGTTTGAACTGCATATTTTCCGTTTGGAGGATATTTGTTTAACTACTGATGAAGGAAACTCTAAAGTATTGCAGCAACGGGCGGACACATATCCTTGGCATCATATGTGGTTTTGTATTTTCATTTTCTAATAGCATGCATGTTTATAGCGAAAAGCACAGGTTCTCTTTGCTGGCAGTTTTAGTAGCTTATTCCTCCAACTCCCTCCCCCTTGGCCCTTTGTCAATCTGTGGCTTTTATATTTCACACTCAATTGTTGAATTACAAAAGGTCATGGAAAGTAACCAAAAAGAGCAAACAAAACCAAAGACTTTGGGTGTCCGTTTCGCTTGGTCTTTACAGTGGATTGTCGCTTGAACACAAAAGGCTGCACCCTGTCCAGCACAGACTCAGAAGTTCACTCGTTTTTTGTTTGTCATATTGTTCTTCTGTTTTTGTGATTTTTCAAAACAGTCAATTCTCGACAGATGATCTTGGTGACGTATACATCATGATGAGCGAGATATCCAGTGGCTGATACCATTAATGTCCAAGAAGAAGGAAAATTGTGTACAGGGGCCTGTGAATGCTTCCTTCCACATCTTCCCATTTGGCCCATTCATAACAACTTCAAGTATTTTTTTAAACAACAGCATGAGTTCTGCAATATACATTTTTTCTACTCTATTTAGGCTATTCTACATCCTGGTGCTAAGCCAGAGCCAAGTCAGCCCCTATACTACTTCGCAATTTCTTTTTTTTTTAACACTATTTCCATTTTATTTTATTCATACTTACAGTAGGCCACTGGATATTGATTTAATGTTTTTTTTGACTACGAGTAAATTGTAATACTTGCAGCTACAAGGTATGAGTTTTAAATATATATATATTTATATATTTATATATTTATATTCTTTTAAAAAGCATTTAGTCCTTTGGTCCCTATTTCCTAAGGAATGATGCATGTAAATTATCCTGGATTCTCCTCCACGGCTCCTCTGTCTTCTTGTTTTTTCTTCGTTTAATCCAGAGCTTGCCCTGTCACAGAGCACAACACCTGTGTAGGCACAAAAACCAAAATGGCAGCAGGCTGGTGTGTGTGTTAGTGTGTCATGTGGTTCACTTCAGTACTTGAGTTGGCATTTGCACGTATTTATACATGTACAAAGTAATTTTTTTTCTTCATTTTTATATCTTCTTTAGGTGTATATGTTTGGTTCGCTTTTATGTGTGTTTCTCTATATCCTGTGTCGGTATGCATGCTTTGAGCATAATGAGTCTATAAAGGTTTTTCCCCGTCATGTCTAAAAAAGAGCAGCAAAAGTTGGTCTCTGCAAAAAATCTTCTTCCACAGACGCCAAAGCAAAACAGGGGAAAAAGAGGCATTTGCGAAGAAAAGAAGAATGAAAAAGAAGAATAAGAAAAACTCTGGGATCCTTCTTTCAGTCACCCAATCTTTCCACAGGTTTCTCCAGCAGGATCAAGGGACCACCCTTCCTTCATGATATGTAGCAGAGCAAGAAGTCTTTGTACTTTTACTGCACTTGTGGAAATAAGGTGTTGTGGCCCTTCATCCTGTGACAGAGAGAGAAGAGAGACAGAAATAGTGGATTTAGAGCAGTGGCGGTGGCAAACATGTTCAGGGTTGCTGGATCCTGGTTATCACACAGACTGACAGGCACAGCCAACAGCATGAGAAACAGACAGGAAAAGGAAGGTGGAAAAAAACATGAGGGTGTCAGTCAAAAACAGAAATAGGTGGGCTAAGAGTGGGTTGGAATGTTTCTGTTGGAAACCACAAAGAAAAAGACACTGATTTAAAAAGGTCAACCTCATTTAAAACATGTTCCAGTACGCAATAATGTTCTGGACATAAAAGCAAAGAACGAAAAGAAAAGACTGTAATGGCAATTGCTGTCCAGTGTAAATAAAACATATAGACTTTAATCTGGGCTCACCAGAAAACACCTACACAATTCCTTTCTTACATTGTGCCTCGGCGTTAAATGTGTCCACGCTGACAGAGGATCTAGTTTACGGGCTATCATTCCTAATATGTGGTGAGCAATGGTGTGGGTGTTTAGCAACTAAGAAAACGACTCCCTGGGAAACAAGATGAAAGGGTCGGCTGGTGTGCGCCCAGTCGCTCTTTGCCGTACCTATCCTGGAAATGAGCTTATTATTTCATATGTCTCTCTGTGCTGAGGAGTGAATAGAAAAACATGCTCTGTGTATTAAAACAAACATGGTGATTAGCAATATAAACCCCCTCTCCAGTAGCTCAATGCCATCTCAAAAGTCGCTAGCTTCCAGCGTGATTTCTACGTGAACTCCTGTGTTTCGGCGTGAGCCATTTGTCTCTACATTACATCCCCTTAATAGCACAATCTTTTGGATGGCTCTATAAAGGACACCTGACTGTTAAGAGGCAGTGTTATTGATAGAAAGACTTCATCACTTGCTGCTTGCCTGGATGGAAACAGCAGAGTTCATTGCATACACAACAGGAGAGGGTGTCGCCTGCAGTGCAGCTGAGCGAGCAGAGCAAACCAGCCTGGAAAAAGTATGGCCAAGAAAAAAAGGATCTTTTACACTTTAAACTTTTTTGCAGACCATAAAGGTTTCTAAAACAAACTTAAAACATATTTATCTGAGGGTTTAATGTAGACAAATCTGCAACAATCAAAAGCAAATAATGCCGCTGTGCACATTTTTCTATATTTGTAAATGCATGTGTACAAGTGGCTTTTGGCAATGTGCTGTATCCAGCTCTCCTAGTGTAATTGCTTTGCTCCCTCATAAATAAATAAATGAGAAGTGATTCTCATGTTAGGCAAATAAAACAATCTGGCAGAAGTACTCCCTGTGCGTATGAAATCCACAGAGAAGTGGAGTGTCAACATTTGCTTGTGCTCTTGGATCCAACTCTGAAAAATTAATTGGCTACACACGCTGTCGATCAGGGCAGAAACGGCTCCTATTGCAAAGGTTATCAATTTGTATTAAAATCATAGATAGCTGAAAAACATTGTTGATGAATGAGAGGGAATATAGAAATAGAAATGCAGTACATTCATACACATGAACCCACAAGAGAAAGTAAAACATCACAAGGGCACACGGTACAAGAGCACAAAGGATTAAGGCCACTTCCAGTTAAAGTCCACCAACCAGTCGGCACGTCATTTACATTATATGTACCACAATACCAGCCAAGAGAGGCATCAGTAAACTGCACTCCACAGACTGCAAATATACAGAATACACTATTTACAATCAAGAGTCTAGAGAGAGAATTTGAGAGATACCAACGCCACGTCATGCAATGCAGTCACAGTCCCACCACATGACGTCATCCAAAAGAAAATGACACCATGGGCTCACTTACAGCTGTGGGAACTCGGCCCCAGACAGGAGGGGGTGTGGCTAATGCAGGCAGGCCACCTCACACTGTGATGGGCCATGTCAGGGCCACGGTGTTGGGTGCAAAAGAAGAAACAAACAATGGGATTTTCTTTTCCTAAAGTCACATTTAACACCACATCCACACTTCACCCCACACTTGCTTCGCCTGGCAAATGAAGTTATATCTCTGAAGCTGAATGGAGACAAAAGTATGGAAAGCAAAACAGATATAACAGAGGACATCATATTTAACAAGGTAACAAGGTTCCAGAGCTGGAATCTTCCCGGTCTCACAACAATTGCAGGTTAAAAAGTTGAATTTATGTTTTATATTCACAAAATTACCCTTAAGGCAGAGAGGCATATTTTAGGAACTTGCTCGTCTACTGTAATTGGATTTGCCTTGCATTGTTTACTATGAGGGTGCCCCCCCCCCCCCCCCCCCGTTGAATTAAGTTTATCTTTAAGACACAGAACGCAATTTCAGAAAAGGGTGACTCCTAAGACCAGTGACGAAAATGCTGTCTGATCGTGTTTTTAATTCAACTTCAAAGTGAACTAGCAAAGCATTACAGAAAGAAAGACTCTGAAGTTATCAGTGCATTAAGGTTTGCGCACTTCTACCTTGGAACACAAAAGCTCATCATTCACATTTCATCAGGTTATTTCATCATAATAATGCAGGGGGATTTGAATTAAAAAGATGTAGTTGGAGCTGCATGCTCGCCTCGCTCCCCAAAACTTTCTTCTCTTGAACTTCATAATACGTGCCGGGTTTTGGTTGGTGCAGCACTAAGAAAATGACAATGACAAGGATTGTGCACAAAGGGACGAGTGACAAATGGATCAAGAAACACACACACACACACACACACACACACACACACACACGCACACACGCACACGCACGCGCACACGCACACACAACTTTCAACATACAAAAAAAAAAGAAATACAAAATTGCCCATCCCCTCCTCGTAAGGATGACTTTTCTGTGAATCGAATACTTTTAAAAATCTCTAACAAACTAGGGGTATGTTAATGCTGTTTATTGATGGAGGAATGTCAATCTAGCCTTATGTTATTTATAATATTTATAAGATAAGATAATCCTTTATTGTCCACACATGGGGAAATTTCATTGTTGTAACGCAGGTAGATACAGTGGAAAAGGACAGGTAACTTATAGGAAGTTTAAAAAAAAACACTCTTAATAGAAGAACTCTTATAAACAAAAACTCCTATAGACAAAACCTCTCATTTCCTAATAGGGAATGGAGGGGGAAAATAAAGATAAAATCAAATAAAAACATCTAGCGTAAGACAAGATAATACTAATAATAATAATGGTAAATTAAACACTCTATTTTCATCAGTTATCTAATTGAGGGTTGAACCTTAACTTTTTACAGCAACCCAGGAAGTCTATCTACACCGCTGGTCAGTTCTCCCTCATATCAGCGTCACTATTTACCTCTAGAACTACAATAGATGAGAAGGAGGGCTTCTCTAGAGTGTCTCATCTCACCCAGCCATCCTCTCATCGCTCCCACCTCTGCTTTCATTCTGCATCTAGCTCTCAGTATCCTGCACTCGGCCTCACACCGCTCTCATATCTGGTAAATACTTATATATGTGAATCATATGTTATTGTGCTCTGGCAGCGGCACTTTGGGAATATTGAGTATTGTGAATTGTTCGAATAAAGCAATGGCATTAGTTTCCATTGAGAGAAGATGTTTCGTTGTTAAAGGTGGTATGGACGATTTTTTTCAGCAAATTTTTTATCATATTTCCTCGTGGCGTGGATAAATCATTTGTCCTGCCACGTATCAATCATAAAACGCACCTACCGCTCACCTGCAGCCGCGTGCGGTTCGTGCCCACGTTTCCGCGTGCCTAAGCGCATGGATCTATCATAATATAGTTCCCTCAGTGTACGGGGCAAAATGAAGACGGCGAAAGACAGTTGGAGCTGACGCAGAAGTGGACAGAAATCTACAGGAGACGAGCGATGCGATGCGCTCTGTTGCGCTAATAAACAAACGCACGTGTGTGTTGTATCAGTCCGCACGGGGGAGTGCACATGCGCACTTCCGCCTGCGTTCTCAAATCGCCGAAAAATCGTCCATACCGCCTTTAAGCTTTGTAAAAGTGTGGCTCTTTCTGTGTTGAAGCAGTGCTGAGTGAATGACACTGTGCTTGGCAGCCTTGGTTTTCATTAACATTTGGTTTTCTCCCTGTGCCATCTGCAGTCTAACTAATCTCATCCTCCATGATATAAATGGGTAAGATGATCATTTTAGATATGACTTTTGAATGACTTGTGTAAAATCTGTAAGTCCATTTTACTTCTCCTACTTCTATAATAAAACAAATCCCACTTTTACAGAGATAAGACTTCTATGTATTATAAAAATGCAGCACTTGATGAGCTCCACTTTCTCTTAAATAAATGTTTGACTGACTTTTGCACGTTGCTAAGCAGCAGGGACAAGTCTACTGCTGTACTATTTTCAGGCTGAACCGATTGGCCTATGCATTTGTGAACTGGTGGTTTAACAGCTTGTATTGATTTTCTGAGCTATACCCAGCAGACAGCTATTTATGCACAGCTAGGTATTGATGATGTCATTAATTTGCACTGGAGCAACCTGCATCCGGTACAAATTAGATTTTGGACTGCAAAGGAAACAAAAACAATTTTGTGAAACGAGGCGACCTGACAAAAATCTGAAGTGGCTCATTTAACCAAAATTGATGCCTGGAAGAAGCTGGTGCCCTGACACATCCAAAACAGCATGACCAGAAATAGAAGCATACAGTATCTCTCCAACACTCCTGAATTGTCAAATCTGACAAGTTGACATTTCTAAAAATGTACAATCCAAGAGAGTATTTTTACTTATATTAAGTTAGAAGCTGGTTTGTCAAAGATGTGTGCTTAGAATTTGTAAAAAAAACGCCAACTGTTAACTCCCAATTAGTATACAACTTAACTATAATAACATCTAATAGTTTGCTGGAATCCTCTCTCCCCAATAGTCCTAGAGAAGCGAGCACAAAAGTTATGTGTTTGTAGTTTTTAAGAGATAAACTGTTTTCAGATTCAAAATATCTCTTTAAATGCTGAAGTAATTTGTCTGAAATAGCGCAAAATTACCTCTGCTTAAAAAACAGAGACCTGAACATAGGCTTTTTTTTTAGTTATCTAAATAAAAAACCCTGTTGTATTTTAGAAGAAAGAACCTTTACTTTACCGGGGTATGGACAGAAGACGAGTCAGTAAGGTCGGTTGGCATCCTTTGGACGCTTGAGCTGTACCTTCAGCCTCTTCATGCCTATCTGAAAACCATTCATGGCCTGGATCGCCGCTTGAGCACTGGACGGATTATCAAAACTCACAAAACCTGAAACAAAAACACAGAGGCGAGCCCATGGGTGAAAAAAGAAAGGTCTGAGATTGAAGTTTCCACGGAAAGATAACAGAAATCGAGAAAGGCACAGTGAATAGAGGAACGTGATGAAAGGAGCGAACAGGAAGACCCCTTTTAACTCCTGACAATGACGTGACAATAGGCCTTTGTTTTGTCTTTTGAGCAGATTAATTGGAAATCTCTGAATTAAAAAAAGGTTACACAAAGCACCGGTGCCTAATAACATTGATATATTAAAAAAACTGGAGGAGATTTAAACTCGGCACAAAACCATGAAAGGGTTTAAAAGTGTCATGTTACCTGCAGTGGTGTGGAGGGCTGTGTATGTGCACGTGCTCATGAATTATTACAGCAAAGTATTTATTTCACCATCAATCATATCTGCTTATGGTACAGGTTCAGATAAGTTTAGAAATGGTTGTGCATTCATTCTACAACCATTTCACTTTAGGTTCCTAACACCTGATGGACAAAAAAAAAAAAAAAAATGAAAATAACATGTTTAAAAGATGTTTGAAGATGTTTGAAGAAGACAAAATGTACTAACAGTGCAAATGGATAAGTGTTGTTATCATAACTTACACAAGAGGCAGGTTTTATGAAGGGTGTTATAAAGTGTTCATGGGACTAAAATTTTTAACATTTTAGCCCAAAATTAAGGCTAAGAGAAACTAATTGTATTCATCATTATTTATTTTTTTATGTTAGATAGCCAATAGTTAAAATTATATACATCTAAACAATATTTTTACTGTAATGGCTAACGCATAACATACATTAAAAGACATGAACTATAAGAAGGACAAGAACACCGGGCTGTTTGTAAGAGGTCTGTGTGTGTGTGTGTGTGTGTGTTCCTGTCTGTGTGTGTGTGTGTGTGTGTTCCTGTCTGTGTGTGTGTGTGTGTTACTGTCTCTGTGTGTGTGTGTGTGTTACTGTGTGTGTGTGTGTGTGTGTGTGTTCCTGTCTGTCTGTCTGTGTGTGTGTGTGTGTGTGTGTTACTGTGTGTGTGTGTGTTCCTGTCTGTGTGTGTGTGTGTGTGTGTGTGTTACTGTCTCTGTGTGTGTGTGTGTGTTACTGTGTGTGTGTGTGTTCCTGTCTGTCTGTCTGTGTGTGTGTGTGTGTGTTCCTGTCTGTGTGTGTGTGTGTGTGTGTTCCTGTCTGTGTGTGTGTTTGTGTGTGTGTGTGTTCCTGTCTGTGTGTGTGTTCATGTCTGTGTGTGTGTGTGTGTTCCTGTGTGTGTGTGTGTTCCTGTCTGTGTGTGTGTGTGTGTGTTCCTGTCTGTGTGTGTGTGTGTGTGTGTTCCTGTCTGTGTGTGTGTCTGTGTGTGTGTGTGTTCCTGTCTGTGTGTGTGTTCATGTCTGTGTGTGTGTGTGTGTTCCTGTCTGTGTGTGTGTTCATGTAAGGGGATAAAAGTGCAGGGCAGCGAGGTCGTGATGAGCTGCTGGGAGCGAGGGTCTGGTAGGACACGGGGTGCTGCCTGCCTGAGTTATCGCCCCGGTACGGAGGCAGAATTAGCCCACAGCCCTTCCACGGCATCGGGACTCCTCTCCAAGCTCTTATCAGACACCCGCGTGATTGACAGGCTGAATTTTTCACCTGCCAGCTGATTTGATCACACCGCTATGGGTCCAATTTAATTTGGGGGGAAAGGGCAGGCTTTTGTCAGTGCAGGTGAGATAAGGCTGCTGCTTTTACAAACCCTTTAAACAAACTGAGTAGGGAAAGGGCCTGTCAGCTGCCAGTGATCCTCCACTCCGATCTCCTCACACTCGCGCATGCACCGACTCGGCCTTTAATGAACCTTCATAACTCACGTTCTACATGCCAAAGATGTCGGCCGGTGTCAGGGTACAGTAACACAGAAGAAATAGTTTGGTGTTGGAATGAAAAGGCACCTGGATCCATGTACATTCAAATACATATGTATAATAAAATGGGATGTCGTGTTGGCCGCTCTTCCTGAGCCTCAATGCCCTGAACAATTCTGGAGTAGGAGATAAGAGAGCCCTGCAGCACATTATATCAGTGCACAATGACTTTTTATGCATTTTTAATGTTTTACAATGATGATGATGGCACGAGAACATGTGGCAATGTCCTCTGTATAGATAAGAGGCATTTGGAGAGTTGTGGCACAACTACTATACTACAATAAAACACATTATTATGTTGCATATTTGTCCAAAAATGTGAATATGAAACAGAGCTCTAAACCTCTCAGATGAAACAAATAGACTCATATTTATTCCCTGCTGAAAGATATTTCCCGCATTTAAAGTGTGTGAGTAATTTTGTTCTCAAATAACCTTTTGAAACGCATTCATGAGTTGAATCCAGTTAATGCCACTTAACAAGGTAAGCTTTGATCACTTAAAAGTCATCATTAGGTAACTAAATGCTGAGGATTAAGTGAAGTATATACTGATTATTAAGTATTTTTTGTAGGCTTGATGACTTCAAAAGGAGTCATCAAATAGGATTCATATGACTATATTTCTATGTATAACAATCATACTGGGGCTGTGTAAAGGGCAAGGCAATATGTATTACGTTTAATGTTGTTGCCGTCTATTCAGAGGTTCATATACGTAGTGAATTAGTGGTAACTCAGGGGAAAAGGTTGGGAACATTTTACTGCATCTCTTTTCGTCACTGTTTGATGGCTTTCAACTAAATTACTGTTACCTGCCATTGTCAAGAAACTATAAAACAAGGTTAAAGCAATTGATACGTCGTTGTCTATAATGAAATACTGCATAGTTAACGTGAATTAATTTCACATATTTTAATGCTGCCTTCCTTGCTTGGACTACTTAATTTGTTAATTTTGTTCAGAAGAGCCACGGGATTTCTGCCATAACAATTAGTCTGAAAAAATTACAAAAGAATCAGTGGATAATTTGCAATATTAAGGATCTTAATTACTAGCCACGCGAATACGCCAGTGAGACTGATGAGGTCAAGCTCTCTTTGTCCTGCTCCTTTGTTGAGTGACAGTTAGTGATAGTGAGAGGCATATGTTTAGAAAAGGGCCCAGCGAGGCAGACAGGCCAAAAGAAAGACAGTGTCACGAGATGGACAGCGAAGAAAAGCCTCATAGAAGTGCCATGCTGAAGAGAGAGTGAAGGAAAGCCAATGCTGGGAGTCTGCCTGCGTCTCCCGGGGGCCGCTGTCCAACTAAATCAACAGCACAGGCCCACACTATAGTCTATTATTAGCTCTTTAAGCCCGTGGATTCCTCGGACACCTCCTCTATTGGACTGAACTGGTTTGCGGTGTGGGAGGTGGAACGCGGGGAGGTGGGAGAGTCGTGGGGGGGGGCCTGAGAAAAGCTCTTTTGTAAAGTCAAATCAAATGTGTAAATACTATAGCGGTGGTGGGTGTAAGATGAAGAGTGAGAGTGAAAATTGGTTTAGGGAGAAGATGTTAACGTCAGAGATAAGAGACTCAAAAGAGAGTTAATTCATTTACAGTAAAAAAAAAAGAAGTGTTATATTCACGTGGATCAGATGGCAGAAAAATCCGATTGACATATTTAAGATGTGCATTTAATTGTGGCGTGGCTGTACAGTATGCAATTAAACGCATACAATTCACTTGGATCAAGCCAATCTTTGTATGTTTAAAATGCAATGAAGCATAAACAATAACTCACATAAAGACAAGCGGCAATGTAAATAACTTTAGGACAAGGATTCAAATTAAACATACGCCTTGACTTGCTTGTTTTGCAAAATGGAGCACTTTTAAATTTGCAGTCTAGTGGAAACGTATTTAAGAACTAAATCTAAACACGCTAAAACAATATTGTATTAATTTGTTTCCATTGAATGTCAAAATATGTATTCAAGGCTCATTTATGGCACTTTTTGAGCCTCCTCGAACCTGTACTCCATTTGTAATTGCCCTGTGTCTCATTAGATTTTCACAAATAATTACTCCAGGAATAAATGTGTGCGCATCTATGTGCCCGGCTCTCCCTCCACACCTCTCTGCTCAGTGGCATGTAACACCACCTTTAAAATGTTAATTGTGCCTTGATTAGAATAGACAGTGGGGATAAACGCAAACTAATTGGAAGAAAGGAGCGAGAGGCGAGAGTGGATTGCAAAAACACAGCCTAATTATTAATGACATTTTCAACATCAATTTTGTGAAACTCACCAAAACACTTGCTCTGATTGGTCGCCCGGTCCACGAAGACTTTGGCAGAAATGACGTTGCCAAAAGGCAGGAACATTTGCATGAGCTCCGCGTCTCCGAACTCTTGCGGCAGGTGATAAATAAACAGGTTGCAACCTTCTGGCCCTGGTGATGAGAGAGAGACAAGAGGATGGATTATGTGCATTCATAAACACAGAGATGGCCAGACACTGCTCAGACTGACCCCCACGACATGGGGATGGAAAATATCCAATCGCGGTCCAAGAAGGGAAGACATTTTACCGACCACAGATTGCACAATACATATTTTGGGAGAACAATTGTGGTTGCTTTTATGATGGAAATTAAAAAAAAACCCATCAGACTCAATTTTAAAACAAAACCATAATCACAGAATAAATATTTATGTTCAGTCGTAATAATCACATTTGAATATCTATACATGACATATAATTTAAATTAATATTTGTGACGCTTTAAATAATAGTGCGAGGTAAATATACCCCAAACACTGAATGTAATTAAATAGGCATTTATGGAATGCATAATGTACCTTCCCTTTGTTCCTTTGTCAACTAGTTTTAAGATCTTAATTTGGAAGCGAGTCCCCTATTTCACATAAAATCTTAATTAGCACATTTTATGCACTGTATACTGATATGCTAGGGAATACAACATAAAAATAAGATAAGAGTTACATTTCAGTGGATTAGAGGAATAGAGCAGCAAGGAATCATGAAACACATTAATGAATCATTTGAAAAATGCTTTTAGTTACAGAATACTGAATATCTACATTAAAATGTATTTTGTGACATTCCAAAACATGGTCCAATCAGAGTACTGTATTCTGAATACTTATATTCAGAATAATACACTGTAGAAACGAGACACTGGACTGAAAACACATTCATGTTTGTTTCACTGTTTGTCCTGCATTTATTTACCACTAATTAGAGCAACTAAATACAGTTACTCAAAATAAGAATTCATGTGTTCAGTTCTTTTGTTCTTTTGCATGATCCCTGATGCCTGGAAATAAAATGGAGTAAGATCTATGCCAAATCAATAAGAGAGATGCCACAACATTATAAACTATTTGAATTACAACAAGTTACAAACAATGTTTCTTGTACCATTTTGATGCCTTAATTTAGAGAAAGACATTAGGGTGGACATCTGGCTTAAAATCAATGCCGGATCAATACAAATCACTAAAGACTGAGGGAAAAGCTCAAATGAATCAATGTTTCAGATCAAGTTAAACACTGACCATCCAGGGTAGGGCGAGACCATTGCACACATAAAGACATAAGCCACATTTTTGCCTCAATTCCTGAGTGGTGACAGTTCGGACTTTCTTTCCAATCTCTCCCGCTCCACGCTTCCACACTTGCTCGCCCAGCTGCCACATTTTGTACGGGCCAATCTGGATAAGGGTTGGACTGGACGAGAGAAAGCCAAGCATGGACCCCCCCCCAAACACAGACACACAAACACACATCATCCACGGGGGCCTTGGGATGTGATGGACTCGGGGACAGTAAGCTCGCAGCTGGCTGACTGGCTACTATTCTGTCGTGTCTCAGTGCTCAGCATGATAGTAGCATGACCAGATGAGACGGAGGAGGTCCGCTGCTGCTGCTGCTGCTGCTGCTGCTGCTGCTGCTGCTGCTGCTGCTGAGGAGAAGGCTGATAAGACGGCTGCAGCGCTGGCCAGGCGCAAAGAGATAAAGGACACACACAAACACGCACTAAAGATTATGTGTTTATTTATGCAGTCTGGATATACTGTATGTGCCGCTTGTTTATTCCAGCCAAAAAAGTGAATAATCAGGTATTATGTTGGGCTTGTGTGTGGAGGTGACTGACGGAGTGACCTAGGAAAAGTGATTCTGACACGATCAGCATAATACAGAATAGTAGAGAAGGATGATTTGATGTTTTTGCACACTTCAAAAGCACGGGAAACATAATACAATAGAGAACCACCGGGGTTCAAAGAAAACGCTACTGTCCACCAGAGGATTGGAATAGCCATTATGTGCACATACCCGTCGCCATATTCATAAGTTCTATAAATTTGCATTCTATATTTGTAATGCTGGCACAAGTCAAATAATGCTCAAAAGTAATTCCACTCACAGGCAGTTTTGAAAGTACACTAAAGTGGAGTCCCTAAAATGCTGAATATAAGTCTTTCCAGGCGGTCTTGGGCAGTCACACAGAAAGATAATTGAGACTGACAAATTCTGCCAATTGGAGTGATTTACAGTCACAGTATATCTTATGCTTTATTACATCTAATGCTATGGCACACGAGTGAACACTATGTTAGGAATGGCAATAAATGATTATGCATGCAGCCAATTAATGTGATGAATATTTATAACCACTTAAACACATTGTAATAGACTGATTAAGCAGTCCGATGCTGCGAGTTGGAATTAGTGCAGTTTTTGAATAATGACGGACTAACTTTCCATCTCACTGCTAATGTTCGTCTCTTAAAACAGGGAGCCTTTTTCTCACATTCTCCCCAGCCAGCTCTTTCCTGCTAATTCAAAGCAGCGTAGCTACATTAGAATGTAACATGGCAATTATCACCTTTTATCTTGGGTGGGCGCGCTCACTAGCTCTTACCTTCCCTCTGTTGCTGGGGAATGATGGTTGGTTGCTGGGGGAACGCTTGGCTGATTGGCGCATAGGCGGCAGGGTAGGCTGCTGTTGCAAAGGGAGAAGTCAGAGGAAAAAAAAACATTTAGCATCGACATTGTTTATATTTGACTCAACACACGTCATGCAATTAATTCATTGTGAGCTTGAATCTGATGTCGCATAAATAAACTGCATTATTGATGTGAATTGCGAAGGCTGGGTACAATAAAACACTTCTGTAAAGTCAAAGAAAAGTGAACAGAAGTGTAGGAAGTTAAACATTAAACTGAAGTATGTGTCAAGTAAGATTTATAAAACAAATTAGATGGCTCCTTTTTAAACATGGTTTAAATGTCTGTATTTTTATTTGATTTAACATTCTCATAATATGAGTGTTCAAATAGTTCACATCCACCATGTAAAATGTCTCCGTTCAGATGATGTGATTATTATTGTACTTGGAAGGTCATCTGCAATAAAATAATGATTTGCTGTGGTGACCAAACCAAAACTGCTTCATATTAAATTAATTTGTTTTTTAAAGGTTCGAATCAATCAGGAATGCAAGCAGCGCCGCCGCTCCCATTATGCAGTGCGGAGGGCATCAAGCGCTCCGAGGGGCACTAACCTGACCAGGCAGTTTGGATTGAATGACACAATAGGCTATTTGTAGGCACGCTCTGTCTTTAGTTCTTTATCAATTCAAACTTGGACTCAAGTGTTGCTGCTCTCTCCATATGAAGTTTGAGATGCGCAGGGACAGCTACGAGCCACAGTTTAAACAGACACAGACAGATCAGGGGCACAGCTGGGAACAATTTTGACTCGGCATACATATTCAAGGAGCAAAACGGTCTTTAGATGATGAAAATTGACCTCATATTCATTAGAAACTGAAAAAGAATGAAATAAGACGTGTGTTTATGAATGCACATAATCCATCCTCTTGTCTCTCCCTCATCACCAGGGCCAGCGTTCGCAAAGCCAAAGGGGTTCAACTTCTTACAAATGTCTATACTCTGTAAATGCAACAGAAAGCGTCAATAGTTTGCATCCTGCAGTGTTTTCTCGAGCTTCGATCTGTTCTGCAGAAGAACAGAAGAAGGGCTTTGGGTGATGCAGGAGCAGGAATATTCAGGACTGTGGGGGGCCCTCAGGGAGTTAATAATATTACATCCAAAATGCACCAAAATACAGAACATTCTAATATTTTGGTTGAAAACTTTTAGATTGAGGGCCCTCCAGACTATGCAATATTCACTAAATTAAATTGGTAGTAGTGATAGTAAATAGTCACGTTAGTGCTGGCTGGTGGCCGAGTGGTTAAGGCACAGCACACGTATGCCAGGCTCCAAGTGCAACCGGCCACAGTGTCGTGAGTTTGAACTACTACGACCAGACTACAACAATTTACTGCATGTCCTCCCTTCTCTCTCATCCCCCATTTCACACTTTCCTCTCCTGTCAAAATAAAGCCTACGGGCAACAAAATCTTACAAAAAAGAAAATAAAGAAATAGTCACGTTAAGTTTGCATTATAGAAATAAAATCCATCCATTTTCTACCGCTTGTTCCCTTTCGGGGTGTCGCGGGTGACTGGAGTCTACCCCAGTGACTTTGGGCCTTAGGTGGGGTACAGCCTGGACAGTGGCCAACTTGTCGCAGGGCCAACACAGAGACATAGACATTACAGACAGTTCACGCCACACCAATTTAGAGTCACCAATTTTGCCTAACACATGTATGTCTTTGGACGGTGGGAGGAAGCCGGAGAACCCGGAGATAACCCACGGTAACACGGGGAGGACATGCAGACTCCACCCAGAGAGATCATGTGATGTGGGTCTACTCCGGGAATTGAACCCATGATCTCCTTCTTGGGCTATCCGCCTTTGCCACCGTGCACCGTGCACACTGCGCAGAAATCAAATCCCTACACATTATTTACACATTCGAAGTGGGTTGGGGGCACAGGGGCACCTCTGAGCGTTTCTGCTTAGGAGCCCAAATGGATAGCAGCGGCCCTGAATGCAAGATATTGTTCTTAAATCTGAGAGTCAACAGACTGGACATCTTTTTCTGTACACATTGGCTATTTAAATATATATCAATGGTTTATGCTTAGTTTTAATAATCTTACTCTGATAATAATCAAATCAACCGCAACCATTTAGTCGGAATACCATTTTAAAGCAAGTGACTGTTTTAAACATCTGGCAGAATATATCTATGTTAAAGCCCAGAGTAAAACACAAAATTGCTGATATTGAACAAATGAGTTACATTTTATGCAACTATGACACGTTCCGATTAGCTGTGAGCAGGATATTTCACGTGCATAGAGCTCTTAGAACTCTTTTCTGAGTTTCAGAGACTGTGGATTATGTTTGTGGTCTTGTGCAACTAAACAGAGTCAAGCCTCACATTTAATTGTCAATATCAATAAACATAATGTGTACACGATTTTAAAATAAGTGTATTTCTCACAGACATCTCCAGAGACACTTTTTGATGCCATTAGAAGTTGAAAAGTTAATCAGATGTCTAGATTTAGCAGATTTAGGGTGCAATCTACGCCATCTAAACTCTTTAAAAGCACACTCAGACCAGACGACGCCCGCTAATGTTTCATCTGACTAGTTTACAAGATGCATTGTTAATTACGTCTTAATTTTATGACAAAGATAACCTCCAAAAGCTAAATTTCTGTCATGTTGCAATTCATTACCGCAGTTTCTTTCCTGCTGTAATGGTGTACGCTACAAATTTAGTCACCATTCAAATAACCATCCAAATGTGTCTAATCAAGGAGGAATTGTAACTAGTCTTGCTATCAGCTATTTCTGCCTGTCATCATGATGTGACAAACACAAGTGTAGTGTGAAGGGGACAGATGGAGGAGGGAGAGAGAGGGGGAGAAAGAGAGGGAGAGACAGCTCACCTGCGTAGTGTTGGACGCCAGCATAAGCCTGTTGGAGAGGGTCAGTCACCGTTGGACTCTGTGCTGCAGGAACAGGAAGAGAGCCAGAAACATAGGTGACTGAGAGGAAGACGCCAGCCAAATTTCACACAGTTCCAGTCAGATATTAATATTATAGGGATGTTTTTTCTGTATCTTAAATGTGCCCGGAATACTTTAACTGTTGGGGGGGTCTGCCAGATGCTCGTCTCTATGGAGATGTTACTGCTTGCCTTAAAACGCCACTTTACCAGGGTTTATGTGATTTTTTATTGCTAAAGCGTACATTTTACTGTTAATGGGCTCGCTTTTCCAACATCTGACCTGTAACTTGGTGTGTAACTTGTGTAACCAGGGAAGTAATAGCATCATCATGGAGACAAGTGGTATCATTGTCATTGTTTTATCATTGTCATTGTTTTATTAAGTGGAAAACTGTATAAACATAAAGATTGGACAATATTTCTTGGACAGTATATGTAATTATATTATGGGATATAAATCAAAATGTGCATAGGGAATAAATAAATATACTATTCGTACTTCTTGCTGTGATGAATATACACTAAGTGAACATAACCTGTAGCAGTGTATGTTTTATAAGTGAAGTGTAGTAGATTAGAGCGTACTTGTGTTTACTAGTTGCATTGTTTTACGTAAGAGGGCTGGACGGTGTGAAGGCAGCATTGGTGCAGGCAACAAACAGTTAAGTTTTACAAAAATACCAAATTGGAAATTGGCTAAGTTGGTAGAAGAGCATGGGGGGGAGGATCACAGTGGGGGTGGGAGAAATTTGGGTTGTCATTTCTCTCAGTTCTTCAAAATGCCTGTTCGCCCCAGATGTTTGCATCAAATATTAACAACATGCCAAACAAACCACTTTGTAGTTCATTACGATTGCAGCTGCCTCTAAATAATGCAGTGACAAAGGGGGAGTGTGTGTCTGTCAGTTCTTCAGGAATGAACCCCAGACAACATTAAGAAGCTGAGGACGGGACAAGACACATCGAATTAACCATAATGGACTGATGCAAAGAAGTGATTTCATCCTGATACTGAGGGTGGCAGCTCAAAACTCTGCCAAAGATACTCTTGACTGACCCTGGAAGTTTAACATTAGATAAAATATGAAAAAGATGTCAGATGGAGAGCTAAAACAAATTTTAATCAGAACCATATGAAAGTTGTTATTTTATTTTAGAATATGTGTTTTCAATTCAAGTCAAGTAAATGCTGTCGTTCAAGGACCAATACATATTGCGGATGAACTGTAAATACTATCCTGTCAGTGGAAAATGTAAGCACATTAAGTATTAGATACCAGAATGAGAAAAACAGGCCATAATATTAATAATAATACATTACACCTTTATTCACTTAATTCCAGAAGCCCTTCTGGGCGCCGACATACGATGTAATCCTTCTTCTGGTCGTATTAGTTAACACAGGGCTGCTCACCTCGAGAGAAAATAACTTCTGCAGACTAAAAAGCTGTTTTAGTGCCCAGTGAATCTGTGCTTTCAAATCTACTTTTTAGTATTTAGCGGAGAGACTTTTCCCTCGCTCTCCATCGTTTCCAAATGCTCAAAGTAGCGTTATGTGCATTATGCATCTATTCCATCTGCGCTGTCAGCTCTGACCACCACCAATCAATCCATCACACACCATACTGGTACATCAAAAAGGGATTTTATTAAAATTAAACATTCATACTAGTCAAGGTGGATGAAGTGTCATGCTGAATGACACAACAACAGTTTGCTCTAGAGTCACTGCTGCCCCACTGTGGAACCTGGTTTTCCCAATGGTCTCACATCCAAGTACAAAAGGTAGAATGGCCACATGCAAGTTGTACCATAGACTATCTACTGTAAAACAGACACATAATAGTACTCATATTGTCTGGATTACCTGGGTATGGGTGGATCCCATTGGTGTAAATGGGCTCAGACGTCGGCTGCCCGTTGCTTTGTGGTGGAAGGGCACTAAATCCATTCACTCCAATGGATGTGGCTATGCTGGGGACGGCAGTGGCACTGATGCCTGGAGGTGTGCTGGTGCCTGTGAACACAACATTAATACCATGTAAATAAACAGCTTTACAATTATCTTCTAAAGACCGCTAACATAACATTTGTTTAGATGGAAGTTAATTAGTGTTTACATAGGTGATATTACCGAGCTGACCAGTGAGAGTGTTGATTTGACTTGAGGCGGTAATCCCAGTCTGTCACCTTGACAGTTTGGGCCTGCTTTATGATTTCTCTAATCCAGGTGAAGGGCATTTAAACCGGGTGGGATTATGTCTGAAAGGAATGTGTAGGCCTTGTGGATTACAAATGCCATATACAGCATGCGGACTCTTTATTTAATACATCTGCAATGACCCCAGCTTCAGGCGGGCGATCTGCTTAGTGTCGAGCCATCAAAGCTTCTCACGACAAGAGCCAAAAAAGATAGTTCAGATTGAGGGCCAAGATTATCGCACACAAATCTTTGCTCTTATGTTGTATAAGCAAAGGACTCAGCATCCAAAGTCAGTGAATTGGCCGTGTTCCCAGAAAATACATACTGTCATTCTGCCGCTGAGGGAAGGAGCGACAGATGAAGGCAGAGGGAGAGATAATGGCAGCCTGAGAATTACTGTAATGTGGCTGCCAATGTGTGACAGGGAATGTTTTACATGTTACTGTCAATGCGCCGCTCAGCTCCGGTTCTGCTCGTTCCAGCAACTACTTCAGAACCCAACTTGAAAATACTACAAGGGCACAAGCTGTATTATTACTGATTCTGTGGCTAGATATAAAAGTTAGACAATCCAGGGCAACCATGACAAAAGTTTTCTTAGGCTGTGCCTTTGGCAAATTATATTACACAAATTTTGCCATTATATGCCATAACAGCATTTTACACAACAGAAAATAAATACAAAACAACTGTATATAAAAATTCTGTGATACTGTCAATAGAAAAAGTGATTTGGGATTGAAATAGACTGAACAAATTCCACTTTGTCAAATGACCATACCCTAACTCATATACTCCTGACAGCAGGGAAAAGGCCCTCACAAAATATGGATGACACAAATTGCACTGACAATCAAGGGCTGGACAAATTATATTGGAAATTCTCAAAATGTACAAACTTAATTTAAACATTGACACATTTGACAGACTATGGACTAAATAGGACGATAAAATGTCTACTGTTCTCTGTCTGGTCTTGTTTTGTTTCACTGTGTGTTTTTTAATACACTTTAATATTTGAAAAATAAATTATATCTATAAAAACCTTACCTGCCGTGCAGCTCAATTTTGAACAAAGGGCTTCCATTCAAATAATTTGGTTTGCCATGTGAATGTAACCTACAACTCTGTTGTTGCTCCGACAGTGCAGAAATTAGCAAGCTTGTTTGCAAACGGCAGGTGATTTAAGAGACTTCAACTCAATTATTTCTTCAACAAACGGACTCAGAAACATCTTATTTCAGGAGCGAAAAGCCAACAACTGAACAGTGTATGATCACAAAGAGTGATGAATGTGAGTGTAGCTGCAGTGTTCCTGTGGTTTATCTGGTATTTTACAACTTGATTTCCTTTTTTAGAGCTACAAACTAAATATTTAACCTAGTTGAAGACCTTCATATTTGTTATTGGACTGTAGCACATTTTCACATTTAAGTGTCACATTAAAATACCTTTACTTCACATTGCCACTAAATTTAATTCAGAATTCAGAATGCCGTCTCACCTGCATAACCTCTATACTGGTATTTTAACCCTGTCTAGCTTATAATCTACATAAATTCCCTTTTGTTTACATATGGCCTACTGAGTTACTGCGCTCGGAAACCTGTTCACCTGAGGAGGGAGTCATGGGAGTCGCCACCAGCCCGTTGACATTGAAAGCTGCCATTTGCTGCATTTGCGCTGCTGCGATGGCTGCCATGGGGTTCAGGTACGAGCCTTGTGTGGCTGCCATCAGGGCGGCTTGCTGTTGCATCATCTGCTGTAGGATTAAAGAGCGGCAGGGAGAGTGGGGATGTGTGGGGAGGAATGGAGGGTGAGGGAAAGGTGGAGAACGAAGAGGAAGGTGAAATAGCCTCAAGACTGGAGCATGTTTACTCTTGCATGTCTGTTTGCCTGGCCGATGCTTTGTTCTCAAACAGGGTGCTCTGTGTTGCCCTACAGCACTGCTCCCACATCTCACTGATAAAATAGTCTTGAGCTCATTATGCTACCGCTAGATAAAGCTAATGTGAGGTGAGTTTGGAGAGCCAGAAAAGATTTGTACAAATCCAGGTAGTACGTGCATATAGGGGTTTGGAAGCAGAGTTTGTGCAGTGATTGTGCATGAGTGGGCGATTCTCACCTGTCAGAGTGAGTTGTTAGCTACTGTGTGAGTGCAAAATCTCACCGACTCCTAATTCAAGCTGTGACTTTCATGTGTGAATATAACATGGGGGATGGGAGTGTGGGTGTGTAGGGGGAAAAGTTTAAAAAATATGAGGCTTTCACAGGGGTCTCTCTCTACGGAACTGTAACCTACAGGAAAAAGGGTGGTTATACAGGCAAGTACAGATTTAAATTCACAAATCCATTAATGTGGTATGCAAACACAGTTATTAGCAGTTCAAAGTATCACACTATGCATACATTAACATCATTTGTATTAAGCAGAAAAGGCAGAGGATAAAAAGTGATACCATAATGCTATGTAAATTGAGATTACAATAAGCATTTAATAGTATCAATTACACAGGGGGGCGCCTCGTACCTGGTGGGAAAAAGAGAGTTCAAAGCTTAAGCATAACAGTTTGTGATTTCTTTTTTAAAGCTCACCGTCTCCTCCCCCGCCGGGCTGAGACTTACAGCATGAGAGTAGGCGCCATAGGCCCCAAACTGGATGGTCATAGGACTGAATATGCCGAGCTGGCCAGCCATCTGGTGCATCCTGCGCAGGGTCCGCTCCTTATCAGTGTCTGCAAACTTAACTACCAGACTGGAAGAGGCGCCCTGCAACAACATAATAGGACTAGTCAGTCATACAAATCAGATAAGCAACGTTTTTGTTTACAACTATATACATACACTCAGACTGTGGTCATTGCACCTCTTAAGGTTTTAGTGTGTCGCCAGGGAAATTAATACAAAGAAAATATTCCGGACAACATGTCACTTCAAGTATTATATAAGCTACAAGGAAGTTCAGTATATGGTGCATATAAGACGTTTTCAAGCCCACCGTCAGACCCTTTGAATGTAGTCAGTCTGAATGCTTGTAATTGACTTCTGACTGATTTGCTTTTGTGAACTGTCCAACTCCGTGTATACACTGTGAATGAACTGTGATCCTCCACAGGTCCCAGGAGCCCCTGTCCCCTCCTGGCTCCACTGACTCCAGTCCTGGGTAATTAGGTCTGACAAAAGCCTTCGGCATGTGCAGGGCAAACTATTGACTAATGGCTTTGCCTTATGGCAGATATACTTCAGTATTGATGTCTGTGCTCCTCAGTTTGCATCCAATTAAATCATTTGAGCGACAAAGACCAGACTCAGTTTCTCATGTGACACCCGGACAGAGAAACAGACAGACAGGATAGGATGAGTATGCTGCCAGGCAGAGAACGCAGCCATAGATACTGTCAAGAGGACCAGACTTCTATTTAATTACAGGCAGTGCATGCTGGGAAAGAGCATAGAATAGCACCAGGACAGAAGGACGCACGCAGCCAAGGGGCAGTACGGACACGATTAGTAAGATCATAAAAGCAAAGACACAGGGAGAAAAGCACTCCATAATCACCACATGAAACAGGGCTTCATAAAATGTCTCATCCAGACAGGGTCAGGACAAATTCACACATTGATTTAGAGCTCGGTTTTGATTTTCTTCTTGATTTTCTTATTGAATAACAATAATACAATTTTAGATAAAAGTCTAGTTTTGAATACAGTTATGGACTAACTTCAGACTTAGCTACCTGCAATTCACTACATTTCAGTACCATCAGTAAATGCAAGGAGATTGAAGCCGATGAAAGATAAATATTACAGACGAGTGGTGAAGGTGTACGTGTGGACGCTACCTCAGCGGGGGCGCTATCTGAGTCAGGAAGCTCTTCCCCCGGCCAGGAGGAGGCTACTACTCCCTCTATGCCATTTCAATTAGTTAAATCAATACTCTGACGTGGCAGTGTTAATGGCACACTTTTCCATTCTAATTTCATTTCCTTCCAGTTGCTGACCTTTTACACCACTTTCTCAACTCCACGGACCAGTTTGGAGGGAGTGCGCAGTTGGATTTAATGAGAATTGTACTGAGCAAACATCCCTTTCTACCAGCAGCGTGGCACCCGGGCCCGCCTGCAGCACCGCCTGGCATTTAGATCACTTCCATTTTCTGCTTTGTATATCTGGTGTATTCTTATATTCATTTAATACCTCATGCGGAATACATTGTGAGCATCCGGCGCGTGAGCAGTGAGAGCCGCGGGGTGTAGTCGGTGCTTGGGTGACTCAGGGTGTAGTCTGGCCTGGTCTGGCTTCTGCTCCTCTCTCTACGGCAGAGTGCTTTTGTGGCTGCGGAGTGGAGGCAAGCTACAATGTCTTTTCTGAGCGGCTTTGGCAGCTACACTGAGGCACTATCACAGCCTCTGCAGGTGTTGACAGCACGGCGAGTCTCGTCAGGGTCTAACCATTCTGACTTTAAGAGCCTAAATGTTGTGGCTGATGAAGTGCGCTATTATCGCCTATTTGCAGGAAGGATCTAATGTTATTGTGTTCCAAACTGTGGCGGAGCAAGTACTGCTTAAGTACTAAAAGTGTGCAAACATTAAATAATGCTGTAAATAATAGTGTATAAAGAAACCTGAGCACCCAGAAGTAACACACCTAAACAAGAGGGCTGCATTAATGCCACATCCTGGAATAGGCTGTGTTCACTTTCTAAATTTTGATTTGACTTTGAACTTCATAAGGAGGGCAGTGATGTACATTTCTTAGATGTCCAGATGCTTTGGGAAGTAATATCTAATGTATAATCCACAAGTGTTGAACCTTATAATTATCTGCAAGGAATTAGCTCTACAAGCTACTGTATAGTATTCATCTTACAGTTATTTCAACAACTTATTGAATAATTCCACCACTTTCTGAAGCTATTGACCAAAAAATAAAATATTAACTTTTGTTTATTTATACTGACAAAGAAAACATTGAACTAGTTCCGTTTTTTGTTTCATGTGGGTTAATGATGAGCGATTTTTGTTTCGATGCGATACCAAGCACCACGATATCGATCCAATAACGATACCAATTAGTTTTGTCATCAAATGTATAAACCCTTTAGCTTGGCATCATTAGAATAATTATAGCGCAGTACATATTATGCACTCTCTCCCTCAACTTGAACTGATTTAAAATGTTTGCAGAAAACCTAAAATATAAACAATGGCTGTCTTTTCTTTTGAGAAATAAATATTTTTCGAATTTTAGAATATTACAGAGGTATTAACCATGCTAATCTGCATTTTGACAGTTAAACAAATCATAATCAACAACATTTTACCATATAATTCTGTCTCCAGCTCAATTTCCGACAATAATCTCACTTTCTAAAATGTTATGATGACAAGTGAACACAACTTATTGAACCCAGGACCTTCTTGAAGAGCACAATCCAATCCACCACCATTTCCCAGTTCCATGAGCACGGATTGTGTCAAATTCCAAATCAATCAACACTGCACTCAAAGGGACAGATATTTGTCATGACGACCCCAGAAAGTAAACCGAATAGAATGAAACGTCGTCATGGCTGAGTCATCCCACATGAAACAATATTACATGGACACTTAATTAAGAAACAGGTGGCAGCAGACCATGGGCAGTGGATGCAAATGCAGCCACTCCTCACTGCGAGTCGAAAATCACAAGCTGACAAACAAACAGAATAATAACCCGAGCCGGCATGGGTCCTATACCTGGAGAGAAAATGAATTTGCTGAATTTGATAAAGGCCAACAGGGAGCCTTCACTTTTGACAGGTACAACTAAGGAATTTGTCATGGGTTCAAAAACTAATCTAATTCCCTCAACAACACACTTGACTTGTGAAAATCTCCTGAATTGGATTTTCGTCTCGGCCTACGGAAAGTATAGGCAATAGTAATAGAGGGATTAGAACTTAAGTACAGCAGTAAAATTGCATTGCAGTGATATAAAAAGTCTAGTGTGTATGTTCCCACAGCACAGTGACCGCTATAGTAAAAATAGCTTTAAAGGGATACTTAGCCTAGTTTATACACCTACTTTAGTCCCTACAGTGGACAGTCAGCACTACCAAATTAAACTGGGCAAAAAGCCACGGGTCACAGTGACTTACTCTACTTAAAAACGAAAAAGAACAAATAGAAATCAGTAATTAAAATGATTTGATGTTACACTTCTCCAAACTACTGCAGGATTATTTGTTTTTAAGCCGCTACTTTTTTTCCACGCTTTGAACCCATTGGCCCATACAACGATGTATCTAATTTATAGATTTTTACTGTCTAATAGCCACCGGGGGGCACTCTACCAGGAAACGCAAGCATTTGACACACTGTAGAAGAAGATGTCAGGGGCCACATCGTGTCCTCTGTATTTTAAGCTTCAAAACGCTGTGTTCTTTTACAAACAGACTCATATTCATGTAGAACACACGTGGAGCACAGACAAGCGATAGACGGTGGTCTACAGTTTAGAACCTGCAGCATTGAAATGAGACTTTCTGGGCTCGACCTGGCCCGCAGGTCAAAAGACAACCTGTGCATCACTACCGTGGAACATTTTTCTGTGTAAATATCTCATGTTACAATGTAACACTCACTCGCTAAGCACAAGCTCAGGAGCAGATGAACCAGATGTGAGGACACAGACATACTCACACAGAGTAATCAGGGACAGAGGGGGCAGTAGTGACAGCTGTGATGTGTTTACTGTTTGTTAAGCTTCAAAATGCTGTGTGTTTTATTACAATCCAACAAATAGTCTAGAAATTAGTCTAATTAGATGCCACGAGACCCTTGGCTCAAAAGAGCATCACTGCCGTGTAATATATGTGTAAAAATCTCATGTTACAAAGTAGGTACCTGCGGCTTATTGACATACATACAAATAAAAATAATCGTAAATCCAAAAATAAGTTATTTCAGTTCAATCCGTACTCTAAAAAGCTTTTGTATCTGTCTGTTTATGTTAACTATCATATTATTCTAAGGTGTATTATTAATTTATGAAAGCTGGTCACATATAAGAGGAATTGCAATATGTTGGGTGTTTTTCTAGGTAAATAGTTAAACTTGTTAAACAATTTAAATTGTGATAAAAATTAGATTCAGAGAAATTCAGAAACCGAGCACGTATTTTAATGAAATTCAAATAAACCAATTAAAACATTGTATTCATAATTCAAACCAGTCAATTGTGGTCTGCATGGGACACTGTATGTTTTTCTGTATTCTATAAACAAAAGTAATATTGAACTATTGCAAATGGACCTTTTTGTGAACTGGAAACTAAAAAAATGGACCTCAAGGGGGGAAAATCTTGTTTCATTGTCAATGAAACAATTGTAATTCTCTTAAGAATGAATCATTGTTTGATCATTTGTTCATTAATTATTTCTATATAGAATACATTTGATTTACTTTAATCTTGTGTCTTGTCATTATACCCACAAGCTCCATAGCAAACTAGTTTCTCTGATTAATTTCTATCATTATCAACATTTTCTTTAAACTCGCCCTCTTTTTATACATAAAGTTAGAATATCATAACTTCTACACCTCCTACAATGTTTTTCATTTAATTTAAAACTATTGTGAGGTAAGATTAAACAAATAATATTCAAAAGTAGAGTATTTTTGTTCAGTTTACAGTTCAATAACACCACACTAGACCTCAAAACATCTACACGTTACATCGATATTGGATACATTTCTCCTGTACACTAGCCATTATAGTGTCTTGTTATCTACAGTTCTACTCTGTCCAGACTTCCATGGCGTGACACCGAACATGACACTGCTCCTGTCTGCTTCCCTCTGCCATCTGAACCCATGCCACCTGCCCCTTTGCTGCCCGACACCCATACAACAGCTGAACCAGTTAGCGAGCCTCACCGTGCCCAATCTTCCTTTAAAGTCAATTTCCGAAGCACCTGCAAACCACAATAAACATCAATTAAAGCTATGACCGCATCTATCAGAGCGTGCCCTTTAGTGGCATCCCGCGCCCTTAAACTTCATTACAGCCTTTCATTTGAGGCCAGCGTATTTTGCTGTAGGTATTAATGATGGCGTGAGCGCGTGTGCCAGGTAACACAGATGCTGCGGAGAGAACATTAGGGAAGGAAAGAGAGGGAGAGAGAGAAATGCACTTCTTTGTTCAAGGTTCATCCAGAGCCACAGCTGGCAGTGGGCAGAGGCAGAGCAGCCGAATCACGCCTCCTGTTAGTCTGTTGTTGACGACATGTGGCACTGATATTATCCAAATTAACTGTGTAGCCCATCGGTACCACAGCCTTAGCCGGGTGCTAATGGCCACCTTGCCAATTACTCTGAAAGGCAGTTAGGTTTTGGACGCGGCGGATAACAGGTGCAGAGATGGAGGAGATATTTATACAATCATTAACTTAGATCATTTAAACCGCCTCAGATGGATTGGTCCCATCTCCTTGTAAAACTACCGTTGCATCGTTAAAGATCTTCAAATGTTTTTGCGGTGAAAAGTTTTTTAGAAGTACACACAATTTACTAGTATGATTTAGCATTGAGCAAAAACGTTACTTGGGTTTTTCCAGAAGCGCTTATATTCCCATTCAACTTAAAACTTTTAGACAATGACTCCAGCTACACGTCCCTGAGCAGAACCCAAAGGGGAGGAACGTATCCTTTATCCAAAACAACTTTGAGGATGTAAGACCAGGTGTGGTGAAATGTGCACAATTTAAAGCGATTTTAAGATGCTCGGTTTTTGCGTTTCTTGTGTCTGTGAGTTTCAGTGGATTGAAAAGCAGTCATTAAAAGCACATTAGATGCTCTATGGGACAAAGACTGAAATACTGGAAAATAAAATCATTATGTTAAATACGTAAGTAAAGTATATATTATAATATTTTATAATAGTTATTGTGCTTACCAATGGCAAGAGAACAACATTGTCATTATTCAAAATGTGCTTCCTATTTAAATTTGACCCTTGTGAATTGTGTGGCAGAAAGTTTGGTTTCCACTATGCTCAAAGTTTAAATGACTTCACCAGTTTATCACATTTTCTCACTACTTCAATGTAATGCAAAATGAGACGGCATCAAAAAGATGTGTAAATTACATCTGGCTTCCAGCACACTCCCTGACTGCCAGGAAGCATCTGTAAATATTTATTGCGGAACATCAGTGGAGTGTGTGAAGGTATGGGCGCCTGCCAGCAAAAGTGAATGCCTGTGTGTGTGTCCAGCTGTGCTGTACTCAATGCAAAGCTCTGCCTGTATAATGCCTCATAATTCATCATTTCTTTTGCTTAGTCTTCATTGGTGACAGAAGAAAAGGAAATTACAATTAGTCTAAAAGGAGCTGGATAATGGTTCCAGATGTATGAGGCTGACTCGCAAACTTAACTCTGTAATAGAGTGGACAAATGCATTAGCAAGTCCCCATAGACTTTGTGTACACACAAATAGACATTTACATCGGCAAACCAAAACAGAAGTGCCAAGGTCTCCCAGAGTGAGCAGAGACGCCAATCATTTCTGCCTATTTAAAGTCAGAGACTGTTTCATAATATATGAAGATAAATAGCTGCATCTCAGCCTTTTTGCTTTTAAGAGGAAATGGAGAGAAGCCAAGTGTGAGCAAACCAAGACAGAATTTCAGATGTCACTGCCAAATACAGTTTAAAAGTTATCACCTAAGACTTTTTTTACATGTCTGTACTGCTTTTGGTGTTTGATTCAATCCACCCAATGGCCCTCATTTATCAACATTGTGAAGAGAATTATGTACATTTGGGTGTGTAGTTGTTGGTACACTAGATGCCACATGGTATTTATGATTTATCTTACCGTATCACAAGCTCTGCATTATAAATGCAACTGTTGAAGACTTGCGTAATTTGAATAAAACGCCCCAAAATATTAATGTTTCAAGTGGCCTGACCCGCGGGATTTACAGCGCGCAGGGAACACAGCAAAAAGTGTTCATCTGAACAGAAAATCACCCAGAATGGAAGACATTTTGTTTTTGCTCATTGTTTTGGCTCATTGGAAAACACATAAAATGAAGCCTAATTAAAATCAAAAGAAAAATAATAAATATATATATATATATATATATATATATATATATATATATATATCATTAATATGTGTTCTTAGGGCTTAATAAATTGATGAACTTCAAAAGGACTATGAATAGTTTGAAGCAGGTGGCTACACTGGGACTAGGTCCAAACCCAGACCTGAACCAGCGAAGCAGCTCTGGTTAAGGCTGGGCTCAGATGGGGTGCAAAAGGGTGCATTGCAAACCTCATTTAAAAGTGTTTGTCCCCTCATTTCAGGTGCTATAAATAACGACACTTAATGGAAGAGTATGATGTTGGCACCCCTTTGAAACCCGGGTGCACCCTCAGTCAGTTTGGTCTTGACTTGGGCCTGGTTTGGCCTGAGCAGCGCTTCTTGGAGGAGGACGAGCCTCTCCAGACAAGATCTGCGGAACTGAGCAGTGGATCCACACTTCTGTCAGGTCTTTGTCAGCCCCAATGTCAGGACTATTGACTGTGTGTCAGGACAAAGGGACCAGCAAGACGCAGACTTGACGTTTTTTTTTTACCTGTTGACTGCGGCTGTACCAGAGTGTCTCTTCTCACGAGTTGTTTCAACTGCTTATTGTAAAGTCGCTTTATGCTGTAGTATTATGCAATAAGTTCATAATAATTACTCTGGATAGTTTTAAACCCTGAAAGGGTGTAGGCGTGCAGCCTCCACAAAGGCCATGCAATTGTTAAATGACAACAATTTAACTGCATTTTTGTAAAAGCTTACACTAATGACAAATAAATTACCAGCTGCACGTGGTGTGCAGTTAAGAGTGTTTTTTTGTGCAGTTTGGCATTTGTTCAAAGTTGACGTACATGGTACACGATCTCCGGACTTGCTGTATGGTATGGTACGGTGCGCTCGCGCCAACATTGATATATCCTTATATCCTTATCGTTTTGGTCATACACCACATATACACATTGAAGTTTAATAAATGAGGGCCAATACATTCATGTACTTGTGTTGCATTGAATGTACTTTGGAATATTCAGGCTCGAACATTTTATTTCTATTTTCAGGTAGAAGAGGACACACCATGCAAATGAAACCGTAGCTTGGCTCAGACTGGAGGACTGCTCCCTGCTGCGCCCCCTGCTTCTTCATTCAGCAGTTTAGCTCTCGCTGCCTTCCTACACCCCAGCACCACTTAGTAGAAGTTGAATTTAATTTTCTTTCAGGATTATTTTTACCACCACCAGTATCTTTGGGTTGCTCTATGTTGAAATATACTAATAATGAATGAAAGTCTGTCATTGGAATTTCATTCTACAGTGGCAAAAATGTTTTACCCAAAGATAATGGAAATAACCTATAAAAGCATGTGCCAGACATTTTCCAATTTCAAGTTCAAAAGTTTATTGCAACAATTTTGTGCTTTTGCTGTGAACACGACTAAGACTTCTTTTAACAACGTAGCAACTAATTTCACACTAATTCTGAACTGCACCATCAGGTTAATAGAGCCGCTCTCACTTTTAAAACGATATATCTTATGTATGTTTTCTTGCCATTACTTTTGCAGTAACTCGATCCGTGGGTGCATTTACATCTAACTATCGTTGGACTTCATTTCGAACCTTTGGCAGTCCGTAATATCACAGTATCATATGCCATAGAATATCTCCGGAGGACATGTTTAAAGATTCATGCACTGTGCAAAGTAATCACATCTTGATAGGGGTGTGAATGTAAACACCATATCTCTCGCTGGAAAGGTATTTTAAAAAGAGAAAGACATGGATTATTATAGGAGAGGTACTGAATATACTGCTGTGAGTATGTGGTGAATGCTGAGTCCTGAATCTTTTGTAAAAGCTCGTAGCAAAACAGAATGTGAGAATTGGGTAGTCGAAGTGCTTTGGAAAGTGATGTTCTACTGAATATTAGCATGTAAAATCCAGGCAATATTCACTGAATATTAATGGATTTAATTGAGTTGTATTACAGAAACTTTGGCCAGTAAAAACTTTATCTTATCCAAAATTAGACAAATGGTAGATTCAGGCCCGGTAAACAACTCTTCACCCATAAAATATTGATGATTTCTAAGGATCAAAGCGGCACTATTTGTTTTTTTAGCGCAATAAAGCAAAATCTGTATTACGCTCAGTACAAATGTATTGTAAAGGCAGCTCTTACCATCAAAATGAAACCATTGTGTGCTGTCTGCTTATAATTACTACGCAAACCAGAAAGTTATGCTGCTCTGGCTTCTGAAAGTTGTGAAAAAATAATCACGGTGAATAATCATGATGGAAGGAATGTGTTAGGAATGTGAGGAATACGTGTGAACGGCTGCAAACCGTTTAAAATGAACTACTTCTGTTTTTCAAGTTTTTACATTTTTACAAAATCAGATACAGCACGTTTATATTTGACATTGCATATTCAAAATCATTCATGTTTACTCTCTACTTACCGGCATAGTCTGTCCACCATGTAAGCTGTTGATGGCTGCCTGGGCTTCTGCGTGGCTGGAAAACTTGACAAAGGCACAGCCTGCGTCGACAAACAAAAGAGAAAGAAACGCATAATGAGTGAACTGGCCTTGCATATGGAAACACCACCATTCATTACCATTGTTTCTGCTTTCTAAAAAGATTCTACCATTAATTTGTTGGTGCCGAAGAAATGCGAATAAATTAGTTTATCAATTGTCGTCGGGGACAACAGCTCTGCCGAACATCCTGCCCGCTTCCTTTTTCTTATTCCACTTTGGTGAATAGAGGCAAGGCGTTTACTAGCTGGACTTGTTTGTGATCATCAATCTGTTTAATATTTACACGTCGTGATTACTGTGCAGTCACTCAGAAAAGAGATTACGATGACAAGGCATAGTATTATAATCTGTCCATCTAACCGGATCTCTGCTTGTGTATAATTTCAGACTGGAGGGAGAGGCCTTTTGCTCAAGGGGTATTCAAATGACCTGTGTGTAGTTTATGCACGCTGGGAAGTGAACATAAAAGTTGGCCCTGAGACAAAAGAGCAGCCAGTGGCGACAGCATTCTGGAGCCCTATTGTATTAACATTTCAAATAGCAAATATAAAAAACTGATTTACTCTGATAATAACACAAGCTTATACACCCTAATGTTGAGTTAGTGTGTGTCAATGGACAAGTCAGGGCAACCCATAAACTACATTTAAACAACGTAAAGAACAAGCCCCAGGACTGATATACCATCTCAGTAAAATCTGGTAAATTTCCAAAAGCTATTAAATTAAAGAGAAGTGATTTCTCTCAGTTTTATGATAGTACTAGAGTGGAGGAGCTATTCTGTTATGTCCTATTCTTATCCTTGCCTTCAGGTAGCCGATGTGTTAAAGCCAAAGATATACCTAATTAACAAACTTGCGCACTAATTTTGTCACCTTTTCATTAATCAAGATGACAGGTTGGTCTCTTAACCAGGCAGTGGCTCCAAAGTTCAGTTCAGAGTTTACATTATCTGACAGGTTTTTCAAAAGTTACATATTTTTTATACTTTGATTTCTTTTTGTGCACCCTACGGAAAAGTGATGACTCATTTAAGCTAGCTATGATAGGTGACCAAGAAAGTCCCTTACAAACCCTAATAATCCAGCAAGTGTCATCTTTGCTTCAGTGGAACATAAAATACAATTTCTTTGACAAATTCAGAGAACTGAAAGATATAGCTACATGTGACAAGTCATCTGAGGATAATCTATGCCTAAAATACACACTCTCTCGACAATTCTAAGGATAACAATCTCTTAGAAATTAGACACAAGAAAAGGCTGAATCATTTGTTCAAGTCACAAAGCAGTATAGATCTACAGAGTTTAAATGATAAAATACTTCAACACAGAACTCTTTTGCCCCGTGGCCAACCATGGCACATAAAGGTTCTTCTGAAACACTTGTGCCCTCTGACTCCAAATGAGAGTGTGGGAGAACAAACATATTTAACCGTTCTAGTTTAATGTAATAGGAGGCGCTTTCATTGTGTGAAACCCTTTTGGTTTCTAGCGAGAGCTAACTGGCGTTCACCAAAACGACTATCAGATATTGTGCCAGGGTCCCCCTGACCCCAGTCCTCCCAAAAAAGCTTGGCACACACTTACAGTGTCAAAGTCACAGCAAACATACAAGGGCCTCACATTTATTTTCCAAAATAAAAGAGCAAACACTGAGATAAAGCCAATTCTGTGACACTAAAAGGACACAGGGAAGTGAGAGTGCAGCATCTCCAAAGAATCCAGCTGAGTGCTACAGCCTCATAAATTATAGTGCACATTTAGGTTTTTGAATTTGATGGCTCTGAATGAGAGGGGGAGGGAAAGAAAAGGGAGAAATTGTATTGCTTTCAAGCAAAGGGGATCTTTTGAATTCCTGGGGTATAATATGTATGCATGAATTCCATCCCGCTGGATGGGTGACATTTATAACACAACTTAATTATAGACCTAAAAGCCATCTCTCTATTATTCCTGACAATTCCAAGCTCTATTCAACTCTGGCAGCAAGTGTTGCACTTTCAAAGTACTTTGAGGAGCAGCGTAAAGAGATGGATGTTAAACTTCTCTGCCTTTTTACTGGTGGAGAGGACCACTGAAAAGCCTCTGAGTAGCATACATTTACATCAACAGGGGACAAAGCCTCCATCATGGAACAGATAGCACTGTCATTTCAAGGTCTGTCTCATTCAAATTACACAAACCCCATCCCAAGTGTCGGAGCTGGCAAAATAATTTGCCGTAACATCCTGTAATGATTGCATGGTACTGCTGAAAAGTAGGTAAAATTAAATACCAGATGAGCACTGTACCATTTGAGTCGTGAACTTAGAATACTCTGGAGTTTTAAACAATAAAAGTTTGGGCGAGGACTGATGATCATATTGATTTAACCACAAATAGTAATAGCACACAGGAGACAGTAGAGAGACAACGGTTGATGAGTGTGAAGGAAGGCGCAGGTGACACACAGCCACAGTCTGAATGAGGGAGAAAACTGGCTCCTGCAGCAAGCCCTTTTCATTTTATGGGCTGTCAATCAACTCTAAACATCTGGGGTACTAGGAGAGAGAGGATTCAGGGAACAGAGACACATAGAATCGAAAAAGGGACAAAGAAAAGCTGGATTCATGACAAGATGTTCAACGGTTAATTTGGAATAAGATTACAGATGCAGTGTATGATCTGGGAAACATAAAAATAAAAACAAAATGTGGCTTTTAATTATGATCTGCTGTTGATCATAAAGAAGTGCATAAATATTTTTTGACATAGACAATATTGTCAAAAATAAAATTGCATTCCTTTTGTTTTAAAACTTTGGTCCAGTGCCCTTCTCCCCCGACAACTTTAACTCAATTTGTGCAGGGTTTTCTATGTGGTCCAACAGAAAAGGTTGCTACATCAAATATTTAGAAGCTAGTGTGGCCTTCAATAGCCCTGTTAATGGAAAACTTTTACCAATCCTGTGTTCAAATACTGCTGTTCACATAGGCGGGATCACACGTGCCACACTAAAATGGCACAATCTTCAGAAATACTCTATGCATTTTATATCAACTATATCAAGTGTCTCAGACTCTGCAGGGAGAGGTTTTTCTAGGAGAAAAGAGTCATTGCAGTTTTGTGTTTTAGTAAGAATTATAGAATTTTTAGATTAGGCTGATTTATATGTTATTATCCATTCATCTTTGTCCGCTTATCCACGGCCGTGTCACTGGGGCAGCAGTCTAAGCAGGGACTTCCAGACTTCCCCCACCCCAGGCACTTCCTCCAGCTCCCTCGGGGAGATCCCGAGGCATTCCCAGGACTGCCGAGAGACATAGTCCCTCCAGTGTGTCCTAGGTCTTAACGGGGCCTCTTCCCGGGGGTACATTCCCGGAACTCATCCCCAGGTTGGCATCCAGGAGGCATCCGGAATAGATGCCCGAGCTCCGAGCCCCGTCCCATGTGACTGAACTACTTGCCCTATCTCTAAAGGAGCGCCCAGCCACCCTGTGGAAGAAACTGATTTTGACCACTTGTATCTGTGATCTTGTCCTCTTGGTCATTACCCAAAGCCCATGACCAAAGTAGGAACGAAGATTGATTGGTAAATCGAGAGCTTTTCCTTTCGACTCAGCTCCTTCTTTATCACAACAGTCCGATACAGTGACAGCATTACAGCAGACGTAGCACCGATCCACCTGTCAATCTCATGCTCCATCCTTCCCAACAAGGAGGGCGCACGCCACCTTTTTCCAGTCAAGGACCATAGCCTCAGATTTGGAGGTGGTGATTTTCATCCCAACTGCTTCACACTTGGCCACAAACCGTCCCAGTACAGGTTGTAGGTCCAGGTTTGATGGAGCCATCAGGACAACATTTGCAAAAATGAAATGAGATCCTCTGGTCCCCAAACCCGTCCCCCTTGGGTGATGGATGAGTCAGCCTCCGAGTCCTTCATCTCTGTTTCCTCCTAGGAAGACATGACAGCGAGATTGAGGAGATCCTTAAAGTATTCTTTCCACCATCCGAAGACATCCACAGTCAAGGTCAACAGCCCCCCACCCACACAATAAATAGTGTTTGTGAAGCACTGTTCCACCCATCTGAGGTGTTCCACGGTTTGCAAAAATGTCTGCCAGAATGTCTGGCAAAACGATAGTCGTCCTCCATGGCCTCCCCGAGCTCCTCCCAATCCCGGGTTTTTGCCTCTGCTACAACACAAGCTGCTGTGCATTTGGCCTGCCAATACCTGTCAAGTGCTTCAGGAGTCGCTCAAGTCAAAGAAGGCTGACAGGACTCCTTCTTCAGCCTGATGGCATCCCTTACTTCCAGTGTCCACCACCGGGTTTGGTGGTTGCTGCTGCGACAAGCACCTGAGGCCTTGTGACCACAGCTCAATGCAGCCACAGTGACAATGAAGGCCGAGAACATGGTCCACTCAGACTCAAGCTCACTCAGAGTCGAAGACCCTGCTGACAGAGGTCTCCGCAAGATGTTCCCAACAGACCCTTATGACCACCAGGGGGGTGTTCGGTTGGCAGCTCTTCCGGATCAGGTGACATAACAACAAAGTCGATCATTGACCCCATAGCATAGCATAGTGTGTCCTGGTTCCACTCATCACCCTTGTGCTTGAACATGGTGTTAGTTATGGTCAAACATTCCGGCACAGAACTCCAATAACTGAATACTGCTCAGGTTCAGATCGGAGAGGCCCAATCACCCCTGTCCAGGTGTCACTGTTGTTGCCCAAGTGGGCGTTGAAGTCCCCAAGAAGAACAACAGAGTCCAAGGTCGGTGCACTGTTCAGTACCCCTCCCAGGGACTAAGGAAGGCAGGGTATTCTGCAACGTTGTTCTGCCCGTAGGCCGACAAAACCTTTCCCAAACTCAAAGGTGTAGGAACGCAACCCTCTCGTTCAATGGGGTGAACTCCAACACGTATATCTTATTATATCAATACAAAATCAGTTGCTCCTGACTTTTAAACTTCTTTCTTACTTGCACAATGCAATTATTTAGATTTTCATTTTACGCACTTAACTTAAGCACCACTTTGGCTACTCAACCCACCTCCGATGACTTTTAAATTAGACATCACCCTAACTCAGAATAAACGTTGATGTAAAATCCAACAAGGGGTGTAAATAGAAAGAATACGCATTAGACATGACAACAAATGGTTCTAAGTGTGGTGAAATGTGCGGCACCAAAGTGAGTGACAGAAACATAACCCGCAGCCTGGCAGCTTTATTTACAGTAGGACATTATCGTCCAATGGTGTCTCCAGGGAGGGATGATGGGAATGTGGGAAACAAACATGATTACACTCCTCCACTTTGCTGATAACAGGAAGAGTGTGAGGAGGAGGAGGGAGGCGAGCAGAGGGGGGAGCTGAGGAAAGACAAGGTGTTTGTGATGTATTTGTTGAGAACGAGCCCAGGGTGGAGAGTGGAGCTGCAGTAATGAAGAGACAACAGAAGAGGATGGGGATGAAAAATGAGACGGAGGGAGCAGAGAGAAGAAGAAAGGGAAGGAGGAATGCAAAAGTAGTGAGGAATGGAAGTCTGGAAGGTGTGGCTGTTTCAAATTCATAAATGTAACTCCAAAACAAAACTTTATGTGCATTTCCAAATGTAACCATGCATTTTTTTCTTTTCAGAATTGAAGTAATGTGTGGAAATCACTGAACAAATCGACTCAAACCAAAGCTAAATTAGTTCCCAAATCCCAAAATAATTTCAGATAATTGAATGTTTGACATGATATAACCCATGTGAGCCAGAAATGTCCAAATATTACGAACAATGACCAGCAATTTTAATTTATTTTTCAGATTATTGTTTGTCCTTTTTTTTAATGTAGGATTGTAAAACAATTTGTATTGTAAATGTAGTGCTATGAGCTATTTGGTATCATTATTAGTAGTGCAATGCTTTGTTTATTTCTCTTATCTAAATAGTTTGCTGTTGATTGTGTCATGCCTCTAATGATCCACAATAACTTTGACTGACATTGGCGGTCTGATACCTGAAAAGCAGAGGTGAGGGAAAGAGAAAGAGGGCAGACAGGACACTGCTATGATGGAGGTGTATTAAGGGACAGACAGGACACTACTCTGTGATGGAGGTGTATTAAGAGACAAACAGGACACTACTCTGTGATGGAAGTGTATTAAGAGACAAACAGGACACTACTCTGTGATGGAGGTGTATTTGGGGACAGACAGGACACAATTCTGTGATGGAGGTGAATTAAGGGACAGAAAGGACACTATTCTGTGATGGAGGTGTTTTAGGGGACAGACAGGACAATGTTCTGTGATGGAGGTGTTTTAGGGGACAGACAGGACAATGTTCTGTGATGGAGGTGTTTTAGGGGACAGACAGGACAATGTTCTGTGATGGAGGTGTTTTAGGGGACAGACAGGACATTACTCTGTGATGGAGGTGTATTAAGGGACAGACAGGGCACTACTCTGTGATGGAGGTGTATTAAGGGACAGACAGGGCACTACTCTGTGATGGAGGTGTATTAAGGGACAGACAGGGCACTATTCTGTGACTGAGGTGTATTAAGGGACAGACAGGACACTACTCTGTGATGGAGGTCTGTGTGAGGACAGGCAGGACACTACTCTGTGATGGAGGTCTGTGTGAGGACAGGCAGGACACTACTCTATGATAGAGGTGTATTTGGAGACAGACAGGGGACACTATTCTGTGATGGAGGTGTATTAGGGGACAGACAGGACACTACTCTGTGATGGAGGTCTGTGTGAGGACAGGCAGGACACTACTCTATGATAGAGGTGTATTTGGAGACAGACAGGACACTATTCTGTGATGGAGGTGTATTAGGGGACAGACAGGACACTAATCTATGATAGAGGTGTATTGGGGGACAGACAGGACACTAATCTATGATAGAGGTGTATTGGGGGACAGACAGGACACTAATCTATGATAGAGGTGTATTGGGGGACAGACAGGACACTACTCTGTGATGGAGGTGTGTGGTGGGCGGCTCTGACCCTTACTGGCCCCATCAGGCCCTCGCAGCACGGTGCACTCCTCGATCTGCCCAAAGGTCTCGAAAAGGCGTCGCACGTCATCCTCACTCTGCTGTTTGCCCAGCATTCCCACAAAGAGCTTCCTGTCTTCTAGATGGGGAGAGAGAGAGAAAGGGTGTAAGGAAAGGAGACAACAGACTCTATAGTTGCGCTGAGCTGAAGAGCTAGAGTGCATCTGAAGCCCCACTTTTATCAGCAGTTGGCTGTGTTAGCGCTGCTGCTGCTGTTGTTGTTGTTATTGATCTTACAGTGGTGCGGGGTGCCACCCCCACCCCAGTCCTGGCGTAAAGGCAGATATATCTGTGTTTCCGGTGAGCTATTCAAGTCAGCCAGCGAGATGTGAGATGTTTGATAGTGGTGATGTTGTGTGCGTTGTGGGTTTTAGGTATGAGGTATGGAAAAAGAGAATGTTTTCTTCTGGTAGGCGTAGTTCAGATCTGCAAGATGTTTTATTCAGTTTAGAGAGAATAAATATATAGGATGTTATATTTCATCTTGTCTTTATCAAAGGCTGGCATGTAACCTTGGTGTCAGAGGTGTTGGGCATTGACTTGAAGAGAGAACTCTTGCTTTGTTTTGCACGGGATATAGCAGTACACAATAGCAGAAGGCTACTGCTTTTTTGATTTTGGGCATTACAAAAATGAATTCAATTTAATTGAAGTGAGTTAGGAAGTATTCAACGTTTCTACTGTTCCTTCAAGTAGATATAAGGCTGTCAACGCATACAAGTTCCAATTACAGCAACAGTTACAAATAACGCATGGGGATGCTTACGAATTATGAATGTACAACCAACAACTGCTACTGGTACAGACCAAACCCAGTTATGAACACATGCTATAGTACATGCTTCTTCCTGGTACTTAAAAATGTCAGGAATTTCCCATGAATTATTCAAGTATCCCTGAATTTGATGAAACATTTGTGTTTTTGTACAATTTCAACATTATGCATTTCCCTATTTCGCCCTGTTGTGGAATGAAATGGCTACTAGCAAGAAGCCATCACCAGAACTGATGGAAAGTGGCAGGAAGAGGAAGAGAAGTTTATTGAAAATGACACTGTTGATCTTCAGTGTGAGTCATTTGACTGGTGGGGAGTGGGTATGGGAGGCTGCATGCGTGTGGAAGGGGGAGGGGGCGCATCACCTGGTCTTCGACAGATGTGACGCCTCCTGTACCTGCCAGGCCCCATTAGACGCAGCTGCTCTAAAAATATAGCACTCGGGTTTACTTTTGGCGATGGGGAAATCAGAACCTGTTCCATTTCTGTAAAGTTCATATGAATCACATTCGAGCTGCTCGCTTGACCACACAAATGAGTGTTTGAATAATGAATGAGACTGCGCTGACCTATCTCTGCTGCTGCTACTGCTGCTGCAGGAGATGTCCGTGTTTGTCTGAGTCTAGTGACGCCCTACACAGCAGGGGTTCACAGATTTACCATCATAGTTTTGTTTTACTGCTCATTATTTATTTATAGGTATTATTATTTACTTTTAGGTAAACTGAGTGTATTCTCAGATATATGGCTGTAGAAATGATTCCAATCAATATATTTGATATTGCTGTCTTTCCTATAAAATATTGGAAATTCATGTTTTTTTTTTTATATACTTATTCAGACTTTCTAAATTGGAATTAATTTGAATCACAAAATAAATAATTATCTTCATTGCTTAAGACATCTATATTAATTGAAGAACATTTTGAGTATAGTCTTGATATTATTGATAATATTTTTTGCCAGTCGAATGAGTAATGAGTTAATGAGTACTTTTGTTACTGTTTTTAAAGCGTTAAATGGCCTGGCACCACCTTATTTGGCTGAGCTCCTGTCTGATCGTATAAGGTCAACAGGTAAGCTTTTACTGGACGTCCCCAGAGCCAGACTCAAGCACTGGGGTGATGGAGCTTTCTCTGTCGCTGGTCCCAGACTGTGGAACAAACTGCCCCCCGACATCACACCATCACAGATTTTAACCTTTTTAAATCTAGGCTAAAAACATATTTATTCAGACTAGCTTTTAACACTATGTAATGTAATGGGACTTTATTTTGTACGGTTTGTTTTTATTTAGTTTTATGTTGTGTATTGCCTTGATTTAATTGTGAAGCACTTTGGTCACTTTAAGTGTTGTAAAGGGCTCTATAAATAAAGGTTGATTGATTGATTATTTCAAGTGCAATAAGTAAATATGTTTTTTTTTTGTTTTTTTTCATATTAATTTATTTCTATTTATTTTCATTTATCTCTTAACAACACTTTTATGTGTTTTTATATTACTGCAAGCACACATATCTGTTTCATATATACACATACACTTATTGAGTAACCCAAAAAAGCACAGATTTGACATTTTAAGATTATGCTGCTCATTACTCTGCTGTAGTGAGCCTGGATCATTCACCCTTCAACTAGAGTCTTTCTAGTTTTGCACTTTAGTCTCCAAGCCCGACACCGTTATATAAAAAGCCCCAAAGTCAGCCCTTAGCAGGTGTGTGTCCGAAATGAGCTTGACCCCTCGCTGCCAAAGCAAAGGTGAAACTTGGGGATCAGAGCAGCCCACCCCCGTCTGCGCCTCCATCACATTTTCAGGGAGGTGTCAGAGCCTTAAATGGGCATAAGTGCACTTTTACAGGCCTCCTGCAGTGTGCTAATGTTTCGGGACAAAAAGTCTCATCTCAGCCCCGGCCCAAAGAGATCTAATGGCGGCTTTACAAGGCTAATTAACAAGCCATGAGTGAGGTAATGAACTTTCCAAATGTGCTGGCAAACGCAAAAATAAATGACACCCCAGTGTAGGCATTAAAGGCAGTGTGAGTGTACTTCAGAGACCTCCTTTGGGACAACCACTGCGAGAAAATGAATTTGGAGCTGCTATCTTTTCATTGCTGGACCTGAGAGTGTCTCGGTTGGCTCACTGCATGCCCTGGCCAGAGTATAGATTGCTATTAATTAGTCCACTTTACACCTGTCTCCCAAGCAGCTCTTATTGGATTCTGCAAGTTCCCGCACATCTCCTATGGCCACTTGCAGGGTTTAAATTGACATTTTATGAATATTAATAAATATCTTCTAATGCGTCCTCTGCACTCACACTGGCCCACATGTCCAAATGGATATCAGGTAAATGTTAAAGGTTTCTCTTTTCAAGTAGACAGTGTACAGTGCTAAGGCAATATCCCATAGACGGAGCGGACAGGATTTCATCTAAGCATTTATAAGTTTGATAGGTTTAACACAAGCAAGAACGGTGTGATAAGTCTGTATTTTATCTTGTATGAGCAATTTAATACTTGTAATTTGTTTTATTGTGTGATGGATGAATTTCTGCCTTGGTTGCAGCTTATGGGAATTTATATAAACAAATCATAGTAAGCCCAACAACATAAATTCAACATCACTTACTAAAATTTAGCTATTACCACAATGAATATCCTATTGAAACACTTTGGGGCCGACACAAATTATCTGCCTCCAGGCGCACATGATCATTTACATTTTTTAAATTCACATATTGCTTTTATAGCAACTGCCCTTAAATGTATATGCTGCAATGTCACAAGAATGACAACCGGTTGAGACCCCTCGAGGCAGAAATCTCACAATAAAACAAATAATTCTATATTAAATCTTTGAAAGACTTGGGCATTTTCGTTTTTCATTTGAGATGGCACCCTTTTTGCAGGTCCCATATGGATGTACACCTGTAGATCTATAGATAAAGAGATGTCCATGCCAAAATGTCACGTTGACAGCTCTGTTTCATGCATGCAAATAAAAAAAAAAACGGAGATCAAAAAAGTTATCAAAACACTACTGACATCTGACAATTGCTTGTCTCAGCAAGCCCTTTCATTTCAGCACCCGGTATATTAAAAATTAATGGATTTTGCACAGACGCCATATGCTGTCAAGATTGATGCTTCTCTCTGTGGAATAAAGTGGTACTTGTGTTATAGGCAGCAGTGTATGCATATAGAGTGTACTTTTCTCTCTATACATCTTTCCACTGTCTCCATAGCACCCTTTACTGTCACACTATCTCCAGGCTATGATCCATTTTCTATTAAGTCTAGGTTTCAAAGTTTTAGTCATCCAATAGTATTAATATTCTCTATAAAAGAACTTTTGTTGTCTTGTGCGGTAAATATTCTCCTTTTTTCAAAGATTCTATCACTTTTCCCCGCTGGCAGTAGTTAAGGAGCTTGGTGGTAGTAAATGTTCAGAAAGCACGGACAGCTGCATTCAACGATAAAAGATGCCTCCTAGGCCATTGGGTGCATTTCAAACACACAGTAATGTTGCAAGAGGCATAACAACACCCAGAGTTGAGAAGAGTTCTTATAGACTCATTAGATAACAGTGGTGCGTCCGTGCCCATGAGCCTGGGGGGCTTTACCAGCAGACACATGTAGGTAGGCTAACATCAGTCTTTGTTTCTCCCAGGGGTAAAGTCTGGGTACAATGTGTTTATAGGCTTTGATGCATACAACAAGCTAACAACAAACGTTTACGTGCCTGAAGGAACCACACCATAAAGCATTTCGACAACAGTCCCAAGTACGGGACGTGACAAACACAGCCGCTAATTTGTGGCAAGTTTCTATCAAAAAATCCTCTCTTATCATTCTCAATCTAACGTGTAACTTCTTTTACCCAGGATTTACAGAGTTTAGTACTTCACTTGTTGATTCTGCCTAGATCAGTGCTCCTCCTATCAGTCCTGTGTTATTTTCCTCTTTCTTTTTTACCTCTAAGCCACCGATTGTTTCTCGTGGAACGAACCGTGCGTTTCTCTATTTAGTTAATCCATCTGCCAATAATGCTCGTTGGAAATTGAGGAGGCAGGATTTGTTCAAGACCATACATATAAGCGTGAAGAAAACAACATGAAAATGTTCAGAAATGGTTATCAACTACTTGTGTTTTATAGTGTGTATAATCAGTGGTTGTGATAGTACACGAGTTCCATGGGTTTCAGAGTCCTCTTTATTCTTAATAGTATATTTGGCTTGAATTGTCAATTGTCAATTGCTATGGCAGCGATTATAATTTTTCATCATTCTGAAACTCACATATAGCTTTTGTTTAAATCAGAGCGAGTCAGTTGGCCAGTATCATGCAGGGGCTAGTTCAGTGTTTTCTTATACATAGGTGCACTATGTAACTTTTCTGGTGGAAGGTCTGCCAGTGGAGTCATCTGCTTGTCTCCATGGAGATAAATAAGTATAATACCATACTGTGGAACATTCCAGGCATAGCAATAACACCTAAGAGACAAGATGTCCCCTCACCCTTTCATTTATAGCTGGCATCCATGTTATTTGAGATAACTGATGAAAAGAAAAAAAAATGTGATATTATGTTTCCATATTTTTTAATGCATCAGATTCAAGTCAGAATTGCTGAAGCTTATGAAAATCTAAGTTAGCAAAGCCCTCTGCCAATGGTTTTGACAGCTTTAATCAACTTAACTTTGGAGCTCCAGGGAATAACACTTTACCTCGAGGACACACTCACACTCACTATGATGGATGGCCTGTCCTTTAAATAGTGTTAATGAATCCATGTCTTTCTTTAGACAACTAATCACCAAAAGTCAATTATATAGCACCATTAATAAAATCTAAATAATTAAAATTGTAATTATTAAATATTGTTGAAGTACAAGGCAAAGAAAAAAATAAAGATAGATGGATAAGATAACACAACACCTGCCCCAAAATAAAACACACCCAAAAAACTAAATTCATACAAGTGTCATTTAAGTGTTTAACATCAGTCCAATGCCTTCTCTGTGAAAAAACTAAATTATCTTATTTTGGCCTCTCTAACACAAGATGTCCCAGTGACTTTTTGTCCCTAATCTCATCCATATCAATGACAACCAAAGAAAACCTCAAGTCTGAAATGTTAAGCTCTGTTACACATTGCAGTGTGAAGTGACAGTGGATTTTCCAAAAAATGTTTGCACTCTTCGATTCAGCTTCCACAGAATGATATTCCGGCATGCAGGAGTCTTAGGACGCCATAGTTTATACCATGAATGGGAAATAATTTACTCTAACCTAAATGCAATTCTACAATTCCCATAACACATACAAGACTTTAAGTGATCAGATGGCGCTCAGACAGTAACATAAGGCAGCAAGAGCGAATCCATTTAGACCTACAAATTACTTCCAAATTACAGGTAATCACAGTTGTATTGGAAAGAAACTGTAAAAATCTATAACTAAAACATTACAACTGAGCTTTTAAATCACTTGAACGGTGTTTTTTGGAACGTAATTCCAAGAGTGTGGTGAAAGTTTCAACCTACTGCCAATTATCCAACAGAGAAAATTGCCTGACAAAATGTAAAATTGTAAATTGTGCCATTTAATATCCATCTTTAGTGTATTTCTTCGGACACATACAATGGTTCCTGCGACTTTTCTGAATTGGCATGATTGTGTCCAGAGGCGCAGTGGGATCTTTTGGAGTGATTTGCATGTAAAGTGGAGTGTGCTCCTTTGTGGGCGTGTGGGGGCAGCCAGACAGCCCCTCCTGTGTGTCCTGCCAGCCCGTGCAGCCGGCAGCCTTCACTCTCCACTACCTGCTGCGCTGGGGCATTACTGCTCAGTGTGCAACATCTTAAGGTCCTGTCAATCTCTGCACTGTCCAACTGGGGTCAACCTTCTGAAGAGCAGCAGGCTGGCAAGGACAAACATAGCCCTACCACAATAGCTCCTTTTAACAAGACACGCTCAGGACAATGTAAGAAAGACTCTCTGACGACTGTTGAGGCTTTGAAAAGGGACTGCAGCGCGCGCCTGTAAGTATACACTCGAACAGCATCGTGGAAGTAGTAAACAAGTGAGTGCAGTTGGCGTTTGAATGGCACACGGTGAAAAACTAAGTATTGATGGAGGTTGCAAGACATTTGAAGAGAGTCTCGAAACCTTCTTATCACAGTTAATAAAGACAGAGGGTGTTGTTGGCTGACCCATCATCTCACTTCTCATCAGTGTGGTCTCCAGTCTCACAGCACTCACCACAAGAGAGGGACCTGGCTCCAAGATTGTGTTTAGATAATGGCCATCTCCAATCATGGATAATCTGGCCCCATCTTTTCTTCACAGACGCAGCGGCAGACAAGGTCAGAGGGAAAAAAATCCGTGGCGAGGCGAGGAGGAGATAGGGCTGGGGCGGCTCGGAGATGATTTACTGCTGAGATTCACTCAGCTGCCTCCATCACCCTCCGTTAACTTTCTCATCCTGTCGCCGCATCTTCACTCACTCTTTTTGTCTCCCATCTCTCACCCGCTCCATATTCCTCCACGGGTTACACTCAAGCAGAGCAGAGCTTCTATCTTCCCCCTCACCTCTTCTCTCCCATTGTATTTCGGCGACCAAGACAGTTCACGGGTGAAACCAAATGCTACTACTATTTCTAGAGCTATTTATTATGATTTAAGGCACTTGGCTTAGAACATATGGGCAATTCTTTGGTTTAACATTCTTCAAGTTTTGCAAAAAGGTAAACCAAATATGCAGCTACCCTAAATTAATCAGAGTTTACCTTACAGGCTGGTTTGTGGCAGAAAATTGCACATAAAATTAACCACTACCACTCTACATTTAAGAATGGGATTTGAGGCATCCCACAAATTTAGATTTTTTAATAAAAGCGTCCACCCACAAACCAGACACCTCATGCTCGTTCCATTCCTTTTGAATAATCAAAAGAAAAATGAATAGAGACATGAGTCAGTGCAGCCGACAGCAGAACACTGGCACCAAAATCTGCGCTGCAGCGTGGCTCTGAGTAGCAGGCCTTTGCGGCGCCAGACGTCCCGGACATTTTTTTAGAGAAGGTTTTCTTCCTGACATTTCCCATCCCCAGAGAGAAGGTGTCTCTCAGGGACACGCTGAACAAAAGAGGGTCTACTGGAGTCTCCAAATGGAGTAATGGGCCCTAATGCCTGTGCAGACACATAATCGAGACCTCTGCACAACTCCCCATGACAGATAATTGCCCATGTCTTGGTAGTGATAAATGTGACTCTATTCTAAAGGTGCAAATGTTCCAGTGCAGGCCTGGCTTTGACAGTGTCGTGGGCCCCATAGGGATTGGTGTACCTGGCTGCTCCTTTGGCCCGGAGATGAATCCCTAGTTACTTTCCTCCCCCAGCTGTGCTGTCTGTTTTCCTTTAACCACAGGCCTTCACAGTAAATCTCATTTCATTGTCAGTCGTGGTTGTGGTTTACTTCCTTGGCCTGTCTCCTGACTTCCTGTTGCCATTAACGCTCAATATCTCTGTTGGGGCTTGTCTGCTTGGTCTTATTTCATTCGAGGCTGTGTCCTATCCTGTCCTCTTTAGAGAAAGTTCGGCTGAAGCTTTAACAGAGCTGGGCTGGCCTTAGAGCCAGTATTTTATTCACACTGCCGGCTCATGTCGCTCCTCTTTCAGCAAAAGGGGATAGTAATTGATATTGGGACCCATCCATCCTTCCCTCTTAAGCCCAGAGATCCAATTTATCTTGGTGAGAATGCCCACTGGCTTTTGCCCAGGCCCTGTCAGTCAGACTTTGCTTGTTTTTAGATGGCTGTTAATTAAAGGGCCTCCATGACCAAAATGTGATCTACATGTGGTGTGCATGTGTGTGTGTGTGTGTGTGTGTGTGTGTTTGTGGTAACAGGCCATCTGACTCACGGCTGACCATATACAGTAAATCAGCTGAGTGGTTCATTCCGATGTGACCCGGGCTGTTTAAATCAGCGCTCTTAAACGCATGCACAAGCTAGACACAGAGCGAGCCAATTAGAGCCACAGCCAACCATGTAAATCTTTAACTGGCCTAATCTGCATTAACCTCAGTGATGGTACTCACAAATGGATTCAGAATGATCTAGTCAATCAATGTGTCAGACAGACTCTATCCAGAAAAGTGAATACTCCACAATGCAATTTGGCATCCTTTAGTGAGGCAGCTGATGGGAAATGCGGTGAACCTGATACAGCTGCTTTTGTGGAAGTTTAAGTACGAAACTTTAGGGGAAAACTCTGTGGCATTGAGAAAAAGACCATGGACATGTTCAGGTTTGATATGTGAGTGTAGGCAAAAATCACAAGTGGAATACGACCTTATCCTCTCTGACTTCCCATACAATTAAGTCATTTTCAAATATGCATCTAAATAGAAGATCAAATAAAGCATGTGCATATTTTATGTTTTGTTCACTTGGTTAAGTCCATATGTGTGGTACAATTGCTGCTTCAGCTGCAATTCCGCTGCTTCAACACTCCACAATAGACGGACTGTCATTCTTATGTCTCTGCTTTTGAAACTGCTCTCTGCCTCTGCTGGCTCTTTCTCTCTCCTCTTTCTGTTATTATTATTTATGTATGTATGTGTTATTATATTTTATTATATTATAATATGTTATGTTATATTATATTATATTATACTATATTATATTATAGGCCGTGGCTACAGAGCCGTGGCGGGGTCAAATAGCCCAGCAGTTTTAGGAGCCGCGGCACAAAATAGCCTAGCAGTTTTGGCCGCGCGCCGCGGCTCTGTGGACACTCCCTATATTATATATAAGAAAGAAAAATAATAATCATCATATTTTTACATATATCAAGCTCAAACAAATACAGAGATTATCGCTGTTAATAGTTAGGATTTTAATGAACGAATATGGTTAAACATAATACCAGTTTGGTGCATCTCTGCTTCTGCATGTGCATTATTCATTATCTGCTCACCTGAGCATTATAGAACGCTAGGCTTACAACATTATAAACTAGATATAATGTTGATATTTGGCTTATAACTAATATCAAAGAGCATGTTGGATGTTTTAAGTGTTGGTATCTTGAGACTATCTTGTCCCATCCCTACCAAATACCCATCTGTTTGAGGAGATAAATCTCTATTTTGGATGTAAATATCAGTTTGTGGGATAGTGGTCATCTCTTCGGCCTTGATGTCTCTGCCTTTGAACTGCTTCCAGCAACTGTGAACCTGAGACAGCCCCAGTGCTGGCACAGATGGGAAGTCAATGGAAGCAAGTGACCTATATTACGAGGTACTCCACTAACTCCCTGTGTGTCGCAAAGGAGAGCAGAATATTAAGGATAGTGCATGTGCTGTGTTTGAGTTGGGGCTGTGTGTTTGTGTTTTGGTGTGTGGTCTAAGAGGGGTGTTCGATGGAGACTAGGAGAAGGTTAATTACCTCCTCGTCCTTCGCTGTCGGCTGGCTTCACCTGGATGGGACGGTTCATCTGGATAGAGCAGGAGAGGAAAGAAGAAACAGAAAGGGAAATCCCAGGTTAGTAAAAATATCCTCAACAGTGACATCCTTTCTCGCTTCACAATAACAAAATGTCTTTTTTGGATTGAATTATGGGGAAGATTACGGGCGTGTTCAGTCGGATGCGCTTCAGGCAACGTAGTATGCTTCGTTTGTAGAGATGTGAACCAACAAACACCAAACAAGCGGATCCTGATCCACGGTTTGAAAATGACATAAAAACACCAAAATACATGCGCACCTATCAGAGCATCCGGAATATGAGATGACACGATTTAGAAAAATGCATTCAGATGAAGTGAACATATCAAACAAAGTTACCAGCCAATTTGCATAGAATGAGTGTCTGTATTTGTATTCTGTAAAAGTCGCTATGCTCCAAATGCTTGATTTCATTAAATATTTATACAAATCTGCTGTAATTTCTTCTCATTTCTATCCAAAGTTATATACTGCTCTCTACAGCTCGCACTACCTCCTACTGGTGAGTGATGGTACAACGGCCACAGTCAGCTCAGTTAATTTGACGAGAACTAGATTGATGACATCATGAGGACAAGTTTTTCCAAACCAATCTGCAACCAAATCAGAACAAAAATTGATTACCGTAGTAAATTTGTAGTGAAAAAACCAAGACAAAATTGCTACAAAACTCTGACTTACTAATGGTAAACGAGACAAAACCAACTAACCAGGACAAACGCAATTTAAACAGGACTAAACAATTCCACCACTGAAATCTAGTTTTAAATCGAGAATCGACCGGATCAAAATTAAAACAGCACTCGGGAATAAAGTACAAGACGTTAACTTGAATAAACTGGGGATGGAACAGCAAAGTAACAAAAACTTTGGAACCCAAACAACAGTGAAACTATTGAAAAGTATTGAACAAACAAGCACGGAATCAGGTCAGTTTTCTGCATTTCTCTGTGAGCTTTACACAAAAATCAAAGAGTGACTATGCTGTAAAAGAGATAAATCTGTGAAAGCAAAAGTGTTTAATTAATCCATGGCTTTGCCTCTGGAGATGGCCGTATTCCCCACACAGTTCAGCAGAATTAGCACTTTTCAATGACAATGAGTCGCACTGGGTGTCAGATGGCAATTGGAGATTAATGCCATTACATCAGCCACTCCCAACCCCACAGGGACAAGTCCTCTCTACCTCCTCCACTACTTTCCTGATCCCTTGCTTGCTCCAGACGCCCAGTCACCGGCTCATCCCTGACCCAATGCAATCTTTCTTCCTCCGTCTCCAAATGTACGGCTTTTTATCCCACTCCGATTATACCTGCCAAGCCGCCCCTCACCCCCATCCTCGTCTTTAAAAGCTATTGAGGGCCACCAAACACTGCGACCATAAAACACCGTGTGAAAGGTTAACAGTAGGGAATCAATAAACATCCTTTGAAGATCCATTTGAGAGTGAGGTGAAAGCAAAATGTTGCCAATGTTACGTAAAAAAGAGCTTTATAACTGGCTGCGATGATGAATGGGAAGAAAAAATCCCCCTGCTATTTGTGTTTTCTTTTCTATTCCTGGTTTTTGAATATGAATAGATGAAACGACACTCGATTGTATATGCGCTAAAAAAAAAAAGAAAATCTCCTTTTCCCTCTGTGACAAGGGTGGGTGGTTAAGCAGCACCTTTGAAGACCCCTTTATTAGCGTATCGTCACACGGCTTTTCTAGTTATTTTTACATGTTGTTTCATATTTACTTTGTCCAAGGCCTGTACCTCTAATTAGGCCACGTGGACAGGTAAAATGGAGTGCCAAGGTGCTGCCCACTCAGATCACTATACTAGGGCAGCGCAGTGGGTGTTGGGCCCACAGGCAACACAGCGCTTGACAGCACTTGACATGAACCGAGACCATGGCCAAATATAGACCTGTGAGTGGTGGACATGTATAGACAATTACATACATAGTGACACCCGGGGGACATAATGTCTTCGCCTGGCAATAAGCTGTGACACCAGCACAAAGCTTAAGTGACATGACAGACGCGTTCTACAGGCAAAAGCACAGAATCACACATGAGAAAAGAAGACTCTATACCATCCACTGTTTGGACTGTAACTCATGGCAAACAGCGCTGAGGCAGTCCTATCTCTGTATACTAGTCAGTATATCTTTATTAGCACTCAAAGCAGTATATATATATATTTTTTGTCAGTTTATTTTCTCAACGTATAAAGGTTTTCATGAGGAAACGACAACATTGTCTAATCTGCTCCTGCTAAATTATTTCATATTATTCACCTACAGGCCATTTCTCCCATACGGGCATAATGATCAACACTACACCGTACACTAGACAGACCAAATGTTCCAATATTTTACTTTACAAGATTTTGACGGAACGTACAGAAGAATTTGTTGATATTTAATTCAAGTTTGAAGTCTACATTAGAATATTATGTTTCCAAATTCTTAAACAATTTTTTGTTTGAGAATTTGGAAACACATTTTCAGTCAGATCAAATTAACCCAAAAACGAAATAGTTAGTAACAAAATTAACAAAGAAATTCAAACCTGACTCTGTCAATGTTTATATTTGCAGTTCTGGCCATTTTTACACACAAAAAAACATGTTCTTACTCTTATGGGAGTAAACTATAGGGGACATTTCTAATTGATATCATTTAAGATTTCTTTCCTATTAACCTGCAGCATCTCGTCTTTCATTCATTCATTTTCTACAGCTTGTCCCTGTTATGGGGTCACGGATGACTGGAGCCTATCCCAGTGACAATCCCAGCACGTCGCTTGGTTAACACTCATATTCATTCACATTCATTTCACACCCATTATCTTGTTATTGGGAAGCAATAGCTCAAACCACTCTGCCACCATTCACCCCAGTGTCTTATTTCATACACTGGAGGTGTATACAAAGGTGTATAATGCCTTGCCCAATGATACAGCAATAGTACTTTTGATTCAGGTTAACAGCAGATGTCCAAAAGATCCCACAGTGACTTTGGATCTTTACAAAAGTAGAAGTTTAAAGTGTTAAATGGTGTGGGTGTGTGCTGCCTGTGGATGGTTGTTACACATAAAAGGTTTGCATTAGCCCTAAAGTCCCACAGCAGTGATCAGCCAGCTTTTAGGTTTTAAATGGACACAATTGGTCAGGAAGCTTCATTAGTCGCTTCTGAGCCACACCAGCAACTAGAGTCATTAGCCACGGCAAAAGTATATTTGAGGTTGCTTGGTAACGGTGGGTTGGCAAGGCTAGCTGGCCAGTCTGCGGGCCGTAAGCCAACCAAAATTGGCCCGCTTTTCTTTTTTCGTTTTACTTCGCTCCATCCAAGGAGGTCATGAGGAGCGGGAGGTAACAGCTCTCTGAACTCCCACCTCCGGCATGTCCCACTTTCATGTCCCTTGTTTTTAGTCACTATGACAATGAGTTTTCAGAGAAATATCCAGCAAATTCAACCTCCTGCCAAATTATTAGGTTCAGTTTCAAGCCACAATATAGAGCTCTGCCTTGGCATAGAGCATGAAGTATAGTTAAAATGTTTGTTTTCTAAGTCACATACTGTCCTCCCTGTGCAACCAGCAACACTGTTCCCAGCATTTCAAGCTTTCTGCATAGAAGCCTGCAGTGCATTGTACTTTTATCTTCTTTCCCAGCTGATTCTGTCACAGACATACACACTCATATACAGAGCAGAGGCACAAAAGTCTGGGGGCTCAATAGCAGCAGGTGGCTTAGGTGACATTTTAATCCCTTATTACTGAGTGCAGGATTAGCCAACAGATCAAGGCAGAGTTAATTATATGAATTCATCAGAGGATGGGCGAAGAGGCAGGCTGCTATCCCCTTGGGCCAAGACCCACCTCCTGCCCCACCACCAAACTACACACACACACACACACACACACACGCACACACACACACGCACACACGCACACACATGCAAGTGACGTTAAACCTGCCACACCAGCTACAGATTATTAGCAACATTGGCACACATCTAAGATAGTATACAGTACAGCGGCTCCTCTAGAGACATTGTAAGACAAATGACATGTTCTACCTTCCCATTGGCAAACACAGGATAAAGTGCATGGAGATGTGGAGGAGGCTGTGGCCGCAGAGGCTGAGAGGAGTTCAGCACCCCCCGTCTTGCTTTATCTTTGTCTCTCTCTGCCCCTTTGGCCTCCAAAACCAATATGCTTCCCACCACAGCCCCTTAATGGGTTGATCAATGCTGACAAATAGGCAGCTCATGCTGTCTTGCCTGGGAACTCACAGCTCTGTGCCTGTGTGCTGCTGCACTTAGAGTGGCCATCTCTCTTTCAACATCTCCTCTTTTCAACATTTCACAGTTTTTTCACCTCTCCATATTTTCCCCTCCTTCATGCTCTATTTCTTTTATGTCTATACATTTTTCCTGCTGATTTCCAGGGGTAAATCTATATTTCTCATTCAGCGACAATGAATAAAAGTCACAGAGGGAGTGGAGTGCCACCCGTGCAGAAGAAAGGCACTTACTTACACTCTGCAAGAAAAGACTTAAGTTAAAATTGGAGCGGTGAGCGAGTGGATGAAGACCAACCTCTGACCATATGCTCACAGTACTATTTTTGGATATTTTGGACACTTTACATTGTATTATTCATTCCCCACTCGGTGGTTAGGTAGCCACATATGCCCTGGGACTGATTAAAACAGAGACATGTCTGGAAATCTGCACTATTAACATCACATTTATGCAAAGAAAAAATGATTGAAGAGTCTCCGTGAACCAAAACAACCATGAGTCACCTGACTTTTGTCAGCTTTTTGAAGAGTAAAAAAGACAAGCTGCATTCAATGCACCCAATCTGACTGTTGAAGTGGAGAACATTGTTTACACTATAGGACTTGGTTTACAACAAATGGAAACATGAAAAAAATGAAAATAAAATATGATCATAAACAAAATAAACAAAAAACTGCAATATTTTATTTAGATCATATTTATTATTAGTGACTATTAAGATAAATAAAAACTATAAATGTAAGACTAAATATACAAGTATGTTTGTATGATGAGGATACAGCCCAGAGAGTATTTTTGCACATCCACCTTGTTCGGGAAGTTACTGTGGCCCTTATTCTGGTTTTGTGATTTTGCATGGAGCTGCCAATCTGGCCAGCAAAATGTAATAGAGACTAGAAAGCCATTGTTAAGCCACCCAGAGAAAGCATGCATTATTGACTTCTTGGTGCACATGCACATGTTGCACAGATCAACCTACATTAAATAGTATTTCAGCGGCAGCTCTTGTTCTCCATTGAAATCAATGACATTTCTGTTCTGTTGTTTCTGAATATGCAACAACAATGGGATCATGGGTAAATCAGAGGCAACGGGGGCGGGACAGAATAAAGTAAATACTGTATTGTACCTTTCTTTATTTGACCATTTATGTACATACACAAGGCTTCTCATTGTCACAATTAAGATGAGGGGCTGTTGTTGCTTTTAATAATGACAAAAACAACACGGCATTAGGTTTATTTCTACTTTGCATTTACAGCCCAGACAAAGGAAAGGGCTTTGTTTAACTCACTTCAACTTTGTTTATTGTCTTGTATTAGTTGTATAATTGTGAGCTATCACCTTCCAAATAACTTTTTAAAGTAATGACTTAGAGAAAGTGCGCCAGGAGAGAATGTCTCTTCAAACTGATGTGTAAGATGCTCCAACCGGCCAGAGAAGGCATCGCGTGGCGAGGAGCCAGAGACACAGTTTAGAGCTCTGGTGCACGCTCTGTCTCCCACAAAAGCAGAGAAGAAGAAGGTAGTGTCTGTGGCTGAGAGGAAGAGGGAGAAGGGGGCGCTGACAGCTCAGCAGAGGGTGGCTGCTGCTGCTGAAATCTGACCTATTTTTAGCTCTGAGTCTGCATTCCTTTTTAAAGATAGGTACTGGGGGTCGCTTTGGGAAAAGGAGGGGGCGCATCTGCTCAAAAGCACTGCTCCTATTGAGCCCAGCCACTATTCCCCGGTGTGACGAGCAGTGTCAAAGGGGAGCGTCTCACTGTTTGTGTTTTGTCTTCGTAATCTCTGTCCCGTTCTCCATAATTACCTGGAAATTGATTCCCCCCTGAGCAGGGTTTTGGCTTTTAATTTATCTCTATGAATCCGGTATTGGCTCTTCAGTCCTAGGAGAGACCCAGCTGCACATCCTGAACCAATCTATATTACCCCACCCCTCCTGGCCCGGTCTAGCCAAATCTAGTCCCCAAACCCAGCCAGCTTTCATAGACATTTCTCTTTGCCTATTTTTATTTTTGTCGGTGTCTGGCGAGCGGGCCACCTCTCAAGGAGCGCCTCGGCTAGAACCGGACAGGAAATGGATGCGAGATCGAAACATCATGCTACGCTGTGCTCCATAAAGCCCCTGTTCTTCAGATGGATTGCTGTGTAGATCACTGCTACCAATGGCCGATGCACTTTATTACATTTATTGGACCTCCTCCCCATCTCCTTCTTCTCTTCACGCAGACGTCAGACCGGTAAAAAATAGACGGGGGGGAGTCGTGGTGGAGGAAGGTAGGGTGATGATTGGACACACTGAGACAAGACTAACAAATTAGTCAAAGTGACAGGGAGTTTTATGAGGCCTGTGCTTGTGAGGCGCCTGGCCCTCTACTCTACACCGTGGCCCAAGGCATCAGAGGCACAGCCAAACCTTTGTGTGTGTGTGTGTGTGTGTGTGTGTGTGTGCGTGTGCGTGTGTGTGTGTGTGCGCATGTGTGTGCGTGCGTGCGTGCGTGCGTGTGTGTGTGTGTGTGTGCGTGTGCGTGCGTGTGTGTGTGTGTGTGCGTGTGCGTGCGTGCGTGTGCGTGTGTGTGTGTGTGTGCGTGTGCGTGTGTCCGTGCAGAAGAGGATTTAGCAGCCAATGCATATATCTTTCAAAGGAGGAGGTAAGGAGAAATAGGGGAAAATATGAATCCAACAATCTTTTCATGAGTCCAAATGAAAGAGGGAGTGAGTTCAGGTACAACCTACAACTCTTTTCATTAGCCGTCACAAAAGTCACTAATGAGTGTGAAATCCACGTCAGCAGATTTAAATCCATCTACTTACTCATTGATTTATACAATATGACTCAAGTTAGCTATTGGCTATATGGTTTTCACAGGGAGACGGAGGAGTTGTTGGATAAGAAGGACAACATTTTTTTTTTTAAGTGTGGGAGGAAAACAATTTATATTTTTGTCGCCAATTAATAATTACCAATATTCTATTACTTGCATAAAGCTTCGTCCAATACATACAATAAAAAATTAACTCTGAGCAGGAGAGCAAAATCCATACATTTAGTGTATAATGCACAGGAGTGAGTACATACAAACAAAAGAGCTGGCGCTTCCCAAGAGCATCCATCACGCACAAGGCCACAGCACAAATGTTTCTGAGCCCAGCCGGGGAGAGCGGCGCTAAAGTGGCTCACGGCATAAAGAGGAGTGGGAGAATAATAATAAGTGGAAGGTAATGACACATCATGCATCTGTCAGATTTATGAGCCCATACTGTGCTATGCTCCTCTCTATACCTGCTGTTACTGCTGCTGCCGGGCGCGCTCAAACGGGCTACTGACGAGACCAGCCAGTAGTGAGCCGTCTCAAAAGCAGTCCACCAGTGGCTTATGAAACAGAACTGGACTATGTAGCTCTGCTGTGGGCAATGACAACCTCTAACAACAGGACACTCACAGCCCAGAGCGTGTACTGGCGCTGAAAGAGCATGACATAAAGCATTCACTAAATGGCAGGTAGTGGGCTGAAATGAAATATTATGGCAGAGTTCTGTAGTCAACAATACAGTAATGAGTACTTTTTGGTTCACCCATTATTTACTTCTCATTTGCGTGTCGTGTAAGCTGCTTTTTCTATTTGGATTTGGATTTGGCAATTACCAAAAGCGTTTTCGAGCAAATCATTTTGTTGTTTTGGGCATCATTGCACATTTAGAATAAAAATTGAATGTGCTCATTATCACTTGATTGGACTTTGCTTTGGTGGTACAAGAGCCCAGTTTGAACATCACAGTGATGGTTATATTCAGTGGAGTTAAAGATTTTGTATTTTACAAAATTATCAATATAGAGACATACATAATAAATTACACTGACAAACTTACAAGAATACACCAGTCATTCATCAACTACAGCAAGAAATAAAAAGCACTTGAAGAAAAACTTGAGCAATAAAGGTATAAACAATTCATCCAGACTGAATCCACTTGTCAATCACAGCCATCACAGAGATGAGACCAGGGCTTAGTCTACCCATCTTATTCACATTTTTTCAAGTAATTTGTCAACGGTTTCCCAAACTGACAATGCAAAACAATCTTTTGTCTGACCTGAAATAAAAAAGCATGTCCTCTTCTGTATCGTTACTCATTTTTAGGTCGCCAGTTCTGGTGGGAAATTTGTGGAGACAGCAATTTTGATGCCAGATAGTACTTCCTGGTCTCTATATACCAGGGACCAGAGCCAGTCAAAACTTGAACGTCCTGCTTCCTGTTAAATGCAGCCTTTTTAGGACTGTTCCCCATTGACAATATATACGATTTTGTGTTAAATTGTTAACCGCTATGGCAACAGTCCTTCTTTCTCATCTGAAACCCAGAGTAAATCTAAAACAGACAGAGGTGGAATAATGTCTAGTCTTGGCTGGCCAGGCAAGTCTTGTAGCCCATCTACAGCCTAAATGTTCAAAAGATGTATTTCAAATCATTCACAATCTAGCAGTTATTGTCCTTTTTGATACACAGCTCAATAGATGTACAAAAGGATGTACAATAGGCTGTGAACTGAAGCTACAAGTCATTCAGATGCTGTTTCAGATGTGGTGATGGAGTCGAGATCATGGAGGCACTCATCAAACTGATAGAATCGCTGATAAATGGTCTCGTAAATACTCAATGTAAAAAAAAAGCACAAATAAAACAGCTCTTATAATGAAACACAAGATTAATTATTATGAGCTCTGAATGACTTGTTATTGGATGCACAACTGCATGCATGCATGTCTGGAGGCACTACCCACACACAAGCAGACAGAAACTAGACAGACATTCATACTCCCGTGCTGTCAGCTGTGCCCAGCCATGCCTTTGGAGAAAAATCCCCCGCAATGGAAGTGTGCTCCGAGCCGGCATGAGTACAGAAGGCTGTTTGTGAAAATGATCACATCAATCGAAGAGATAGATAAAAAGACTGGGAGCAATTGATAAAGTGCCACAATTATTTGGAAGATGAATGAGTGAATTTGCTTTTGAAATTGGACTGGATCTCGGCGCAATGGAACAGAACTCATCATCATCAATGAACCTGCCGTTAGATTGCTTTTTGTCACAACCCCGTGTGGCTGCGGACAATTGGATCCATCTGCCAAATAGGATCAAATAGACCTACTCACGTTACATCAGAGTGATATATAGTGACCATGTGTAAAACATATTATACCACACACATACCATACATCACTGAGCGGGTTGCTTACGTGTGGGGTGAAGTGTAACATTTGTCATTATGCGCAATAGAAATAATTCAGGGTAAATCAAATCAATCATAGGTCATCCGGACTCAAGGGAGCACGAGTCAGCATACGTTTTGTGCCAGCGCCAACTTTGAATAGGGTTGAAGTTAGACAGATTTATCATGAGTAAATAAAATATGTTCAAAAACGCTAGGTTTAAGGTGTAACTTCTAGTGGAGAGTCTGTCATCTGCTTGTTTCCAAAGATATGTTATTGCTTTGCGTAGAATGTTCCCCAGAATGGCCATTAAATTAATCTACCACAAGTGAAGTGACACCACCAGGCATAGTTACAGGTCCGATCTGTGGAAAGGCAAGCCCACTCACAGTATGAATGCATATTTTTCAAGATATTTTAATCAATTAAAGCAGCCATAATGTATATATAGGTAAGAGAGGGATGAGGCAAAGCAACAACATCTCCAAGGAGACAAAAACTTGAGCAGACCACCACCAGAAAAGTGGTTCTCAAACTTTTCACACCAAGTACCACACACATATTTTGCCTTGGTCTAAAATAGGACTATTCTGGGTCTTAACTATGGCTAAAAGAGAGGTCTAAAATGACTACAGAATTTATTTTGTAGTTTTACACCAGGCCAAACTTAAAAGAAGACAAAAATGCAGATTTAATTGACTTTATCTTCAGCAAATATTTGAACTGCAGCAGAATCCATGGACCACCTGAAAAAGCCTGGGTACATACCACATGATGCAAAATCGTCTTTTAGGAGCATTTAACCACATTGTTTTCCCTTCTCATTTAACCACTCAAAGTTGTATCCATTGGGATTTGTGCATGTTTGAGAAATCTTTATTCTAATGCGGACAAGACGCCATTGCTCCGACAGCCCCATTTCACCGCTCCCCAGATTCCCCACTGATACTCGGCCACTGCCTGGTCTTACTTTGGGCCATTTTATTTTCTTAAACGGTGAGATGCATAGGATTTGGCAGTGTTGCATAGCCCTTTTGGCACTAATGGAAAAAAAGGGGGCTGCTCGCTTTCATGAACTGTCGGGATGAAGTTTATATACCGTAAAGGGGGGTATCCAACATGGAACTGAGCGGAATTGTTTTAGTTTATCAATATTACAATTCCAAATGTAATATAATGATCCATGGGTGCCATAGATTAAAATCTTCTTCAATGTTTTTACTGTTTTTCTAATAAACTAAACCAAAACTTCAAATGGACACAGATAAAAGCTTTGTTTTCAGAAATAACCACAGCTTCCTCTAAATATTATCTTTTTTTTATTGCCATTAAAGTATATTTTAAAATATGCCTCCCATAAAACTCATGAGTTACATTATTGTGTCCTATTTTTATTTAAGGCAATAAATCCTCAGGCTTTTGCTGTTATAAGCTCATAATGATGCATTGGTTAACACTAGCTGAATATTTGAGCCACATAAAAATGGTAATAGATTAAACCAGGACAGTTTGTGAGTGTTGATGCTGCCACCACAGAACCTATAGCATACACAAGTGAGCATCCATATGCATTGCATGTGTGTGTGCATATGATAAAGCACAGAAAAGAAACCGACGCAGCGGGGGGCTTTGTGCAAAACACAATAAGTGATGTATTATGCTGGGGGGTAGGTGACAGGGTGTGTTTGTACAGTGAAAGTCTGCAAATGGGCCACTATTATGAGTATGGAGGTATGAATAATGTTTTTGGGCACATATCTGTCTATAGAAAACATCAGGCGTTTTTATTTCAAATATTGGAAGACAATAGTGAAATGTATATATACAATATACAACAAATCAGTCGAACAGATGTTCTTGTAGCAGCAGACTATAGGTTTCGATCCTGGTTCTTAAATGTAAAAACTTCCATATGCAGTTTCAACCCTTTCCAAAGTATTATCTTGTTTTAGGTTACTGTTTGACATTCTGGGGTTACTTCTGTCGTTTTTTGAGCATTTATTTGCTTATACTGGCTTGCTCGCGGCACCTCCTGTCTAATTCACATTTGCTGTATGTCAGAGTATATACAAACCTGCCAGTTTGGTCTTCTCTTTGTTTGCTCAGTTGTTTTCACATTGTTAGGTTCCTATGACAGACTTGTTATTTGTTGGTGTCATCTTGCCTTTTATTGACTCTGTATGCAGATATGTAAAATGTCAGCTCCGTTATATTCTGTTGCAATTCACAGAAATCCAAAGTAAAGGCTGCTGTCAAAGAGGTGACAGGCAGCACTTAAGCAGAGCGTAATTATATTTTACTGACAAGTATAAGAATGTCAGTCCAAGATCACCTTCTGTAAACCTTTTTTGTTGATATCTGCATTCAAAATCTCACCACACTATATTCATTTTGGCCCCTGGATCTGTCAACGCGGAGCTCACTGCACACATCCACACAGACCTGCATGTGGCTAGTTCTTGTGTGGTCATTGTGGGGTCCTCGGGAAAGCTCTTGTGGGACTGTTGCTGTCAGAGAGCAGCCCGCCCCTCGATCCTTGTCTGCCTCACCTGCTGTGACGGTTAATTAGGCTCAGGCCACTGGAAAAGTCGTCCTGTCTGAGCCCCAGGGAGAGAGTCGAGGCATGGCATGGCAGGGCACGGCACATGTGGGCATGGGTGTAGCACTGGCAGCTGATAAGGTGGCCCTGCCGGGGTTGTCCGGAGACATGTTTAACCCGGGAACACCCACCTCTACGGCACCGTGCTCTTGTCAGCATTAGGCTGTCATTAATTATGCTCACACACTTTTATTAGCCCTCCATTTAGACTAATCAACAAACAGGCCCTCCTCTGACATGGTTAGTCCGCATAACAAGCAGAATCATCGCCTTATCATAGATGGAAGCTATGATGGTCCTCAAGAAAATTACTTTCAAATATATATATTTGGGACTATTTTTAATCAGATCTTGTTTACTCAAAAAACAAAAATATAAAATACCCTCCTGCATGAAAAAAATATGAATGAATACGAAATAAATTAATACGAAAAATATGAATGAATACAAAATTTCCCCTTGTGTGGACATTAAAGCATTGTCTTATCTTATCTTATGGATTGTGTTTAAAGACATTCTCACTCAAATGTACGTGTGGAACGGTGCATGTTAATGAACTTAGATTATATACATGGTGTAAACACACCGGATTGTATCCTTGGCCTAATTTCCAACCAATTTTCATATTTTATGAGCTTTGACCAATCAGGCAATGCAGTGCTGTTATGTGTGTTTATAGATATAGAAAGGAACAGATAAAGTTGAGACAGAGCAAGGCAATGGAACAATTAGAACTTGTACTGTACTCAGTTTTAGCTAATTACAATTACATGGCTAGAATTGTATAAATTAGTACAAATACGTTAGTAAGTTAGTTAGTAAAAATTACATTGTTGTTAGTATGTGTTATTATTAATAATGAATGACGGAAAAGAGTCTGCCAATCTGGGCCATCGGCTTCTCCAACCACAACCAACCATTCACGTACTAAGTTCTTTCAAACTAGGTAATGTGGGTGTGTCTTGGCTAAGGACAGAACAACAGGAATTGGTCCATGTGGGAATCAAACTCGAGACCGTCAGGTTGGTTGGAGGAGTGTTCTAACCACCGAACTTGCTGGTGTTTAGTTGCCTTCCAGCCCAGCAAACAAATAATTGAGATACTTTTTTTTATACTAGTAATTAATCAACATGGGGGTATGTTTTTAGTATGTATTGTGTATGTTGTTATCAAATAAAGACCCATTCAAATATATATTACGAGTAGAGTAAATGCAACAAACCACTTGTGGGCATTAACACTTATTGGGCTTTAATGAGGCGTCCCAATCTCGTCATCCACCCTAGGCACTTATGTCCCGCTCCTGTTGTCCAACACTTCGCTGCCTGTTTTTCTTACACTGCTGTCATTAGGAGACAGCTAAAGCTAAACCAGTACCTTCAGGCAGACAAGGAAGCTTAAATAGCATGGCAGGAAGTTAACATTGCAAGAGAGCAATGTATTTTTGGAGGAGGGATGAGGATCAAAGGCACTGAGGAGATGGGATGAGACAGGACAGCGTAAGCCCCTCGGGTGTGTGTGTGTGTATGACTCATATTAGATAGGAGCCTAGCAAACTAACACAGGTTGGAAATGGTGACAAGGAGATGAGACGTTTGCCTTCTCGACCAGCAGGGAGCGGGGGAGCAGAGAGCTGCCCAGAGCCAGTGCACAACCTCCTGGGGTTTCAGCTGCGGCTCGGGCTGGAAATAAAAACACAAATATAGCTGTGTACAAATTGGGTTGACTTATTTGCCGACTTAAAATCACACTGTGACAAAAGCGAACCTACAAAAACTTTAAACGTGTGATCTGAAAATATTTGACATTCAGGTTTGACTTGAAAGCTTGGTGGTAAGTGCTACTATTGCAGTGTCATGACTGTTTAGCATCAGACTCCACTGTTATAGAGAGATACAGCTACAGCTAAAACTGCAGTGTTTTTAAATACAAGTTTACTACAAGCTAAAATGTTTTCTTATGCAGTGTAATGGCAAAACAACGGCAATGTACAAGTAGCGGAGTACCACATCTGTTGTTTAAAAAAAAGAATTATGTATATATATATTTTTTCACTGGGGTGCATTACTTATTTATGGGGTAGTTTTTGTCATATAGTAATCCTTTGATGAATTGCAATGTAGAATACTTCCAATAATTTGTGCAAAACATTAGAGCAAATACACTTTAATAATTTACACAGACAAAGCCACTGGCCGAGCTGAAACTGAACAAAAAGTGAGGAGTAGGGTGAGCCAAGCCTTCATTAGGCCCCTGTGCCAGGATTCAGGTTGACTCAGAAGGCACAGTCCTCCCCAATTACAGCCTCCCAAAATGTGTGCTCAGGGCAATGCAAACCCATTCTTTACTTTTTAATTCCTGCAAGGCCTTTTTATGGGCATCCTGATTGACTGTTCTTGGTGGGGGAAAAAATTGTTTTAGTTCATTTTGTCTTGCGCAGTGTCACCAGTTAAGTATTGCAGTAGATTATCCCACTGTCTTTGAACCATATTTATTAAGGTCTGAGACTTTTCTCGTATCTCCTCAAGTGTTGCAGCTGTATTAGGATATTGTGCAAATGTTTTGTGTATATATGTATTCTAAAGAACCATGTTAATAGCTGACATTCTATAAAGAGCCCTTAACTGCAAAGCAAATTTAGTAGCCGTAGTTGTTTGTTTGTTTGTTTGTTTGTTTGTTTCCTGAATCTGTTAATTGTCCTTATTTGCACACTCTAAATAAGCAAACACTGTATGTACAGGGTCATGCATGTACACATTCTAATTTGTGTCAAGAGGGGTCTGGGATAAAAAGAGTTAACACACGCTCTTGCCTGTAAAGGGATAAGGAGAGGAAAAGTGAGAGATAGAAGGAGGGGATTGAGAAAATGCCATTTGGGGGGAGAGCCAAGTGGGTCTGCTAAACGAGTGGATTCTTATGCAAATACATGCTAATCTATGCACGTGCGGCATTGGCAGTGCCCGAGGCTGCTTTGATTGGCAGCTGCAGGTCTGTGTGCTGTGGAGGGACACTTTGGCTGTGGGTGCAGAGCTCTGTAAAGTTGTGTCTGTCTGTTCCACATGCTCAGGATGCAGCAAGTGCATACGTCTAGAGCTGCCTTCACTGCACTCGCTGCAGCTACAACCAGGCTGTCTTCCAGAAAAACCCTCACTCACCAAGAGCTCCAGTCAGCCAGCTCCAAAGCCTTCATGGCTGGAAGCAGCCAGGGCATCATTATAAAATCAATGCCCTAGCTTCATCACGCCTGTGTGTGTGAGCAGGGGGGGAAGCCATGGGCTTGTTTGTGTTGATTCTAGGGGGTGTTTGTGAGTGGCAGAACAGCACAGGCACACACTCAGTGCTCTCCACGCTCACTAATGGGCTGACAGAGAGGCTCTAGGTCAGGGCCTCCCATTACTTCAGGAGAGAAACCGGCTAAATGAATAGGTACCTGCACACGTGCCCCCCCACCACCCTCAGGAAATGTAAATGCCATTTGTTACTGTGGCATGGTGCTGTCATGCAGAGCTCTACTACAGCATGATAATATAAACATACATTCCTGAATATGGCGATCCCAATAATTGGCTGGTTGTTATTTTTCAGATTTTATTTAACCTTTTTATTTTTTGTAAGACCAGCAAATGAAAACAATTTTGTCCGTGCGAGGATGAAACTATTACCCTATATGAAATCTAATACTCATTCACACTAGGCCCCGGGCCAATGGAAAAGGCACTTCAAATTTACTAATGTCTTTCCCAAAAATATAGAGCTACCTCATAAATAAATTGTGTTATAATGGTTTGGGGACAGAAACAATAGCCACGTTTTTCATTGACTTTTCTTCATCTCAGTAATATGTTTACACATGCTCATTTCAAAGTGTCATCTAAAATAATCTTTTATTCTCTCTGCAAACCATAGGTTTGTTCACACGTAATGACTCTCGCCTTTCCCCCAGGCATTTCACATGTGCCAAAGCTGAATGGGCATTCGTTTTTAAGGTTCACAATTACACCCTCTGCACAGCATGGAGAGTAGAATTATGCAGTTGGCACCCAGAGCACCCATCTCCCACAATCCTTTTCTGCCCCAGTGCAAAATAAAGCAAACGTATTAACACATCTGAAACAAACACATCCAATGCTTTTGTTTGTCACACCTGGAGACCACAAATGGGTTTGTCTCATTGTGTAATTGAAAATTATTTACAGCCGCATCGCTCTGCTCCCAAATATTTACTCTCATTTTGGCAGCCATGGAGCGTCCTTATATCACCATATTGTCCTGACTTCCCTTCTCTATCTTCACATGCCAAACGGACAGACCACCACGTGTAGGTTTGTGTACCTTTCCATTATATTATGGCCATTTCACCATCGTGGTTCATGAGGCACCGGCTTCTTATTATATTATCACATCATATTTGTATCAGTTTAAACAGAATGTGGAATCACCTGCTGTGCAAATGGTTTAAAACAATAGGATCTGCATTACAAGACACAGCATGAGCTCAACATACTAGTGGGTCGATAGAAACAGTATTAATAAAATATTGCACAGCAGGACAAAAAAAGCTCTAAACAGAATGGACACTAAAACACAGTAACATTATTGCTGATGCACTCATAGTTTTAAAAGTGTCAGCAGCTCACACCTAAATTCTGTCATCATCATTGCATTCACTCTTGCTTTTTGGATAAAACTGGCAACATTAAAACCCGCCCTTAATCACAGAACGCCTTTGTTTTGCTGTCGCCATGGTCCATTTTGGAAATGTAATTTCCTGAAGTAGAGGGTCGAGAGCTGATGCCATTTTGAATGGAATAATTGAAGTGTGTTTTGCTGCATGTGTTTGTCATCTCTGGGCCTGTCCTCTCTCAGACTAAAGGGTGGAGGCATGCTGAAGGCCTGCAGAAAGCCCTGAAGCTCCTACCGTTTAATTTGATGAGAAGGCATGAGGTGAGCTGGAAGAGGAAATACATCTCGCTGTATACCACTTGAGAGCTTATTCACTGCCGGGGGCTATTGACCACACCATGTCAGCTTCTATGCTAGGAAATGTGTCCCCACGCAACACTTAAATTGCATTTGGACCAAGGCCTGGCTGAGAAAATGCCTGGCCAGAAATCAATGAGAGGATACAGGCCTCGACGGACATAACAATACATTGGCTTTCATTTCCAATATTGATGAACGACAGATGTGTTTTGTCATACTAGTTTGTGAACTGTATGCAAAATGTCAGAGCGGCTATAGATTCTTGTAATTTGGCCAAACAGGAATAACTGACATGCTACAAACGCAGTCATAACTCTTAAGTGTTTTTCTGTGTACTGACAGCCACCAATAAGCTCTCTCAATTGTGAAGGGAGATGGGTTAAATGTTTGAAAGAATAAGTAAATGGAAAAATAAACATTGTATTCTGGCTTTGCTCCACTGATCTGTAACTAACTGGATAGCCATTAAGGTTTAAAAATCCCATAGTGTGAAACAGACTGGAACACATTGAGCTCCAGCTCTGCAGAATAGATTTTCATTTCCTTAATCAACTTCCTTATTCATTCCGTTTTTTGAAGGAATTAATATAGATCAGTGTTAATGGGTGCAAATACGTGAGTGGCAGCATGTGTGGAGCAGCGAAGGAGAGCAGCACCTCTCCTTCTGCTGGAGCGGCATCTGTTGCTCCCCAGCACCAGCACTATTTACAGATAGCTACCATTATTTATGCCTGATCAAATTCTACCCAACACACCAACATGAACTAAACCAGAGCTTAAAAGGAGATGGAAATTCCACTTCAACTTTGTTAAACAAATTCGAACCACTTGTTGCTATGGATTCAACACAAAGTAACTTGTGCAGACAGCAAGAATGATTGTTGTAATGGAGACGAAAGAGCTATTTAAATCTGTAAATTGCAATGGTTTGTACATTCTCTAATTAAATGTAACAGTCAAAACATTTTCTTTTATGGGAAATTATATTATGCATATATCTTAATTCCATTTTAAAGCATGTTCATAATTGTAACATATCTTGTTATACATGTGTAAACATGCACAAAGTTATCAGCTATGTGTTAATTGAAACACAAAAAGAAGAAACTGAAGTTTTAGCTCCATTTTATTAGCTTACGCAACACAAAAAAATCTCCTTCAGTTAATCTCAATGTGAGTAGCAGGTGGCTTTAAACTCACACACTATGGGCCTAAGGCAAGTGCACCATTTTGTCATGGTACTAAAAGTGGACCATAACCATAACAATTCAAAGAACCATTTCTCCTAACGTTAGCATGTCTGGACTGAAGAAATCATCCCAGTTTGACATGCAATAATAAAGAACAAACAACGATACAAGAATGCAACAATCCAAGAAATATTCTACTTTATTTTATATTTTATTATATTTTTTAAATCCTTGTCCTAAACATGGTGTCCAGCATAGTCGTCCCATCGTCCAAAGTCTATTAGGTTTTAAAATTTTCAAATTCAGACCAAATGTGATTTTGGTTATAATGGCCATTGCTTGGTTTAGTTTCTTCATTGTATTAACTTAATAACTTAGCTCTTTCCAGGTAGTAAGCATACATTTTAAAGGTAAAACTAAATCATCAGAGATCACATGTTGGTGACAATACCCACAATACAGTACACTAGTTTATTTACAAAGAATGTGGGCATGTAGCACAAAAGGCTTATCTTTACTTTGTCTTGTACCTTCAGCCATACTAGAGTGGTGTGCATTTCATTCACACCACTCCAAGAGCTACCCTGGCTGCTCTAGTCTGCAGACAAACTGCCCCAGTATAGGACTGGACCAAATGACTGGACACATGTTCTCATGACTGAGGGTGGACAATATGGCACACACCTCCAAACAAGCAATGCCTCTGCCAATCCTGGAAACAATATGATTTATCTGATCAGTCCATGAGAGCTGATTATCTAACTTCACACCTAAGAGTTTATTTTTTGTCATCTGGTCTACCAATGTTCCTTTAACAGATGATACATTTGGTTTTGGAAATATCTATTCAACTTCACCCAGTTGGTAATTTAATTTAGTTGATTTGTCTTCACTAGTCTTTTGTTAAAAAGTCTGATCATTGTGAATTAAATTTGGGGTGCATATGTTCCATTCTTTTGGACATAATTGAGCTGTATATATGATAGTCTATGTTCAGGATGGATATAGGTCTATATGAGGCACAATCAAATCAATCCTTCCCTTGAAAAGGTATTAGAGACATGAAAGCTTCCAACTCGGAGGAATCTGAGCTTTCTCAAGTGTACGGTAAAAAGTTGCTAAAAGCAGAGGAGTAGGTGTTTCTTTTAAAGCTTCAAACCACTATGAGGTGAACCTATCGCGCCCCAGAGACTTTCTATTCTTTAGTCACCTGATTGTATCCTATATTCCCAAAACTGTTAATTCAGCTGCTATTTTTTTTTTTTTTTTTTTTGCTGCTCCATCATGACAGGTAAACTGAGAATATCCAGAACAAATATAATGTGTTAACATATTTGTTAAATATGTTAACAAATGAAGAGATTATTCGTATAAACAGATTTTTGTTGTTCTTTTGTGCTTCTATCTTGTACACATATTATTAATAACAGTTGAGATTTGCTGGATATATTTTTACTGCACTACAATAGATTTGGCTTTTGAAAACAGTTACTTGACAAAGAATAAATTGTATATTAAAAGAAAATCAAGGCCCGAAGTCACTGGGATAGGCTCCAGTCACCCGCGACCCCGAAAGGGAACAAGCGGTAGAAAATGGATGGATGGATGGATGGATGGAAGAAAGTCAAATGGGAGTTTCAATGCTTCAAATGTATTCTATTCCTTCTTTTCATCTATGTTTTGAAAACGATATATTTTATTACAGCTATTTTTTTACAGTTATTTTCTTTCCCTCATTCCTTAAATCTCTGAGGATTCTGCTGTTGTGTGGTTCTTTAAAGGAGAGCAAATAGGGCTGTTACATGTATATATATATATATATATATATATATATATATATATATATATATATATATATATATATTTTATACACTGTATAAAATATTGACGTTTTCAGAAATCCCCTGAGACGTTTTGTATAAAATGTATCATCAAATATACATGCAGTATGACATGAACAGCATGTTAAAAATACTCCATGGCTGCGTCTGAATGTCCACCCTAGAACCTAATCCCTCATTCACTACATAGTCCTGCACTATTTAGCAGACTATATAGTGTACTCAGCTCACTACTTACGGGTCATGTCACTCGAGCGTCTGAGTCAGCAAAACTCGGACGGTAAAACGGACTTCTGTAATAAATATTGGTAAAAATCCATCTGACGCGCATATGGACTAATCAATCAAAAGTCTTTAGAAGTCCATACAAGAGTGTTTTGTTCATATTCTCAAGTCAACAGTGTTAATAGCTCCTCCGTCTGCTTTCATTCAGTCATGTTCTGTCCAGTTGTTTGCTGTTGTTTTCCCAACTCTCACATTGCATTGCATTAAAGAGTTTTGTAGTTTTTCCTTGCCAAGAAGAAGGGTCTAAGGACAAGGGATGCTGGGACATTATAATTAATTTCCTATGAACGTTGTTTAATCTGCTTTTCACTGTTACCCTTCGAGGCAACTGCTGTTGGGATTTTGGGTCTTACTAAGAAAATTAATTGAAATTTAATTGAATTGCGGTCTATATTGACCAGTCTAGTGACCATCGCTGGACAGTATTTTCAAAGTGCTTGTGGGAAATTTTGAATGCACTAGTATTTCACCTGCGGATGAAATTAATTGTGGCGTGAGTTCTAAATAGTGTCCTATGTAGGGAATAGTCATTGGGACACAATCCATGTCTGGAGGGCCATAAAATGGAAATATATTGTCTGCTACACAATACTGAGTAGTGGTAGTGCTATGTAGATACCATACATAACTGTTCAAAAGCTCCACAACTTGCACTGCCCACAAAACCTGCTATATTCCATTTAAATGTGATCGGTTTTACCTAAGATGGTAAATAAGTAAAATGCTATGGTTGTGTGCAAAAGATGGGATGATGCAGACAGAGGGATTGACAAGGCAGTCATAAAAAAAAAAAAATGATGGTGTAAAAGTCAATGATAGAACATGTTGAAATGGAATAAAATGACAAAACATTCTAATGCCAGGAAAAAGTAATGCATTTTATAAAGCACCAAAAATTATTGCGGCTGTCCTAGAAAATAGCATATAGTGTCCGTTTTCACCCAAACCAAGCACCAGATTGCCACATAAGGCCAGCTCATTCGCCAGGAAAACTTATAAAATTGTCAACTCCAACGGCGTTTGAAATGCGATGAACTGTCACATGCCAAACTTCAAACTTTCCAACAGCTTGGAGATTAAAAACAAAAATATTTGGATATGAGGCAAATTGCCAGTACCTCATTGCAACAGTATGGTGGAACTTACATCAGACATGTCCAAAGCGTTAACGTTTGTCCATTAGCATTGTGTTTAATTGCCTGAGTACAATGCAATGCATACTTATATAACATAGTACAATTAAAATTATTTTATGCTGCTTTGCCCAATGTTTTTTATGCTATTTTATGCTTTATGCCCCTCTCCCGGACGACATCACGTTGAAACATCGTTTCATTTTAAAATCTTTGCACCTGTCCTTTTCATCTCGCAATTTTAGTATGCCACTGTCTGCTCCACAACAACAGGGACTAATGTGACAAAATCACAGGATACATTGTTCTCTTTTTGCCAACGGATAACCTCTGATATTACACCCTTCGGGGCACAGCAACTATAAGCTGCTTTTTTGTCTATTGAAGAAAAGCTTTCCACTCTGGTAGATTACGGTCAGGGACGATTAAGATCTGTGTGTGTGTGTAGCAAGAAGAGGGGGAAGAGGGGATGTGCACTGTGGAACTTTAAAAAAAAGAAGGACAGAGACAGCGGAGGAGATAAAACAGATGAAATCCTTCCCTCACTCCAGAGCCTCGAGCCGCTAAGTGGGCGTGGCAGTCCCAGTACACGAGCAGCATCATCAGTTCCCTTTATTTGGATGTCTTTCTCTCCCCCATATCCTCTTTGTAATGTCCTCCCAGCTGAATTTGCTTCCCAGCTTCAAAAAATCCCCTCACATCTAATATCAGCATCAGTTGTTGCGTTTCATGACGGGGCATTCTCGACTTGAGAGGTTTATTCTGAGTGCAGTATACGGTTGCAGTTGTGAGTCACTCTGTTAGTGCATACGGGGGGTTGCACTGTGCTATTGGATTCATATTGATTGTTTAAAAGAAGTAACAATTGTAGAGATTGCACACACATTGTTGCTGTCCATTCAATGCATCAGTCTGGCAGTCAAATATAAATAGTCAAATAGAAAATGTAAAAACGAAAGAGGAATATTGGCATACAAATACGAGATTATTGCATTTCACGTAGTGCGAGTGGCCTGTAATGACCTTGGTTAACGTACACTACTTCCATGTACTGATGTAGTCTTTGGAAATGCTATTGAGCAATGGTTGGAGATGACCTGTATAGATAAAAAAGCATGTCTACATGAAAATCCAACATTCTTTCACTGATGCTGGGCTGATAAACGTTCATTTGCAGAGGTTATTTCGGCTAAACTATTTTAAAACAGATTGAGCTGTTTTGCCAGCGTTTTACTCCGGCTTGAAGGAAAAGAAACTCATCGTCATTTTATTTTATTAGGTCATTATTGCCTTTTTATTGTATTTTTTTATGAAACTGTTGAACAAATGAATAAAAGCTAACACTATTCTCATTCACACATAAACATGCCTCCCATTGTTAACATGTGTCCTCATCGCTCAACTTGTCTGCTCTGAAAAAAACATTCAAGGTTGTCTCCAGGTCTGGCGGTTCTTTTGCTTTTGATGGTTTGATTTTTATTCCAACAAATGATTTCTAACTGAATTCAAAAACATTACATCATGTAAAGTGTTAAGAGGGTCAGAAGAAGATTGATGTTGCTTCACTACATTTGACAAACAATCCACTTAAATGCCTCAGATGTTGGAATTTTCACCCGCCCTTGGCAAGTGATAGTAAATTTTGACTCTCAATGGCTAGTTTGTCCTCTCTATCAGTGTCTTTGTCAGATCACATCAATCACTCGTGGTTTTCAATCAAAGCTTGCTTACAATACTGGTAAAGATATGTGCTGTTTTTGAGCAAGGCAATTTACTAGTTATAAAGTTGGGCCCGGTTGAATCTGCTGCCCTATCTCCTTTCTAATTTAAAGTGTAGCTGAGTCACTCTACTTTCAATTACCGTTACCCAAAACTCTTTCAGGTCCAATTTTGAGTCAATTCTGGTCAGACATTATCAAGGTTCACCTTTTAAAAATACTCTAAAAACAAATCCACGATTTGGCTGCATATCAATTTACCGGACTGCACTTTCATTTATGACGTAAATAGTAACTGGGATATAAAAAAATAACCTATATTTTGCATCCCTCTTTTCCCTGTTTCAATTAGTTACAGAATTGTCACTTGGTTAAGGTAAAGTTTGGGATTAATCCCTGAATAGATGTTCTATGAGTTGTTACCATGTAATTACCACACCGTGTTAGTTACTTACATGCAGGGAGGTCAGGGTGGCTGTTTGTGTGACATTAACTTTACTTTGTCTTTCAGAAAGTTTCATTTCTTTTGAAAAAATGGAAAACAAATATTTAAAAAAGTTTGATTTCATACTGCTGTGAACGTGAATAGTGTTTTCATAATAATTCACTACACTACTGTTGTAAAGTAAAGTGCTTCTCAAAAAATAATGACATATCACAGCAACTGTGTGGTGAAACATTTTGCCAGATAATCCTGCTGAAAATAAGAACAAAATAAAAAAGATGTTCCATTTAAGCAACCATGATTCAAATGGGCTGTTACAATCCCAATTCTGAATTTCTTCTTTGGTACATCAAAAAAAGCAGATAAATGTCAAAGGAAATACCATCTGAATAACTTTAATTCCATTCCCCAAATACAGGTTATTCACAAAAGAGCTTTAGCAAATGAACACTGTTGCCTCCCAGCAGAGAATCAGCCATATGGTAAAACAGTCTCCCTTAGGGCTCCAATCCCATCTCCACAACACCAGACACACACTTGTGCTTAGTAAAAACGCAGCATAAAATAAACGGGGGGTACAGACCAAAAAGCATGGTGTGTTACAAAGTGGGTGACTGGGAACAGATGTCTACTCGATTTTTTTTTACCCTTTTGTTTCACCGCACTCCCCAGGTGCCATCCAAAATCAACACAAGGAAGGGCACCAATGTAGTCTCCACATCACCAGAATGTATTCTTACAGCAGTTGTCCATAGAGATTAACAGTCTCAGTGACGTCAGCACGATGAGGTGAGAGTTGACTGGTAACGAGAAGTGGCAGGACAGGCACAGGGCTCAAAATTATTCTCTCTCGCGCGCCGGCAGACCTCTGATCCTCCAGCTCACAGACTGCTTTGTTTTCAAATGAGCCAAGTTGACTTGAGTGGCGCATTGATACATTTCAGATGCAGAAACATCCTTGTCCAACAACAAATGAAGGAAAGAAAACATGCTGCTTATAAATAACATAGCAGCAGGAGAGTTTATTGTTATAGCTGTTCACCTTTTTTACCCTGGCTGCAGAATTAATTTGAGCGTTTGAATATAACTTTCATGTTTGGCTCAGAGATACTGTGTGTGCAATGATCCTCTATAAAGAGTTATGAGTTCTACATGGAAAATGCATTTAATATTTGCAGTAGGAGAGCCATAAAATCACTCACTACAGGCTTAGAGGAAATATTGTGTCGTTCAATGAAAATGAGTATGCAGTACATGCTGGGAAATCTAGGCAGACTATGCTTCCTTTGTAATTCTGTTGACATTTTTAAATTTACTATTGATCCAAAAAGCTGCATGAACAGATGACAAACAGGCATCAAAATTATTTATGTCTTGAAAGCATAAGCCACCTCGGTCTGCTCTTCTAGTCTAAGCATTCTTATTTCCCCTGTGTTTGTCTATGTGGGCCTTTAACCATAATGTTTTGTAAGAAACTCAGCATTGTGCCAGTGGGAGGGCAAGATTCAAGCTGAAGAGGTCACAAAGCGACACAGGCTACATCGGCCATTTCTGACTTGCAAACCCCCTTAACACAGGGCCAAGGTCAGCCAAGCAGCCCACAACGAGATGCAAAGACTGGAACATCCCAGTGGCAAATGGCCAGTCTTTGATCAGCCGTGTCGTTTCCATCATGAAGGTGACCCGCAAGATAAGCCCGTGTCAACTTGCCAGTGCCCCAATGCTTGGCGCAATGGCAAATATTCATTCTCTATTCTCCAATGGAAAGCAAAAGTTGTTTTTGGTCCTGTTTGACTCGACAAAAGGTCAGCGGCTGAAAAAAGGAGGCGTTTTTTCCGTTCCTTTCTTCTTTCTGAAGGCTTATCTTGGAGACAGACGGAGGCCAAGCACAGTGAGCCGAAAGGCCTGGAACACACTGAGCAGACAAGAATAATGGCATCAGTAGCTGCAACTCGCACTGTGTCCCTGCTCGACCGGCGATCATCCTGTGATCCCATGTATCCGCTTTGCACACTCTCCTTCTGTGGGTTCCACTGCGCCAAGACAGACTGACACTCAAGTTAATTAAGATTTTAATCCAGGGTGAGGGTGTCAGTGGAATAGCGCACAACAAAAGCGGACTAAAGCCTATCAAAACCGTACTAAAAAGGAGATTTAGATGTACACTACATCTAAATACATGCAACAATAGTCATCCCACTACCGAGGTCAGGCAAAGGCGGATCATAAATTCTAGTCCATTTCAATGCACTGCAAGTTTGGTTCAAAACCTTCCTCAACAACTGGGTGTGATGAGTTCATTTCCAATCACAAAATGCATAATCAAAAGCCATGTCTGATGTTGTAAACATGGGGAAACAAATTACCCACGATGGTAGGGGAGCGACAATCCACGACTGACTGGATCAAAAGAAGGATGAAATTGACTTGGAAACATTTGAATGCGCCTACTTCTCTACTAACTTCCAAATAGGACATCTTGCTTACAGTTGAAATGTTTGGTGATGAAATATGAGCTTGCACAAAAGCTAGTTCAGTCCTTGAGTTTTTTCCACTCAGGAGCAGAATCACATTCAAGGACCTTTCTTTATCAGCTTGCCCCTGGGTTCAGTACAGCCTAGACTTCGACCTCCGGGGAAATGTGTGGTTGGAGTGAAAATGCGAACAAACCTTCCCAAAGGTCTGATAGCAGATCAGCAGGCTGCAGGAGAGGCAAGGGCCTATCCCATATTAGGAGGGTTCAACCACGTGGCACGGTTTGTATGGAGGAATAAGTGGGACAACTCCCAGCAGGACACACCAGCACCGCCCAATAAATGATAAAAGAGCAGGACCGGTCCCCATGCTGCCTTATTGAAGTTTACCTTTGTACCTTTCCTCGGAATCCCAATTTCCCCCTCCTGTATTTTGCCACATCTCATCTCCCCCCACTGGAAGCGTGGCGCATGCAGGCCTGTTCTACCTGACTGCTGTTTGTCACTAAAAAGATAAAGGATCAAAGTGTGCAGGAGGATTAGTTTTGATCCAGGAACTGTTGCTGATAAAAAATAAAAAATAAAGACGCTTCTACTGTGTACTTGATTTCCCTAAAGAGATAGGAAACTTTTTCTTTATTACTCTTAAAGTTGCTCTTAGCCATGCTTGAAGCGTAGAAGGTCATCTTATAAGACTGTACAGTGGAGACTAAAGAAACAGCAATGTCCCAGGTCTACAAATGATCTCTTGATGTGCATATTCATTTGACACAGATATCGCTGTAAATTTCCTTCTTGACACATTTAATTTACACTAGTGATGTGAACTCTGTACGATACGATATGCACCTCGATAAACTTGCTGCAATCCGATTCAATATTACCACTCCGCTACAGAGTATCACTCAGTAACAGAGACATTAGGTGATCTTTTAGCCTTCTGTATATAAAGGCAATGTTTTCCCCATATTGTTTTTGTTTGAGGCCTGTACAAAGTGAGAAGCCTGAGAGCATATCTCTTAACTTAATTTGCATGCAAACTATTAAATATGCATGTAAATTAATGAATATGCAGCTGCTGATTTGACCAATGTTTGGATTTCACTTTTAAGGCTCAGGGAAGACAACGGAGAGGCAAAATGAATACTATGTCTGTCAATTATAATATTTTTAATTTCATAGAGCCTCCTGAGTGTTTCAGTCCACGTTTCAACAGCTCTGGACGTTAGCAACAGCATTACCAGTGTCAGCTTTGGATAAATATAGATTAACCGAGATAACAACAACAATATAAAGTTTGATGCACAGTAATTTTGTCACTTGAATGTATCACTGTATCGCTTTTCTACCCATGCACTTGTATTGCACATGTGCAGGTTGGTGTGTTGATGCAAATCGGGTAATCATCCACTCAGGTGTGGCACTTGCAACATGTGACGTGACCTCATTTTGTTCAGTCTTTCATTCGGTCTTTCATGGAGTAGACATATGAACATGCATATGGAAATGATAGATGACAAGACGGCATATCCGCCGCACCATTGCCTCTTCTTCATTATGCAAACAGATATGAGATGGGTAATAGTTTGACCCTCCAGGCGACCTTAAACCCTGTTCATCATTTACGCAATGATCCTCATCCATAACCATACTTGACTATGAAATCAGGACTTCATCCCAGTGACGACACGATAAACTCTCTGCAAGGTGTTTTTGCTATTCCATCCAGCTCAATACCTTTCCGCTTAATATGCTGCCAAGTTAATCAGCGTTGGTTGAAATCTGAGAGATCACAGGCACTTTAGCTGCTGACGCGCCTGGCGTTCCTCAAAGGCAATGGCTGATGGATCTCCTGTGTTCATTATGGAGAGAAAGGCTTCTCTTTAATCAGCCTGGGACTCACTTATCATAAGGATGAGGATGTGCCACACGTACATGCCAGACACCAACTCCTGTCGAAGTGTGTAATTCAAGACAATGACACTCATGTGCAAAGAGCGTATGGTATAAATGGAAATACAACAGTGTATGTGTGTTCTAGTATTTCAACCTGGAGACAAAGACAACATGTATTTAAGGATAATGAATAAAATATTATGAGTTTCAGCTACAGTTATTGGTGACATTTTTTACTGTTTGTTTTTTCTGCTGACTGGAGAAGCGGAGCACTGAGTTTAAAACAAGTCGTGAGCCTATCAAAGCTGAGCAGGGCAGTGACATAGCTTGCGCAGCGGTAAGTAATCTTCAAGTCTCAACCTTTGCTACCCTTGCTGTGTTTACTTAAAAATAGCTTACCTTGGAAGAAGAAGGGAAAGAAATCTTAAGTAAAATGTTGACACATGTGAACGCTAACCCAATGCAATTTAACCATGTGGCAACTTTATCCCAACTACATTTTAAACTCATAATACCAGGTTAACTTGGCTGTGCCCACTTCCCCACCAAATACAGCATTTTGTTTTATCAAATTTTGATATAAGTATTGACAAAATCAATCACTAAGATTTGTCAATTATAGAAAACTGCAGGTAAACATATTGCCTATATCCATGTCTACATTTACACATTGATTTGCCCCATCAATTCTATGTGATCTGTGTGTGTGTGTGTGTGTGTGTGTGCCTGTATGCCAGTCTCTTTGGCTTGTGGACAGGCATACACTGATTTAATCACTCCCCAGGCTCAGTGAGGGGGAGGCAGTGGAGGCTGTGAGGCAGATAGGAACAGACATATGCGACAAGGCGGAAGAAGAAGGGAAAACTGCTCAAGAAGAAATAAATAATGTAGTATTTATAAGCTGTCTACACCATGGGTCTAGGTAATGGGTATAAACATTTAGATTAACCCTTACAGTTTCCAAAAATAATACTATGTTGTTGTAGACACGTGAGCATGCATGTGTTTGTCTTTGCGGCCCACATGCACAAAGAGTATAGCAGCAGTCAGTGATGGACAACAGGGTGGTAATGGGCCTGGCAGTAAAGGGTTGTTCTGTAATCTCATCACACTTAACTCAATAAGGTAAAGGTCAGGCTGTCCCCCAGTTACAAGCTCTGTCCCGGCTCAGGCCCGCTGCGAAACAGAAGGCACAGCTCCACAACCTGAGGCTCTGTGCTGCGGTGGAAGAACTGCTCATTCTTGTCAGATCAAAGGTATGTATTCATGCACTGCTGTCAAACCACAACTCCATAAAAGTTGGAACACATGATACATGCTGCATTTGGAAATCTGATGTCACAGTTCTTGGTATACATATCATGAACACTTCTGAAGATTGAAACAGAAAAGGTCCTGGAATTAACTCCCAGACAGGGCCTTTCTGAGCGGAGTTTGCATGTTCTCCCCATTTCTGATTAGGTTTCCTCCGGGTGCTCTGTCTTCCCAAACCTCCAAAACAATACAGGTCAGGTTACCGCTGTTGAAGAAGCTCAGTAATAACACTCCATTGGATCTACATAGTTGTACAACTTGCATGACTGACAAATGAATTGACTTGACTTGTTGAATTTTGTTTAATCACAAAACATTTCAAAAAATGTGTTATTTGAGGTATATTGAAACTATTTAAATATCAAAACAATAAGTAAGTTACCTTGTCAAATACTTCTCAGGATCAACATGTATTGTGTTGTTTTTTCTGAATGAAATAGAGGTAAAAATTGACAGAATATTGGTTTTAGGTTGGTAATTATTTAAGATTAGAAGAAATGCCAGGGTCTACATTATCCATGCTTGTGTGAAGTTGATTCCTTAAGACGTGTAAAAAAAATAAAACATTATAACTTCCAAACTCTCTCAAAATTCCTCTAAAACAGCAAACCTTTTTCCTTTGCTCACTATGTGCCTTACTCTGTCATCCCAGAGAGTTGGATGGAACTCCTGTTTGACAGAATCAGACCATGTGATCAATCAAACAGCACTGACAATGAGAAGCAGCCCGTTGAAACATTTCATATACTACACCCAAAATGGAAAACTGCGAGCTTTAGACTGACAGACAGGAACTCGGTCTGTATTTGAAAGCACATCAGCAGAAGTAAGAGCAGTGGAATATTTCATTTTAATCAGTAGTCATCTTTTGCAGTGTGCGAGTGCGACATGGCAGGCGTACAGAGGTGAGAAGGATCTTTAAAAGTGACCCAGAAGTTTCCCAGTGAAATGCCTCTAATCAGCCCCAGGGGAGAACAACCTTGCTGGGCTACGGCTGAGAGAGGAGCCAGGGGCAAGAGCACACCGCCAGCTCTGACAGACTTTCTTCCCCGAGATCAATAAGCAGGTTCCCTTTTTAAAGTGTGACATGTTTAGAAGAAATTTTACTTCTGAAATCCCACAGAGAGGGATTTTTCTTTTTTTTTTCTGTTGAAATTTCCTGACATATCGTAGGTGTGTGAACATCTGTTCCGCAGTTATGAGTTGCCTTGGATTACATCAGCCCGCTCTTCATTAGGGAGTGTGGCAGGATTGACCTACGCCGCATATTCAATATGTGTACAAATAATGGGATGTACAAATGTGAATTAAGCGTGTGAGGAATTATTGCAGAAATATTTTGTTTTCAATAAATTAATCAACATGAGATTGTCCTTCTTCTTCAGCTTTTGTTTTTTTCCATGGGCTTGTTTAAGATAAGATACGATAACTAAATCTATTCATTTCACCACATCCACACTGTAATTATAGTTCCATTTCCTCTATTACTACTGATACTGACATTATTGCACTACTAGTACAACTCTACTGCAACTCCTACCATAACCACCAGTACTTGTATTTCAACTGCTAAAAACACTGAACCAAAATAAATCTGGCTGATGTTTAAAAACAAGAAAAGCTAATTCCATTTCTTTAAACACTTAAAAAGGCTGTATTTTTCAACCTCAAGCTAACTTAATAATAAGTATTACTTGATAATTTATACACATAACACCAAGTTACCAGGAAAAGTTAATTTCGAACCTTATAATACAAATATATTGTATAATGCATAATAACTGTTATCTAGAGCATCCACATGGCTGTAAATATTCTGACGTGCCTTTAATTAAACACTTAAAAAGACCTATTAAGTCCAATATTTGCTTTCGCTTTAGCTGCCATTGTTTAATTCTTGGTAAGGCATCAGGAGAATTAGCCATCTGTGAAAATACAAACAAATCAACATTTTTCTGTTTTTCAGATATTGTCCTGAGCGTTGTAACATTTTCACACTCATATTTGTTGTCTTACATGGCAAACAAACAATTCCCATCTGGCTCCCCGGTAGGCAAACTGCATCTGCGTCTCTGCCAGCCCAGCTAGCCCAGCCACGCTACACTATACCTGAATGAGGCTCTGCGTGTTTCGGTGCATAACTATCTCTGCCATCCACAGCGGCTGACATCTGGCAGCGGCTGACTGGGCACGGATCAGCGCAGCTCGGCGGCGTAGCTGTAGGGGAGGTCAGTGGCTGGGGAGGAGAGCGGTGGGGGGTTGGGGGGCGTAGAGAGGGGTTTGTGGTTTGTGGTGCATATTGAGTAGTCTGATTAAGCAGAGGAGCACACAGGGGCTGGAGCCTGGGAGACTGTGTGAAAGAGAAAGGAGGGGAGCAACGGCGAGAGAAGGCCCGCCAGGGAGACCGGCATGACGGCACACAGACCCACAGCTCTGACGCCGTCACTGTCCAGGTAACCAATGACAACTATGAGCTCCTATTTTTCACACTAAGATGAATCAGCCCACCGCCAAATGTCACAAACACCAGATTGAGGCTTTCCAGTCGCCAAACTTTCCATGTTCTACTTTCCAGGGTCACCAGCAAATGCTGGTGCCACTTATCATGCTGTTATTTGCATATTAACTTAACACTAGCTCTGCTGCCTTTCATAAAACAGCATTTTTATCTGGATTTAATACATTTTACTGCTAGAGGTGATGTGTATCTATAAACATATTTTTTTTCTGAGCAATGATGCTGTTTCAGGGTCTTCATGGCAATGTTCTTCAAATATAAGTTTCTTCTCTATTGCCAGAGATATGTTTACAATCTGGTCCATAGTTTAAGGCGTGAGAAAGAAAATCTTACATAATATCACAAATGTACCAGCAGGCTTCATTTCCAGCTTTAATGAACATAAAGGCCTGGGCAAGGGGTCTGTTTACGAAAGAGACCGTTAATGCCCTTGTAATGACAAGGTTGTCAAATACTGAGACATAAATCAAATTGATAATCAAATTTTAACCACCCAATGTATATCTTCTCACACTGTGTACTTACCAGTGTCCTCAACAGGGGGAGAAAAATAAAGATAATAGTGTCAAGACAGGCTACCCGAGCAGCCTTCCTACAGCCTTTGCACCGTCCCTGTGATAGATAATTTGTGCAATACCTCTCTATTTCCCCTCCACCAGCCACTCCATCTCACACCAGCGGCACACCTTGCATGAAAAAACCATCAGCATCTGCACGGAACATGCCCAGGTGCATTATGGTAACTGATGAGTGTTATCACGGTAAAAAATAAAAGCAGAGGCGCGTAAATCAAGCAGTGATTGGGCGAATCATTGCTGCAACACGGGCCGCGGGTTTATGAAGCATCCCTGACGTACGCTGATTGCTTTTGATTCTCTCTGTGTGTCTGCTTTCCCAATGAGGTGCAGCGAGCACGGGTGTCAGCACTGGCCACCTGTATATAATGGTTGATATGAAAAATAGATGTGTAACGTGCAGCTTAGTGCATGGTCTCCACGCAGCGTTCCCCGGGGTTGTCACCTGTGTGGGGGTTGGAATGGTGCGTTTGCGTGATATGGGCAGGAAAATGTCAAGATGATTTACAGCTTGTAGTGGACTTAATGATGCGTTTCTTGACATTGATTTGCATTCACGCGTTATACTAAGACAACTTTAGTAGGAACATATTTCTGAGCAATAGTTTAGCATAGCGTAAAGTAAATAAATGATGATGATGATGAATTAGATGTTAAATAAACATATTTTAGCATTATTTAATTACCGTAGATGATTGATTGTTTTTGAATGACTGACGTATTTATTTGGTCCATTAGTATTTGAGACTGCACCATTATTAGTGTCTTGGTGTTTATTCCAGCAACTGTGAGTCTTGGGAATGGTACAAACGAGCAAGTTACTGAGCATTACTGTAGTATGTTGTAAATATAAAATTAACTGAGGGAGAACTAGCCTCTCTTTCCTGTGCCAGTCAAACAACTCTGGGGTCTCATTTGTAAAACTTTAAGTGTACAATAAAAGTGCACGTATGGATAAAACACTTTGGGCACAGATCGTCTTCTTCCTTGTCTGTGAAAACCCTGATGTGCAAAGTTCTGATTATTTTGGACTGGACCGCTCATTTTTATGTGAAGTTGTAATTTAATAGATCACAAACATAATGTGCAAAGTTAAGTGTGTAACATTTTTGGACGTTCACAAGCTTTGTAAGTGAACTCTTGTTATCTTGGCCTACGTCATCACAGGTATAACACTCTACAATGTCTTACAGTTCATGTCTCTGGGTCCTGGGTCTCTGTCATTAGATCTCCAGTCTGAAATATGATTGAGATTGACTTTTGGATGACAGTCGGAATGTAGACGACTATGCTTGAATCTTTTCTGTGAGCTGTAATGAAATTCATTTAGAAAAAGTCAACAGGTAAACCATAAATATGGTTAGCGATTATTCCTTTATCTATCCAAGGCATCTAGAGCTCATAAGAACACTACATTAATGAAAAACAATGTAGACAATGACATTTTTTACTCACTTTGAGCCAGGCATCTGCATTAGCAACTGAAGTCATGGTTACAACTGTATCTGCTCGTAATGAGGCTCACACAATGAGCATGATGCATGTCAAAAAGATGATGCCCAGAGAATAATATATTGAGGGGTCATTTGCAAAGATGATAATGAAATAATAATAATAGCACACAGTGGAATTACTGAGCTTTACCCACATTATTGTGTGTCATTAGTGCCGCCACTAATGTTGCCGTTTATGCTTGTGTTCTACACCAGCTCCCTCTAATTAGGTGTGGGCTTCTAAAAATAAACAGCAAACTAAATAGTGGGTGAAAACACATGCAAATCTGCTGTTGACGTACAGAAATAATGGTGGCGGGGTAGAGGTGCGCCGTGGTGGGGATTAGCGCCATGCTGCACACTAAAGTAATTGAGTTGAGTGGTGTTGACACCCAGGCGCAGTCAGAGTGCCCATGTTGTGGAACGTGCAGCAAACGTGCACACTATGGGGCGCAGTGGATTTGTGTTTTGTGCACAGCCTGTGAAACTTAAGGTGTTAGCGATTGATAAAGAGCTGGAGGATGCATAGATGCTAATCCCAGTATAGCATGAAAGAGATGAGTGGGGTGCCCTTTTTTCTCCTCCTGTGAAACAGTGCCGACAATATGGTGCAACATCTGAGGGAACAGAGCTACAGGGCAAAGGGCTCAGCCGAGAGAATGAGCACGGCTGAAGCAATGTCCACAACCAAAACTATAAGACATATTCAAAATTGTGGATGATTTGATTTTACAATGCGATTTACAATTATTTTGAGAAGCATCTGGCTGTTTTTGTGTCCTTTTTCAATGATTTGTTTGTGCTTATATAAGTCAATATCAAAGCCTTTTTCTCAAGAAAAAAGGCTTGTTGCAAACAAATAAAATAACATTTTTAGCTCTCTTTCCCTTCAAGAACTCACATTTTTAGCTAAGATGTTCCTGGAATGTGCGAGACATGAATTTAAATCAATAATAATTTATTTTTGTACAGTCAGCACACTCCAACCTCAAATAAACTGGACGTCTGTTCCTCTGCTAACCATGTGTTTGGCCTGTAGGAAACTGCAGCTCCCTGAAGTGCCCATACAAAAATGATGAGTGCTACACAGAAACCACCTCACCTTTTTCACTATAGAGGAGACACTTTGGCTGGCCTTGCAATTCTGCAGGGCCGAATTTACCATTACAAAGACTTTGAACTCCTACAGAACATTCAAATCTAGTGCCCCTCAAACAGAATCCAATATAAATGAAAATGGGGTGTAATGTTGACAGTTTTATGATATGTGGGAGATAAGCTGGAATATACAGTGGCTTAGAGCAATTTATACTGCAAAGAGCCTGTTAACGCACGCAGGGGCACAGAGGGCCACGCTCATCTTGATAATTCCTTTCTTAGCCTTGTCACTGCGGCTTTACAACTTGAAGGAATTCCTTGCTCCTGTGACATTGAGTTTTTCTTTCCTTGGTATTTTTATATTTTCAGCAACACGCCATGGGTTTTTGACACACACAGCCTGCTTTTACATTAATCAAGAACAGACAATGGGCCTTATTTTGCCCTCAATTTTAGCTCTGCAGTAGCGTTCACAAGTTCATTTGCTGACATCTAGCCTCGGCGCAACAGCTGAGAGAGTAGGGGGTGGAACTCTGAACAAGAAGTGTGAGCATGTCATGAGGTGGAGTGAAGTAAATTGAAGGTGTGATGTGGTGTGGTGCATTCTGTAAAAAGGCCAGAATCGTAACGAATAAACTTCAAAACTAGTGCACTGAAAAACATAACATGGGTAACAAGTCCTGGTCATTTTCTGGAGTCGTATTTCTACATAGACAGGATAATCATGATAAAACAACCTTCATGGGCATAAATAACACAAATCAAGCATTATAGAATAATGAATACAGTCCAATCAGGACAGTTTGTGCGCCTAAATAGCACACAAAGAGGAGGGACTGTCTGCAAACATCACTCACCACATAAGTGGCGATTTTGAATGCCACAGATATCAGTCATTGGTTCAAACGATACCACCATACAAGCACTTGCACCATCCCACTCCAGCCTCCAGCTTCGCGTAAAAAATTGTGAAGGTAGCAGGACCCCGACCTTAAACCGTCCCACGGCTAAGGCTGCAGGGACAAAATATGGCCCAAAGTCTGTATGTATAGAGAATTAGTTATTAATAGAAAACATATTGAAAATATTCTACAAAAAGCTTCAACTGTAGTCATCTGGACTCAGTTAGAAAAAATAGACGTTTCGACTCTCATCCAAGAGTCTTGTCAATAAAATAATTTAGGTCGAGAACTCCGATATTTATACTATTCTGTGGTAAGTCCAGCCCATTAGGAGGAGCCCCTTTGTCTTTGTGAGACCCTGGCTCACCCAACCTGAGTACCTGATTAGCATCTAAATGTCCGGGTACTGGTCCTCTAACTCTCCAGGGGTTCAGAATACCATTGTAGACTACAGGAAGATTGAACCTTAGCCCTCCGTTTCTGTTTAAAGAAGGTTTTTCTTTTTTAACAAAAATAGCTTCCTTAACTCCTCTTTCAAACCATCTTTTCTCCCTGCTTAAAACCTTCACCTCACCGTCTTCAAACGAGTGATTAGAGGCTTCAAGATGGAGATGCACGGCGCTCTGTGGTCCTGAACTTGTATTTCTTCTGTGTTCAGTTCTGGACCACAGAGCGCCGTGCATCTCCATCTTGAAGCCTCTAGGACATTTAGATGCTAATCAGGTACTCAGGGTGGGTGAGCCAGGGTCTCACAAAGACAAAGGGGAGACTAATAGCCCATTAAAGGGTTGAATAGGCTAAGTTTCTGTTGAAACAAACAACTCTTTCCTCTTCAGGAAGGCTCCTCCCAATGGGCTGGACTTACCACAGAATAGTATAAATATCGGAGTTCTCGACCTAAATTCTTTTATTGACAATGACTCTTGGATGAGAGTCGAAACGTCTATTTTTTCTAACTGAGTCCAGATGACTACAACTGAAGCTTTTTCTACAATGGAACACGCCTGGACGAATGAGGGATTACACCGACAAAAAGCTTCAACCTTGATTTGTAATAAGGATTGTTTAATAAATGTTTAAATGAAAGTTTGGCATGAAACAACATGACAATATGCTAATTATTCGGTGGTTATATTAGTAAATTCCTATTTATTTCCCCAATATTCATTAGAATTTTAAAAAAAAATGGACATAGTAAATGGACCAACTTTGGAGCATTCTTCAGGTAACAGGGAAGAAGGCCATAACAAAGAAATTGACACAAACTGAGCCAACAATCAAGGTCTGGATCCATATTGAATAAAAAGTAAAGTTGGATATTCTTGTTCAAACCACCAACCCTGGAATCAAGGACAAACTCTACCAACTGAGCTACTTGTCACTTGTGATTTGGCAGTGATGTGATAATGATATAAACTAACAAGCCACAGTGGATGACATGAGATGTAAGCTAATGACACACACCAGCCCAGCCCTGACAAAGTTGTGACACTTGTATAATGCGAGTAAAATACAATGTAATGATTAGCAAATCTAACACGGCATTCTTATAACAAAGAATACAGCTTCTTTTACTCCAAAGTTCTGGATTCTGTTCATTTTATATAGCGCCCCAACAGTTTTGAAATTGGGACGCAACTTACAAAAACTCAAATGCGATAATTTAAGTGTATTTAATTTTCCTGCAAGATAAAGCTATCAAATTCTCCCAAAAAATTCCATTTATATTAAACGTTATTTGAGCGCTTTTCAGTTAGAATTCATGATGTGAGCAGTGTCACCTAAGGACACCAATTCTTTCTTGTGGTAATTACCGTACACTGAAATTATGCAGATAAAGCAACTTAATGGGCAAAAGTAGCTGTAAACAAGACACAAGGGAAAATGTAGGATTTGGGTCTACTGGTGTCGAAAAACAGCACCCATAATGAGCGATGGAATACTACGCAGCCTTGGAATATACTCAGCGATGGATAGAAAATGTACTTCTTTGTGTAAACTTTCCCGGAGGTCATAAAAGTATATAAAAACTCAAACAGACAAACCTCTAGTACATCTACTCTGTATTAGTCACTTCTGTGTAGCTGCGGTGGTAGTGTTGTAATAGGGAAAAGTGTGGTGACTAATTTCTGCCTTGAATGCAGTCCATTTGGCATTGCCTTAAGCGCCACTCAGTCCATTACTGCGGCTCTGACTCACAAACTCTCTAGACCCGGGGCTGTCAGCGAGAGTCACCCTGGTGGGGGCGTTCAGACACACAGACACGCTGGCATACATGCGCTAACAAACATTTTCACCAGCTAACACGCCACATACACAGCCTCGCCCTTCGTTCTTCCTGTCACACTTTCTGACATGCACACATAGTTTGTTTTTTTCTTACTGTGGGAATTGGGTCTTTTTATAGAGCGGTGGTTGTGTGGGTGGCAGTATGGCCCCGCTGTTTTTCGCCCAGCTCAAACTGGATCGCAGATCAATATCCTGTCCCCTGCTGGCCAGCTAGCTCAGGCCGGACAGACTGCGAGCGAAAACCTGTCCTTGTGCTTTTAGTGCTCCAGGCTTTTACGAAAGACAAGTATATTTTCAGTAATACCATGGGCACACAAGTAATGTTCTAAGTATTTGTGTATCGCTTTAAGCCCAGAATGAGAACAGTTTAAATTAATGATGGGCAATCCCACATTATTTTTGATACAATCTGATACAAAGTAATACTGTAATGGCAAATATTGTGATATAGATCCGATACCAATGAGTTTTGTACTAAAATGCATTGACATTCTACAATTCTCATTTACGTTGGCCATCATTCTTTCTAAACTGAACTAATATGAATTTTGAAATGTATAAACAAAATATGTTACATTTTTTGGAGACATTTTAAGTATCAGTATTTTTTGCATGAGTATCGATAAATTTCTATACCTTGATATAGCAATATTTAGTATCGATCAGCCCGTCACTAGTTCCAACAAACATCTACATTTATGGATTTAATACCATTACCATTACCTTGGGATGGGAATTTCTGCCTATTGCAACATAATCTCTTTGGTGCAACTTTCTTTTCCTGACACAAGTAGGACATTCTTGTACGTTGTTGTTAAGTCTGAGAAGAATCACTGAAACGGTAACAGCAGCTATATCTTGGCAACACTGGGTTTGGTAGACAGCATCATAGTCCAACATATTACTACCAATGTCTATAGGTCCATTTGAGGGTTTTCATAACTTTTTGGAGTCTAGACTCTCCTTCATGATCAAGGTGACTTATGGGGTGTCTGGTGACATAGCGCAGCATTCGGGATCCCATGCTCTGACAGATTATGGTGTTGGACAAGCTGCCACTTGGAGCAGTATGGCTGTGATGGCTCTGATAATTGAAGTGCTGGAAGGTGGATGGCTTGGACAGATGAAGCCAGTCCAGTCAATGAATCAATAGTGTAATTGTGAGCTGCAGGTTCTGACGTCCATTTTAACAGCACTAAAGCTTGAACAAACTTTCTTTTGTCATATTTCATTTCATTGTTTATTTGTTTGATTTTTGCACTGTCTAAAACTGCTATTGGGTAAACAGAGCAGTATTATGAATCAAATAATACCTGAAGCGCCGGCGGCAACAGGCATCGTATCCAATACAAGAAGTGACAGCAAAAAAAAAAAAAAAAACTCCTTTACAAAATGTGACAGCCTATATCTTACTTATTTGCATTAACAGGTTTAGAGGTTTATGCTTCCAGATTTGGTTTAATATTGTTTTATTTTACAGATATAACCCATCTATTTGCCCATCTCCTTCTGGCAAACAAAGAGGCTGATCGACATTCATAGCATGACAGCAAACAGCTTGAATAATTGTTGCCCGCTCCTCAAGTCAATAGCTATGACTTTATCAGCTGGAAAGCACACAGAAGGTTTGTTCATGGACTTAATTGAACAGGAGTATGTGCGTCCCGGTGCTTTGCACACAAAGTCATACTCCAATCATTCAAATGTCACACAGCAACCAGCAATGCACTGGCCTGGTGTGTCAAGGTAATGTTGACCAGAGGAAAAAGGATAAAGACAAAACAGGTTTTGTTCATCTCTGGAAAACTTCCTTGGCAATTGTGTGGTGTCCAAATCATAGTAATTATTTGGTTGTTTCAATAACTAGTCGGTGTACATGCTTGGATTATCTGCTTGAAGACTTCAAGGGATGAAATACAAACTGGGATTATCATGAGCAGTATGTATAGATTTTGGAGTTCAGTTCAAACTAGAAAGCTGTCTTGTCACTTCTAGACACACTTCAGAGTATTACAAAAAGTAAACTATGCAGTGCCGGAGTGCAGACATTCAGCCAGCTCACAATAGCAGTCTGACACTGTGAAGAGATAGTGCAGAGAAACAGAACATTGATTGCACACTAAATATCATTTTACAAACATGTCATCCCATCAGTGGGAGCATTCAGTGGGCTCACAATGCAGTCAAAGATGTGAAATCTCAGACTTGCGGTTTGGCTTATGGACAGCAGCAGAGGACATTGAAAAGTGTGTGAAAGACCATTGTGATGATTTCTAATCTACTGTGGTCTCGGGAGAATGAAAGGATTTGTCACCAGCGGGAGGCAGACCTGGCCGGCTAACCGTAGCCCCAACACACACAGCCCCATTGCAATTTACACTCCACAGAGAGCGCTGAGCCCGAATCAAGGTAAAAGTCACAGTGGTGCTGATGAGAAGATTTATCTCCATTTTTAGATGTTAATAAGATATTTAGAAGAAGGACAAAGCTTAACCTTTTACATTTCCTTGGTATTCTCAGAACAAATTATCTTCAAAATATTGTGGCGGCGTTACGGTTATAAGTGTGTAATTTGAAAGGGTCAAAGCAGCCATGGTGAGATAAAAGATTTGCACTGCCAAATGGGATGAGGCAGTCGAGGAAGGCACTAGTGACAGGTGCAGATGAAGATAAATGCCAGATGCTGGAGGCCAAAGTTGTGTTTGGGCCCAACAAGAAGAAGCCCGCTGAAGAGGCAAAAGAAAAGTCCAAGAATTAGAGTGAGAGACAGTTCCAGAAGATGGGGATGTACGCCGGTGGAGCGGAGTTAGTCCAGGGAGGGGGTAAAAGTTAAAGCACAAACAGGAAAGTGAGAAAGAGAAATAGCCAATTAGCAGGAAGCCAGCAGGTGTGCTTTCTCTCCCCCTCCTCTCTTCCCTTACCCCCCATCCCTACTATGGGGGGGGTGGGGGGTGGACTGACGCTGTGTGGGCCTTAAAGAGCAGGAAGTTGCTATGGCAACTGCCTGGCACGCTCAGTCTCCAGGGAAACGGAAATGTCACAGCTTAAGAGGTCTCACAGAAAGCAAGTGAGGAAAAGAGAGAGATACAGGTGAGAGTGAGGAAACGCAGCCGAGGGATCGATGCATTAGTCCTTATCTCTGGAGCGAGCCTGTCACATTATCTATGGAGTTTGTGTATAATCAAATTAATCATCTGGCATCGTCCCACAGCCTTCTTGCTCACTTTGTAACTTAGTTTGCGGCTCCAACAGATGACAGCATAGACACTGCAGGGTAATTTGAAGACGGTCCCTTTGTGAGAACCACAGCCTTGTGCTGACACTTTTTAAACACTATAGAGTCTATTGTCAGGCCTTCAAGAGCTAATCAACTTTCCTGTGTTTAATCAAATATTTACTCTCACAAGTCGCCACGAGGGTGTGGTGGAAAGCCAAATCCTGCATGAGCGGCGTGTGGCAGAGGTGTTTTGCTGCAAAACTAGGGCTGACCCTCCAAATCACACATTAGCCTGGGCCGACAAGCTGAAAGCCCATTAACCTGAATGGCCGCTGATTGCTCCACTATTAACACAGCCTGACTCCTCTTCTCCAGGGCTGAACCCACTTACCCAGGTGCTTCAGGACCCCTCAAGGTCTTCCTTTAATCACAGTAAACAAATGTTGTTGTTTTTTTTTGTAACGATGGCACCACCTTGTTTGATGCATGCTGAACATTGTAGTCACCACTTTTCACCTGAAATCTTTGTTGATCTTTGATTCATGTTGGAAATGTGCCCATCTGGCATAATCGACCTTTGTCAGGGGCCTGTTGTGACTTAAAAAGGTTGTTGGCTTTGTGCTGGAAAGTTACAAAGAAAGAAGTGTGTTTGTGGCTGTGTGTGATGTGAGTGAGTGGAGATGGCCAGCTAAATGGAGCATTTCTCCAGCTTGCTGCTGCATGCCTGACAGTGTGGCCTGGCCATGCCTAATTTATTTCCTCTTTTGTCGTTGTTGTCTCCATTCCTCGGTTGATTAAACCAACCTCATGCAGCTATGCTCAACAAATAGCCTAATTGAGTACGACCTTGGCAAATGATATATCAGCCCTATCCTCCAAAAACACCACCTGCACCAGACGCCCATCTCCCATCCCATCGCTCTGCAGGCTGCCGCACCACGCACAACAAACATAAACCGGGGATTCGCCTCCTCAGCCAAAGTCATTTCTTGCACGACCTTTCCCACAAATCACTGCGATGACACAAGCCTGGATGGATCACTGGAATGGGACACATTTGTATCACTTAGACCTTTCATCAGATGCACGCAGATACTCATCTATTATTCCCCTTTCCATTTGCAACTTTCACCCCACTGCCTGCACACAGAGGGCAAAATAAGTGAACAAAACATCACAGCCTACCCCATAGCAGCTGCACCAGGCTTAAGCAGCGCAAATTCTCATTAAATTTCCATCCCTTGTCTGTGTCTAGATGGGAGCTGGAATGAGAAGAGTGGGGGGCTGGTAGTTTGTGTTCAAAGCGTCCCGCTGCAGAAGATCTGATGGCTCTCTCAGTGCACTCTCTGGTGGGACCCCTCACAGGATACAGATGCCTGCTCGGAGATGGCTTCATATCTAATGAGTGTGAGCTCCAACAGGGCCGCAGTGCACAAAGCAGCCTTGCCCTGGATTCTGTGTTTGTTTGCCACCACAGGCCCCGCCCTCTCTGCCTCTACACTCAGTCAGCACTGAGACATGCGCCTGCCCAGAGCCTGCCTGTGACACTGATGTGTTCCTCAGGAGAGATGTGTATCCTGCAGGTAAACACCTGGAGGCTGAAAAATCACCCTCACATTCAGACAGCTGCTCTGTGTTGTAGCCCGCCACAGCTAACAAACTCAGCCCTGTCTCTCTCTACTTGTCGCCCATGCACTGGACTGACACACTGGACCATGAGCCACACATGAGGAAAAATGCTTGAATCAGCTTGACTGTTTTATTTCTTTTACAACAACAACCAACAACATCCTAGGGCAAAATTGCCTATTTTAGTTGAAAAGTCGGATTTGAAGAGGATCTTGGATTTTGTCTTTACTTGTTGGCCACTGGAGAGTAACAGGGGCCCTATTACGGTATGCTAACTTTAGTTTCTGAGCTTCCTACTGTGTCAAAAACAATACCAGGAATTTGTTTTCAATCATTCATGCATGTTTGAGTTATCCTGTCTTCTCCTGTGAGGGGTGGTACTGGTTGTGTTGCTAACAATTGAGCTAATAAGCCAGTGCTGGCTCAGGCTAAAGAAGAAGCAAAGTGAGCTTTTGCAACAGGTCTGTTGCAAAAGCTCACTTTGCTTCTTCAGCCTGAGCCAGCACTGGCTTATTAGCTCAATATTCTATTAACAATATTTTAATTTTATATTAATCAACATTCCCCATTGAACATTTATTCCTTCTGCATTCTCTTCAGACTGTATTAAAATCTAACCCTTATTGTATGGTTACTACATTAAAAAATAAAACATATAAATTGTTCCAACCGTAATTAAAGACAATTATAACAATACAAATAATAGAAGCATAATTAATTCCTATAATTTATGTGGCAAAACATTTCATCATTTCCACATTTTTATCTGAATATGGGAATGTAGTGACCTCTACTGAGAAGAACATGAAGGAGAAATAAACAGAGGGTTTTCTCTTTTACTTCCCCTGGAGCTGCGTTGCATCAGTCCTGGAGGGTTGCTAGAGATGTTCGGACAAAAATAGGTCATGCAAACCAATACACAGCCTGAGAGAACAGCAGAGGTCACTGAAGTGGGTAAAGCTAAGGTCGGGGCATTAGCAGGATAAGAAAATGGAAGCAACAGGATAATTGTGGTTCTTTGCTGCCATGACATTGAGGTCAGGCTTTGTTTCAATACTTCAACGCTAGTTATACATTCCAATGACAGCACTCACAGGCATCCACTTTTAAAGTCAAATGTATAAAAATCACACCAGGGGGTAATGCATATGGCGGCTCATTAAATTTTCACTTTAGAGTCCTTTGACAAGCTTCAGATTTCAAGACAGCGCGTTATTGAGGGCGTGTCAGAATGGTCCCTTTAGGCCACTCACATAAGACAAACAGCAGGGGGTGTCTATGCTCTCTGCCATTTGGACGATTAATGCATATTGCCAGAAGGGCCCTATATGCTTCACAAACCCTTGCACCATTATAAGAAGCCTGGAATGAGCGCCGATTATATAGATTCTGGACATCCCGAGATGGAACTGGTTTAATCAATGTTTGTGAGAATCCCACAGTCTTTGAGGATTTAAAGGGGTTAAATATAGAATGGAAGATGTGTTTGGATGGGTTTTTACGTTTTACAAGTAGCATAATATCAGCTGTACGGTGCGCAGAGGTGTTGTATGAAAAATCTATGCCCTTGGTATAAACCCTTCCTGCACTTGGCCCTGGTTAAACAAGTTTTCTGGATCCAGAATACACACTTTAAGATACTTTATGAAGAGTGAGTCTGGTCACTTCCTCCACTGCGCCTCATTGGTGTCAATTTTAGTGTTACAATTATTGTGAGAAAAAACATGACGATTCAACGATTATTCACAATTATTACAGAGGTTGTGTGAAATCTTGTCTAACATATTACTATTTCTCAAGTTTGTGACCAGCTTTAAGAAACTGAAATGTCTGAATGACAGAATAAAGTTAATATTACAAAAAGTACTTTATATTTTTGTTTTTATTTAATTTTTTACTCAAAATTTAATCAAAAAACACTTAATTTTGCTTCTAATATACTCACAACTATTCATTTTCAGTTCTAACATTTACATTGTGACACTGAATAATCTTTTACAACAAAATCATGCTTTTCTCACCTCAGATTAACATATTTTAGTACTTTGGTCATTGATTCTGCAGAAATCCGTAATGTTTTTCAGTCCCTTTGATATACATTTTTTCCATTCTTTTTTCCTCATAAACAGCCATGTTGGTTTTAATACGGAGGGACCATGCGGGGCCTTGATTGGCTCAATCACACCAACTGAACATGCAGAGATGAATCCAGTGACCAGAATGATATTGATCAGGCAACATACAATTACCCTTAACGCCCCAATCCGACCCCCGACAGTATGCTTATAGGGCCATTTTCACCAATGGGCAACAAAGGGGAAAACTTGAATTTCAATCATTAGCTGCTAATGTTTCTAGATACACTTTTCTTCCACATACTTTAGCTTGAATCTTTGCAAGGATGAATTTATAGTATATGCATGTTTCACATCAGCCTGTCTCTATCCTGGGAAGAAAAACAATAATGGCAAAAAAATAGCCTGTCCCATTAATTTATATTCTTCATAGTTGTGCTCATGGCTCCCAACATGTCCGTCCTGCATTCATAATCATCAATCAGTTTGTAATGTGATCAAGCACCCCACGTCACTGACAGTCCACACCAGGAGGCCTCACCATCTCCACACACCCAAATACAGTATTCCTTTCACCACTTCTGGTCTGCCAACGTGCTTCGAGATTCATTAAATATTTCCCATGGTTAGCAATTTACATACAACCAATATCACAAGACTTCATTACACAAATAATCTTGGATCGCATCTCTCTCACAATGTTTGAAAATCTAATTATTGCTATATCAAATTGAATTTCACTGCTATTATTTGTATTTTTCAGGCGGTAGGATGATGTAATTGGTGCGCTTTAATATTACTGTTGTTGATAAATGTGTTTGGTTTCCTCTGTGCAGAAGTAGACAGTCCAAAGGGCAGACGCGCCACACTAAAGCATGGGCCACTGCTGGGATAACAGCGTTAATGACATTATGGTGCGGCTCGAAGGTGGAGAAAGGACATTTGGCACACAAGGAAATGTTTGGAGGGCAGAGAAGTGAAAAGACTGGCCTGAGTCTGGAGACACACTAGTCTCATGAGTTGTACTGTATTTTGCCCGGAGTAAAAAAGAGATAAAGAAAGTAAATAATAATATAAAGGTCTTATGCCATAATACTGAAGAAAAAAATAATCTTGTCTTGTGTTGACAGTATGACAGACAGATTCAGCAAAACATTATGACCGCCTCTCAGATATTGGTATATGAAGATCCAATTGTAATAGGCATTAGGTGGCAGAGTGGTGGAGGTCTTTCCCTCAAACCTCATGTTAGGCTATTTTATCCCAGCTCTGAACACTGCATACTGTTGTTGTGCCTTCAGGCCAGTCACTGTTCACCTTGCTTTTACATGAATATGACGACAGATTGGTTTTGTTTGGAAAGGTCAGAGATTAGAATCTACCCAAATTTGATTGATTAAAGTTTGATATGTTTTTTTCAATCTGTTGGATCTCTTGGTCTTAACTCTACCTCTCTAGCACAACTCCTGATCTACTATTGGTTCTCTGCAGTCTCAGATAGTTCCTTAGTCATTGACCAGTAAAGACCAAATATGCTTGTTTGCTATTTAAATATAGGGGAAAAGGTCCAATGGGTAGTGCGTAATGAGCTGCAGCATGTAAACTAGACAACAAAGTACTCAACTCAACTTGGACTAAGATGGAGCTATTTGCAGTACAAAAAGATCCTCACATCTTGTCTTTCATGTGGATTCCTTTACACCACTATCTACATGTTTGAAAATAAAAACAAAGAAAAGTTTCAGTTGGGGGAACCAAGGATGAAACATTTCTTCACAAGTTATCCCTGGAAGTGAAAGCAGCAGCAGTCCCGAGAGTTCCTATGTCCACCATGAATGACACTCCAGCAGCCAGGCTCTCTGGGGAGCTTATTCACAGGGTACCGGCGCACACACGCACACACACACACACACGCACACACACACACACACACACACGCACGCACGCACGCACGCACACGCACACGCACACGCACACGCACACACACGCACACACACTCGTGAGCACACACAGTCAAAGAAATCAAAGCAAGAAAGAGAAAAATATGCCTTCTCTTTTCATTTCTCTTATCTTTGATGCTCCACTGTACAAACCTGGGTTCTCCCTTTGTAGCGTGTTGCAAATGAAAACATCGGAAAAGTGCCGGAAAAATGAAGCACCCTAAGGTGGGAAGAGAAGATGACTGAACAGAAGTGCTAGTGAGCTGTTTTCAAACAAACAACCAAAAAACAGAAATGAAAAATAGAGCATCTTGTTAATGTGTTGCTCTTATATACATTACCTTTTCCTGCTCACTGCAAGTTTCTGCTTTCACAAACTGAAAAAAGAGGCTGCATTTGGGGCAATATGTTGTCAAACCATTTGCTTTGCCTAAAATATAAGGGCTGGAGCAGTTTAGCATGTGAAAGCTTTGCAGTTTGCTCAGTGTTTTGACAGAATGGTGTCTAAATCCAACAAAATCAAAGTTTGACAATTCTTTGCCAGTCTACAATCCCGCTTTACTTACCAAAGCCTTTTCTGCTAAAGTACTCAAAGTTCTCCCATGAGCTAACATGATTCACTGCTTGTTGGCAAGACTGTAATTATGGAGAAAAGGTCCAAAGTTTTTCTTTCGTATGCTTGCTCTTGTAATGATAGTTAACATTATCAATCATTGTCTGGTAAACTACTAATACTACTGAGATATGAGTCACGGTTACCTTGTATTTCATACTGCCTATGACTGTAAAAACTATAAAAAATTTTTTTTATAATTTTCAACATTTATTTTTGAAGGCAGCAACAGCACTTAACACATGTCAGAGAAAAGCATATCATGCCAAAACTCCACAAAACATAGAGTTTTAAATTCATGATCATGCCATGTTCCTTTGTTGCTGTTTTTTACAACTTGCTGGTTTGAGTGTTTTTTTTTTTTTTTTTAGTTTTGGAGTTCAGTATTGTGCTGTGTTTATTCATCTGAAGTCCACAAATGGCTGTAACTGAGAAGGGCGTTAGCCGATGCAGATAGGAGCGTCTAAATCAAGCAGGAGGCAGTGTATTGGCGCAGGGGGTCGATAGCGTAGTCAGAACAAGCCATAACAGCATCAACATCAATTCGACAAAGCACTAAAATGGGACTGTAAGAAATCCAGGCTGGGAATTAAACAGGGATGAGCCAATGGGCGTGACTGTACATGGGAATTAAGTGCACTGAAGAACAGGAACAAGACAACAAGGAAATGAGAAAACCAAGCAAGTATGCTCTCCCTAGTCTTATTTTAAAAGGCTATAATGAAATGTCAGATGTGACAAAGGTGCTCAATGCACTTCCGAATATTAGTCGAGGAGAGTTAGGCAGTCAATAGTTACGTGGGTGATTTGTTACCTACTACATTATACATGCCTGCATAACCGGTTTGATGATTGTCGCTCATTGAGGATTAGCATCTAGCACTGTTGAACGGATAGTATCAGTACATTTCAAAATCACACAAAGCCACAATGAATAATTCCATAAGGCTTTTAAATCCATCAAACGTGCTGCACTTATTCAAACGCAGACAAGTATGGTGGGCCCATCTTCTGAGACGTGGGTGTTTATAATATGGACTCTCCGGCAGCCAGTATAGTATAGGTTCTGTCATGCCCTGGGGGAGAGTGCTTTGAAAAAGGAGGTTAGGGGGCATCGCTGGTGTTGGCAAACAACCACAAACAAGCCACTTCACATACTGCCCCGCGCTCTCCCTCTCTCTCTCTCTTCTTCATTTCCTCCTCCTGTTTGGCTGCCACGCTGTTCCCGCATCCCAGGGCCCCCGTACAAAAGCGGCGCACTGCTTTATCTACTGTCCTCTGCCCAGTTCACCATCATCTATTTATTTATCCTGATCCAGAAAATAAAGAGGGAAATGAAAACACACCTTTTTCATTATTTTTTTCATCGTTCAGTCAATGCTTTCCAGCTGACTAAAATTCATATTTATGCTAATACGTGGCACCTCTCTCCGCCTCTGCCTCGCATGGGAGATGGGAGCCGGGCCTGAATTAATGACATTGCATCGACGGTAATGTTTGCTGCGTTTCATTAGCTGGTATATCTTTAATTTCCAATAAACACAGTAATTAGGCAGGCTATCCACAGAGACGGGCTCTGGCAGGGCTGCTACCGCTGCCGTGGTAACAGCTGTAACCGAATCTGAAGCGAGCTAACTCCTAGCCGAGGAAGAGTGGCAGCTTAACCAAATCCTGCCGCACAGTGGGAAAGGCCTCAATTCAATTATATGAAAATGAAGCCCACCAATGATATCCGCTTGGGCCGTGGATGAAAAGCGAGGGAAAAGTGGCAAACAAGTATTGTATGCATGTGCAGTGGAGATAGGCGCTGACCAATATGGTTCTGGCAACAAACAAATCAAAAAAGTAATATAAATGTAGACATATTTCCGTTCTAATCTTTCTTCAAAACTCTTTCCGCTTTCAATTTTCAAAAGTTCTTCCAAGAAAAAAAAAACCTGCAAATGCTTTTTAAAAAAAAGAAAGAAAGAAAGTCAGCCTCCTCAGATACATCCTCTGTACAAAGGCCAGGCTTAATCCTACACATTATCGTCAAAGGACTCGTCACGTACAAAGCCGAAATTTACCATCATGACCTTTCAGTTCTCTGCTAAGCCTTGTGCTATCCTACTTTTGCAGACTCGCTTTTGTGTTCTATAGTCATCAGAGGATTGCGTGATTTGAAATGTGCAGGATAAAAGAACAGCATGAAGACTAAAGACAGGGACTAGACAGCAAAGAGAAACAATGATGAGACAAAGCATTTAAGAATCTCCTTTTTCTACCTCCGAATTCACACATTAGAGCTGAACAGGGGCTCTGGGTAAGAAAAAGTACAATGGAGTCCAACATTGACTTGGCTGTCCGTTTCCGATTAGACAAAATGCGATATGCAAAATAGTTGAGATGTTGTCTGAGGTAGACAGACCTAGTCACACAAAGTTGATAAAGAAGCTGCATACAATCCGAATAGCAGTGATTTTTTTACAAGGCTAAAAGAGATGGATGTATTTATGGAACAGGCATTCTGCAGGGACACTGTGACATAAGCTATTTTATTTTAAGTTGTGCCCAGGGCCTTTATTTACTTCATCTGCAGAAGGTACCAGCCTTGAATTAAATATGAAGCCACATGTCTAATTCACTCTGCGATTGGTCAGATTTTAGAATCAAGGGCTCAGTGTAAAAACACAATAACATGGGAATATAATGTATCATATTTTATTAAAAGCTGGTGTAACAAACATGGTGTGTGAATAATGAAAACCTTTGAACAGCCTCATAAATATCGACATCTCCTGTATGATGACCGTGTTAGGCGTGAAAGTAATTATTTTAAACTGTGTTTAAAGTTAGTTATTGCTGGATATATGTTATTCAGATGAAAAATCTGACCTTTGGCCTGGTGGTGTCACCTGCTTTTTTCTTTTATTTAACAAACAATACATTCAGATAATTAGATTCATCATAATTAATCAAACTGTGCACTGCTTTTAAAGTAATTGAAAATATAACTTGAAAAATATGTTTGCACATTTCCTTTAAAACAATGTCTGGGATTTATTATTGCATTATTTTACAAATCTAATTAAATGATTTCAAATCCCTTTGCTACAATTGAAGAGATTGAAGAGACATTGAATCCCGCATGTGTGGTCACATGTTTCAGGTACAGATTCAGGGTTAAAGGGTTTTCATTCTGGCTTGCGGGTGTAACTGGCTCTTAAGGTGACAGGGGGCTAAGGTTGGGTTATTTTACTAGTCTAGCGCTCACTCGGAACATTTATTTTCCTCACGGAGAGCACAGCTTTCGACTCTCCACAGGATCTTTGGTTTGCTCTTCAGCGCAGAGCAAAGCGATGTCCTCTTCCCCAGCTCATAAACACCAGCCGAACAGTGAACTGTGCTTGTCCATGTGAGGACTGATGCATTATTTATGCAAATGTAACCGTGCGATATCAGCGCCCCTCCTATATATCGCTCCTCCTTTCAGCGAAGCCTTCCAGCGTAAGTTACCGGAGCGTGGCTGGTCAAAACAATTAATTTGCATTCATTTATGATTGATGCATATATTTTCTTTGATTAATCGCATGAATTACCATATTAACTTTGATAGCCCTGTAAATATAATACAACAAAACTATATTGGAGGTCATCATTTTGAATTCCTTAGTTATTAAAAAAGTAAATCCTATTTCTGAAACTAAAGATTATTTGTCAATCCCTTGCCAATCCAACTGTCCTCATTATTCCTCCAACCCTCGTCTGCTCTTCTCTACCTCCCATGGCCACCCCCTTCCCAGTATATACCCTCAAACCGAGGCTATACAAAGGTCAGGGCTCACTGGTTGGTCCCTGGCAGCCATCCTCTCCCGCTGCTGTCCATACCATCCGCTTCCATGTGGAGGTTACGGGGGGAGCCTTGAAGCAGCCCCGCATGTTTCCCTGTGGGTGCCCTAAAAACCCTGAGCCCAGCCTGGTCTCTCAGCATGTCAAATCCATAATGTCAGACATCTCCATATCCCCAGTAATCAGCCGATCAACTGGGAGCATGTGATTAGCGACCGAGGCTCACCAGTCCTGTTTAGACGTGGACTGGTTGCACTAGAGAACAATAAGAGTTGACGTCTCCATCTGTTGCCATGAATTACTGCTGCTGCTTTGCCTTCTACTCCCTTGCACCCAGACAGGGAAGTGGATGGACTGACCACCTGCCCTACTTCTGCTTGTATCGTCATTTAAGCACGTGCAGCTTAATGTACTACTTCTTTACATTTTTGTTTATTAAATCTAAGTACATCAACGCTTGCCTATATCTGCAGTACCATTATATCATAAGGCCTATTGTTTTCAAGTTTTGTGAGGGGCTCTATCCAATTTTTGTCCATGTTGTAGTAAATTTGTTAAAATAAAAAGCGCTATGTGCCCTAACCCAATGAACGTTGTAAAGCATAATTATACACTAATTGCGGTGAAGAACTACGATGCTCAGACTGTGTTAAGAAAGTAAGGAAAACACTTGGACCGCTAGGGGGAAATTGGGTACTGTGCCTTTAAATTAATGTGCACTTCCTGGATAAAGTTATATTTAATGTCCCTATGACAAGTTCTCCTGTTGTTGTTTCTTTTTTTACTGACTAGTTTTATGTCAGTCAAGTTGCAGTTTGTGAAGAGAATTTGATAAAAGATTAAAAAAATAAAGAACAGAATACTTCCACTTATGTCATCAAAAAGCACCATTCCTTCAAAAATGCAGAAACAATTTGCACAACACCTTTTTCTAGCAGTTTATACAATCATTTAACAAAATAAATGTGTTATCAGGTGTTATTATTTGTCAAATCATAACTATTGTATGATTTAAATGGATTTTTGTCCTTGTGTACGATTTGGTTGCTAAGTAACGTTGTGGAATTACCTCTACCAATGTAATATTTGTTGGCCATGTTTAAGCAGGAAGTAAAATTATAAAAAATCATAAAAATGGCCACGCTGTAGAAAAAACTGCAAAATCTTAAATCTAATCATCTTCCCTTCGTTTTAGTGAAAAGTGTAGTCCAACCTTGCCATATGCACTTTCAGTAGCTTTCTGTACTGCAAACGACAGAAGATGAAGACCATAATGAAGGCCATGATGTCAAATAAACATGTTCAGAATTGGGAACTATGCCAAGCTCAATATCGATATGTCGCTGTCACGCTGTTACTGTTCACAGGAAAAGAAGTTGGTGACCAAATTCCACTCTTACCCATTGCATAATCTGTGGCAACTCCAAATACTCCATAACTATCCTACACTACCTAATCCCAATACTTTTCCATTTTTGGGGGGGTTGGTCACAGTAAACCCATTCTGTAAGGCAGAAGGGGTGGCTAACCTTCTCGTTCGACTTGATCTTTGGGTGAACATATGGCCAGAGAGACGAGTGAGCGCTACGTCTCGGCAGGCAGGATTAGGAAACGCAGTAACAGGCTGTGAGGGAGTAGCGATGAGGGCACTTTGGCTGGAGCACCACGTAATCTACCCAGCAAGCCAAGCACAGATGCTGGGCCACGCAGGGAGGCTCAGTCCTCGTTAAGGCTCCATTACAGAGGAGTCCTGCTTAAAGAAACACAACTGCCAGGAGAGACTGGCAATAGATAGAGGGCAACAGGATTTTATGGAATAGTAAATGCCCTTATAGTGTTGCCGTTCTGTTTGAATTAACTGTTACAACTGTTTTTCTTCCATATTTGTTCGTAATGAAGCACATATAAAATATACCATCAGAAGATGTGGTATTCGATGCTCAAATTATCGATCCAAGATGTCAAGATTATTTGGTCTATAGATTATTGTGAATATACAGATCACAATATAATTGTAAGTACCAAAAAAATACAATTGTCAATATTTTAGAAGCAAAAAATTATATTTTTGTCTTCTATATTCAAGATACACTCCAGAAAAAGTAAATTTAAATATAATGTGCTCTGGTATTCTGTTGAATACCGCTGAATAGCTTTGCTTTTTTGTTTGTTTGTTTGTTTGTTTTGGTGGGGAGAGTGCATGTTGATGAACATACATGAAGCACATGCTGTTAACACACCAGCATAAAATTGTACATATTTTAAGTGGAAGGGGAAACCAGAGTAACCGGGGGAAAGCGACGCAGACACAGACTCCACACAGAAAGGCCCATGCCACATTGGAATCCATCGCCTTTCAGTGAAGTGAGAGTGCTAAACGCTGCGCTACCGTGTCGCCCATTTTCATTCAGGAAAATGTGATAGCATAAAGCTGTGATCATGTCAATAAAAAATAATTAAGTTGTTTATTCATAGCGGTATGACATTGTGAATGTGTAAAATTGTGTTCACAATAATCGTAACTGTGAAATAAAATATCATGACATTCCTATTGTCACAAAGCCTCTGTTCCAGGAACTTCAATGTATTCATAGGAAAAAAATATGTCTCATTTAATTTTAAGATATCTGAATGTAAAATAATAGTTGGGCCTCAAATGTTATTGGATTTCCATAAGAAAAATCCTTTGATTTGTTCAAATTGGCTGATGAGCACCAGATGAAATTATGTGTAGCACTGTATCACACACAAAATAGTATCCTCTTTTCCTAAATCCTTCCTTTTACCATCTGTGGTTTCAGACAGACTTATTTTCTGAAAATGCTTCCTGTTAACAAAGGTGGAAAATGATAAAAGGGAAGAAGCCTGAGGAATCATGCTCAATTGAACACTGGGGAGGCTGCTAACATGGGGCTCTGGCACTTCTGCCAACATGAGTTAGCCTTACAGGACGCTGCGGCGTTGATTAAGAGACAGGATGGGAATAGGTTTCAGCTCTGTTCAGTCTGAGTGCAGCAGGTGCAGGCACGGATGAGCCAAAGAGATGACAATGTTGATCAGCCCCCAGTCTGCACACTGCAAAAAATATGTTCCATTTAAGACACATTCACCCTCCATTTTTCTTTTTAATGTTTTGTGACTTTTGAGAATTCAAAATATGGCAGGCAGATAAAAGCACAGTCTAATAATAATAATGATAAAAATAATCATCAATCTGAACTTTTTATATTTATTTTAACAAGCAATTTTCTTTTTTATAACAATGTGTGATGTTTATTGCCCAAGCACACATTTATAATAGTAATAATATAGCAATCTTAAGTGTCTTTGCATACTTGATTATTACAGGGCCATTACACAGCCATGATTGGCTCTGCTGCTTTCTACAATGGTGTGCAGGTAAATTGTTTAATTATATAATATAGCTCTGGGCACTGTTTGAACTTTTACTTAATACAAAGGAAAAAAAACGACTCAAAATATATTACAATCTATTGCTACGCTATTTTATATAGACATTTTGTGTAGTGCAGAAGCAAGGAGACGTTCTCTGGAGAAGCATGTAGGCCGAACTGATGTAAGGGGGATTTCTCCTCTCCACTTTTCACTGTAACAACCTCCCTGAGCATTTCATAGCTGCATATGCTGCTGCTTAAAGCACCAGTGAGATTTATGCCGTTGTCAGCTCACAAGGGTGCAATCAGGAATAAAGATCCCATAAACCCCTCTGATGTGTCCACAGGTACAGCAAGACTAGGTTATTGCTGATGGCATATAAAAAACCATGTAACATTGGGTTTGCTACTTTTTCCACTTGCTTATATGGAGGGGAATCATACGCTTCAGGTGAGTATCATGGAGCCTCTGATATGAGATTAATGTTAAATCCTAAAGTTAAAACTAAAATCACAAGTTTGGCAACAACAATGAGATTGATGTTGTTATGTCCTGTCCCCTTATTCTAAAAACATACAATACAATTCCTTTAAATGAGGCACAGCTCCCCTGTAAAAGGTATTATGAATACCCAGGAGGCGTATCTGATATACAGTAATAAAATAAAATATTTTGGTGTTGATAGCATTAACTTGAGCCACTTGAGCTACACAGACCACCCCCTTATAGATATGCATATCTTGTTTTGTTCTGTGAAATATTTCCATCCTACACACTCCAATTTTGATGACGCTCAGACAAGTCTGCAAAATATGGCCTTTGTCAAAGTGTAGTTCAAATCCTTCGGTGTGCATAGCACAGTGTTTTCACTCCAAAACATGGGGTGACCAATGGCTGAAGATTCTCTGTTAATGTCTATGAATTTGAACACTTCCCTTTGAACACTGTGTGTGAACCCTATTGCTATACCAATAAGTTGCCAGATACAAATATGACCTATACTCTCTTGCAAGTACAACTATAGTGTCATGGTTACTTCAGATATGCTGTTGAAAACAAACTAAGCTTGGATAGTTGGGAAAGCATGCATGTTGATGCTTTACCCCGCCTTTGTTTAAACCCTAAGTAATGCTGATTTCCTCTGGGTAAGTATGGTTGCCAAGTGTGTGTGTGTGTGTGTGTGTGTGTGTGTGTGTGTGTGCGTGCGTGCGCGTGCTTGGGATGTTTGTCCACTCATGAACTCCAGCCAGGTTGGCATCTGCAGTGTTATGTGTTCTTGCTCAGGCTCAGGCTATGCACAAATGTGTGTGACTTTATTTGGACGCTTTACGCTCCTGGCATTGTGTGTGTTTACGTGCATGCCAGCCCACCACTCAATAGGTTACATAAGTGTATGCGGGCCCTTTGGGGGCTCAGAGCTCAGCGTTCAGCTGGCGTGCTCTCCTGCTTCAAGCTTTTCACTTCTATGAAAGCACTAACTTTCTTTATCTGCAGCTACACCTGTCTTTCCTGAGTTTTAATTGATTTATTTGTTCTTCAGAAAAAATAGGGTGACTAACAGGGCTTTGCAGATACAAGCAAACATTGCTGCTGAAACAATTTACTCTTTCATTCTGTATTTTCATGGTGAACTTGTCAGTTTTTACGGATAGCCTGATAGTATCTTCTCAATCCATCACGGTTCAAGTATGTGGTCAAACTACCGTATTTGAAAGAAAATGGCTGGCTCTCTACATGCCTGAAGTTTGATGACTGATGGGAAAAGTATTTGTGTGAAGGCCGAAGTATGAAAGGTGTCTTACTGATGTCTGTGCGAGATTGCTCGGTGGTAATCAAAGAGGTGGCACAGTGTCACACGCATCCACGGGCTGTTTTTCCCTCCCGGAGCCGAGCTGCTGGGCGATGGCTCGGACATCTTGGCTCGGTTAAGGCTGCACTGCCACTCTCTCTTCCTCGCAGCATCCCTCCACCCCCTCTGGGCATCTCAAGGGCCGTCTATCCCACTTCATCGCATCAGGCCACAACGACAGCTCTTCCTCGCCTTCCCCATCAATTCCCAAGCTGGCCGCAGCTTCGGCATCGTCTCCTGCATCCTCGGCCAGTCAGCAGCTGCCCGACAATGCCAGCACTGACAATCGCTTATCCTGCTGTCTTCAAGTCTGTCAACCCTGGGCCTGTCAAATTAATGTCACAGTAAACAGCCAGGGAAGGAGAGGGGAAGTGTGGAAGAAGTGATAGGGATGGAGTGAGGATAGAGCGGGGTGGAGCGCGCTGGTGGATGGGCTAGAATAGGAGTGGTTTGGCTCACAATGGCACACTTGTGACATATATATCACTGTGACCCTATCTTCTTCTGATGCTGCTCCCTCCCCTCCGCGTCCCCTCCGCCTCCCCTCTGCGTCCCCTCCGCCTCCCCTCCGCCTCCCCTCCGCGTCCCCCCCGCGTCCCCTCCGCGTCCCCTCCGCGTCCCCTCCGTGTCCCCTCTGCCGCCTTTTCCTCATCTTTCTCCCAGGTAATTCCCTCAGTCACATCAGTCCTACTCATCCCTCACGGTGCTTTTGGGTGACACACATGTTCTGTCGCCATCCCCTGTAGTCTCAAAGCGCTAGCTCAACACCACTTGGATTCAAAAAAAGAAAAAAGGAGAAGAAAAAGTAATGGGCAGAAAAATGAAATGACTTTCTGGGCCCTCACGTAAAGCGCGGCTCACTCCTCGAGACAGGCAATATTCCCTCAATTATTGCCACTCACAGAAGCCTTGCTAGTGGATAAAGTTTTAATTCCAGGCTGCCAATAAAATGGATGCTCATGACATAATGTGGTAATAACTCGGGACCGCTTTGGGATTTGCATGACCATTGGTTTGGTATGCATATAAACACAAGCATAAAATACATACTGTAAGGTTACAATGAATTACAACTATTCATTTCAATTTAGGGAAAGAATCCAAGCAGAGGCAAATGTTTTGTGTGGTACTACTTGCTCATTCCATTCATCTGTTTTTTGTGTTACTTTTGCTGCAAGCACTACATTTTCTCCTTATCATTTTTGTCATTATGGTTTAAAATATATATTTTTTCATTCCACATTGTTCAGAAGTAATATGATGTTCTTGGAAATAGTACATTCTTCGAGCCTACAAATTTCCATTTTGTAAAACTGGACTTGGGAACGCTCTTTGAATGTGCATGGGAAGTCATTTGCCATAGTGCGTAACCTGAGGCACTTATATCTGTGATTGGTCAGGGGAGGGGTGGAGACCTGCTGTGCTTAGATATGTGCTCAGATAATTGGCTGAGAGAATTGGGAGTCGTCAGTAGCCACTCAAACCGAAATGGGACCAGTCAGCCGCGCTTAAGTGACATTTTAACATTGTCATTTTTTCAGCCTTTTAATTGCCGTCAGACTTTCGAGGGCATCTGAGTTTCCTTGGGTTTTACTGCCTCGCGTACACTAACTGTGGACATTATGCACAAATATATTGCCAGGCTTTAAAGTACAGTTTAGCAAAATGCTCAAACAAATGTAAAGGCAACCCCAACAAAAATGTGTCAACAAAAATAAAACAAAAGTATTTCTTAGCACAATCTCGCTTCTCTCAGGTCGCTAAAACTTCTACACAGCACCTATGAGTCATGCACAACACGGCTAAAGAACAAAAGAGACAATCTTCATACTGCTGACACACTAGAACAAACACCATGCATTGTTTTGTGATTTTCATAGCGAGCGGGAGAGGAGCACCGGCTTTGTCTCGGGCGGAGCTGCGTGACTGTGGGGATCGATAGGTTTAACCAGCGGGTGCTTGGGAGTGTGGAGTGGGAAGAAGCCCAGGCAGGAGGTTATGGTGCTGGGCAGAACAGACTGGAAATGCTTTATCACCACCACCAGCAGCAGCAAGGCACTGTCTCCCATCAGGGAAGCAAGAGGCTTAGGGGCTTGGGAAGACGTGTGCGCAGAGAGAGCAATGACAAATTGTATCATTCAGGGTCTTCCACTTGCAGTGCTGATATTGTTTGAGTCAGTTGCGAAAAAACCTCATGAGAGCGGCCCCGATGTCCCTCACCGTGTAAGGTTCACGTCAAGTTATAAAAGCAAAAGTAAGAAGATTCAAAAACTTTTATAAAGAACAAAGAATTTCATTATTATGTATATTGCAAAGTAGCATATTTAATGTTATTTTGGGGAAGTGAGTAATGATTATAACATACAAAACAGGAATTTGACTAAATTAAGACTAGTGTTGGAGCATGTCAGGATGAATACAAAATTAAACAAGCATTGAAATACATATGAGCTGGTAAGTCCATAACCAGGACCACGGACAACACCAAAAACACCAAAACAAAGCCTGAACCAGCCTTTGTTTTACTTAATCATAAAATAGAATAAGCTAGGATCAAAATCAGATTGCACTAAAAAGTCACAAATTTAGTAGCAAATGGGAAGTTAACCTAAACTGTACCAGGACTGTACACCAATCCAAACCAACTTTTTGTACAGTACATTTTTACCAACACAATGTCTCCATATAAGCACAAACATTATATATAATTGCATAAAAAATCAATATATATGAAAAAGTTAACAAAACCATGATATAGGACTAATATGACTTGACCAAAACAAAAATCAAGAAGACATCGTGGCCCGACCTGGACTGAGAACTGCCTCAAGAACAAGCATCCCACTGATGGTCCCTGCGCTGCAGTTTGAGAAACACTGATCTAAAGTGCACAGTAGTGAGGAGCTAAAATGTTATATTCGACAGGTTGGCCTACCCTTTTCCTTCGGCGCATTTGCCCCAAGACAAAAAATGTATTATCATTCCTCTTACAAGACTGTTTGGATCAAAGAAAGAGGTTTCATTGGTGGAGTGAAGAGATGAGGGGAGACAAGGTGAGCCTAGGAGACAGGGAACAGTGGAGCATTAAAGGATGTGCTGAAAAAGGTGAATATGAGGCCCACACGAGAGAGAAAGCATCGGAGGCAGGAGGAAAGATGCTGACTTGTCACACCCAAGGCAAGAACACCGCCTGGATCAAGGTGATGGAGTGCACAGGGGTACGTCTGCGGGTCACAACAAAATTCGTACTTTCATTCATTCCGTGTCACGGAGCAAAGCGGCTAAAACATCTCCGTAAATATGGACTCAGTCAAATGGCCTCAATGTACTGCAAATACACGCGCCTTGTACAAAATGTATGGTAGAATTAACAACACAATCTATCTTTCTTACAATGATTAAATCCACTTATTTGATGAATTAGTTCAGTAGAGAGCCTCGGTGTTCACAGAAGTTTGCCATTATTTCTTTTGGAATGGGTATATATTTATTCCTTGATCCAACTATTCAAACGACGCATTGGTGACACTAAATTGCCCTTTTTTTATTTGGTGATATAAAGTATGTGGGATGTGTCAAAAAGTCATAAAAGATCGTCTTCTTTTTTAGACTAGATCCTCATTTCGATTTTCTTGTGAACTTAATGGTGCGCTATGACATTTTTCTGATGAGCGGGTTTGTCACCTGCTTGTCTCCATGGAGATATTATTATTGTGTTGCCTGGAATCTTCCACAATGTGGCATTAAACATCTCACTTGCATTCATTCCATTACAGGTGTGTCTATTGCTATAAAAAAGTATCTTAACATACTGTGAACAGGCTTGCCTCTCCACATACCTGACATGTAACATCACCTGGTGCCATTACCTGCTGGTCTCCATGGAGATAGACACAACAATTCTAGGCGAAGCTGTGCCATCACCAGGTGCCATCCCCTCCAACAGAAAAGTCACAGAGTGCATTTTAAATATTAGTATATCACTTTTAGAACTAAAACTCGTTGGTTCTTCTGAGAGTTCACGCTTCACTGTGGTTGGTTAATTCCACCTGTCACTCATTTATTACGGAGCCTGACCAATACGAGAAGTAGGTGGGAATAAGCATCTGTGTTCTAGTGCAAAGCGTCATTGAACCGAGACTAACTACACCAAAATATGAGGATTACACCCAAGAAGTACATTGTCACAGGAATCAGATCATTATTTAATGTCATCGCCATAGCAACCAGCCCTAGAGTCTGCCAGGGTAATATTCTAATTCTTCAGATGTACCTCATGAGACTCTCAGTTGTTTTTGAATTACCTCAGAATCCAAATGGGAATATTCAGAAGAAGATAAATTAATTATGATGCATATTGTGAGTTGTTTATCTAAATAGTTCTGATGGTTCGGTCTAGGTCTGGTAATTGTATTAAATTAACATGTATCCAGATTGACTTGCCTAAACAGGTAGCATTGTAATTGCGCTGAATAATTCGCCTTAATGCCTTTTAAACAAACAACGTTGTCGTAATTTCCATCTAATCACATAGCATTATTTTCCCTGATAAAATATGCTAACTTGCATTATTATTGGTGATGAAGGCAGGAGAAGTTACACCGCTGCGGTTCCTCTAACACAGCTCGCACGCCGCGTACAGTAGATGCAAATCAGCCCCGCCGTCGTGCCGAGTGCTGATTTCAAGGGCACAACTGAACAAGGATGTAGACGGCTTTTCATGTGAGTCCTACCTTTCACCTGAATCAGACTTATCCCACGCTGCCATCCCCGAGCTTTAATTAAAACGCACTCCACAGCTCAATGTTTGGATTAGTTGAGATTCCAGCGCAGACTGTGAAATTTAATTTGATGATATTTCTGCCTATCACTAAAAGAGGTAAACACTGCAGAGACCTTTTTATGTAATCTGCTCCGTTTTGAGTGACGTTTTTGATGGTGGTGGGGGTGGGAAAAGGCCTTTGTGCAAGCGCATTTTCCTGTGCACTTCAAAGCTACGCGTTTTTTGTCTGTGAAACTGTCTTTGGTGTGTTTCAATTGTATGGTCTATATTTCCCTTTCAATAACGGAACATTATATTTTCTTGCGTTGTTATGGATAGACTTCTTTAAACTGATTGGACTCTTGAAATACAATACAGGCGTTCTAATCCATTTATTTTTTACTCATCAGTCAGAAATAAATTAGATCAAGTCGATTTGTTATTTTTTTATTGACACTATCACTCCTGAATATGTTCTATTTATTGAGAGAATCGATATTACTCTACACCCTGACGTTATATGAATTCATTGTGGTGTGTGTTTTTTTGTGAAAGAACAAATTGTATCCACCAAAGCAGCAGAAAAATGCTTCATTTTTAGCATTCAGAATTTTGCTGGATATGGTAATGATAGCCTGTGAAGCTGGGTCAAGTAAACATGTTTTCCAATTTGCCATCACTGTTGCAGTCTGTGTCATTTCCATTTGCATGGTAATAGTTCAAATCAGTGAGGTTATGGAGATATGAAGGTGTAATAAACAGATTATACTGGAAAATAAATTATCAGGGAATGCATTGAAGATTTTATGGTGAAAATTAACAATCAATATAACATTTGCCTGGAAAACAAAGGCAGCGTTAACTCATGTAGTGTAAGTGCGGAGCCTGATATCTGCTGTTAAAAACCTACAATCTCGTCTGTCTTCAACGGAATTACTTGAAGTGCATAAAGGACATTGTTGTAAAAGGCATTTAAAGTGTTAAAACGTATTAATAGAAATGTGTCATAATGAAATGTTCCTGAGAAAAGGTAAGTGTGGAAAGTACAGTACAATTTTCCCATCAAACATAAAGCAGCCAGTGACAAAGTAAAAATCTTACAGTTTGAAAACGTTTTTATCCAGCCCATGCAGACGACATTAACACTTTTCTTTTCCATTTTTTGTTTTCGTCTTCTAGCCTTGCTCAGGTAAGTCTATTTAAATGTGTTTTAAAGTGTGATCTTACTTTAAATTGAACTGCCCTGCACTTTGCTCGCCTCAAACTTCTCTCCGCTCTATATTAAATTTACCTCCATAATTGTGGGCGCAGAGACATGAGCTGATAATACGGCCTTTCCTCGTACTTTGATAGCTAAAGCCGAAGTGTGTCTAACCCCGAAGTACAGGCGCAGATAGCACGTGGGCAGCTTAGAGGGGCCGATAAAGGCTTTACCTCCATTACTGAGCCTAAGATGAGACCAGGGCCACCGCGCCTATGGATTCTCAGCACGCCTCCGATTTGTCAGCTTTGGAGAAGAATGCCGTAATAGTGGACATAATGGCACAAGAAAGGTTGTTGTTGGAGTGAGTGGGCGTGCGGCAGAGGGGGGGAGAGGGAGTGAGCGAATGAGTGATGGCGGGAAAGTGGCCGCAGATGTATACAGCCGAAACAGCCATACATCCTTGTTAGACCCCCACCATGCAGCTCTCCGGCCCCCCAGAGGTCACCGCGGTCCCCTCTACCCCTTTCATGGATTCAAACTATTTGCAGAGTTTGAGTTGAAGGTCGTGCAACACTGTATTGGTCTGTGTGCAAGCGTTTTACAATTATTTAATTATGTATTTGTCCTGATTAAACTAATATTTCAACCAACCGTATTTCTATTTACAACCCCAACATTGTTTTTATTGTTAAATTTTCCGTGTTATCTTCAATTTTCCAGTGGTGGAAATTAGCAAAGTACAAAGTAAAAGTACTGTACTTAAGTAACATTTTTGGGTATCTGGACTTTACTTAAGTACATTTTTCAGTGGAGACTTTTTACTTTTACTTCACGAGAGCAGGTGTTTGTACTTTCTACTGCAGCAGCCTATATTTATGGATTTATGGATTATATTTATAGATATTTATGGACTGGACTGCAAGTAGTAAGTCATTTTCTGTGTGAAATACTTCAATACTTCAAAATAGTCAAATGGGTACTTGCTACCTTTGCTTACTTTGCTCCTGTATACTATGTGTACTTCTTCCAACACTGAAACTTACTTTCACTTCCAGTCCCAGTTTGAAACATTATTGAAGATGAAACTGAAATATGTTGCTGATCTCTGACACTAATAAGCGTCATTAATGCTCAACTTGGTCAACAATTTTGAAATGTTCAATTTATAGCAGGAAAAAAGACGTTTGAGCAACGTATTATTTGTTTTATGTGACATTTAAGGTCATTTGAAAAGCTAGCAGCATTTTTTTTCTCATTAGTCATGCTTTAGAGATCATCTTAAATCTACAGCATTTGCATAGTTTTACAAGGCAAGACAAGGTTTGTATAGCTCCTTGTTAAAAAATCTGAAATGGAGGCAAGAGGCAAAAAATATGTATATATGATTTATATTGTTATATTGAATATTTCAATGATTAAGTGACATCAGAGCTAAATGCCTTCTTGAAGTCTTGATAACAAAAAACAGGCAACAATTTAGAAATTTCAGTGTAAAAATGTCAGAAAGTTTGCTTTTTATAATATAGTATAGTTCATGGTTAAGAGTATAATATAGCCGTGGATAAAATGAAACATTATTATGCAGTCAAGGATTTTGTCTTCATCGAAAACGCCAAGAATATCTTATAACCTTCAATTTAATGAAACAATGAAAAATAAAATACTATAGTAAATGTATTGAAACCAAAGTGGTTTTAAAAAAAATATTCTGTGGTTAATCTTAGTTTCTCAATTGAAATCACATTACAGTGTGTCGCACTTTTTCTTCCATTTTGGAGTTTTTTTTTTTTTTAAAGATACATTAAATAGTGTACAATGAGTTAGTGACCAGTCCAACCACAGATTCAGCCAGTTCCAAACACACAAAAAAGTAGAACCACAACTTTACGCGGTCAAATGACTCAAATGTTTTTTGTGCCGACCACTGCCACCCTCTCTGTAGCTGGAGATACCACTCCACCACAGCACCGGAGGCAAATTCACCTTGAGCCTCCCCGGCAGCCTCGCAGGTCAAGTCGTCTCCGTGTCTCTGCCTCCTTTTCTCTCTGCCCTCCCGCCTCCACTAAGCCGAACACATCACTCTGAGACAACAAGGACACAAATGACCACTCCAGACAGCACCTGCTCGCATCTGCATTTATTACCTCTCAGTTTTTAGTGACACGTAAGATTGTTTTTTTGTGTTGTGTGCCCGGAATCGGCCCGTCATAGTGGCGTCCGGCTCTCATCGCTCCCAGGGTTGAGACAGGCAGAGGTCAGTTATGAATATACGTGTGTGTGTGTGTGTGTGTGCGTGCGTGCGTGCGTGCGTGTGTGTGTGTGTGTGAGAGAGATGCTCCACAGAGGAAGATGAATATTGAGTTAGGTGTATAAGGCACAGGCTACTTTGCCAGTTACAATGTCCTCTGCTGTTTGTCTGCGCTTGGCTTGTGCACATAAATATTTACACGACTGTCACGTTCACGATTTATAGGACATTCTCTTCCCGTAAGAGATGTATAAAGTATTCTTTCTTCATTTTTTTTTTTTTCCTTTCGCAGCAACATTCCTTTAGCGCTGAAGAAAAGTCTGTTTCCCCAGGATGTCTCTGAAACCTTGTTTTCATAGCGCTGTGTACCGAGAGCGCAGGTTTTGTGCGAATATTGTCTCATTATATTGACACTTCTCGTCCTTGCCCGTTTCAATAACCAACTTTGGGCCACAGAAGTGTGTTGATTTAAAAAAAAAAAGAAAAAAGAAAGAGTTAAATTTTGCCAACTGGCCAGGCTTTGGAGTCCGGGAGAAGCAACAGGGGCGATATAGCACACAAACAATGAACTTATTGTCTGTCTTTGTAATATCCTCAACAACAACTGCGGGCTAACCAATGTTCTGTTTATTCTCCCGTGTGTGACCAGGCAAACTAAAATGTGTTTGGCCAATGCACATCCCCGCTCCCTGTCTCCCTTTATCACGGTTCATCCTCCCGACTGCATCCTAATCTGCCAATGCCAGATCTATTTTGCCATGTAGCTCCTGTGATAGGTTGGCATGTAATTAACTCCTGGGCATGCACTGGGGGGCTGTCATTTGCATGGTAATAATTCTCTGCTCCGTGCTATATGATGGGCACTGCAAACATCCCTATCTTATGCCTTATCAACACCAGGCCCATTATCTAACTGGCATAATTGTGTGCGGACTGTATGCATTAACCTAGAGTAAAGCTATGTGCAATAAACCAAGTTTTTATTGGCAGATTTTTTAGCTGAAAACTCACAGCTTTGGTTTGCAGCACTTGCATGTGGACGGAAGACTGGTTCAAACCTATGCAGTCTGCTGTGGCTCCTTTGGGACTCTTTCGGTTCAATTACACCTCCATAAGCATTCGAACTCGTACAAACATTAACATTTTTATAATGGCATTAGCTTTATTATCAACAGGCTTTTTACAGGCTCCACACATAATCGTAAAAGCCTCATTCCACTGCCCGTTCACAAGCATGCATTTATGATTAAGATATCCGTGCAAAGATTATTTTTTGCACGGTTAAGTAAAAGATAATTGTTTTGCCATCACTTCAATATATTGCGTATGTATATAATTTATTACTATTCAAGTTATATTCCCATGGATTGGTGCAGAGACTTTAACCAGCATAAAAGTATTACACAAGTATCTAAGAAAGTTTTGAAATTGTCTATTTTGGAAGGATCATGTCCATTTCATACAGATCAAGGACATGCTGTTGATTCCTGACGTCGGCACCAATGACAATGGTTTGAGTCTAATCCAATTACAATAAAGCTCAAAATACAAAAATGCTAACACTAATAAAACTCTTTACACCATAAAAAGCAAGCAGCGCCAAAGCTAACACGGTAACAGGGGTTCCGTAGTTTGCAGAGCTATTTCCACTTAACCTTTTCGAGATGGAAAGTAGGCAAACATTTAGCAGCACAGATTAATCTAACAAAGCAAAGAATAAAGTTAGTTTGAGCAATCTTTATTTTGCATTGTCCAGTGCTACATTAATATTTGGTCAGTGCTTAAAACATAAAAATAGAAAGTGGCATATACTGAACGATATAGTGGGGGAATAGTTAACTACTTTAACTACTTTTAATGTGTTTTGGCCACAATAACCAATTTTGAGATACACTGCAACAGAAAACAAATCACGATAAACATTGAAACTACTTTATGTCACTGATACAATAACCCTAAAGCAAGAGCATTCCTGCGAACCCTTTTCTAAGCGTACAACATTGTTAAGAAAACATGAGGTGCAACAAATCAATATGAGAATGAAACATTAGTTACTTGTTGGAATGTACAGTTAGAGATACTTATTCCATCCTCTACAGCGCAAATCTTATTCTAATACAAAAATAACAAAACAAAGTAAATGCACACACAATAAAAGTCAGTATAGGAATAATGTGAGATAATCAGAATCAGATCAGAAAAGGTTTATATATAGGAACTTGTGAATGTTGAGTTGAAGATATGCAGAATACAAAATGAGCTTTAAAAACATTTAAAGTTATGATGTAAACTTTAACATAATGGTATAAGGGAATAATTCTGAACTTGTACAGATATTTCACATGTGTCTGATAATTAAGCCTCAACATATGCATTTAAAGACACATTTTAACGCATTTCTGTCACATTTCTGGCTATCGTTACGGAGATATTGCCTCTAGGCCTATACATTTTCTCTTCTCTTTCCCAAATATTACAAAGAGCAGTTCTTCGCAGAAGCTATAGCAGCGCTCTAGCCCCGGCGTGCGTATAGGTCTCCCACATTAGGAGTGTGAGATGAGGTATTCAAGGGGGGCACAAGGTGATTATATGTGTGTGTTTTGAGAGATGGATGAACGGGCTAAAGATTGCGCTCATCTGTCGTGCTACAGTGCTCCCATCAGATGTAATGAGTGCGCCGGGGTGACCTCAGTCTCGCAGGTTCACGGGCCTGATTAAACATCGTCTCGGGCTGGGCTCTTGGGGGGGCCCGGCGAGCACCTCCAGCACACCCTCCTCCACCTCTCTTCTCTGTGCTCCCCTCCGACGTCCTAATGGCTTCCTCTGATCTTACCCCATTTATCTCCATCACCGCGCCTCACACACATACGCACACACCGCCGCATTGCTCACTCCTTTCCCCTGGCTTTTGACTGTCATCTGTCTTTATTAAAATCCCCCTCCTTGGCACGTACATGTGTTTTTTGCCGGTTGTGTTTTCTTTTCGCTGTCATCTCCAGGCTTATGGGATGCTGATTTGCAATTATGGTGAAACTACTAGCTTCTATACATCATATTTTTGCCATGTTTATGCAGACTTAGTTAGCCGTAATGAGGTTGAGGTTGGAAAAAAGAGGGGACGGTGATTAACTGTGAGCAGATTCAGGAACTGGCGTAACTCATGAAAAGACAGCTTTCTGGAGGGAGAGAGAGAGAGAGAGAGGGATATTTTGATTTATTCGCCTGCGAGTTGTAGGGGTACGACGAACTCGAGGTTGTGTGAGGTCACAAGTCAGAGACATGCTGGCGTTTTGCTCTTTTCTGTCCTTCCGCATTGATCTTAAGTTTGAAGGAATAGCTGGCTCAAATCATCACAGAGATATACTAAAGGGTCGCAATTAGAGGCAAATAGCTGGCTATTTATCAACCCCTTTCATCTCCACCTTTTTATTTCATGAAAGGAAGAGAGTGGCTGTGTGGTAAAGGGGCACCGGCTTTTGGGAGATGAGCCGCAGTCAGACCTGAGCGCAGTGTACAGAGATAGATGCTTAGAACGCTATGACCGACTATTTCACATTCACTCCTGAGCTATCAAACACTTTGCTGTGGTACAGAGTCTAGCAGCTAGTCAAAATGCCAAGGGCACTTTGGCATCTGTGTTTGCTTTCAGGGTGGGACTTAGCAGTTTTGAACGGGGAAGTGAAGAAGCAGACAGGGAGGTCAAAAGAATGGGAGAGAGGGAGAGAGGGGCGCAGAGCAAACAAGGCGTCTACAGATGCATATTTTTTCTCCTCGGTTATTTATTTACACCACTGCCTGAGAAAGCAGCCGCGCGCCTCAGCAGCAGACAGACGGCTGGGAGAAGACATGTGGCCGAGACAGACAAAGAGAATACAGAGAGACTGTGTGCAAATGCACAAACAACTGATGTTCGGTTCAGCGGAAAACATTTGGAGAAATTGCTGTAAAATAACCTCCTAAAATGCTTATTATATAACACAGTATTGTTTGGTGGAAAAAGAACAGAAGAATATAAACTTGCGAACTGTCAGGGTAAATTGTTTCCGATGATCAAGAAACTATTCCAATTTATATGCAAAGTGTTGAAATTTCCAGTTTAGGCAAAAATAGAATCATACTCAATAAAAAGTAGCCAATGGCAAATGAACATGAACTTGGTAAATCATGGTTAAAAGGTCAGTCAATAGTCAATGGTTAGTAGATCAATAGTAGTAGGTAACTTGCTACAAAAAGAAAAGAAAAAAAACATCAGAAACTTTCCCTATGGCGCTGTGCAGTACTATCTAACATAAGGATAATTCAGGGCACTGGGAGTTCTTCATAAAAAATCTGCAAGAAATTACAAGTTAGCTTGATGAAGCCCAGAGAGATGACATGTTCCGCGTATTAATAGCGCATTAAAATTACAACAAAACCCTGACCCTTCGCCATGACCCTGGTCTTATAAATATATTTTATAGGCTAAGCAGGTTTAATACATTCAGATCAGGTATTTTCAATCCCATAGCCCCTCGCCAGGATCCGAGTCTGTGCCCAAGTTTGAGGCGATGTCAAAAGGCTGCAGGGCCTTGTTCCATATGTCCTCTCCCTGCTGGCTCTGCACTGCACAGTGAAGATATGAAGATTTAAATCCCAACACTGTAACCGGGTTTATTTATTTATACCATATATAAATATAACTACATATAAGACACTGCATTGTTTTGCTGAATGACAGTTGAGTTAATGCATATAATTCAAGGATATTTTCCACAACATTTGACCAGAATGCTGGGTTAGTTTTAGCAATATGTTCTAACTGATATAGGAGCTTTCCAGCAGTATTTTGCACTGATGTACAGTTTGTTCTAACGAGCAGATTACTGTAAACAATCTAAAAATACGACATCATCGCTGAAGCAAATGCACCGCAGTGAAAAGCATAATGAACACATTGATTGCACTGCAAGCTGAAATATTTTCAAGCAAATAAAGTATTTTATAACTTGCAGGAGTTGGAAGAGTGATAGAGATTGTATGGCTATAAAAAGTAGAGTAGTATGAAACAGGGGCCAAAAGTCTGTGCTTAAGTACATTATCAGATTTTTAATAAGCATGTGTAAATATTGCATTTGTAATATTTGAATCCAGTCACATTTTAAAGCCCTCTTGTACAGCATAAGCGGGAGTCATGCAGTATTTACATGTATTCACATTCACATACAATGCATATTAACTGGTATCTCCATAATACGCTGGGCTCCAACAGTGCGGTGGCGCAGAGGGGCTGTGGGGGCCTGACCGTGTAATCATCTCCTAGAGAGTGATCACGAAGGCCTCCAACAGCCACAGCTCCTGCACACAAACCCCGGACCCCCTGGCACAAACGGAGGAGCGGGAGGAGGGGGAGACAAAGAGTATTTACTGCAACGCAAGGGAGAGAGAAGGCAATAAAGTATGGGAAATATGGAAGCTAAGAGGAAATTAAAACGCAGGCAGGGGGAGATATGGAAAATTGATAGCAAATGATGGAGTTAGAATACATAGTCATATTTTAGAGTTACTCACACTATAAACCATAGTGAAGAATGGAACCAGGACCCGCTACTGTGGGCCTTTGGTGGGGCACACCCTGCTTTGGCCAAGGACAGTCAGATGGTGTGCATAGTTCAGATGAAATATTTGAATCAGCCTGTGGCATCAACATATCCATCCATCTGAATGTGAGTAGAATTATTATTATGTATTTATCTTTATTTGCTATAAAATAATAATAAAGTTTCACTTTTTAATCAGGTAATATTAAAAAATAACCACTTTTTTAACTAGGTTATAACGTTCTTCCCTGGTCAAAAACGTACTTGGAGTTGTATTTAGCTTCATTCACAATAGTTTGATGAATGCTGTTTAGTAAATCCTTTCCTCTCCAAGCTTCATTGGTAGAAATCTGAGATCTTGTGCTGTATTTTTAAGTAAAAAAATCATCACCAGACTCACTCTGAGCATTTCTGCCATCAAATTGCATTCATTACAACTGTTTGGCTGCATAAACATGTAAGAAGAGAGATAGCATCTATGTAATTCCCTCTGCAGCAAAAAAAGTATATCCCTGGAGTCATTCTAAAGCAAGAGATGCCAAGGTTAACGTTAAGAGCATGTTTAAAGGCCAATAATTTTACAAAAAAGGAATCATATTTGTCCTTTAAGGCTTACATGGCATAACTTTCTTTAGAAGTGATGAGATTGTGGCTGGTAAAGATTCACTTATATGACAACTTTAGTTCAAATCTATAAAAAAGAAAGGATTCCGCAGAAAAGATGCGAGACAAAACACACGCAGTGTTTAGTCAAAGACGGAAAGGTGGTTGCGAAAAACAGGAAAATGCTAAAGGGTAGACAAGGATCAATGAAGAAGGCACAAATAGAAAAGAAATCGGATGGTTGCTGTCGTTCATGCATGAATGTACAGACAGCGTTGCCCGGGAAACACCAGCCGCTTGGATTATGAGCTGATTAGTTCTCGTCCTGCGTGAAGACCCCCAACCCGGCTGCCTGCACTCCCCGGGATACGTGCGCGCTACCTGGGCCACGCTCTAACGAACAGTACCCACACACAAACACGGGGAATGAACTAAAGTCTTACTCTTGAATGCCCATTGTATCCGCTGTAGCCAATACCTTTCCACGTCAACATCTCAATCTTTTCTCCTCCCGGTTGGACTCCTTTCTTTCTTTTTCCCCCCTGCGCAGGTGTGTGTGTGTGTGTGTGTTTGCCAGACGTGGCGGGGTGCTAATCTTGGACCCTTATCTCAGCCCGCAGCTCGGCTCACCATTCCCTTTCGCCACAAGCACCTTATCTGCCATCACTGTCAGTCAGAGCCGATCAGGCAACCTACAGCTGAGTCCACCAGACCCCGCGCCTCGGCTTCAACCCTGACAAGCGGCGCCTCTATATGTCTATTACTGCACCTGTGTCTGGGCACACGGAGCGCGGCAGGATCCACAGTGCAGGTGGTCGTAGGGAAGCTTTCACGCTGTGTTTATTCTTACCGACAGGCCCGAGTAAATGCTTTTGTTTCAGCACAGGTTAAGAATAATGTGGTCTTGATCAAAGTGGGCAGAAATTCCAACAGTATAGTTCATAGGAGCGTGGTATTGCATGATTTAGATTTGGGAGGAAGCAGTCTCGATATTGCCCAATATTTGTTATACAATTGAGCGTTTTATATAATTGACGAAAGCTATAATTTTATGGTGCATGGTGTTATGGTTTTAATTTTATGGCTCACCAAAACAGAAAATAACTTTTTGCTTATTCTCCAGCTTTGATTAGCAAAATATTTTAAGCAACACATTTAGCAAAACAAAACACTTTAAATGGCCATCAAACCACTCATATGCTTTCTTTCAACAATTTGAATTTGCGAGGAACAAACTCCATTGGTTTATCAGAAATTGCTTTTACTGGAAGGGCGGAGAAATTGTGTATGTTTGTGCTGACTATGGACACTTACAAAGAGGAAAATATATGCAAACAAATCATTGCCAGAGGCTCAATAAGAGTGCTTTGGAATTCCCTTTTTATTTTGCGCTGAATAATATGTCTTGGACCACAAAGCCAAGTTTCACAGACACTTGTCACTTTTGGTTTCTTTCATTTGATTTGAGTGTCGTTCTGTTCTTAATGTTGTGATGTTATAACTTCACTACAACATTTTTTTGTAATTAATGTTCATATAAAGTCCTGCTTTGCGTCACTAATGGTTGGTGCCTGTGACTTTGGGGCGTAGATGGAGTTTGACAATGACCCGTTGAAGACACCTCTATTCTGGCGTCTTAAGAGTATTTAAGATTTATGGATGTAACGATATATCACGTGTTTGTGTTAAGATTAGGGCTGCCCGAGATTGGAAATTAGTCTTGAATATACTTTTTGATACAATAGTTTCAGTTGTATTTAAAAATAATAATAACATTTATGCCTTAATGTATAAGTAACACTAAAAATAAACCCTTAACAAAATAATTAATACAAATCTGCCTTTTGTCAACAAAAAAAAAAACAAATGACTGGATGATTGCAATGTGTTTCATTTTTTGCTATATTAATACTTTTTATGTATGTAGGCTAAGATTAAGATTATTGTGAGAAGAAACATCACAGTTTCAAAATTATTCACAATTAGCAACACAATGAGTCAAAAATAGTGAAACCAGTTTACAGCATTTAACAGATCACTATGATCACTATGAAAAAGCTGGTCGCATAGTAAAGTAAAACCAGAGTGAAAAAAACCACTACATTTAAAGCTAGACTTTAAACGACTAGTACAGATTAAAATAAAAACAACATGACTTGAATCTAAACTATCACCATTATTATTATTTCTATTTACAATATTTTGCTACCTCACATCACAATAATATTCATAATCTCATTTCATCCAAGGGAGTTAGTATCGCACAAAGCCTTCTTTCTAGGGATTGAACAAGCCGGGGATAAAAGCCACAACCTCCACACTGAGCACTCGCTCGAAACATTAAAAAATAAAATCTATTAAACACAGCAGAGCTATTTAAGCAACATTGAAAATGGTAGTCGAATTTTGCACACTTGTTCCCCTCATCAGGAGGTGAAAGTGACCTCCCACCAGTGATTGGGCACAGCACAGAGCAGACATCCGCATTTACATACCCACCCACTAATCAGCACCTCTAATCCACACTGCTGGCATTTTGGTTCAAAAGCCTCATCACGGGGGCCGGCGCACCAAGAAGCACAACACAAAAGACAAAAAAAAAAACATCCAATCACACACATACCCTTTTGGGGAGGTTTAATATTTTTTAGCATGGCTACTTTTATGTGGGGGCAGGTGTGCGTCGGCTCCTAATGCTGAAGTAATTGTAGATAATGGAGTTTTAAGGACAGCTGCTCATGTGAGTTTAAGTGGGATTTGGGTGGAGAGTTATGGCAGAGGGAAAATGGGCAGGAGAAAAGTTGTAGAGGTGTGAGTTCTGGGCGAGTGAAGTGAAGGAGGATGTGGAGAGGAATATGAAGGTGAGAGGAAAAAGGTGTCTCGGCTGTCGGCTCGCTCCGGCTAAAGGTGAGAAGTAAGAACACGCAAGAAGGTGCAAGAAGACAAAGGAAAGGGTATATTGGCGTGTGTGTATATGATTAGGGCTGCAAACGATCAATCGACTAACCATGAATCCTCAACTATGGAAAATATTCATATCCTTTGATCATTTTAATCGTTATCTGGATATGCAGACTCTAAAACAAAGACAGTGGCATTATTAAAACAAAATGTCAAACATGTTCATCAATAATACACTTTATTCACAAATATTCTCTATCTATTGGTTGATAATATATTTAAAACAAAATAACCAACTAGTCAACTACTAAAATAATAGTTAATAACAGCCCTATTCCAAATGCAAAAATCTATCCAATTTCTGTTCAACTTAAAGAATATGTTTCAGTGCAAATATGATACAACAAATGTGATTAACTTAAAAAATTAACCTGTGTGCCGAACTGTGACCTTCAGACAAGCATAGTCGTTATTTTTGCAACGCTCTAGTATCCGAGCCGGTGACACAATCCATCCTAACAACGCCCTGGACCAGAGGAATAAAATTGGGTAGTTCATCTTCAACTCATCCATAGTTAGAACTGCACCAGCGCGTCCCGAAGAAAGGGGGTTATGGAGGGCACGAGCTGGATGACTAATTGGGGAGGATCTGAAATGAGGCTTGACTTAATCTACCCCCTTGAATCAACTCTGCCCTACAGTATGCATCAAATGGGGCCCCTAAGTGGTGCTTTTCCATTGATTATACCTTTTCAATGTTGCGCTCCAGCTCCTTGTTGAAAGCATTTGACAGAGGGGCGAGCGAGAGGTACAGGGAGTTCCAAATGGGGCGGTTGAAATAGCGGTCAATACTTATCAGGGGCAAAAAAGTAGTAAAGCACGGAGTGAGTAATATAAAATAAACAGATATAGCAAGCAATTTTGGAGGAAAAAGCCAGAGAGGACGAGGTGTGTAAAAAAAAAAATGTGTGTGAGAACGCTGTAAATGCGTTGGTGCGTGCGACTTGGCCCGGCATGGCACTCTCACTTTATGGGGTGTGGAGGGCTGCTCAGACTGCTTTAATGATACACTTTAAAAGGAAAAAACTAAAACTGCAGACAGCATCAAGGACTCCTCTGCACTGCTCCAACACCTATATACACGGTCTCCATTGTCGGGGCCATACATCCGAAATAACTTTATAATAGTTAAAAATGCTAATTCACAGGAAAATTTAATCTTGCATATATTTTTTTAGATAATTTATTTCAAGCTATTATGTTAAGATATTAAGACATTATTAATACTAGTTTTAAATATCCCAGTAAAAAATATGTTTATAGACACATAATGTTGCTGGAATGTGCAGTATAAAGAATTTTCTTATAAAGACTTGCTTGCCAAGCTTACCTGCTTGACTACACAGCGGTATAAAAGTTCAATGCCATACTGTGAACATTCCAGGTAAAGTAAGTAATAACTTAAATGTGGCAGACCTTCTACCATAAGAAAGTGCAAATTTTATAACTTTCTTTACTTTTCTTTTCCGGATAAAAACGTGTTCGTACAACCATTTGAGCATTTGAGGTGCACAAAAACAGTTGCTATTGGCGCAGAAACATCTATTATTAAAACGTACAATCTTGGGACATTATAGCAACGTTGTAATACCCTTCCTGTTTTTGAATTCATCATAAGTCTGACTTTCATTTGCTTTGTCTTCTTATCACACTGTTTTTCGTGCTGTTATTGACTATATAGCGGAGACTGTTTCCCCGCTACACTATTAGACATTTGTTAACGGTCCCAGCGGAGCCGTACCTTCTGCTTGCATTCCGACACGTCTCTGCACACGCGGTACACGCGGCCCGACGTACCTGTACACATGTTGTATATGATCGCGGGCCATAAAGTGACAGTGTGGAAGTCAAGAGGTGAAATTAGCTGTCAGAGCCGGCAAAGTCTCCTCAGATGTGCCCCGCGCGGCCGGCCACTGCGCTCACACCACAAGGTCTCTTACTCACACCCCTCTCACCTATCACTGTAACCTCTCGGTGGAGAACATAGCGCACTAATGCAATATTGATCTGACAATATGCTGTGTGTAAGTGTGTGTGTAAGTTACCGGCGGAAAAAGGTGTGTGCGTCGGCTGTATTGTAGCGGTGAGAACTTTGTTAATGTACGGCGGTGCGTTTGTGTGTCTGCCGGAGAGAGTGTATGCGATAGGAAGTGGCTGAGTGAGATATGTATTAATAAGCAAGAGGGGAGGTGTTAGCCTTGATGCTATTCCCGACACCTCGCTGTCAGTAGCGCCTGGTGCAGTGGCAGGTCGATTGAAGGCAAACTTGAGCCGAAAAATTGTTTTCACAACTTTCTGCTTTGTATATGTTGCCTCAAGCTTTCTTCCTGCTCATTAGGAAACACAGTGTTACATGAGTGCCCATTAGTTAGTTACTCCCCAAGCAGACGTCCGTTAGATAGTTAAAGGAAAAGCGACATCCAGAAGAGGATGGAAAGAAGTGTAATGACTTCTGAGTTGGTCAACCAGTAATCACCAAGTAGAAGTTAAGAGGTTGTCTTAGAAATGACTGGTGTAATGATTTGGGGAAAGTACTGTCTAATTCAGAAATTGAGGTTATGTAATTGGAAGGACAAAACATTAAATACAATATCTGGTAAAACAGACCACAATAATTACAAATACGTAACTATTTTCAATCAATGATGAACATATTACTCATGTAGGAGTATAAAATGGTGCCTAAAGCACAGTTTTATTAAAACGTGACTCACCTCTGTTTTGTATGTTTTATTTATTGATTGATTTATTATTGACTATCATCTTTCAAATACCTTAATAGTCTTAAGGAGAGGCCATAAATGAGCCATATAACAGAACATTTTGTCGCGATTTGACGAGAGCGCAATTAACAATGCCAATTACAATTTATAATTATAGTATAAAGATAAATTACACAGAGGATATGAACTGAATTTTCAGGAGATTGTTACAAAACAAAAAGGAATTCGTGACAGCCTTGAATACAAAATGATAGATCCAATCAGCAAAGAAATCACAGACTTGCACAGAATGTGCCGTTAAACAACATCCAGGAAAGTATTGCATCAAGCCTGATGAACAGACGACCAACTTCAAATTATCTATGAAATTGCCAAGGAACATTAATGAGAAAACAGAAATGGAGAGATTGAAATATTGCAATACCTTTCATTGCAAATATAAATTCCCAAGAATAAGCAGGATGATAAATTGGTTTTATCCAAACATTTACAAGATCTATAGAGATGCTTGTAAATATATTTGAGGCACTTAACAATGTTGGTGATGTATGTGCATGTGTGTGACTCATAGAAGTAGGCTATTCTAATATGGCACTGTATTGCTGTACTCTTGGAGGTATTTTTTTATAGACTTTTGACACTGAGTTACAGATTGCCGCAATTACATTTATTCCCGAAATGACTGTAAAAGAACATACCCAAGTTGAAAAGAAAAAGTTAAAAGATGAATAAATCCATCACAGCTGGAGATATGTGGCCTTCATATCCTCAGAAAATCCTTCGTGCAGCAATAAGCGCAAAAATATCCGCATTGTTTTAGATCTTTATGGAAATGTTGCTTATTAAAATGAGCCGTCTGCATGTAAAAACACTCCATACTTCAGCCCGGCGCTCGGAGCAGAATGGCTGAATGTAAATGCCCCTTGCTTAGGCTTCCAAAACTTCAAGTAATGTTTATGAGGTAAGCAGGGACGCAGCATGCAATTGTAAAACCGTCGCCCGTGGAGCTAGACATGCAAATACAAATACAAATACAAAGGAGTAACATTAGTGGATTCAAAGCAGCAATGACTTCAACGGTAACAAAATGGAATTGCTGGTATGATACTAAGGCTGCAACTAACTATTATTTTTTCTATCGATTTTTTGTTAAGATTACAGAAAGGTCGTGTTTGAGATTTTAACTACATTATGATGATGATGACGTTGATGTGATGCCGCTTGATGGAGCATATTTACATTTGTTTTATTGACGGAAACAATAAATGTATGTGTTTCCTGTGTAATTTTTATTAGATTACTGCTTTGTCTCAGCCAAGAAACTTCTCTCAGTCTATTGTTCAAATAACCATTATTTGATTACTTGATTAGATTGTGATTAATTCAATAATGATGATTATTTCAATTAATCAATTAACTGGTTTCAGCTCTAAATTATACTGCATGTTTATTTGGGTAAACCACAGCTGTATGCACACATTAGAAGTATTGTACTATGTTTCACAAGTTTAGTTTTTTTTTCTAAATGTAAAATGTTTGTGCGTGCATCCCTCCAATTAATTAGATGTTTTGTATATTTTATATAGATAGACTGATACCAACTTAACTCAAATTGGTCCTTTTCCATAGTACAGCTAACCTTGCATGACCAAGTGTACCTACTCTTGCCAAAAGGGCTCAGTAACATAAAAGATTAGGACCAAATACACCAGCATTATTTCCAATCTTTATGGAAATTAGATTTATTGAAATGCATGTAAAAACAATGCTTCAGCCAAACGCTAGGAGCACAATAAATGCAACACAACACAAATGCCCCTTGCTCGCAGTTCTGAAAAACTTCTCCCATTTATAAACTCTCAGCACAACCTCCGCCGCACACATCACGCAGACACACAACATGCCATGCAGATGCTTTTGAATATAAACTGACTTCTTGCCAGGGCCCGAGCAGCAGCAGTCAGTCCCAATGCAATAAAACAGGCCCGGCTAACTAATGGAAGCACCCACGCAAAACATACTTTTTATCACGCACCACCTTCACCAAACAAACACACTGGCGTCTCCTTTGTCCCAGCCCACTCATTGCTCGTTAGCGCCTTGTTTTTCTGTGTTGCTTTAGCTGTGACACACTTCCTCCCGAGCTCTACTTGCTGAGAGTGCATGCACAAGCCAGCAGCCTGTGTGAGCCGAAAATACTTCACTTAACAAACTCCTCTGATTACAGTTTGACTTTCTCGCCCATCGCAGCTCTTCTCCCTTCTGTCTTTAATCAGCATGTAAACAAGCGCAAGGTCGTTTTGGTTTCCTTTAAAAGGGAAACAGGGTATAGCCAGATAAGGAGGCAGCACGCCGTATTAATCCTTTGGACACGCTGATGGAGGAGTTTGTCCCCGGTGGAGCTAGGTTGCTAATTATGCGAGTGGTGCAAGCCTCTCGTTTCAGTGTCCCGTCCCTTACGCGGTGACTCATCAATTTGTCTTTGTTCTATTGTGTTAGATTGCTTATTTATTTATTTCACTAATATTAATGTGAGTGTGTGGGCTTGAAAACAATTATAAAACATAATTAGGAATTAGTATAAAGCACAGCAAAATGATTATGTTGCGTTTAGAAACTGATTTAAAAGAACTTATTCATTCTGCCATACGCTGTTTCAAGTGCAGCGAGCCACACTGTGACGGGGCAAAGAGAGTGTATTGTCTTGACATGGCAGCACTGGGTCAGAGCAGGAATCAAACCACTTTGTTAAAGCTGATTTGTACTTAAATACTAATATAAGAAGACAATGTGTTTTTGGAGGGATTCAGTATTTATTAAACTATAACACACATGCAATGTTAGTTTACTTTTTTAGCTACTTTATGCCACAATATTGACGTAAAACAGCTTGATAATGGAAACTGGTGAACAGACTTCCTGTTCAAAACAGCAGAAGGTTTAAGCCCTTTTTATGGTGGCATTTCATTGTAGCAAGCATTTACTTGTTTTTATGGAAGAAAAAATGGCTATAAGACATTTTTTAACACATGTATGACCTGGAGTCAAATTTATTTTATTTTTATAATAGCATTAAGAACAGGGTAGTGGGGGTAGGTGAAAACATACTTTTCCTAAGCCTTTAATGGATGACAATACAGGATTACTTTTAAATTATCAATTGTCGGCTAATGTCGCCCCTTGAGGCAACTGCTGTTGTGATTTTGGGCGTTATAAAAATAAATTGAATTGAATAATGATGAAGGACCACCGATAACATGATTACAACCTCACAAAAGTCTATTACACAATATGTCCCCTTAAAAGCATAATAACACGTGGAATGTATTTTGTTTAATTAATGAATTTAGCAATGTTCAAATGTAACTAAAAACAAAAATTCATTTTTATAAAAGTTAAACGGGGAAAACCAGCTGATAAGCACCCATACCTTTCTGTTTCCCTCATGCTTTGAAGCAACACATATAGATAGCTTTGGTGCCTTTTTGGATTTTTCAAACCACACATGTGTTTGTTCAACAAAAGACACCACTACCATCTGAATGTGGGATGTCAACATCTGTTTGCGATGAAACAACCTTTTCCCTACGCCAGACGCCTTTCAAATACCTGACTCACAGATTAGCACCTTGTTTGTCTTAGGTTTAATTGGCTTTACCCCAAGACGATCAGGCAGAAATATGTTCCATTTCAAATATGTTTGTTTATCCCATTTCTGAGCTTTTCTTTCCAAAAAGCCTGAACTTAATGCAATCAGATCTTTGATGTTTAATTGGTTTAGGAAATGTCATATCTGGCTGTGTGGCGTAACAGAGAGACAGTGATGGAAGCTCACGCAGAACACTAAAAGCATCATTCCTCAAGGTATGACAGTGCACAAGGCTCATTTCCATCGCTGCGTTTGCTATTTGTCAGACTTCTTCTCTTTGCCGGTGAAGCAGCAATGTTAACAATGCTGTCCCCACATTTACTAGTTCTGCCTCATTACAGCTAAAGAAGTGCATGAATTAACACAGGAGCTCCAGCACGCAGGCTGACTCTACTGAGGAGAGACGAGTGCGGAGGGCACCCCGAGGACAAGAGGGATTTAAAAAGAACACTCAGGTAGAAATAAAAGTAAATATAATGTTCTGGAATGTAATCCCAAGGCGTCTGTGGCATGGAAGCTTTATCACAGACACTTGGAAGAGGAAAATAATGTTGTTTTTGTTATTGCAATGTGGAAGCTATTGGTTGTTCAATCAATAGCTGCAATAAAAGGTGTGTATTGCACCACTAACTGATTTGTCCGCATTCAAAACCAGAAGAGAGTGCATGGAATACATATGCAGATGGACTGAGCAGTGTAAAATGTACTCCGCCAAGCATCAAAGCTGGTGCATAAGGCAATTAGTTTGAGTGCTGAAATGATCTGAGGATGAATTTTTAAAACAGAGATGAGGATCACTCTGGAATTTCACGAGATGATGTAAAGCAGTGGAGGTGTGCTTAAATAACTAAAAAAACAAGCAAATTAAATAAATTATCTCTGGTAGTTTATTCATGGCTTAACATTGAAATGATTTGGCTTTTATTTGATTATATTTTCCCTCAAATTCTGTATTGTAGAACGAAGATCAAAAGGACAAACAGAGCAGGTTGCAATGTCCTTTTGTGCTGTGAGCCTTTAAAGTGCTATCTGTACCGCTCATCTGTGTGCTGCCTCTGGCCTGTCGCCTTTATAGGTCATTTATTGGCTCTGTACAGCAGCTCTGTTTGTGCCCAGTCCTGGCACTGAGTAAAAATAAAAACAGCCATTCAACCATGTCCGCCCCTCTGCCCGTCACTATTAACATTTTGCACTCTCTAAGGTTGAAAATCCCATCTGATGGAACAAAATTAATTTGGGTGCAATATTCAGGGCCACCAGTCACATAATAAAAGACGCTCACAAGCATCCCCCGATTGTGATTCCATTCACTTTCTAATCGGTGCAATGGCTCGCACCGTGCTGTAGCTTAGTAAATGCTTTCTTCCCAAGGGGTTAAGAAAAACAATGGGCCTTTCTAATTTCTTTCTTAAAGCGAGCCACAGAAAGAAAATGATATAGACATAATTGATGACGAGGAGAGAGAGAGGCGAGCTTTTGCAGAGGTCTCACGTCCACTGGCCGTGCGTTTTTTCCTCTCATAAAAGCAGACGCTCAGGGGCACTGGAGGTTGACAAATCTGGCACAGAGGACAAATTGATCAGTAACAGAACACAATTTGTCCTTTAAAAGAATGAGCAACAGCCGTGTGTGGCCTGTGTTATTAGTTTAAACTGCATGTCTGTCTAGGACTGGACTTACTGTGCTGGAGCAGACTTTTGACAAGGCACCATCACTACACGCTCTCAGCTGCAATGTTCCAATTCCAAGTGTTTCTGCAGGAGTAGTTACTGAATGTGGATATTCACCATTTTGACTAAACGGACAAAAATATGTAACTCAAATGAGTTTTAGTGTTTCCTGCTCATGTAAAGCAGTATTGTAATGTAGTATTTTTTCATGCATATATAGCTATACAAACTGTGGCACTAAATTGTGACTGGGACTTATGTCTTACGCCCGTGAAGAGCTCTTAACCATCACCTACGAATCTACTTCCAATTTTTTTAGCATCTGCTGCAGAATTAGTGAGATGCCAGACGAGGAAAACAAGCGTGGACCCTCGTGCAGGGACCTAACATGAACGCACTTTCCAACAAACTGGATGAACTGGCACTGATGATGAGAGGAAACTTTTCTTCATCTCCTGTTTTGTGCTTCACAGAGACGTGGCTCAGCGAGTCGGTCGTGGACTGCACCGACAGACAAAGAGAAAACACGGGGCAGAGGAGTCTGTTTTTACATTAACAACGCCTGGTCTTCAGATGTGACTGATCGCCAAGCACTGCTCTCCTGCTCTGGAATATATTTTCATTAACTGCAAACCATTCTACTTTTCATGTGAGTTCTCCTCATTCATTCTGGCCACGGTTTACATTCCACCGGATCAGGTTTTGAGTGTGGAGCGGACCTTCCTGAACTCCTTGTGTATTATCTTGGGCGATTTTAACGGGGGATTTCAGCCATTTAGGGGGAATCTCAGCCATGAACTACCAAAGTACAAACAGTTAAGTCCCAACCAGAGTGCAGAACACGCTGGACCACTGTTCACACAACAGTCAGCGGGGTGGCCCGAGCTGCGGTGGGTTCTTCAAATCACGTCATGGTTCACCTGATCCTCACCTACAGACAGAGGCTGAAGCTCTCTAAACCTGTAGCGAGGACTTCTAAGAAGTGGACCAATGAGGCAGTGGAGGAGCGATGTGCGTGTTTGGACATTACAGACTGGAAGGTTTTCAGAGCTGCCACAGACAGTTTGGATGAGTACACAGACACTGTGACGTCATACATTCTATTCTGTGAGGACAGCATTATACCAACACACACCCGTCACTTTTAATAACGACAAAACCTAGTTCACACCAAAACTAAGGCAGCAGAAGGAGGCAGCGCACAGGGCTGGTGACAGAGAGCGCTACAAAGATGCAAAGTGTGGATTTAGCAGGCAGGTGTCGAGAGCTGGCTTTTCATTGTTAATAGTAAAGAACTATAGGGTACTACACATTATGGGCATTTACATACTTGCTTCAAAAGATGTGTTGTATTATTTTTTGTTGGTGAAAAGTTCACATGGTGTTCCACTTTGTGTCAGACTGCTAATGAGGCTCTTCACTCTTGTTCACAGAACACATTTCATCATTTTTTGCCATCTTTTTATGAAAAAGTGCCAGTGAGGGGAACAAGAGAGTAACTTTTTTGAAATAGCTTCTTCATAGTCGATACTGAGGTCAGGTACTGTTGGCACTCACAAACCAAGAAATGGATCCCTAGTTTCCACAGAAAAAATCCATACTCTGTAAATGACAAGTGTAAGGTTGTGGTGCCACTTAACACTCAGCACATTTTGTGTAGAAAATGTGCAGAAACACAATGGGGCTGAGCACTATGGAGAGCTGGAAAGCTTTGAGAGCCAAGGGTGAGAACAAAAAGAAAACTGCACACATATACACACATTTCTTTTCTGGGAAATATTTAATTGGCTTTTGAGCCTCAGCAGCAGCCAATTAGCATGCCTGTTACACGTGAACATTGGAGCTAATTGGCCGGAGAGGAAACCATGCACAGGCCAGGACTCGTCCACACATTCCACAGTCCAGGGGAACAAAAGACAAGGAGCAGTGTTGTACTATAATTTGGGGGTTACAAACTCATCAAATAGTCAAGACAAGATTTTGTATGGTTTATGTATAGACAATATAGTAAAACAAGTTTGCTGACATTAATTAGTATCTGAGTATACTTAAATTGTTTTTAAAATATGAATATAAAGAATGGCACTGCAGAACAAATTATGGGCGAAGAAATCTAACCTCAATGGAATAAAACAAAGTAATATACATGTAAGAAGTATGTAGAGGTATCAAGGTAATTTCCCACACATACTTAAGTAGTCCTGTATTGCCTTGAATTTGAGGGTCGAGTACAACAATTTCAGTTTGCACCTATCACCTATCCCCACCCAATCCTCTATATTTACTTGCAATACATTGAGAAATGTCGACTCTGGTTCATACACATAGAGATATAAATGAAATAAAACAAAATAAAAACACTGTAAATGAAAATCTGTAAATGAATAGGTCAGTGGAGCCATTCCCCTTGTTGTTTTACATACATGTTGGGTTTCCAATCAAATAAAATGTAACATATGTAACTGTACTGTATGGGACAGAAGTTTAGGGTACATTTTATTGTCCTTTTAGGATATTTGCATTGAATCCATCCTTCAATGCTTCTGAGAAAGCATGTCAATAGCAGTGTCTGCAGTGTCTGGGGGACGATCTCCAGGTCTTAAGCTAATCTTGGTCAGGATCACCTTAGCCAGGGGGTTTTTACCTGTTGTGCATGTTTTGGGTTGATGCTGGTAGGAACCTATCTAGATGCGGGGAGAAACATGAACGGACAGAAAGGCATGGGCAGCCCCCATGAGCCAAAGCTTTTGACCTTCTTGCCCTGAAGCGTGAGTGACATCAAAATAATGTCTTCTTTAACCAAAAAATATTATTGATACTTGCTACATTTAGATATTTGTGCATATTGTCATTGTGTCATCGCCACTGTCTGCATGTACTAACTACACTGATGTACGAATGAGTGTGTTTCTGTGAGTGCAAATGCTGGAACAGCTAATGGAAATTGATCCGTACAATCCGGGGTGTTTTACCTGCATGTAAGTGGGCACTGTCCCAACCAATAAAACCAATAAATACTTAAACTCCAGTCAATCCAACTGTACAACAGCAAAAACAACAATAGTCTTTGCTAAAATACCAAATAATCTGTGCAATTTACAGTCAACTTTTTTGCCTGCACAGTGTAAAACTAAGATACTAAAATGGTTACTTGACTTCACTCGTCCGCACTCAAGGCCTTTACTGAGAATACATTGAACGTGTCTGTAAACACAACCAGCTCAACAAGCAAGGACAAGAATCCGCTGCACCTCTGATTACATTTACAGTAAAGAAAGTGTAGCAGCGGGATCCGATGCACAGGACATTGAGCGCTCATTATGCTCTTTACATGCAATTAATCAAAGCATGTAAACAGTGCCCTCCGCAGCCACAACAGACAGCGCTGGATTCCCCTGCGACACCCTGAACACTTTACACAAAGTACAAGATTTAGTAAATAAGCCAATGAAGTGACTGATGGTGCCGTGAACATTCATAGTCAATCTGGAGCTGATTTAAGATGGTGTCCCCTGCTGAGAGAACACACACACATAAATACCGGTGCCTGCTCGCGGTCTCACTGCCAGGCCTATAGTCTGTGGCGCAGTGCCAACATGTAAATACCTGCATCCCAGCGAGGGGGGCTCGAGCGCACCCTGAGCTGTGGGATGTTTGAAACGGGAAATATATGTGTGAATGTTTAGGCAAGCGTTTGTGTTTATAATGAATCGTCTCATTTCCTGACTGTAATTTTACCCTCAATTGAACACTTCTTATGCACAATTTATTCATCTATCTCAATCAATTTTAATGTTGTATGAACTGCTTGTCACAATATGGAGCAATTAAAATTGGCTATTGATTGCGTGAAATGTCTTTATAAAGTGTCAAAACAAGTGTAGAATATGGTGTGTTAGCCACATTAGTTATTTTACATTGTAGCTTTTTCTTCCCAGTAAACAATTGTTTTCTTGTGCCAAGGTTTAAATAATGATTTGACATTGTTTTAAAATGAATTTTCCAGATGCACAAAGCCTATTTATAAAGGTTAGAATCTGGCCCAAATTGACTTAACCCCTATCATTCCTGCCTTGTCCCACTTTTCCATTTCCACTGAGGCTAAATAAATCACATTCTTACTAAGAATATTGGCAAACCTGCCCCACTAAACCTAACTTTTTCAAATAGTCATTAATAATCATAGGAAAATTAATTGCTTTGCCTTGCACTGGTAGTTGCTTGGAAATGTTTCAACCACATTTGAACATGTCAACAATCATTTTTGTCTGCCAAGCCATTCGAGCTTAAGTGCCTTTGTACAATGTGTGTGTGTGTGTGTGTGTATATGTATATATATATATATATATATATATATATATATATATATATATATATATATATATATATATATATATATGTGTGTATTATAATATAGTTGACATAAGTGCATAAGTCAGATCTATTATCTTTGATTCCTTCATTCATTAGGCCACTAAATTTGAATACTATGGCACCTCCTAAGAATAGTTGCTATTTTTTAAATGCCAGATGTCTCACTGGAACAGAATTAGCATTTCGGCTGCCCCGACAGTCACACACATGCAAGTCCCAAGCAGGCAGCACAATAACACGGCCAACACACTGGAAGAAAACACAGTGAAATGGCAGCATTATACGAGTGAGCATTTCAAAGCATCGGGCCAAAGCAGTAACAATGAGGTTTGTCCAGAAGTGTCTTCTTCACTTCTTGCAGTCATTTTCAATACAAATTGCTTATCTGTATTCAGGGCTGTTTAAAAGCCCCAAGATTACCAAGAACAAATACAGTCTTTTGAGTGGGTATTCTTCTTTCAGTCACTGCAATAGTATACTATTTTTGGTAAATAAGTGTATTTGAGATGTGTAAGAATGGAGAAGTTTGCTATTAATATATAACATCGACCGTCGAACATATTGTGGTATTACTGACCACTGAAGTGTGGCTACGCTTACATTGTAGAGATTTTTCTTTGATCTAAGATGAGTAAAAAGAAATGTCAATCAGCATGAAATATGAGGTGTCCTTGATACCACTGTGCAGCAATTCCAGAGAATGTACTAAAGTATGTACTAAAGTGTTCAGACTTATTCAGTGTTCAGACAAAATATTTTACGTTTAATGTGGTCTTTGTATAGTGGGTGAAAAGACTTATTTTGTGAAATAATCCTCCTCTAAATCCTGACTATCATTCAACCAACAAGGAATATATTAGAAAGAGGTTGCATTGAATAAGTCTCATTCTAAAATATATTTTTGCCTACTCTGACATCTTATTGATGTGCTAAAATTGCCATAATTTGGAAACGAGCTATAATTTGCATTAAATTGTCAAATGTGTCCACGTCTCTCAAGAGCTGCATTGTTGGGAATAACACGCGACAACTTTTAATGACACTATCAAACCGTAGTATTTTTTCCACGTTATTTCAGCGTTTAGCATCCGTGTGAAGCCAACAGCCGAGTCCAAAGCAAACTCCAAAATCCACGCAACCAGAACAGCGGAGAGAAAACGCAAAGCAATAGCAACATTTATATGGTGAGCATTTCGAAGCACCAGGCCATGACAGTGACAATGAGCCTTGTCCAGAAGTGTCACCTCACCCTGTTTTTTTTTTTTGTCTTGTTTTTGCTCATCCACTCTCTCGTCCCCCACAGCCCCCTCATCCTCACACATACACCAGCGTCCACACTGACAGCACATCTTTATTAGGCCTCTGTATGCAGCCCGTGCTCTGCTGGAGATTGCAGCGCTGACCCCTCGCTGTGAGCTGTACAGAGGGAAATGTTTACGCAAACCCCACAGTACATGCCATTAACCTCTTTGGAGACACAAGACAAACAAGAATGTGCCTCTGCCAGGGCGCAGAATCGAGCCTGGAACAACCTATCCAGGACCATCATGACAATCATCTCATTACGGAGCAGTGGGAGGCAGTAATGACCCAGAGAGCCCTGTCTCCGAGGGACATTTTCTCTGCGGTGCACCAGTGTGTCTAACGCTTAGTGAAGTACCGCTGATATGCAGTCGAGTGCAAACAACTTATTAAGACGACGACAACAACGAGCTATAAGGAGCTGCCTACACTGGGAATGTCAGCGCAATCACACGCTGTACCTGGGCAAGTAAACATTTAGCAGCATGATGTAGGTGGCAGAAATGCATCGTAGTTTTGAGTTATGGAAATGCGTTTTCTTTTTCTTGAGATGTTTGCAAGAATTAGAAGGTAACCACAGTTAAATTCAATTTGTATTTGAATTAATGATGTAACCTTTCTCATTTTCTTGGTCATTCTCTGTCTATTATGCCATATTATGCCATATTATCTATTATTCATGATTAAACCTTTGTACGTGTCACTGTCCGGCTGCTCTGACCTACATTACCTCCAGAACCTTAATCTGTCAATCAATCAAAATAAATGAGTTGAATAATTAAATAAATAATTTGAAACTATTGAAAATTCTATCAATTAATCTTCCACACATTCTTGTAAAGAGATAGCTGATATAATTGTAGGTCCTGTAAGACAAAACATGTTTTAAAAAGCCTTTCAAATGCATCCAAAGCATTTATATCATAATTTTCTCAGAGGCAGATCCCAATTCCGATTTCATCATAATTCATGTAGACTTAGTATCTATTTATTGCTATCAGAGATGTGAATATCATCTGCTTCTTATGAGAGTTCACACTTCACTAAATGTGGTTGAATCCACTTGTCACTCACTCAGAGCCTTACAGAGGTTGACCAACAGAGGGATTGGGTGGGGAACCTGCACTAACCAAAAAATGTATGATGCATGATATGATTTCACCCAAAAAAGCAGATCGTCACAGGGATGAGCTCACAATCTTATTTGTATCACCTCGGCCTACTTGTATTTGACATAAAGACAACACAAAACCGCTCTTTATCTTTCCCATGTACCGGCATTCCCCACAGACGCTTCTCTCAAGAGATCTGAATTGATATGCGCCGATTGGGATTAAATCCGTGACCTCAGAGGGGGGTCTCAGTGTGCGGTAAGCGGTACAAGGAGAGACAGGGGGGTATGAGGGTCTGGTGAAGCCGCTTCTCCTACTTAGTGGCCCGTGGGTGTAATTCAATCACACCTCGATAATTCCCCTGATGTGAGAGCCCAATCCCCACTACAGCTCTCAAGTGCAGACAGACAGCAGCAGCTCAGCCTCATCCCCTATCGAGGGTCTCCTCCTGGGTGGGCTTAAAAACCCACTGTTGGCTGCAATTTACCTGTGTCGTTTAAATAGGTCCATTATTTTAATTGAAAAAGTTGCCTCGCCGCCAAAGGCAAACAATAACAGTGTTGAGCAGGGGGAAAAAAGGGAAAGGAATTAAAAGCAAAACAGCAGATGGTGATATACATGGCAAAAATGATTGTTTATACTTACTGTTTGATTATATGTGATAATGAAAGTGTGATTCCTCAAGGCAATTAAAGTGCGTGGCAGCCATATTGTGAGAGGACAGGGGAAGGACGACGCAGGCTGTTATGAAGGAGCGCTTATCAAATATCTCCGCCGGGGTGATTAGTGTAATAAGACACTGCAAGGTGAGATAGGCCACTTGCACTGTTTTATGTCTGCTCATGCGTGGGGGTGTGAGTGCGTGTGCGTGAATGGGGAGTGGAAATTAGGGGAGAGTCTCGCGAAGAAACCCGCTCTCTCGTTCCAGGGCCTAATTTAGCAGCCATTGGTCACTAGCCAAACAAGGACGTTAATGGAATCCTTTAGCATAACATGTTGTTCCCTAAGTCCCAATTTGTGGCTGATAAGAGATGCAAGGCGAGAGTAAAAGTATGTACGTGTAACTCAAAATCAGGATTTCCATTCTCTGTTTGAAAGCAAATAAAGGAGGGAAGGAAAAAGTATACACAATAATAACATAATAAGATGCTACTGCAAATAAGTAAAAATGCTTATTCGGGAGGGAAGCTATATTATTTTGTTTCATGGCATAATCATGCACAGAAAATAAAACATTAACATTAGAAAAGCTTTGAAATAATGTTTTGAAAAGGGAGAAAAAAAAATATATCTGCAATAAATTTGAAAATACCAAATGGGACAAATGTGTTGTAACATTGTAATGTTTGAAGCTTGTTGGATGTCTTGTGCCATGAGTGTTTGTTTGATTTCTCTCTCTTTTTAAGGGTTTCTTTTGGCCTGTAGACTTTATTGGAAAGGTCACTATAGTGTGAAATGTTGAAGAAGAACAGGAAGGGCATTCTGCATATTGTCAGAAGATTCAACCACAGAAAATCACAGAAAGTACATTTTAAAATACACAAAGAAGTGGAATACAATACAAGTGCAAAAATGTTATATAACATTTTTGCACTTTGGATTCCACTTCTTTGTGTATTTTAAAATGTACTTTCTGTTATGGTGTAAAATGTTTTTTTTATTACATGACCTTAGTTGGTTCTAGACATTTTGAAATGTTTGAATCCTCATGCTTATACTGCTAAAATCTTGTATCTTTTAGTTTCTTCATTCTGTTCACCATATCAAAAGACATTGAGTTGATGTTTGCTTTGTACGTCTCTGGTGTGATGTGCTGCTGCGATGTGGGGCTCCGTGGGCTGTAGTCACACACTTACACACACATACGCACACACACGCCCACACGCACACATTCACACACACTCATGCAGGGCAGATTGGAGGCACTTACCCCAGGCAGAGTCTTCTGTTCATGGAGGGCGCTCTGGGCCTTCAGTGCAGACTCTCTGGCACAGTATGTTAGAAAGGCACATCCTGCAACATCCACAGACACAAACAAAGATTACAGCTTTACAACTACTCTCTTAATAAATCACTTTGCTCAAAATGATTTTCCGGGTAACCTTTATTATTGAGTTTTTACATTTATAGAGCTATAGTGGGCTAAAGGAATTGTCGATCAGTTAGTAAACCAAAAGGGGAGTGGCAAAAGTTTCCAAAATGTATGAAAATGGCAGATTAAACTGATCTGTTTAATAATTTGGGTTCACTCCCAAATCTTCCGCTAGTTCACTCAATGCCTTCTGCTTTCTGACATCATCCTATAAATCTTCATCATCTAAATAAAATTATTTGTGTCTGTGACTGACTGAGACACCATCGACAAAAGGCTTATAGCCGGAACACCTTCATTATTGGGTATTGTTATTGAGCAGAAGTATTCTGTGGATTTGTCTGTATGATATTATTATGAACCAAAATGTGTCATTATTCTTTGTGTTACAAAACAAATAAATATATACCTAAATAAAGTCATGTGCCCAAACCATGATGCACAGACTTGTGGCATCAGGTGTTATATTGAAAATGTACCACTTATTTTATGTGTCTGATGTTTTGTGGGGACCAAGCTGTAAACATATATAACAGTAACAGCTCAGCTGTAGGAATTAACTATACATACAAAATCATACAGCACAATTACTACTTTTATGTTTTCTCATTCGAAAAACATACTCCATATTTTCTTTGGAACACAAAGCTCGACATAAAGTGCAGAGTCAGCACTGTGTTACACAGAATAAATAAGTTATTGCTGCATTGTGCAGTATGCAGCTTAGATCAGTTAAAACATTGTAAAGGGCCAGACTTGTGTATCGCCTATATTCAGTTAAGTATTTCATTGTTTTCTTAAAGTAATGAGGATAAAATATATACATATATTTGTAACAAATGCAAGTCAAGATAAAAAAAAACTCTAACTATTTGAAGAATGTGTCACTGAAGATGATCACTGCTTTCTGTTGTCACTTCAATAGTTATGATTTTGTGCAAAAAAGACATGCTTTTCAAAACCCAGTAATTAAAATTCCATCAGCAATCTCTGGAGACTTTTGAAGTTTAAAAATTCAGTGTAAAGAGAATGAATATACGTCAGTAAGTGACAGCTTTCATTAAAGGGCGAGTGCTTGGCCTGTTCCGTGCTTGGTGGAGCTGACAGTGGGTGACCCCATTCAAAAAGGTTTTGCCCTGTGCAGCATAATTTCCCATTACTATGTGTCACACCTGCCGCCAAGGTTTCCCATGGGAATGACACAGACTTCATCACATACACATGCATTAACAAATGACACCCAGTTTGCAGCGCGTAGCACCCATCACCCCTGAAACCACTGCACTCTGGCACCCGGCCAAGCCAGCTTCCTTTCACTACAACCTTCACCCACCTCCACAATAAGGCCGTAATTCAAGAGGAGAAAAGAATCACCTGAACGACACTGATGAAACAGGGCACCACATGGCAGAGGCAGAAAAGTTTGGGAGCCTAGGGAAACACTCTTCATCCTTTGTGAAATGACAAAACTGTGGGACACAGTCAGCGGCCCCTCAGGAGCTTGTCCCTCTAAAGCTTATGGTAATTGTGGGAAGACACTCTCGTCGCCACTGGCTTGACATTTGCTTTTATATTTTTCACCGCTACGCACACTGATCACATGCAATAAAATGTCCCCTTCCAAAAGTTTTGCTTAGCCTGATGCCAGTCATATTGAAAAATAAATAAAAAAGACAAAAAAATACAACTTTGGTAAAAATATGATTTATCTGAACAGTCTCAACAAACATGTTAATAAAAATGATTATAACAATGATAATAGTGGTTACACAAGAATTATGGAACCCATTGTTGGGTTTTTTTTAGTTCAAAGAATGAGAATAGAATATATTTTTAAAGATACAGAGAAGTGCACAGACAGGGACTACTTTGGTCCTCAGTAAGCCCGTTTTGCACCATATGAGCAACGAGACCAAAGCGAAGTGACATCATCATTCTTGGGAGGCGATAACAGGGATTTAGCAGCTGGTAGCGGGTTACAGCTGTCAGCTCTGAACTTTAAGTTGACTAATTGGCACAGAATAAATTCATTTTTGATGTCATACAGACTTGGGGTCCCTTCACTTTATATTCACCCAAGCAAAAACATCTTCAAAAACACTACTATAATTTGTCTAGAGTGATGCAACCAGGAATAAAACGACTTAGGATGTCACCGGCCCAGTACTGCCACACCAAACGCTTGACAAGATTTAAGTCATCTCGTGGGAATAAAGTTTTGCTGGTTCTACTTCAGTTATATAAGGTTAAGTGGGGTGAAAGTAATACTTTGGTAATCAAAGACAATTTACTTCACTATAATTTCAGACGAGGACAGGAGTTCAACACATTGTATTTAAGGCGGTTGAGAGAGCGGAGCCGGGAAACACTTCCAGAGAGAAATGTGTCTGTGGGGCTGCTCAACACATTTGTGGTAATTGCTTAAAGAACTTTTCTACTTGTGATCATTCTTGTTTTAAAATGAAAATTAGAAGGTGCTCACTACTACTTGCAGCCAGGCAATAAAAGCTTCTTAAGGCAGCAGACACATTGAAATAACTCGAGAAGAAATGTGTGTAAAAAATTCAAAGCAGAAGCACTAGTCTTTGCAAATTTCTGCAAATGTCTTCATTAAAATGTTTTTTTGCAGCATTCTGACTTTAGAAAGGACATAAACTCAAAATATATTATGCAAACATGTAAAAAAAAAGTATTACTGACCACTGGCAGTTGATGTTCCTGTACTACCACAGATTACCAGCAGCACATCCTCCTATCTTTAGCTGTCTATCCATCTACATTCAGTTCAGAGCAGGGAGCTGTCTGCTTCACACACAGCCTCCTCCTAATGATCAAAGAGGTCATCTGTAGACTTAAGCTACAGCTGTCACTCACACGGCACCAACTGTCAGTTACTGCCCTGCTCTTTCCAAAGCACTACATTGTAGATACAACTTCACACAAACATGTACAGCATCGCACACAGGATTTTGAGAACGACTAAACAGAAATTGGAAAACATAGTCCTCAGCCAAGAGACTTTGATAGACTTGCAATGGGGAAAAAATGTGGTGCAAAGCAGGATTTCTAGATATTACAGTTCAAAGGTGCATGTTATGATTGAGCCACGAAACCTGTGTATCTTCTAATCCAGTATTCACATCAAATGGATTAGTTATTTTTGCGCTTGTTTCATTCCTGACCTTTTAGATAGTCCTAAGATATATTTACAAAAGCACACACACATTTAAACTTTGCACCGTACAGTATTAATCCGAATCATTGTGTATTCTGCGAAGGTAAACCAGGCACATGTTTTTTTTTCCCAGACATATCCTTTTGTCTTTTCAAATTAGATGTTAGTGCCCTTTTGCGGTTTTCTTTTGACATTTCAATGGCTTAGTGGATTTTTTGTGTCAATTTTCCAGGCTATTTACAGTCAATTACATTGCGCTGACCAACCAAGGAGAGCAGAATGGATGAGAATATTTAACAACTCTTTGTTTCCCTTCCTCCCGGCTGCTTGGTGCTTGCTCTAAGTCCCTCCTCTCAGCACCGGAGACGGATTGATAGATACCGCTGCTCAACCGAAAGATTTGCCCCCCGCCAGCATTCAGCGTGTCTGAACAATGCATGCATTCTGGCACTGCCACTAAGTATTATGATAATGTAGCGCTTAGCTAAACGGCCCATGTTAAACAGCATAACCTGGCACACTGGTCCAGAAATAGTGTCAAGTCATCCCACCACACACACTCACACACACCCACACACACAGAAAGCTACGTCCAACAGTCTATAATCTGAACAAGCAGGAGATCTGGAGCCGACCACCTCCTCAGTGCATCCTCAGCGGGGTGTAAAAATGTGCGGAACAGCTAAAATTCCCAAGACAACCATGAGTCCCCGGAGATCCTGAATATGCCCAAAGTTAGAATTCGCAAAGCACAAAACATCTGCTCTAATTCCTGCATTATAATCCACATGAATTAGTCATGAGCAAACATGCCATATTTTGATCTGCCTTTAAGACTATAAGTATGGTGTAATTCTGTGTGTGGAAAAGGGTGGTAGAAAAAAGGTATTACTTTATATTACTTTGCTCCATCTGGTTAAAACTAATATTCTGAATTTAAAATATGCTTTAAATGCAGGCACTAAAGCTTCATGAACTTGATGTTTTTGGTTAGCACTGCTGAGCTCATTACAACCTCCTACTCTTATTACACTTATATGTTTGTGTTACTGCTTATGAAGAAAATGTGGATTCAATCTGTGATAATGTTATCTGCTGCCTCCAAGGCCTTTGTCATAATAGCCTTCCACTGTGTGCTGGCATATTGAGCGTTCCTCTCAACAGTGAGCTGCACTGTAAGGCACAAATATGCAACAGTTACACAGTTTGTATTACTATCACTTTTCTGAATCACGCAGCACAACGCTGTTTAAAAGGGGTGCAACAACAACAAGAAAAATACATGTTAAAACTGATGTTGTACAGCTCAACAAAATCGTTTACATTTCACCAGGCTTAAATGTGTGGAATGATATAAAATCAATGTTTTGTTTTACCACATTTTCACCAGTATCCAATTTCACACATACTGTATAGTAATCTGTAGATGCAAATCGACTTCATTCGGAATAATACAAGTTAAAGATACTAAACAACACATATAGAATTATTCCTTATGAAGGTAAAATATACAGTAAATACCTGAATTAAAGATAATGTTTTGTGCAAAAGAGAACAAAACATGACTACATATCAATACAAAGTCTACAAATAAATGCATTTATTTTTTACTGGCAAGAAAAAAAATTGTAATTCTCAATTGGGTCTTAAACTTGTTAGATTAGTAGCCATTATATTTAATTCTAGGGTTTTGGCAAATCTCTCCTGACAAATATTCTGTTCACTTTTCAACCAGAACTAATCCCATTTTCTTGTGCTGGTATTTTAAGGCTTCCAACAGGTAACACACATTGATGCAAGAGCCATGAACATGAGGTAAGTGGCCAATAAGAAAAACTCATCCATATAATGCATTTGTGAAATTGTATTAAAAGTGTGCATGCCTACGCTCTCAAAGTGACTTTGAATGTCACGCAGGATGAAGTGGGCATAATGCATACATCAGCGGGACCTTGGAGGAGCCTGATTGGAGCAGGCAATACAGTCTGGCTTTGGAAAAGGATTATCCTACTTGAGGTACACGTTCTCCTTCAAGTGTTGACATTCAGGGAGGACAGGCGTATACAACACAAACATGGGGAATATTGTTTTAATCGATCATAAGCCTCTCAGGAGCAGAGCACTGGTATAACAGAACTATGCGGACATGTAGTTGGAGAGGAACAGGTGGCGCATGAAGACCTTCAGGGTCCATGCACACAGCACAGAGCCAGGCTGAGGCTACTGCTCCCACTAGAGCGCTTGATTCAGGCAAATCAATAAGATCATGAACTGTGGCCACTGGCACACGTGTCCTACATAATTTGGTTGCTTTCTGAATAGATCATTTATTGTCAAGTGATGGTAAACTCAATGGATCCAACAACTGGTGCATGTTTTTTATTGATATGGAAGAACAAAAGTGTACTTTCACTGAAAAATGCAGCAGAAGACTGTCCAAAGTTTAGCTTGATAATGGTAATAATAACACTAAATATATTGTATTTAACAGTGACATGTAGCAACTCATCCGATTCCAAGCACTTTCAATAACCAACGTTTTTTTATAGCACTACTAAGCCTATGCCTTGGCTCTTGGCACGCACGCACACAGTAATAGGCCTACTACAACTGTCAAGTGAAACAAAGCCACTAATCTTTATTATTAGTGATGCGGGAAGTGGCCCCAGCTGTGATCTTTCACTAATAACTGGCCCTCTCCGGACCCCAAAAGGGGATTTGACAGGACCAACGAGGAGATCTCCTGCTGGATGTCAAGCTCCACTATTATCCCGCTTTGTACTTCCTGACTGCGCGCCAGCCGCCCACGCCGCAGCCGCGTTACAATGCAGCTGCCATGTAAACACTATTTTCCAACACTAAACGACGTGCTAAGGAAAGTGGGCTAAACAGCACCGGGGCCAGCACATGTAGCCTACACACACACGGCGGCGGCGGCGGCGTCCACGCGTGTCCCGCCCCCTTCCTTCCCCCTTAACGGGAGCCAATGTAAACACACAAAAGCAGCTGTAGTATTCACATGCGCCAACAATTAACCCCACTTCACTTCCACGTGCGAGAGGGGAAGTGCCCCGGTCAAAACATGCGTGACACGATCAAGAGTTACGGCTGAAGTAGAAGCAGAAGAAGAAGCAGAAGAAGAAGAAGAAGAAGCAGAAGAAGAAGAAGAAGAAGAAGAAGAAGAAGAAGAAGTAGTGCGGGTTTCGGGTGCGTGTTACATATTGCGAAGCGGAACCGACCTTTATGCATTCCCGTGAACCTGTCTTTCAGTACAGTGAGTTCGTATATCTTTCCGAATTCCTCAAAGAGCGGTTTGAGGTCCTTTTCCTCCAGGTTGCGGGGGATTTGTCCGATGAAAAGCTTGATGGCGTCGTGGTCCTTCATGGGGATGGTGTTCTGGCCGATGGTAAGCCCGTTCATCCTGCCGGCGCTGTTCGTGGTGCTGAAGCCATTCTCTTGCTGCACTCCGTTTGCAGTGACTGTAGCCATCTTTCCTCAATGGGGCCGGCTCTCACTCTCTCTCTCTCTCTCTCTCTCTCGCTCTCGCTCTCGCTCTCGCTCTCTCTCTCTCCACTCTGTCTCTCCTCCTAGCCCCCTCTCTCCTCACAACTGCACAGCGCACACCCCCTTGTCTCCTCGTTATACGTTCCCTTTCCTCCCTCCCTTTTGCCTCACCCGTGTCCGCGCCTGTCTCTTCCCCCTTTTTTGTGACTGAACTCCCTTGTTCGGACTCAGCCGCGGCGACTTGATTATTTATTTTTTTTAGCGCGCGGACCTGGGATGTGTTTTCTTTCCTGTGTTTCCATCTTCCTCTTCTGCTTCTTTTTATAAGTCCAACCCCACCCCGCCATCCGCCCACCACGTCCCGTCAGTTGCCGCTCTGGCCGTGACGTCACTCACACGCCCTCTCGGTGGAGTCACGCCCACTCCGGCATACTAAGCGGCGGCTCGGCCAATGGGAGCGGAGCGAACGGCTGAGGACGCCACAGGACAGAGTAAAAAGCGCAAACGTTGGTGTGGAGTGGTGGACGAGAAGCGTTTAAATTCAGAGCTACTGTTCAGACTTTGTGCCAGAGCCTTCAAATATGGTATAGGCCATTAAATAACAGCACTACTTTCGTTATAGACAGAACGCTAATGTCTTCCATTAGTCTGTATGCATCACTGGTTTTTATGATGCAGCTTGCTGTTGTGTAAATAATTGCCTTCATTATGCCTTTCAGTTGATCCAGAAGTCACAGAAGAAAATAAGCAGCAGCACCGTGAGCATCAGAGTAGCAGCTATGATCGACAGAACTGTGGAGCTTTATCAACATTTTCAAAGCCAGTCCTCAGGAGCCTGGGCCCTGCTGATTTTCATTCTAACAATCTAACAGGGATATTTCACACCTGGGAGACCAGGTGAATGCGATTAACTACTAGAGGCAGAAAAGTAGTGCTCCTCCAAGGATTACTGAAAACGTCAGCTTGATGTCATTTTCAGAACATATTTTAACTTAAAAAAAAAAAAAAAATAACACATATCGCATGCCTAAAATAATAATAATAATTCAGAGAAATACAATCATAAGAAATGCTTTGTTCGAAAAAGAAAATATCTATAAGCGACTGCATTCAACCATGACCTTTTAAAACTGATGTAAAGCTGTACACAAGCCTTTTTATTCCTTATGTTGCTGATGTTGTTTTGCAAGTGGACTTTGTTTTATACTTTTATGTCAAGCTTGAGTTTTTCACTGTTAATTGAGCGGGAGGTTGGAGCACCGTTAGGTGCACAGATCAAAAGCATATTCGAGTGAATAATTAAAACGATAGCCGCATGCTGAGAAGAAACATGTAGCAGCATCAATTTGGCCTTTTCAAAACAAATGTACTTGTTTGAGCCCTCTATATTGGATGTAAAAGATATATGAGGTGGACAAACAGAACTTTGAACTGCTGCTCGCTCCACACTTTGGATTCAGTGGCTGCCTCTCGCTGTCCATGGTGCTGAATGTACATTCAGAAAGCCACTAGGCCTGTATGGACAATTATATCACACTGCAATTGAAATGTGTTACTGTTGATGCAATACTAAAACATGGCAATGAATTTAGTGATAGCTCTTTTAAAATCCCCTTCATAAACATATTTAAAATGTATTAAAACTGCCCACATTTGCTGGCTGAATTAACCATTCTTCTAGATCATGTGTATGCTAGACTTTGATTCCTTTTCCCTCTGTCCCCATGCAAATTTGAAATTTGCAAGCCTTTTGTGTGACTTAAATAGTGTTCCCATATCAGTGAGCAGCATTATCTATCACAAATAGACATCAGGGTGGCCACCTCTCCACAAAACACTCCCTGGTATGATAAGCACACACATTTATCAGGTGAGGCTCCACAGGGAATGGGACGTCATGCTCACCAGTCTACTGTTGAAGAGTCCCAGTGCAATTTGGAATGGATCTTGTTTAGCTTTTGATGGATTATGTGCCTTCTATTCTCTACATCTGCACCAGTTTGTTAACCCCTGGTGTCTGTCAGAGGGATGTACATGTGGGACAGTCATGTTTCGAGAGTTAACAGTAACATCTGGCAGTGTGCTTATAGCTTTGTGATGAATATTTATTTAATCCAGATTTAATCAAGTCTTCATAGACCTTCTTATCCAATGTCCTACCGAGTCTCTGTTATGAATGGAGATCAAAATTACAATGAGTGTCCCAAGGTGATACTCCATGTGCTGTTCAATCCAAATTCAAAGACACAGTTAATTTAACACTAGTGTTGTCTATTGGGTTGAAGATTTTCTTCATCCGTGTTTTTTGTCATCTCTCAGAGGAAAATGTGCCAGCACAGCTGTGTAGACTCAGAAAGTACCTGCCAAAAGGAGAAGCAAGTACCACATGATCTCGTCAATTATTCCTGTGTGTAAGCATCCTCTTTGTTCTAACACGGGCAGAAAGGTTGACAGGGTTCCTCTTCTTGTCTCTGCCAAGCTCAACACCTGGATGGTTGCACAGGGCACCTCTGTCGATCCGTGCTGTTCCCAGACAAAAGGGCTCCATGCGTCACTCGAACAGTGATTTAAAGAGCAAGTCAAAAGAATAATGTCTCTCAAGGATGTTTCTCACATGCAGACACGTTTTATTTTAATTATTTCTGGATGGAGAATTCCTATTAGCAATTAGATTTCTTTCCCCACTATTCTTGCCTTAAAGCAGCTTTACTTCATATAACTGCTATCAAACCCACCACTTATCTACCAATAGTGTCCTAAAAATCCTCCTAATTTACTTACACATTTGGACTTCAACTCAGACCATCATCAAGGCCCAAATCCCCAAACTTTGGGTTAGCATGTTAACGTGCAGGCTGTGCTGCTTTGTCTGTAGAATCTTGTTACCATGAGCTGTTTAATGACATTCCTCAAATCTAATGGAAAACATCAGGTATTTTCTGCCTAACTACAATCGGAATGGGAAGCTGTGCTAAATGTGTCAGCAAACTCATTTCCATTGGAAAAAAATAAAACATATTTATAAGCATTTCACACAATTCAGCTACTATTTTCCAGTCATGAGCTGGCACCATCGCTGTTTTTATTACAGAAATTATTCACACCACTGTCAAGGTGACTTGTTAGAATGTCACAGGCACTCCACTTGAAAAAGCTACCAAAATATAGTACCTTGAAGGAGGTAAAATCAGTGGCATAAGTCAGGCATTGTGGCTAACAGCTCGGTGTCATGCACAATTCTCTTATACTGTGTGTTCATTATCCCATTAAACTAGATATATGCGGCGGGCCAAGTGGAACGTAGTCATGCATGAACATTTCTTACTGTCTATTTCGTATGGGAGCGCACAAGAAGAGCAACTATTGATATTCATGGCACAGCCAGTATGAGGTGTGACAGTATTTTTTGTGAATGTGCGAGTGTATATGGTAATACTGGAGCAGACTGGAATCTCAACCGTAGCTGCTAGCCAAGAAACAGGCTCGAACCCCACCCCCCCACCTACACAAAAACATTCAATCATACACTATCATTTTCTCTTAAAACACAATTTCCTTGCCAGTTCATTTGTTTCAGCGCTGTGGGGGAAAATGTGCATTGGCACCGCTTGGTTCTAGCCTGAGTGAAAATCTGATAAATTAAGTTTTTATAATGAAAAGGTGTGTTACATCGTTTGTAGTTGGACGTATATTGGAATCACAAGTTCTCCGCTGCACACTTAGCTTCACTTGTTATGCAAAGTAATGACTAAATGAGAGAAAAACAAATCAGAGGTCATAGAGAGCGCAATGAGTCATCGGCTTTCTGGCAGATAATGAATCCCACAATGCACCGCGGCAAACCTCCCTTGAGTACAGCCATGTTGGGTTTACATCCAGTGCTTTTTGCATGTAAATGTACAATTTGGTTTGAATTTACTGGGAAGCGAGTATGCTGCTCCGGCTCTTGCTTGAGGGGATGAAGTCAAAAGTAGTTTTGAGGTTGACGCCTGGGAGGAGGACGCATCAGTAAACACTGCCCTGTGCCAGTTAGTACAAATGCAGATGGAACGAGGAACAAAGTGTACCTTTTTTCTCTCTCTGGTTCATACATTTAGTTTATTTTTGACTATCATACAACCCCAAGCTTGTACATGTCTGAATGTCTTCACAGAGTTAGGATGTTCTGATGTCTAATCAAATACTAAATGTGCAGCCCACTTCGTCTATTTCCGAAAGTGTTTGATTGGATAGTTGCAATACTTTTTTTTGTTTTCTACTCTCTTGTTATCCATATCCATAGCTTCTTTAACAGGACATAACTCTCTCAGTACAATATTACCATGACATTCACATTATTTTACAATATTATAAGATAAGATAAGATAATCCTTTATTGTCGACACATGGGGAAATTTCATTGTTGCAACGCAGGTAGATATAGAGGAAAAGAACATTATCAATTACTTTACAATATTCATCATACTTAAGAGAGGGGACTGGTATTTTATCTTGTTTTTGGTTCGGTTTACCTTCTCAACATGAAGGTTTTCATGTAGAAACAACAACATTGTCCAATCTGCTGTGACTTTTCTTTTCTTTTTTTCATTGAATCCACTCATGTCCATACATTTACATGGGACATTTGTTTAAGTTTAAAGGCAGTTTTCTTTAAATGCATTTTCATCCCATAGTGACATAAAAATCACCCTTTAAGTAGCTCCTCCAAACACCAAACTATCCAAAGTTGTCCTTACCTAGGTTTGGACGGAAGGTACAGAAGGATTTGTTGATCTATGTGGATGTGGATCTAATTCTGAGCACGATTTAAGGTTTAAGTCTAAAAAATGAGGCAACATTTGAAATGATGGGCCAATTTACCGGTACTGGCAGATCAAGTTTACTCAAACATGAAATAACATATCTAAATACCCTTTCTAAATTTTGTTGTACCTAATACATCAACAAAATTAACCAAGACAATTAAACCTTGCTTTCTCCATTTTTAAGATTCGACATCTCAAATAGGTGCTATTTACACATAAAATGCCGCATATCTATATGGAAACCTGAGTGGTGGAAAACTGTAATACACTTTTTTCTTACATTTATGTCAGAAGTTTCAAATTTATATAATTAAAGTTAAGAGTTTTTCTTATTCCTCTGTAATGTCTCACCTTAATTTACTTTCTTTCTTAAAATGTCAATAATCAATGTTATATCTCCACAACATTCATTTCTTCTTGTTGGTAAGAGAGCAGATCATCAAACAAGTAGTTCCATACAATTCAACCTATTGGGTTGAAATATTTTAAGCTAAATAAATTTATATTGTGTTTTCAGGATTATTGTTTAAGATCTTCGAATGCTTTTCCCACAGCCATGAGCTCTTGAGAATGAGAACAGGCCATCTCTACCACTCATTATAATTTGTAGACATTATTTAAAGGTTTGAATACAACATGGTGTTGCTTTAAACATGCAGAAGTGTACTGCAGTTCAATGTGCTACACAAAAAGTATAATTGTGCAGTACACGCTCTCCACCCACTCCCCTTCCCTCCGGCTATTGTCTCAATGTCAATTTTCCATCATTGTTGATTCCTCTGATCGGCTCTTTAAAGCACTCGTCTATTAGCACGTCATGCAACTGCTGAATTTAGGTTAAACTAAAGTCAGTTTTCCTCATATAACCATGCATTGTGGTTTGCCTTTCATAACCAATAAAGGTTGTAGCTTGGCAATATTTCTTTTTGATGAAAAATGAATCAAAGTCCCTTTTTCAAAGCCATCGAGAACTTGAATTGTTTCATGCCCTATACTTTGATAAAGTTGACCTAGTTTTTTGTCTTGCAAATGTTTGAAAAGTTTCCACACAAACTTGCGCACACACACGCACACGCACACACACACACACACACACACACACACACACACACAAAGCCGCACACATTGCGCCGTCTGCAAGCCGAAGAAAGTTCAAACGCTGGTGAGGCAGACAATTACATAACAGTTAACTAACAAAGAGCGTGCCTCATTAGATTATACTGTGGAGCATTACTGCATTAGGAGGCAAGGAGGGATGTGAAGGAGATGAGGTCAGGAGACGGTAGGACCTGGTGAGCTAAGGACAAGGTTGCAGAACATGATTTTGAACCTTATGGGTTTTAGCCTCCAACAATAAATGCAAAGTAAGCTAAAAATGACTTACTATACACTGTAGTACTGCAACGCTTTTCTAAAATATTGCACTGTATTGTTGGAAGTTACTTATCTGTGTCTGTGTAGGGAAATGTATACGTTGCATTTGATCCATCCTTCATCCTGTCTAGGGACCTTTCTCCAGATCTTGAGCTTGGTTTGGTCATGGACTAAACCAAGTTCAAACTGGAGGATTAACGTATTGTGCATGTTGCAGGTCACTTTGTCAAATTTACTGTTACAATTATTGAAGAAACATCACAATTCTATAATTATTTACAATTGTTGGCACCATTCTTGGCAAGCTTTATGATATCAAACATTGTCACTTTAACAGCCAGATAAAAACTCACTTTACACATCTTTTTAGAACAAGATTAGCATAAAAAATAAACAGAAATTACTCATTGCTGCTGCCTACAATCCTCACATTTATAATTCAGTATTTTTTGCTATTATACACTGACTAGAATAATCAATAACAATTAATGATTAACCTCATAATCTTAACATCCCTAGCTACTAGTTATACAGTACTATATCAATAAATTCATGTAGGTTTGCTAACATTCACATTCATCATCTAAAAACATTAGCTTATTTATTTACTTTGTTTTAAATTGCTGGAGGTGATGCTAGCAGTAAAATGCAGTACATTCTTAGTTTTGTGTGTACTTTGTGTGGAGTGATACAAACGATATTGCCAAGTTTTGCCACGACGCACAAAGCCCCGCTGCATCTTCTTATTGCTGCATGGAATATTAGAGTATAAATAACAAAACATCATCATATGGCAATCAGTTTTATGGATGGTATGAAGTCCTCGGGTCTCCATTGACACCAACAGCACTCAAGTAAATCATTTGAAAATTTCTCGAAGGCTATCGGGCAGTGCGATAAGGACAATAATACAAAACCGCAGTGTACCATTGCAGTGATTAATACAACCACGCTACGTGCAGCCATGATATAAATGTCCTTTATTTGACTACACTCTGACTGGAAGATTAAAAGCCTAAGCAAAGACAAGATAATGGTTGCCGACTATAAAAACGATATTGGCATTTCAACAGCTTGCAAAAAGACATTTTCAAAGCCGTATAGTCGTGAGTGCTTTAAAATAAGCACCCCTTACAGCGCGCCATTACTAACAATAACATCGGCACAATGTCATCTGCATCTGAAAACATCCCAATGGAAGCGCTCGCACAATTTGCGGCGGGGAAGCTCTGACAGATGTTTATATGTAAAATCAGAGAGGGAAACGTGGATGTGTCGCCGTGTCCTTGGAATGCATGGCAACATTTTTTTTTAATACTGAAGCTTAAGCATAGCCCCCCTGAAAGCGCCATTAACATTATGGAAATTACAGTCAGTTATCTGTTCATAATCATCATGACACAATAAAGAAATCGAATTGTGAAAATGCAATTCAGAAAAGAGTCGAGCGTAATGTCACCGCACACTCACATTTGGGGAAAGTTCCTGCTACGCAATTCTTCTTATTCGAGACGTTCATGACCCATATTGTGTTGCACCACTGAAAACATGGACATGACTTAGTAAGTATGGCGTCTGCAGAGAAATGTCGGTGTTTTCTATTTGTTAAAGAACAGAAGGGCTGGATTAATTATAATGATGTATTTTGTGTACACTACTCAAAACAATTGTGCTTTCTCATTTGCATGTACAGTAAATGAGAGGCACTTACAATCTGATTGGCTACATCTGTTGAGAGGCTTTATTATGAACATCATATATATATATATATACATGTACTTGTGCTTATGATTGTGGAAAAAGACAAAGGCAAGGCAAAGTTAATGAAAAATGTAAACACTCAATTGCATGTGTCGACTGTACAGTGTGAAAAATCAAGTGTGGAGAAAAGCTATGGAATAAACACTTCTCCGAATACTTTACGGAGATGTGAGTCTGGTCACTAAACTCAAACAGAACCGTGCAATCAGAATTGTTTATTTCAGTGACACGTATGAAACAAAGGACCTAATTAGTTATCATAATTAAGAACAAAATCAAATTGCCGTCAATTAAAAGAGTTTTGTGCGTCGTTCATTGCTTCGCCATAAATCCACAAAATGTTTCTGGCTTTTTCCTTCGTAAGCAGTCATATTTGGTGGTTTGACACGGACAGACTCGGGAATTGGCTGTCAATCCCGGCCATGTGAAAACGTGGCGATGAAAGCGGTGACCAGACTGATATCAATCTCTATTCAAAATATGAATCAATTAAAAAATACAGAGAGATATCATTCTGGACTTTCCAAACAAATGGAATGGGGAGGCCAGCAACATAAAGAGGAGAAACAGGTCAATAAAGCAATAGATCTCCTAAACTAGGGCTAAAATAGGAGGAAGAAAAACTCTATCTGCTCTCATGAGGTTTCTGGTCAAGGTTGAAGTACGGAGCTAATCCAGGCCAGGAGCAAGGATCAGACAGAAAGGGTTAATAGGCAAAAGATGGCTGGAGTGTAAATACATTAGAGGTGCACAGCAACATGCAACATGCTGGAGGGAGTTCCTTAGTCCTCCATATGTACCATCATGCATTTAGTGGTATATTGCCCAGCGGGAACCAGATTGAGAATAAATCATTCATTTAACTCTGTGTCAACTCAAGGTATACTCGCTTTAAGGCCAGTTGAATTTACATAGAACAATCTCCACAATCTCAATCAACAACGAGACAGAAGATGTGTAATGAAAATCATGACAGACAAAGTGAGCGTTCTTCCTGGTCTGCGGCATTCATTCTTCCCGTATAGTGGTTAAAATGAAGCAGTAGCGCATCTCAAATGTCCTTATTACAGGCACATACTATAGTATAGAGTGAGATAGATCAGAACTAAACAAGGACTAGAACAGGACCAAACAAAGTCCACATCAAGACAGTGTTAAAAAACAAACAAACAAAAATAAGTATGAACACACCCTTAGTAATTCCACTGTCCCTGATAAACCGTGTAAGGTTCATGGTCACACTCTAATAAATAATAAAAGAATAAAAAGAACAAACCAACATATATTGAAGTCTTCGCTGTGCTGTGACATTCAAATACGTTTGCCACATATATAAGAGTCACGTGAGGACACTGCCTCGCCACGCTGCTCCTCCCGAAGTCTAGAGCAGAGCTTAGCCTCTTTCTGCCATAGTCACACTCGATGCACTGCTCCTCTTGCAGCCAGCCCTCAGTTCCCATCACACGCAGCAACACAGTATCGCACAGAATCCAGTCAGCCAATGTTAGCTTTTGCTGCGAGCCCCCTTTCTGAAGACTGCATTTTGGTTTGTCATGATGTAAGTCATAGAGACTGTTTGATTAAGGCAGATAGTGTGTGGTGACTCTGACAGGCCGCGCTGGGCTGAACCAGAGCTCCCTTCAGCGGGAGCAGAAACATACATTGTTAATAGGCGTCTTTATGTCAGCGCGCAGTTGTCATCACAGCCTATTTTTACTTTGGTACAGGCCTGGCAGGATCAGGGATGTGGCATTTGAAGTTGACTCACACACAAACGACACTGCTTCACAGAGCCTACACAACAAGCTGTTTGTGCCGGCACATGTTGTTTTCTTTCCGACGAAAAGTGTTTAAAGAGGGCTGAAATAAAGTAACATCCTCTAAACTAAGAGAGGGTTTCATTAGCTTTTTGCACCGCATTGTCAACAATGTTTGATTCCTTCCCAGTTGCGTTTGCGCTCAAACTCAATGCATCAAAACAACGACATCTGCTTTACAAGTCCTAAAACCCTTGGAAGATCTGTTCTTGTTTGAGACCAGGACTAGTGAAGACATAAATACACTCACAATGCGGGGAACACGTGTATTTGAGAGCCGCGAAAGGGAGCATGTTACATTACCCTGTCGTAGTTGGATTAGTAAAATATTAATAATTACTGGCCTATTCAATTTCAACTATGCAAAGAGGAAAGGACACAACTTGGAACGCTCTATATTTTAACCTTTACAGTCCCCTTGTGACTGAACTGAAGCAATGATGACTAAACACGTCTCGCAAGGTTACAATCTCATTTTAATTATCCTGGATTAGATTTTATACAGTGTAGCACAACGTTATTACATACAAATGATACATACCTGGCGTCTACAAGTTCCAGACAATACTCTTGGTCCAGGCCTTGGTTGTCTGTATTTAAGTCATCCATCATGCAGTGGAGCAGGTGGTCAGCACCCAGGGACCGTCTCCAGACCTGAGCCAGAGACATAGGTCATGGGCATTGACCTGAGCATTAGCCTACTGCGTCTGTTACATGTTTCTGATGGTGGTGTCAAAAAGTGGGAGAATGGGAGTTTCAAACCGTTCTGCTGTAAACGGGACTAATAACTTCAGGTTCACAGTGAGGCAGTTTGCAACTACGAATAAAATTGTACCAAATTGTTTTGTAGTTTTCTGATCAATTAAAATGTGTTTAATATAGGACCTAGTTTGCCACATAAGAGACTTTTGAGTTGTACTAAAGAAGACTACAAGTACCTGCACCATCGTTTGAGGACTAGCTAGAAAAACCAGCAGAACCACAACTCGTTTCCTTGGATCCAGATTGATTCTCTCTGTGTTTTCTTATACAGACGATCTCAGTCTCTGGTCACCGTCTCCACTGCTGCATCTCAGGACACACTCAAAAAGAGCCATGGATTACTATCATAGATTATTATAAGGAAACAGAGGATCTAATTTCGAACAAAGCCAAACCTCTCTCACCTCAGATTAAAAATGTTTTGGGTTTTGCGCAGACATTTTTCAGTCCCCTGTAAATTATATATTGTTTCCTTCGTCGTAAACGCCACATTTGTTTGAATACATAATCGTGTGTCCCTGACTGACTAATCCACCTGTCAATCACACCAAACTGAACTCGGGGGGGATAAAACCGGTGTTAAAACCAGACTGCACATCTTTGTAAAGAATTGGAGTATTCTTGGCTTGCCAGGCAACAACTTTACTGACCTTCTCTGATGATAAATTATATTCATTTAACGTTTACACCGAACAGTCCAGGCACTTGGATTCAGTCACTTTATGGACTCTTTCTGTACGCAGTGACTCAGCTCGAGTTCACACACAGATCCACCTTTCTTCAGAAGTCTGAGGACCTCTGGGGCTCCACATCATATTGTTGTTTTATACTTATTTTCTGAGAATTTTCTTTTCCCAATAGTGGGCTTCCATCCAATATAGTGCTGCTTATTGTGCTGGAGGAACAGGAATTGTTTGTTTTGCAGTCTAAAGCGTTTGTTTTGTGTCTCTAAGCAGTCAAGGTTAGGCTCTGAAAACTGCATGTTTTTTTTTATAGTATTTATTCTTTAACCTATTTTGCATTCCTTCATCTGCATAAGTGAAACATGTGTGTCTGTCACAATGCTAAATGACTTTCTGTTTTTGTAATAATGTACCTTTGCGGAGTAGGAAATTACAGGCATGATGAGCTAAATTTTGACCTTAGGCTACTAAGGCACTTTACAAATAACATTTACTTACAATTATGTAAATGGATCCTGCAACAAAGTCTATAATACAAACATTTCAATAGGACTATATTATGTGTATTTCAGAAGCACACAGAAAGCACAGAGCTCTGTCAAGATGATGACTCTTTTCACGAAACCGACCGGCTAGTTTTGGTTGCCTTAAAAATATGGAGCTCCACTTCCTGCTCCATTCATTCCTTATGGGGAATTAGCCCGAGTCTAGTGAAAAATAAATACATTAACGAACAAATTAATTAATGAACACAAAGTGGAGAGTTGGTTATAGATGGATAATCACTGGCAGCATGTTAAGACCTCTACACACAAGTAAATATGTCACTGGAGGAAACCAACGTGTTCATATAAGGGATTTTGTCTCTAAGCTGATGCTAACATAAAATAAATGTAATCAATAATATTATATAAAACGACAAACTGAACTAACCTGTTTATAAAAACACTTGACTTTGCATTCTATGTACTTTTATCGTGTTTGTCTGTTTTACATTTAAGTTAATGTATGTTAGCCTTTTAGCTTTGAGACAAAAACACTTAATTTTATAACACAATGGTTTCCTCCAGTGACATATTTACATCATACGTAAAAGTCTTAACATGCTGCCAGTGATCATCCATCTGTAACTCGTTCTCTGCTGTGAGATCTTTTTTATTTTTATTGTTTAGAGCAAGACTCGGCTAATTCCCACAGAGAATCAATGGAGCGAGAAGTGAAGAGCTACACTTATACGGCTCCCCGAACTAGTCGGGCCGATCATGAAAAGGGCCAATAGGTGACAATATTTGGACTTGGACAGAAAAAAAAAAACATGTTTAACTACAGTAGTTAATTTTGGACCTGCAATGCTAATGCAATGAAAAATCAATTCAACATTCAACAGATCTTTTAAAATCCACCCAAATCTTAGGTTATGAACAATTCAAAAAACAAGTAGCCTACATAGACTAACTTTGTGCTGGTTTTATACTTGAGTGACCAGAGAGGCATTAAGTATCACTGTCAAGTAGGCAACCAGATTGTATCTACTGTCCCTCACCCTGATAGATGATTTGCAACAACATAGAGATAAATCTGCTTTCTATTTTTGGGTTGTGACAGCCTCTACCTGTATGCCGCCTGCCTGCCTGCTAGCCCACACCCAGACAGTGACTGGCCTAATGTCTGGTCGCAGTGGCTTCCTTCAAGCGCTCCTGCAAGTTAATAAATCCTGGGCCATCTGTTTCCATACAGCCCCTTTCCATTACCTCCCTGGACCTCTATCTAATTAACTTTCCTCTCGGTGCCTCTTCGTGCCCATGTTCAAAGTGGGGAAAGAGAGGACAGAGAAAGTGAAAGAGGCGAAAGGTAAATTTGTTTAACCTGATGTTTTGAGGCAAAGTAAACAATGCAGTAACCCAGTTAGCCACAATGCATTTTGTGTGATTTAGTAGCCATGGTATTAATAACCATGTGAGTCTGAAGGGTGCTTAACCATGTAATAAAGAGATGGGGAATGGAGTGACACAATCCGGTTTTCACTTTGCAGAGGGACTCTAATTGCCAGCTTGGAAATCTAATGAAAATACTCCAAACAAATAACAAAGCCGACAGAGAAGAAGGTCTAAAGTAGAAAGAAAGAAGCAGGAGGATATAGGAAATAATTACAGCTATAAAGATGTTTGTACAGCTATTAAACGCAGTTAATATTTTGCCAACAGTGAGAGCATTAATTCAGTGTCACAAGGATAAGCCATCAAAATGTCAACCATAAATTGGAAAAGGTATTTGAGATCAATAAAACAAGCGTCTATAGTAAGAAAAAGGAAAACAATATAAGCTTCTGTGTGTGGCGTGCTTTATAGGAAAAGATTTAAAAGCTGACCCAAGGGGACATGCAATGATCTTATTTTATCATCGGATGGCTTTTTATCAAATAAACATCTGAAGCATGTTGCCCCGCCATATTTTTCATGTCCTTCACTCAGATAAATGTCATTCTCTGAGGACACAAAAGTCAGTGTTTAGAACAGCACCAAAAAAACAGACACAGCATAGCCGGGGACACTTTTAAGTACTTTTTGCTCTCACAATTTAACTGAAACCATTCACCATCAGAGCCATTAGAGTGCCAGAATCCCCCCGCAGTTTTGCCATTAGCTCTATATTGGCAACAACATGTTACAACGGCACGGCTAGATCAACATACAACACTACAAGGAAATGTTGCTCATAAATAGCAAAGTGCTGAGTGCTTTTTACAGCGCTGCCGTACGCTATTGTATGGGACATGTAAGTTATGTGTCCACATTAGTCTGTAATGTCCCCATACAATATGATGCTACTTTTCATGGCTGTGCCTTTGACTATTCATGGAAAACATGGAGACAGCTGCAATGAGACGAGCGGCTGGTTGGGAGTCCAACTGGTAATTTTACATCTCCCGAGCTGAGCTAAAGCTTTATGTGGTTCTTTATTGGAAGTGGCAGATGTGTGACCCCAAGGCCCACAAATTCTATTCATAAACTACAATATGAATGCTTGGTTGTCAATATGAAAATAAGACTCTGTTACAAAGATACAGGCCTTCTACCCGGTGGCGATGATATTTCTGACACATGTTGGAGGCATTCCCATTTGCATGAATCCTATGCATATTACATTGCTCCGACCTGTTGGCTACAGCGGGAAATTGTCATCATTGGTTTCAGGCAATAATAGTAAGTTACTGCTACTTGTCATACGCCATCCTGCTTCTGACATAATTTATGTGCACAGGGCCATTGTCTCCTGCACCGCGGGGCATTTTGTGTGCCTGCGATTTCACTTTATGACGCAAGGAGCAGCATCCAGCCATTCCAAATACCTTGCTACATGTAGAGCGCCTCCTCCTTCACTCCATGAAGTCAATGTGTTAAATTCTGCAAAAGCCCCAGCTCCTGGTGAGATGGAACAGCATGAGAAAAAATATAAGTGATCTGGATTGTTGCAACCTCTGAGGAACTCATCCAGAAGGGCACGTCCCTCATTACAGCTTTTTGCAGAGAACATTGGTCTTCCTCCATCATCCTCCACCTACTCCACCTGCGGCAGGTCAGGGAGACAGGGAAAGTCTCAGACATGACCTCCAGTGAAGAGTGCTTGTCAGAAACCACTGGAGATTCAAGATGGAGGGCACAACCAGCAACTCACAGAAGAGGGAGAAACACATGCTTTGCAATCAGCCATGAAATGCAACCTGGCACCAATTGGAGCAGAGCTGCGGGGAGCCTCTCCGGACCTCCCCGGCTTGCTAAACAACAGGGAGAGAGGGATGGGTGCAAGGGTAAAGAGGAGCGAAGGGGGGTACGGAGTGGGCTGCAAGGCGCGAGGTCATTTTACCTCACAGGCTTTTTTATTAATGTAATTAAACACGGCCAAGCTCTCTGGCTCCACTTCATGGCTGACCTCCACGGCAGTGGGGAAAACAAGAGACAGACAAAGGAAAAAGAGAGGAATGGGGAGACAAGGGAGAGAAAGGTATGGTAACAAGGACATGAGATTGGCAGGATGAGCCCAGATGAAACAAGAAAGGACAGGCGGAGAAACCAGGAGGGATAAAAAGCTCCAAATACAGCGTGATGTCGGAGAGGGCGGCTGAGTCTGAGAATGAGTCCGCAGGACAAGCCGACTGAGCCGTGGAAGAGTCAAGGCCAGGGCACTGGAGGAAACGGAGGTCAACGTGGGGCCAAGCACAAGCCTGTGGGCCCGGTGTGAGAAGTGAGGAATGTCATGTAATCATATTAGACACAGTTCAGTGCGCTGTCTAAACACGGCTGTGTACTCAGCCCGCATAATGATAATGGGTTTTCATTTTTTAATATTCCATTTGCACTAATTGGGAATAAGAGTCTTCGTATTACCAGCTAAAAATCCATTGAACCGATGCTGAACCAAGAAAGCTGTAAGAGAAAGTCTGAGTTTTGTCAGTAGATTACATCAGACTATACATATTGTGCATTCTGTTTGCCCTACTGGGGAAAACAAAATACTAGCCGAGGGCTATTCAAAGTGTTATTGTTGTTAAGTGGATTTTGAAAATTCAATTGAGAGATTTTGCTGTAGCTATAAATTGCATCTTTATATACTTTAATTAAAAAAATCAATTATGTCCAAACTTGAATTAATGGAAATTTTAATTATACAGTCAACTTGATAGTTTTATTACTTTTTATTATTAGGTTTACCATCATTGTTTGTATTGCTTTATGCAAGGCAATAATTTGATTCTTCTAAACAATAATCTGTTTCTCACAACTTGAAAAAATGCTGCTTGGTTTGAGCTTGGTTGTTGAGAGACACTAACAAGTACGGTGTACATTTTAGGACATTGTCATTCCTCGTCAATTGTCGTTTTTTAGTCATTTGTCAGTTGTCATTTTCGTTCGACTTTTTACTTTGTCATTTCTCATCTTCGTTCGTCGACTCTTTTTAGTTTGTCATTTCTAGTCTTCGTTGGACGAGGATGAGAACTGACAAACTTTTTAGTTTGTCATTTCTCATCCTCGTTCGACTCTCTTTAGTTTGTCAGTTCTAGTCAAACTAAAAAACGACAAGTGACAACGAGGAATGACAATGTCCTAAAATGTACACCGTAAACAAGATGTGTTGTCATTCATATGGAGGTTCATTTAATTTTTTTTATTTTTTTGGGGGGAAAGCTTTTATGACTTATTTTGTGATTGCAATTTTCATCAATGTTGACAGGACCAGAACTGTGTCAGTCCTGTTCTCAGGTCTCTGCACCAAAGTACATCTCGGACATTTTAGTGCCATATGAACCATCTCGGACTCTGAGGACCTCAGGGACCGGCCTCCTGCTGGTGCCCAGAGTCAGGACTAAACATGGACCTCAGGGACCGGACTAAAAAAGGGGAATCTGTGTTTCAGTTTTATGCAGTACAAATCTGGAACAGTTTCCTGATGATATGAGACGGGCCTCTACTCGGACAATGTTCAAATCCAAGCAAAAAACTGTTTTTTTAACTGTGCATTTGACTGAAAGGGTTTAATTTGCAATATTCTCTTTCATGTCTTAAATTGTTTTGTGATTTCTGTATTTTAATGATTTTTTTTTTTTCCTGTTGTAGGAAGATTGACCTAACTCTGACTCCCATAAGTACTTGGGTATTCATCTGAGCAATAACCTGGACAGGAAGGGCCCGAGTAGGCTTACTTCCTCAGAAGTGACAGGGACAGTGAACAATATAATGCACAAGATTGTAACTAAAAAGTTGAAAGAAATACGATAATTTTGAATGATAGCTGTTAATTATTCATATCTTACCAAAAAGTCATGCAGCACAAACAATGTTCTTTTCTGTGATGTTTCTGTTTCTTTCTATGATTTCAAAAATACATTCTTGCTGTGAAAACCGATGTGTTAACTCCAATTTGTTTTTTAAATCTAGTTCTATTAAATGCAGAATAAAGTGCAAGCTGGTGGGTTCGTAATGCAAACTGGGAGGCTGGCTTATGAAGATGAGGGTCGGCATGAATCCACCACTGTATATTTGACAGTTTGAAGCACACCCCGTCCCCACCCATTCCTCATCCCGGCGGCCCTATATTAGATGCCTTGTCAAAATAATTACATTTCTCTATATTAATTGATGACTTAAAATGGAAATAAGAGCTGTCGGGGAATGTATCAAACTACAGCCATAATAATAGCAGGGGCAATAATGAAACAAATATCAAATGAACAAATGAGGGTGAGTATTGGACAAGACGGATGGGCGGCTACAAAGTGAGTGCAAGTGAGGGACAAAGAAACTATGAAATTCATGTATATATTCAACACTTTTCCCGGATAATGTACTTAGTGCAAATGATTAAACAAACCAATAAATCACTGTGCTTATTTTAATACACGACATAGACATAATCCCATTAATCTGCCAAGCTTTTGTAATCAGCATTTACACGCGCATAATAGCCATAACGCAAAACTACACAATTTAAGTATTGACGTGAAGGCTCATTTCATCCTCCTCTTTGTAAAAATAACGTTGCAGTTTAGGGCTTTTGTTTTGTGTTTTTGTCTGATGTGTATTAGCATGCTCTGTGCACGTTATTGGTCATGTTGAAAGGTGTTGGAATCATTTGTTTTTAAAGTGAACATGAAAAGACTCATTTGGATAGCATTAAAGGAAGGGATAAAGTTGTTTACAAATTAGCTAATGAGTGATGTTGATTATAGCTGATAAAATTATATGCTTATTGCTCCAGCCTTAAGTGGCGGAAACATCACCGGAATCACACTGTGTACAGCCCACAAAGAGTTTAATAATGTGAATGCCCACTTTGTAAGTAATAAAAACATACTAAGACAAGACATTAAAAAAAAAAAAATGTAAATCTGGACTTTCAGAAATGTATCTTTAAAAGACTCTTTAACATCCCATCATACAAACGATACTTAATCATTCAAAAGTCAGAAAAGTTGCCAGGTGTATTACTTTTCTTTTGCTTTTGCCAACACAAAATGGTTCAGGCATTCAGTATCAGTAATGTGACACTAACACTTGTAATGTGACGGTAAAATACCAAATCCAGAATTTTTCTGTAGCTTTTAAGCGGCCTCAAAAGTTATGCACCCAGCAAATTCTTCTCCTTTTTTAAAGCTGAGAAGAATTTCAGCAAAACAAGTTGGTGAACATCTTGTGGGTAGAAGGCGACAGGGAAACAGTTTAGGAGTTATAAGGGCTTCTGCTTGGCTCATATCCTCCTTCTTGGATCCAAATCTATCCTTCTATGTTTCTGGCATCTTTTTCCTCAGCAAGACAGATGGATTCCCTTCTCCCTGGATAACCACCATTGCACAAACACACACTTTGATACCCATGCGCGCACGTATAGTCGCACATATAAGGCACCCCACAACCACCAGGTGCATAAAACTTACAGACGTAGTGACTTTGACAAACAAATGCACTCCAGCAGGCACGCGCACATAATCTCCGAGCCTGGGAGACAGACAGCTGTGCAAACAAACCCGGCCCCACATCCTTGGGATCCGAGTGGCGTTCCAACCACAACAGCAAATATTTTCACAGTATCTTTTCTATTTTTTTGTTCCGTTCTTCCATCAGGAGATACGCCTGAAAGCAGCAGTATACACAGATAAGCCATAGCCAACACTGAACGTCTTAATATTGAGTTATAGCATAAGCATAGGCGGTCTGATGGAGTTTATTAAATATTAACTGCAAAACAACTGCAGTTACGTTCAAAGATATTTCGGTTTACTGATGGGACAGGAAAGACGGAGGACGGGAGAGACAGCCAGCTCATATGAAAAACATTCTTCAAACTGTTTCCTTTGGGATTTGAACTCATGATGCTCTGGTGGGTTGCCCTGAATGTGCTGCAGCTGTCAAAGATGGTTGAGAGGGGTCTTTGTCTGTTTGGGGAACATACAATGTAAATGTTGTGACGTGGGCTCACTGCTGGGGTCTGGCGCTGCACGATAGGACCTGCCTGGAGAATTATTTAATTAACTCGTGGACCAACACACCGTCATGCCAGAAACATCCACTGCATCAATAGAAGCACATTGTCTACTATGCAAGCAATGCATCAGGCAACAAATATTGATGCTATGACATATGTCCAAAAACCCTGATTTGTTTGCAGGAAACAGTATAGTATAATTGATTAAAGCAGCACTGCCTAAGATTCATGGTGACGGGCACATCACCGCCATGACTCCATGGAGATGGAAAGTTCAAACTAAACTTTGGATATCCTCCATGGAGATGGATCAGTTTTATGCCCATTTTTGGAACAGTCGCGGCAAAGGAAGAGCATCTCCATGGAAACAAGCAGGTGGCAAATCCTTCACCAGAAATGTTACAAGTCACATCTGTGGAGAAATACAGTAAGTCCTTTCACACCAAGGGTGCATGTTTTAATGTTTTGTACTACTACTATTGTACTATAAAAAATACTAGCAATTCCCTTTATTCAACTCATTAACTCTAATACTTAAATAATATACCGGTATAAATATATTAGACTTAGACATTAACTTATGTATCTCTACTTTGACATTTTGGCTGCAATCTTACACAGTGGGGCTTTCATTCATTTAAATAAGTTTGGAAAAGTGTTCCAGACCGTGTACAAGAGGTGTGAAAACTGGAACCGAAAATATTCTAATACAATATCATGTCATATTACACCGAGACTTTTCTGCTTCTGCATGTGAAATAACAAGCATGTACTGATAATGACAACTCATACTTTATCATAATGCCACCATGAACAGAATGTATTACAAAAGTACATTTTTTTCAGGAAATGCTTAGTCCCTCGTTGTACCTAGTTCGACTGCTAATCGAGAGTTGGAGGAAGTATAAGTAGCACTAAGCCTATATGAATAGAAAACCATAGGGAGAGAGATCGCACAGTTTAAGCCACGTAATAATATATCTATCCAGGCTTGGTTGGGAGTCAGTATTTCTTCCATTAGGTCTCAGGCGTGTCTTCAGAGGGGGACTGAGGGAGAACAGTGCAGTGATTGAGTGCAGAGGGTGCTAGCCGTCCTGCAGCATGGAGAGCTGAAACCGAGGTTAATTGGATTGTAATTAGAGCGGAGGTGATTAATTGATAGCATCTGTAAATTTGGATGTTTCTATTGTAAATGTGACAAATGAGAGTGTGGCAGGCCCGAGGATGAGATGGGAAGAGAGACGACTGAGCTAGGGGGAGAGGGAGGGACGGGGGGGCGCAGACGAGAAGACAAGGAAAAAGAACAAGGGGTTGACAAATAAGATGCGATAATATGTGACATGTGAAGTGGCACGTTAGAAATACCTGCAAGTTTAAATAGGTTTTACGTGTGTGTGTAAGTAAATTGCAAAACAAAGGTATAATGGGTGGGCAGGCTGGAGTCAGTTCACGAGACATAGTATGTGCATCTATAGTATGTATTTATTTGCATTATGGGAAGAAATTAAACTTAACTCAAATGTGTTTAGTTACAGAATTTGGAATACCTGCATTTAAATGTATTCTTGCAACGTAATCCAATATATGGTCCAATCAGAGTACTGTATTCTGAGTATGCTACATACATTGTTGAATTGCATTATATACACTGTAAACTGTTTGTTGAAGAGCGAGGTTTTGTATTTATCACATTAAAGCTGAAGAACCCGACTTTGTTAGTAAATTTAGTTTCCCCACAGAAAGTGCATCGTACAATCAGAGCTTTGTGACAAAAATCAGACCGCTACAGACCGTATACATCTGATTAGAAAAACATTTTATTGATGCAAATTTGTCTGAAAGAACCTTGTGCATTACTCTTTGACACTTGCTGGGACGAGAACCGATTGGCTGTGCAGGGCTGGTCTTCACTGCTTCACTTTTCAATCTATAAAACATGCTATAGTGTTGTGGTAGTAGCCAAAATGTAATGTGAATGTGAATACAAGAAACATGCCAAAGGGTTTCTGAGTGCTAGGAGCAAGTTAGACATATTTAAATACCTACTTCATCCTTTTCCTTTTGGAAACGTGGTACCCCAGCTATAATACCGTGCAGTTTGAAGCCTAACTTGAAAGCTACTGTATTCTGAATACCACTAAATGAAAAAAGTAACTGTGCTGGAAGTATTTATTCTTCTACTTCTTGTTCTACTTCTTCTGTCTGTTTCCTATCAACAAAAATGAAAATGACTGTTCCCCGAAAAAGGAATCTCTCAACCTTTGGATCAAACTAAATTCAATGATACACAGACTCTCACAAAACATATACAATGGGGCAGACACAAATTTGGGAGACAGAAGATACTGCACAGGGCTCATGAGATAATTCTGTTCGGTACATCATCTCTGTATGTATGAAGCACTTAAAATATGTACAATATATTGCCGAGCACAAAATGAGAGTGGTCTGGAGGGAGTAGTAAGTTGGGCTTGATAGATGATGTCTCAATGGAGGTGAACAGATGTGATTGTTAGTGGTAGCAGAAGTTACAACAGCAGCATAGTAGAGCACTATTATTGCCATTAGTAGTTGTACGTACTTTTGAGCTTTCAAACATTGTATTTAATAGATTTTTCACTTTAACTCAGGGATAATGCCATGTACAATCTAAAGTTACTTGACATGGATTGAAGAGAGACAAGTAGTTCAAGGGTAAACCACACAAATATCAACTTTAAGTGGAAATCTATACAGAAATGGATGAGCTAACCTGATGTCTCCCTGCAGAAGATCACAGGCGCGACGTGAACTGAGACAAAGGAGCAGGAGGTAGACAGACATGCAGGCCGACAGACCCACAGACAGACAGGGAGGATGAGGAGTCGCTGGCGCAGCTGTTGTCAGGAGGATTGAGGAGAGGAGAACGGATGTGTCCATTACCGGCAAGACTGTTCCCCTGCTGCTGTGGGACATCGGGCTGTCACCGAGAACCACCTGTGTAGGACTGCACCATGTTTAAGCAGATGAAACACACTGGCGCACTGTATGCACGGACACACTCGGCTTCACTAATGCAGATGGATATATGGCCCGGCTATTAGCAGCGGCGGATTTACAGTGGCCCGTCAGCCTTCAAGCTTTTTAATGCCACACGGGGCCTGTTTTACAGCTCTGCCCCAGGGCCCCGATCGGCTTTCAATTAGCAGGTGAGATGCAGCTCTGGTCCCAATCAATAGCGCTGGTTACGTTGACGGCAGTGGCAGGCACCCTGGGGCCCCAACCAGCTTGGAGGGGAAGGGTGAGATGGGGGAGAGAGGGCGGAGAACTGAGGGAAGAGGAGAAGAAAATGGGCAGCAAGATTTGTGCTCGAGGGCTGTTTAAAGGGATGGGAATCGGCACTTTCTTAACTTGGTACCTTGACTATTGATATTTAATGCCCTACTTGGTTTAAAAAAGTAAAAAACAGAACTAGTTTATTTAACAGCCCACGTGTATTGCTCACTTTCCCACTGCAGTCCTAGCATTCTAATTATTCACTGCGATGAGATTATATGGGCTTTTCACAGAGGGCAGAGCGAGTTTAGCTGTCCCGATAGCTGTCCTGTTTGTTGTTGTTAGCTTCCTGTTTGCGGAGGATAAAATGCCCTATAATTAGATGCAGATGGGGCACAATTGGCTCATTTTGACCCTAACAATAATATATCTGTTCTGGGGCAAAATAGAATTTACTTCCTATACAGCCCCTGTAAGTCTTACAAATAGTCTTACATGATAGGGATAATAATAATTGTATAACTAAATGAGAAAAACAACATCTCAGTGCATTTGGAAAAGCACACACGGATGTGCATTTGTTTGAATCTTAAATTTCTCCTGGTGAAAACAAGAGACGAAGTGAATAAATGGCTGCAAAGATTAAAATTAAATTAACTGAGAAGTGTCAACTACAAAAAATAATCACAATTATATTTTCATCATTGTAATTGTTATCTGGAAAAACAGACTCTAAATCACAGACAGAAATACTTTATTGAACCAAAGAGTAGCACTAATCAAAAGTAGAAAAGTAAAATAGAATAAACAAATCATTTTCATCAATAATACTCTACCAGTATATCAGTCACTTTTATTTTGATAATGTATTTGAAAAGTCTCAATGAACAATAGAAATAATCATTTGCCTAGTCAACTTATAAAAAAAACATCACTGACAAGGCATACAATTGCTGTACAATCATACATGGATTAGTTGAGATCAGATTTTTACACTGAGGACATGTTTCACAATGACAATTTTCAGGAACTTAGTTCAAATAGAGTGAGCGAGAGTAAAGAGGTAGATTACTTGTCTCTTCTTTTCTAGATGACAACTGATTTAAGAAGGCACTTGAAAGTGACTGAGCTGCTTCGCGCCCACACAAATTTGTCCCCACCATTGTTCTCTTAACACATCAGACTTTAGAAGATAACGAGATAAAATAACAAGACGGACACTCGGTGCTATATCTTTCATGCGGTAAATTAATTCTGGGCTTCTTTCGAAGAACATCAATAAAATCAACACAAGTAAATTTAGACTAAACCCCACACATTCCAAACTTTGTGTTGGCTTTTTGAAACTGCGGTAAAGTTAAAACTATTTGGTAGCAAATTAAATATGGATGAGAAGTTACTCACCCAAGTAATGTGTAAAAGGTGTAGAAATCTAAAAACATATAAACTACAGTGTCACCTTTTAAGTAATCTATCGCCTGTGCAGTCTTTGGTCTTTGTACCAAGGCGATACTGAAAGAAGGGTATCTTCTGGGACCTGCTGCTATAATCCAGGGTTTATGTTTTTCCTCAATGTTTTTCTTGAGGGCATAAAAACAATATTGATAACAAGATACTAATTGATATTAAAACTAATATGAAACTAGAAACTAATTTAAGAAGGAATCTATGGTGAAAAAAACAGAAATAATTGGACCTTTTCTGAATTGTTTTAGAATTCAATCCAATTCAATTTATTTTGTAACGCCCAAATTCACAGCAGTTGCCTCGAGTGGCGACAGTGAAAAAACGTATTAAACAATGTTCATAGGGACTTTGCATGTCCCAGCATCCCATAGCAAGAGCTGGGTTGAAATAATCGATTTTCCGATTTTTAATCGATTCGCATATTAATGACCGATTATCGATTCGTACGTCCAAAGATCGATTTTTTTTTTTTTTTTTTTTAATTAAAATTATTTTCTACATTTCCCTCAGTGAACTTCAATCTACCTTCAAGAAAGATAATTCAGGACTCCTGGATTATCTTTCTTGAAGGTAGATTGACCCTTAACCTTTTCATCAGTCTTCCATCCATCAGTAACTACCAATACTATTTGCTGTATTGATATAATACTAGTTTTAATATGTTGCTTCTCTACACAGTCGTGAAGTGAAGGAAACGGTTCAAATACATTTTTCATTTTTAATAACATTAACCCCCGGAAATCAGATCGAAACCGGAGCGAATCGGATGGAATCTGAGAAATCGGAAAAAACGATTTTGAAATGTAAAAATCGAAATCGAATCGATTCTTGAAATTTGAATCGAAACCCAGCTCTACCCATATCCTTAGACAAATGTCCCAAGCTCCCCTGTCCTTAGACCCTCCTTCTCGGCCAGGAAAAACTACCAAACCTCTTTGAGAAAAAGTAGAAACCTGGAGGAGTTCCACAGTGAAGGAGTGATCCAACTCCCCCAGAGGGACAGGCAAGGCAAGGCAAGTTTATTTGTAGAGTACAATTCGTACACAAGGCAATTCAAAGTGCTTCACACAACATGATAGAAAACATTAAAATCACAAAGACATGACAGAAATGTCAAAAGTCAATAAAGGTTATGTTGATGGGCAATAATGTCACTTTAAAGCTTGAAATGAGACGTTAATGACAGGGTTTTTGTTCATACAGTGATGAACCAACAGCAGCTAGAAAATCAACACAAAGGCAGCAGTTCAGAGCAGTACCTTTAAAATCCAGGAGGACGCGAGACCCACTCAGAAGAACCAGTTCTTCGAGGCAGATGAAGAACCGTCCAATTGATATCAGAGAGTGACCACATGCTAATTTTAGATTCAGATTACAGGAGAAGATCGTTGAGGTGTTTCCAATTAAATGTATGTGCCATTCATTGCATGTTTATGTAAGTCTGTCTTAGGCAAGACACTTAACCTACCTTGCCCAGAAAGCCTTTGGAGTGTGAGTGAGTGATGTTGGCCGGAGGGGCCAATGGTGCGCAGTGGCAATCTTGTTTCTATCAGTTTGCCCCAGGGCAGCTGTGGCTACTGTAGTACCTAACCACCACCGAGTATGGAACGAATGAATAATGATAAGCTCTTGGGTGCCTATATAAATACGAAACATTATAATTATTACTCCAAACGTTCTTCATTGGTTTTTATCTATATCATTTGAATTTTGCCAGAAAGAAGCACATAATAAACTACATGCTTAGATGCTTTCTCTCACTGAGTTATAAATGTTATTCACTCCACATGCCAAGCTGGACATTGTAGTATTCAGCTGCACTGCTAATTAGCCATTTATGATTGCTCTATCCAATTTCATGCTAGTTCTTTTCTTATAATTTGTTGGAAAAATATTTCATTGTATTGTGCATTGCACAAAATATTAATCAGTCTCACAGCCTTCTACATAATTTGGCCTCTACCTCCAACTCATGAAAAGAAGCATTCCATTTTCCTTTTGGCGGGGGACTGTGCTGGGGACTGGTGCACAAAATGGCATTCACACTGAACAACACAGAATTGCGCGCCATTTCTACATCACGCTGCACTCAAATTGTCACAAATGCAGCCCACCCATCAAGCGATTCTCTGTCTCTATTTCTTTTGTATTTTGTTTCCTTTCTGTGTTTTGCAGCCTAGCAAGGATCCATTAACAAAGGCAGAGTGAGAGGAGGAGGAGGCTATACGGCAGATTGGAAAGCTTGGAGATGGGGAGCTACCGGGTTACCACAGCTTTGAAGGCACCACAGCAGGGTAGATGTGGCGAGGGGGGAGGGTTGTTGGTAGTGTAGGCTGGGGTGAGTTAACCAGGTCCCATCTTTGTGCACCAGTTTTATCAGAGGGGGGCAATGAGGGTCTTTGAAAGCATCCCAGCAGGAGACTGCACGTGTGCATGCAGCGATTGTACGGGCCCGCTTTTTTCCTACAAATGTGCATAATTTAATCTGCAGTGAAGTCTGCGTGCGGGGACATTAACATGAGCGATGGCTGCCTAACCGATTGAAGCTGACTGAATAAGTTCTTCTCCTATTCATGTATGTGCGAATGTTTGTGCGCGGAAGCAGTATGCTACAGTAGCTACATCTCACTCGGAGCACAGTGCTAAAGCTGGAAGGCGCTACAGACAGGCAGGCAGGCAGCTCTTCCCCTCCACACATCTCTGTTCAAAGGCGCCATCAAAGTCTGGCAGAAATGTCAGTGCTGTAGGCAGGGGACCGGCCTCTGAATGTCAGTCCTTCTCAGGTCAACACCGAGAGCCATCCTGCCACGCATACGCAGGCAGAGAAACAGGGAGAAATGTGCAGATAAAACTGACAAACATGGGGACAGTGATTAGGGGAGGTTGATAAAATGGTGGAGAGAAAGGAAAGGCTACAGCATGATAAGAATGGGAGCGTGAGATTGCAGGGGGAAATAATAACATGGGGATAAGCGGACGAAATCTCGGGTTTTTGGACCATCGCAATGGGCTGCTTTCATTTTGTCATTTTCTGGGAGTGCA